>NW_023425529.1:181869812-182609812 GCF_014108245.1 Pipistrellus kuhlii
AGTGTTGGGGACGGAGGGAAGGCCAGGGTGACAGCTCAGCAGAGTGAGCAGCCAGTGGGTCCCTCAGACCGGGGCTGGGGGGGTGGGGGGCTCAGGGCAGGTCCTGGAGCCTCTGCAGGCCACGAGAAGGTCTTCATTTACTTCCAAAATGCTGAAGGAGGTGTTTAATATATCTATATCTATATCTATATCTATATCTATATCTATATCTATATCTATGTATATCTATCTATATGTATATCTATCTCTATATTTATGTCTATATCTCTATCTCTATATCTATCTATATCTGTCTATATCTATCTATATATCTATATATGTATATATCTATATATCTATATCTATATCTATATCTATGTATATCTATCTCTATCTCTATCTCTCTCTATCTCTATATCTATCTCTATCTCTATATCTATCTATATCTGTCTATATCTATATATCTATATATGTATATATCTATATATCTATATCTATATCTATGTATATCTATCTCTATCTCTATCTATGTATCTATATATCTATATCTATATCTATATCTATATCTACATCTATCTATCTATATATCTGTATCTATCTATCTATCTATCTATCTATCTATCTATCTATCTATCTATTTAAAATTCAAGTGGAGCAGCACAATGCACACACGTTTGACATACAGACACGCTATAGATGTCATTGGGAGCCTCCGAGGCGGGAGGGCGGCGTGTGAACTACCCCTTCGTGGGCATCCCGCCCGGAGACGCTGCCAGGAATGGGTGGCGGGGCTCTGTCCCACGGTGAGGCCCAGCTCCAGCCCCAGAGCCCAGAAGCCGCCCTTGGGTACCTTCGGGTCCCCTCACCTGAGCTCTAGGCCGTGGACGGCGGGATGCCGGTAGAACCAGAGACGAGCAGGCTGGAGCCAGCCTTCACGTCTGCTTCCCAGCGGGTACGGGTGCGAGGCCGCAGCCACCACAGCCCTCGTGCCCTGGGGCCTGGGAGGTCTGGGAGTGGACCCGGTCCCGGGCTGTCCCTTGCGCGTGGGCGACTGCGGGATGCAGGCAGAGGGACAGCGGTGTGTGCAGGCCGTGTCGGGGACAGCCTGGCCTTGCCTCCTCCGGGCGCTCACGCCCCGCGGGCCGCTGCTGTGTGGGGCCAGTGTGCCCTGAGCGGAGAGAGGTCATCGGATCGAGCATCGGGTCCCTTCCCCTCTGAGGGAGGCGCCCTGCCCAACCAGAGGCCCAGCCGCCCTTTGTCCCGAGCCCCACGCTGTGCACCCCTTAGTGGGCTTTCCTTCATTCGCTGAGGCTCAGTGTGTCACCTCTGGGTCCAGCGATAGCTCTTCGCCCCGCTGAGTGGTGCCAGGTCCCGCTGGCGCCAGGGTAATGGGTGAGTCAGTGCTTCCGGCCACGGCGATCACCTGCTGCCTTACGCCAGTGGTCGGCAAACTCATTCGTCCACAGAGCCAACTATCAACAGCACAACGATTAACATTTCTTTGGAGAGCCAATTTAAAAAAAAATAATTTCTTTATTGATTAAGGTATCACATATTTGTCCTCAACCCCCCATTCCAATCCCCCACCCTCACCCCCACGCATGCCCCTACCCCCCTGTTGTCCTTGACCACTGGTTAGGCTCGTGTGTGCACGTGAGTCCTTTGGGGGAGCCGCATTGTTTAAACATAAACTTCTCCCAACGCCAGTTCTTCGAAATAGACGCGCCCAGGCCATGGTATTTTGTGGAAGAGCCACACCCAAGGGGCCAAAGAGCCGCCTGTGGCCTGCGAGCCACAGTTTGCCGACCACGGCCTTACGTGATTCTCTTTCTTGGCTTCACGATAAAATAACGGATGGCAGGGAAAGGGGTTTGAGGACCTCTCTGTAGAGGTGGCCGTTTTGAAGGGACGCTGATGATAAACGACGTGGGCCATCGTGCCTTTGGAAGGGTGGGTGACGTGTGCTCACTGCTGACAGCGGCCCGGCCTGGACCATAAGCCCTTCCCCGGGGCGCCTGTCCACACCCCCCGGTGACCGCTCATGGGCCACCCCGTCTTTGTGATTGGCGGGGGGAGAGGGGAACACCGGGACCCTCATCGGAGCCGCTGGGCGCGGGGGAGTCTGTAAAAACGCCTCCTCCCCCAGGATGGTTTGTGACGCCCGGTCCAGTGGGCTCTGAGCCCAGGCTTCCTTTCTGGTTCGTATGGAGCAGGCGTCTTCAAACTACGGCCCGCGGGCCACATGCGGCCCGCAGAGGAGTCTGATCCGGCCCGCCAGGTGTTTTGGGCAGTGAGCGCAGCCGAGGTGTTACAGTAGGAATTAGTAGTTCATATAGTCCGGCCCTCCAGCTCTCTGAGGGACCGTGATCTGGCCCCCACTTTAAAAAGTTTGAGGACCCCTGGTCTGGAGGCACCGGGACGGGAGGGCGAGGTGCCCTCGCCCGGTTTTACGAGCCTGTGCTTACAAGGCGAGAGCAGGAACGCGAGCGAGCGGTCACCGCAGCAGGACTCCCTCCCGGGTCCGAGGCCCGGGCTGGGCCGTGGTTGAGCCGTTAAGCTGATCCGGTGGAGCCGCCCCCGGGCGGTGTGTTCCGGACGGGATGGCTGTGTTTGTAAGCGGATCCGGGAGGGTGCAAAGTGCAAAGTGCACTGTTGCTCCGACACGTGAGCTATTGCTTGACTGCTAAGTCTGACTTTAATTCTGGCCACAAATCATAGCAGGAAAACACGGGCACATGCACACACACACTCATAGGTACACACACGTGCACACACGTGCACACGCACACAGGCACACGCGCACACACTCGCAGTGGTCAGCAGGCTGTGCTCCGGGCTCGCCTTCTGGCCTGGGACAGCCCAAGGCTCTTTCCCGTCTGGTGGGCTGTGCCCCCCAGGAGCGTCCGTCTCCGTGTCCAAGGCCTGTCCCTCGGCGCTCCCTCTGCCCGGGGTTGAAGGCTCGGGTAGCACCGGCCATCTCCCGCTCTCCCTTCGAGGGGAGGAAGCACGCCGCTTTGCTTTCGCTTGAGGTTGGCCTTGCACTGTCCTGCGTGAGCGAGACTTCTGCTTCTGGGGAGCGGAAGCATCGGCAGCCTGCTGGGTGGCTCTGACTCCCCCTGGTGCCAGCCCAGGGGCAGGTGCAGGGTCTGGGGCAGGGACTGGGGCAGGTGCAGGGTCTGGGGCAGGGACTGGGGCAGGGTCTGGGGCAGGTGCAGGGTCTGGGGCAGAGACAGGGTCTGGGGCAGGGACAGGGGCTGGGGCAGGGTCTGAGGCAGGGGCAGGGTCTGGGGCAGGGGCAGGGGCTGGGGCAGGGTCTGAGGCAGGGGCAGGGTCTAGGGCAGGGGCAGGGACAGGGTCTGGGGCAGGTGCAGGGGCTGGGGCAGGGGCTGGTGCAGGGTCTGAGGCAGGGGCAGGGACAGGGTCTGGGGCAGGTGCCGGGTCTGGGGCAGGGACAGGGGCTGGGGCAGGGTCTGAGGCAGGGGCAGGGTCTGGGGCAGGGACAGGGGCTGGGGCAGGGGCAGGGGCAGGGTCTGGGGCAAGTGTGGGTGTTGGGTCTGAGGTCCTTATTTCTTGACAAAAGGCAGCCACGCCCTTCAATCCTTCAATGAAGCAGAGATTGCTGGGGAGCCGGGGGGCGGGGCTGGCTGGTCCTCACGCTGAAGTATCAACCAGTCCTGAGAGACTAGACCACAGAAATCAGGAAAGAGTGTAATTTGGGCTTTGGCAGCCCCAGATGCACCTTATAGAACGTCCTTTCTGTGTGTGTGTGTGTGTGTGTAATTGCTTCCAAATTTGATTAACTTTAAAGTAAACTTTGGGAAGCTGTTTAGGCAAGCTTGGATACTCGGGTGTCCACAGGGAGGACTGAATTTGCAGAGATCTTTCCCACGTAGAGACCCCTGGAGAGTCCTTCTCTTCTCTCCGTCTCTCCCCCCTCCCTTCCACTCTCTCTGTCAATGAAAAAATACCCTCGGGTGAAGATTAACAACAACAACAAAAAAATAGTACTGATCCTGCCTACCTCACAGGTACAAGGATCCAGTGAGAGGAGCTGGTGGGTGTACGGGGGTAAAATACCAGGATGATGTGATGTCTTCAAAATACACTCAGGCCATCTGAGTCAGAAAGCGTCCCCACCCCCGCCCGGTGCTGAGGGGTCAGGGCTGATGTTACAGGTAAAACCCGAGGCCTCAGGTGGGCCGAGGGCCCCTCCACAGCGCCAGGCGGAGGGCTGGCTTTAGATGCCGCCCGGGAGCTTCATCCCGGACCTGCCGCTCCCAGGGACCTTGGCGGTCCTCCCAGCCGCTCCGGTCTCTGCTGTTCCCAGCTGCTCAGGAGGGACCTACCCCCCGCCCAGGACCTCTCAGCTCCCGGTAGTCTTTTATTTCTCGCTCCCGGGCGCGGGGCCCTGCTTTCTCAGGGGGAGCCCTGGGTTGAGTCAGCAATCGTTAATAAAGCCAGACGGACCTTGTAAGGCATGGAGCCAGTTCCTCAGGAGCCGGCCGGCCCTGAATAATGTTGTGATTCTCAGCACCGGGTGCAGGGAAGGTTGCATTCCTGTGGGCGGCCCTTGCCTCATGTGCTGACCGGAATGAGCCGGGGCCGCCCAGTGGGTTTCCAGCTCCTCCAGAGCCGGCCTCTGTACCCCACACGGGATGGTGAAAAGCAGGTTTGCTATTGGCTGTGAGCCCGAGGGAGGGGGCGCAGGAGGTGAGAACCGCATGCTTGTGTCCTGAGGGGCTTAGGGAGTGTGAGCTGAGTGTGCCAATGGCTCTGGCTGGTGGAGACCCTGCTGGGCACACCTGGTGAGGGAACGCTGAGTGTGAGTCCTGGTTCTGCCGCTTGCCTGGTGACCCCGAATTTGTTGTCTGTCCTGAAGTCTGTCCTCCTGTCTACAATGAGGCTGGCAGCTGTACTTCCTTGTGGGGTTGGGGTCCTGGGGTGGTGGGAGGGGCACAGGTGAGTGAGTGCTCAGGAGGTGGTAGAGTTTGTGATTGTGCATCAGAGGGCGCCGCCTCTGACCGTGTTTGCTCTAGATTGCTGGGCGTTTGCTCTTCTGTGACCTTTCAGTTGTCACAGGTCAAGGGTTACTGATGTTATCACTGAGGCAAAGCATGGTGGTGGAGAAGTGCGTTCACGGGGAGGGAGGGGGAGGGGGAGGGGGAGAGAGAGAGATGGAAAATGGTGCCTGCAGTACATGCAGAGCATCTCAGATGCTGGGAGTCCCCTGCTTCTCTCTTGGGTTGTGCCCCCGAGTCAGACAGTGTCTAGAGTCCACAGCGCTGTCCCTGGGCCCGCTGCCTCAGGGACGATGGAATGAGCTTAACGGGGGATGCGGGTTGTCGCCAGAAACAAAGCCTGACGTTGGAATCCCGTCACCAGCCTTCGGAAGGAGAGGGTGAAGGGGGTCCCATACCCGGTGACGGAGGGGACGAGGCTCAGGTGGAGAGCACAGTAGAGGAGACAGATGTGGTTTTATCAAGTCGTGCACCTGACATTGGCTGATGCTACCCAGCAAATGTAATTTTAAAAGCTGAGTCAAGTTGCTTATCTGATTTTTTGTCTTAAGTCACCTAGATGAGGGGAAACAGTGGACTGAACCCCTTTTAGGCGCACAGGACTGAGTTTTGACAGGTGCATGCTGTTGTGTAACCACCACTGCCAGTCGAGTTAAGACAGGACATGTCATCACCCCCAATACATTCCTCGTCTGCCTGCAGCTTCTGGGACAATGACGTTAGACTAACCCAGGTCTAAAGAACCCACGTGCCGAAGGCCTTGGTCCCAGAAAACACGCGTGTTGAGTCCGGTGTTTGCAAGCGGCGTGGGCCGCTGCAGGACACGCTCGGTCGGCGAGCCCGGTCTGCCGTTTGTTCACTCGGCAGCGATCTCTGAGCTGCCATCCCGGGCCGGCACCGTCTGCGGGGACTGGGTCCCCGGCTCTCAGAGGCCCGGTGTGACGGGGCGGTGACACACAGCCAGAGCCGGCAGAGGACACGCGGGAGCAGGATGTCAGGAGCTGTCACGGGGAGGGTCACGCTGTCTTCTGGCTGAGCAGCGGGGACAGGGAGTGAGAGGTGCCCCGGAAGGAGAGGTCAGCCTGCTCGGGGTGGCCAGGAAGAGGCTCCAAAGAAGCAGGCATTGTGAGCGCTGCCTGTGGCTGGCCCTCCTCCCCTCCCCCCTCCCCTGTCACCACCTCACTGAAGCCTTTGATTCCCTGAACTGGAAAAAAACCACTGCACTTCCTCCACCCCCATCACATGGCTGCTCCCCGCTTCCCCATCCCACCGCTCTGCTCAACGCACTCTTTATTGCTGTGTGTGGCCGCAGCCCTGTGGCAGGTCCCAGACCACGTGATCTCTGCTCCCAGCACGTGACAGCAGAGCCCTGTGCAGAGTAGGTGCTCCGTGAGTCTGGGTTAGTGGAATCACGGAGGTGGGCATTGTGGGAAAAGCAGTGAGGAGAGCCTGCTCAGTTAGAGCGAGTCCTGTACACCGAAAGGTTGTGGGTTCAAGCCCGGTTGGGGCATGTGCAGGAGACAATGATCTCTCTCTCTCTCTCTCTCTCTCTCTCTCTCTCTCTCTCAAATCAATAAGCCAGTATCCTCGGATGAGGATTCAAAAGCAACAGTGAGGGAGAGGATTTGGGTCAGAGCAAAGGGGCAGAACTGGGAAGATGCTGAGCTGCCGTGTCTGGGAAGGCAGTCAGTGTGGGAAGGTAAAGCAGCTGTGACACCAGCCACAGGTATATGAGATCCGAATGGCCTGAGAGGGGGTACTGCGTGCACCCCCTCTCCTCAGACACATTCTGACACCCGTTAGATTTCTGCTTCTAGGACTTGGGAAGTCTCATTTCCTGCTCTTACTTTATTTGGGAGAAGAGGCAGGAGGAACTGAGAGGGGTTAGTGTCTTGCTCAGTGTGTG
This sequence comes from Pipistrellus kuhlii, assembly GCF_014108245.1. Lineage (NCBI taxonomy): Eukaryota > Metazoa > Chordata > Mammalia > Chiroptera > Vespertilionidae > Pipistrellus > Pipistrellus kuhlii. The sequence goes on from NW_023425529.1 coordinate 181,876,716, forward strand.
TCTAGTGAATGGCGTAATTTTTTTTTAAAAAATACATATTTTACTGATTTTTTTACAGAGAGGGAGAGGGATAGAGAGCTAGAAACATCGATCAGCTGCCTCCTGCACACTACCTACTGGGGATGTGCCCGCAACCAAGGTACATGCCCTTGACTGGAATTGAACCTGGGACTCTTGAATCCGCAGGCAGACGCTCTATCCACTGAGCCAAACCAGCGAGGGCAATGAATGGCAACATTGATGTCCTCATGCTCAGAGAGGTAGCCCCAGGGGTCAAGTAAGAGTTGGGGATCCTGCCTGCCTTTCTTTTCTTTAATTTCCTCCCCTCCAGGAGAGCCTGGGCAGCATCCATGTTCCCTCCCCTTCTGTACGCTGCGCTGTGGACCCTTGTCACACCCACGTCTCCTCTCCCGGCCCGCCCACCCCTCCCAGCCCCTCCCTAAAAGACGCACGTCTTTTCATCACCCCGAGACCCCCACAAAGCAGGAACCATTTCTAAACAAACGCTCGAGCAGCGAAAAGACTGTGAGCATGGACCCAGGAGCGGGCCGTGAGGCTGAGTGTCGCCTTCCTGCGGGCCCTGAGGGTTCACGTGCGGGATGGAGCACTGCACGCGATCCAAGCTGTGTGGCCTTGGACAAGTCACTCCGCGTCTCTGGGCCTGGGTGTCTGTGTTTGTAACAGGATGGTGATGCTTGCCCTGCCAGAAAACGTTAAAATAACTTATACGTGATGGCAGCATGCGGAGGTCCGGGAACACCACGTTATTCCCGTTTGATGACTGGTCCAGTTTTCAGGTGTGTTCCATCCAGTTAATTGCCCACTGGAGTAAAAGGTCAGCGCTGGGTAAAAGTAGAGCAGGGCATTATGGGTAGAGCAGGAAATTAAAGCTATGATGAGTCACAGTGGCTAAAAAAATAAAAATAAAATAATGGCCACTAAAGGCTGGAGACACTGTGCCTAAGTTAGAGCGTCCAGCCCAGCCCAGCGGCTCAGTTGGTTGAGCAACATCCCATGCACCAAAGGGCTGCCGGTTTGACATCCCATGCACCAAAGGGGTGCCGGTTTGACATCCCATGCACCAAAGGGGTGCCGGTTTGACATCCCATGCACCAAAGGGCTGCCGGTTTGACATCCCATGCACCAAAGGGCTGCCGGTTTGACATCCCATGCACCAAAGGGCTGCCGGTTTGATTCCCGGTCAGGGCAGAGAGCTGCATGGTGGGTTTGATCCCCAGTTCTGGGGTGTACAGCAGGCAACCCGATAGATGTTTCTCCTCTTCTCTCTCTCTTTCTCTTCCTCCCTCCCCTTCCTTCTCTCTAAGCATGTCCTCAGGTGAGGCTTTAAAAAAAAAGATTATCCATTCACGCTGGTGGGATTGTAAGATGCTACGGCCACTCTGGATGGCAGCTTGGCAGTTTCTTGTAAAGCTAGACGTGTAATTGCCGCATCACCCAGCAGCTGCACTCTTGGGATACATCATCCCAGAGAAAGGGAAACTTACGTTTGCACAAAACCTGCGTACAGATGTTCTCTGTAGCCTGATTTGTAACAGCCAAGGGATGGACATGGCCCCAGAGTCCTTCAGAGGGCGGACAGACTGTGGGACAGCCAGACCATGGAATGCCACTCAGCAGTGCCAAGGGACCAGGTCTTGATACACACACCTCTTGACATACACATCCCGAATGAATAAATCTCCAGGGAGTTATGCCGAATGAAAAGAAAAAAAAAAGACAAGCTCCAAAGGTTACTGTGTGAGTCCAAGATTAGAGAAATGGGAAACAGGTTGGAGGGTATCGGGGAGTAATGAGAAGGGGAGGCTGAAGGAAGAGGGGTATGGTTACAGAAGGGTAATGTTGTGGGGTCGAACCCTGGAGACAAAATAAGTCCACTGGAGGCTGCTAATGGATTAAAAAAAAGCAGGCAAGGATTTATTGAACTGGCCAGGACGGCCGCGAGAGCACCACACGCAGGTGGAGTCCACACTCACGACTGCACCATTCCAGGTGTAGGCAGTCCTTTTAAAGTTCTAAGCCACAAACATTTTCCTTTGTTCTAAGTTCTAAATTCTAAAGGCTGGGAACAGCCCTCAGGGCTGGATGTGGAATGTGGCCCTATCTTTCGAAAGCAGATAGTACAGAAGCAGAGCTGAGCCAAGTTAATCTCTAAAGGTTATCTGCAGTTTCCACTCCTGGAGCTACTGAGTCAGTGGGAATCAATCTCCTGTGGTCCTGGTCCACAGGCACAGAAAAGTTACCTTTTGAGTTTCTAGGTCTCAGTCTGGAAGCTGAGGTAACTATTCTATTGTTTAAGCAAGTAAGTGAGTGCAGAAGCCAGAATAGCAGTTAAAATTCAAACAGCAGTTTTTATCCAAGTGTGGTTGCTACTTCAGGTAACATAGGAGATGCTTTCGAAGGTGACTGTGGGCGGGTATGTGAAGCTACATCTGTAATAAAGCTGCTTAGAACTACGTACACACCCATACGCACATGCAGGATCCAGCCTCCAAGGGATCGGATGCGTGGATGGCTGTGGCTGTCAGTAGTATCCTGATCTTGACCCGTGGTTTTTTGTTTTTTTTTTGTTTTTTTGTTTTTTTTTAATATAGTTTATTGATTTTTTTTTTACAGAGAGGAAGAGAGAGGGATAGAGAGTTAGAAACATCGATGAGAGAGAATCATCGATCAGCTGCCTCTTGCACACACCCTACTGGGGATGTGCCCGCAACCAAGGTACATGCCCTTGACCGGAATCGAACCCGGACCTTTCAGTCCGCAGACCGACGCTCTGTCCACTGAGCCACACCGGTTTGGGCTTGACCCGCGGTTCTGCGAGGTGTAGCCATTGGGGGAAACTTGGGTGAAGGGACCCTTTTCTGTCATTTCTTACAACGGCGTGCGAATCTAGGATAATCTCAAACTAAAACGTTTGATCTAAAAACGTGAGGCAGGATTCCGAGCCAGGCGGTCAGAATTCATCCTCCCCGTGTTCCGGGAAGTCGATGTGACTCATGCGTGTGTGTGTGTGTGTGTGTGTGTGTGTGTGTGAGAGAGAGAGAGAGAATTGGGCGAGCGGCTGCCCCACCATTCTGCCCTTCCATCCAGTGGTGGTGTGGTCTGGGGAGAATGGACAGGGCACCCCACAGCTAGAAATGGCCCGGTGGGCAGATTGGGGTGAAGCTGCTTCCTCCTGCTAAGATTTGACCGTGTGTCTCTGAGCCCTAGGACTCAGAGCACAGCACACAGCTTCGTTTGGAGCGGGAGCAGAGAACAGAAATGGGTCCGTTCCAGGCGCTGTCCGCCTGGGCTGGGGGCGGGGTCTGGGGGCAGCCTCTGGTCCTCCCACAGCCGGGGCCAGGCCTGGGCTGGGGTGGGGACGCTGGCAGGCCTGCTGGGAGCAGTCCCGGGAGCCCGGGGCCTGGTCTTCAGTCTCAGGGCCGTGGACACGTGACCACTGAGACACTGCGCCCTGGCCGGCCGGCTCTTTCGGGGTAGGCGTTCAGTCCTGAGGGTGTGTGCGGGAGCTGGGCCGGGAGGCGTCAGTGCATGATGGCTTCCTTTCTCTGAAGTCGTAGGACAGTCGCATCTGGACAGCAACATCGAGGACCAAGAGATTGTCACCAACCCGCCGGACATCTGCCAGGTGGTGGAGGTGACCACCGAGAGCGACGAGCAGCCGGTCAGCATGAGTGAGCTGTACCCTCTGCAGATCTCCCCCGTGTCTTCCTACGCAGGTGAGGGGGGGCTCCTTTCGTTGGGGTGCCAGCCCTGCCCAGCAGCAGCCTCCCTCTGTCCCGGGAGCTGCTCTTGCTCTCTCCTGACCCCCATGCCTTGGACACATTTGCTCCCACAGACAGGGCCTCAGCATGTCTCCGCGTGATCGCCCACTCATTTCCATGCATGACGAACACGCAATAACGTTTCTCTGGACACGCAAGTTCATTTGAGTCTATTTTATTGCACAAGTTCTCTGAAATTTGGAAGGGTGTTCATGATGGAAGCCAAGCTGAGCATGCTGGGTAGGACCCCAGGACCATGTCCTCCGGGGCCTTCAGTGTTGGAAGTGAAGGGACTTGTTCCAGGGCACATGGTCGGTAGTAAGTGTTTGGGTCAGGACTTGGCCTCAGCCTTCAGACCCCAGGCCTCATTCCATTCCACCAGGTTTATGTGTGACTCCCACAAACATTCTCCTTTAAGGAATATATATGTAGTATTGATTTTCAGAGAAAGGAGAAGGGAGAAGGGGAGAGAGAGGTAGAAACATCGATGAGAGAGAAACACCACCGATCAGCTGCCTCTCACATGCCCCATCCTGGGGATGGAGCCCGCAGCCTGGGCATGTGCCCTGACCGGATATCGAACCAGTGACCTTTCGGTTCCTGGGTCAACACTCAACTGCTGAGCCACCCTGGCCGGACAGTTCCCCTGCTTTTCCAACTTGGTGCAGCTTCTGATCGGGCCAGGCCGCTGAGCCCGTTTCCGACGCCCCAGGATTGGCCTGGCATGGCAGGCACCGGCCAGACGGGGGTTGGGATCCGCCCCAGTGGGTTCTCCATCCTCGCCGAGCAGGGACGGCTCCGTTCTCCACCATCGTCGCATCGTCTTACGCTCCCTTCGCAGTGGTCCCCCGTTAACGTTTGGGACGCGGTCATAATGAGGAAATACAACTTCCGAGCCAGTGCTCCTGCTCGCGGACATTGGAAGCATGAAGCAGAGGCCCTGCCGTGAGTGACGCGGACGGCTCTACCACGTGGCTCAGGAGTCCTTCCCAGCCTCCCCTGCCTGGCTGCCTGGGGCCACCCCACGGACAGGCCGTTTGAGAGCTACCAGTTACTCAGTAACCCGAACCCTAACTGCCTGTCTGACTGACTTTAAAAAAATTATAGTAAAATACGCATCCCATGAAATCGGCCAGTTTTGCTATGTCAGCGGCATTAAGTGCATTCGAGTTGCTGTGCAGCTGTCGCCGTCATCAGCTCCAGAACTTGTTCACCTTCCCAAACGGAACCTCTGCCCCCCTTATCCGCGTCTGTCAGCCGTTCTGCTTCCGGGGAGTTCAGCTGCTCCGGGTGTCTCATCGGAAGTGGAGTCCTCCGGGATCTGTCCTTTGGGAAAAGGGCTTCTTTCATGGGGCACCGTGTCCTCAAGGCCCTCCTGCCTGCCAGCCCGGCCCGGAGCTTCTGAGGCCCATGCAGACGTCCTGGGCCTTCAGTCCTCCAGTTGTTCTCATTGTCTGGATTCTCCAGAGCCCTCGGGAGGGAGGCTGCTTGTTGGAGCCCAAATGTTTCATCGCTGCGGTGTTCCCAGAGCCGACGGGCACGTGGGAACATCCCAGTTCCTGGGCCCGGCTGGTGTTGGACCCTTCTGGAGTCCAGGCGCAGACTGGACAGTGTCCGTCTCACGAGTCAGGTTTGGAGCCTGCTGCTCAGAGAGGCAGCTGTTCTAGTTGTAGCTCCCTTTCCACGGGCATGTTGCTATAGGATTGGCTGTTTGCCTGCTTTCCATGACAGGGTATGGGTCTGTCTGTTTGTTGTGGTTTTTTTTTCTTCTTTTTTCTTTTCTGGTTTTGCTTCTTCAACTGTATTTCAACCTCCACGAACCACTTCCATGCCTTTGCTTAGGAAACGGATATTTGGAGGCTCTTGTTAGCTATGTTCGCCCTCTGATCCCTGAACTATAATCCCAGCAGGATCACAGAACCACACTCGGTTTTGCCAGCCTGTCTTCTCTCTGGTTGGATCCATCACACTTCTGTCCCGGAGAGGGGGTCCCAGAGCCGGGCTGGGTTGCCTAGAGGAGAGGCATTGGTCTCTGAAGGTACCCGAAGGGCCTCTTGCTGAGGGTGGCAGCAGGGTGTTGCCTGGTGGCTGCCGATGTGGGAAAGGAGAGCCGCCGGAGAGTTTGGACTGGAGCGGCGGGTGAGAGGGTGGAGACTGACTGGAGAAGAAGGCTTGCTGCGAGGGACTGACCGGTCACGGCCCAGGGAACGGAGATCGCCGGCAGCAAAGACGGGGCCCCGAACAGAAACCATGGCGTTCTGCTGGGGGGCGAGGGGAGGAGGGATAAAGGCTTCGAGATGAAGACCACTCTGCTTGGAACCTTTTCCTCCAGCCCGAATGAAAGCGATGGAGCAAAGGGTTGCGGGAAAGACATCCTCCTCAACTGTACTCACACGCATCGAACAAGAACCTTCCAGAAACTGTACCAGGACGTCAGCGTGCAGAAAGGCTTTCCTGTGAAGCATACCGTCCCTCCTCCCGTATGTTCCCGAGAAGGTCTGGCCGAGAACACTGGGCTGAAGGGCAGCGGGAGCTTAAAGCAAGTGTCCCCCTCGAGCTCAGGAAGAGGGTCTTTGCGATCAGCCTGGCCCTCCTTCCCTCTCCCTCCCCCAATGGCCTTGGGGGAGCAGACCCAGGAAGGTGAGACCAGCAGAAGCAGCTCCGATGCTTTTTTAACTCCATTGCATTCGAAGTAAATAAAAAAGGCAAATTACAGGGAAAGGGAAGTAACACGATCTGGACACAGCAGCCCCAGGGGCTCCTCTGGGGGGTAAGCGTGGCCCCAGGAAGTGGCGGTGACTGTGAGGTCAAACCGGTGAGGTCAAACCGGGAACCAGGCCTGCGTGACCCAGCAGAGGCCTTGGCGCCTGGTTCCCGGGCAGCCCAAGGACAACTGTACCGGAGAGAGGGGCCCGGTCCTCGGCTGCAGAGCCTGCTGCTCCTGCTCGAGGGCGGAAGGCACCGAGGCCGGCCTTTACCACGTGGGAACCGTGTGGCGGTGTGGAGAGCCTTTGCATAATAGCTACGCCAGAAACATGCTCTGCGCTCACAGTGTCAGCCGAAGCCAGAGCTCAGGGTCTGTGTCTTTTCTTGTCCCCGGCTGTTCCCTGAGGCCAGAAGCTGGGACTTACGGGGAGGGGCGGGGGGGTGACATCTGCTCAGGCTCAGGCTCTGTGTGAGGTCCTCCCAAGGAGCCTCGCCCAGGGGCTGCCTCCCGCCCCTCCCTCCCGCCCCTCCCCAGCTGTGGCTTGGGCCGTGGGATCCCATTTTTGCATATTTCCAGCCCCAAGCACGCCTGTTGGCACTGTTTGTTTTCCATTGATGGGGAAAGGTACCGATGGGGGCGATGCGGAGTTGAGCGGACATGACGTGTACGAAAGGAAGAGAAACCTTGGATTCAGAGCGAGAGGAAGCTCAGCCCAGCAGCGGGAAGCGGGTCTGGAAATTTCCTCAGAGGCTGGAGTGGGAACCAAGGCCGTTACCAGCGTGGGTCTGCGGCTCCCAGGCCGGCTGCTGTGGGGACGGCTGCCTCGGAGGAGGAGCGGAGAGGCCCTCCTCCAGCTGCTGGTGGTCCCTCTAGCTGCTGGCAGTCAGTCGGGCTGGGAGAAATCGCTGGAGAACAGTGATCCAGACACCTTGTGCGGGTGGGGTTCGGGTGGTCAGCATGCTCGCTCTCTCTGTTTAGGGGTGACCCTGCGGCTCCGTGTGTCCTCGGTTCTCCAGCCTGCGTTTCAGAGCCTGGTCTGCACCCTGTGCGCTGGATGGGCGACAGGGACGGGCTCGGCCAGGCCCCGCTGCACCACCAGCAGGAAGTGGGATGGGAGGCCAGTTCCTCAGTGGGCCCGGGCGGAAGGCTTAGAGGCATCAGACCGAGAGCTCTTGTGCTGAATGGGGGAGGATGGGCCCTGCTCCCCATGAGCAGTCCTCCAGGCCAGACGAGGCCTGTCCACAGGCCGGGGCAGCCCTGGCCCAGGCCCAGCAAACGTACTCAGCTGTGGCTGCCCTGCAGTCCTGCCAGTAAAGTGAACGGCCCAGCCTCAGCGTCTCTGACGGTCTGTGTATTAATATTTCAAAGAGTTCTACCCTTTGTATTTGGTTTTCTCAAAACTGTGAACGCTGAGCAGCTGCACATCATTTTTTTACTTAGAGTTTTAAGGTTTTTTTGCTTAAAAAAAGTTAACTTTTTTGCTTCAAACAATCTTGTGTCACACGGGAAGCAATGGCGCCTGAGGGGCCGTGGCCACTCTGGCATCTCCCAAGGTCAGTGTTTGACCTCAGGAAGGGGATGGAGATGGAGAGATCAGGTACCCATTTCGCTTCTGGAAAAGAGGTGCTGATACGATTTCTAAATACCGCCTGAGCCTCGGGACAGTTTGCGGGCAGGAATGACAGCCTGTGTTTCTCTCCCGTGAACAGAAAGCGAAACCACCGACAGTGTGCCCAGCGACGAGGAGAGCGCCGAGGTAAGCTCCTGCCCGCTCCCACGCTCCTCACGTGCCTTCTCTTCTGGTCCCGAGTCTTACTCGTGTGTGTGTGTGTGTGTGTGTGTGTATGTGTGGTTAAGTGTACAGAACAGAAAATGTACATCATTTTGGGGTTTTGAATGATAACATGACACGTTGGGAACTGCCGTTGCCATCGGAAAGAGGGAAGGAAAAGGAAACCAAAATGCAGGCCAGCCAACGCTAATGTTCCAACCACTACAAACAGCCTGATTCTCTGGCGGCAATCATGTGTCCCCGTGACCCAAAGTGGGAGCCAGACGTGAGGATCTGACCTGACCGTGCTAAGCAAAACATCCCCAGTGCACCTGGAGCCCCGCCCTTGGGGCCCCTCCCCCTGCGCCCCGCTTCCTGCAGCCCCGCCCCCCTGCGGGCGCGTGTGTGGGTCCTGATTCTGAGTCACTGCTTCCCCTGGGTCGCCCGCTGCCAGGCTGCCCCGCATGTGGCAGGAGAGGGTTGTGGGGGTGGAAAGCAGCCTTGCCAGAGCCTGCTTTGGGTCTGAGTTAGAGGCGGGGAGTCTGACCGACTGGTGGCTGTTGGACTTGGTGGCTTCCCCAGGCACTACACGCTTCTGGTGCAGCCTGGGAATTTTTTTTTATTTAATTTCTTTATTGATTAAAGTATCACATATTTGTCCTCAACCCCCCATTCTAACCCCCCCCCCCTCCCCATTCATACTTCCACCCCCTTATTGTCCTTGACCACTGGTTAGGCTCATATGTGTGCACGTAAGTCCTTTGGTTGATTTCTCCCTTTTGTCCCCACCCTCCCTCTGAGGTCCGACAGTCTGACCCATGGCTCCTTATCTCTGGGTCTGTTCTCGTTCATCAGTCTATGTCGTTCACAATTTGCCCTAGATGAGTGAGATCATGTCCTACTGGAAATACACTTATAAGTATCAAAAATGAGACAGTCAATAATGGTTATGCTGAAAGGCATATGAATCAGTCTGTAGTGAGTTTCTTTCTGGGCCACCAGTTCTTTTGAGACCCAATTTCAATGAGCCCAGGAACTCTGAGAAAACAGTGCAGGGTGTAGAGGCCCATGGACGTCCCAGCCACGTCTCCAAGGCCCGCCTTCTGGCCCCTTCTTGGAAGGAGGCCACCCTCGGGGGGAGCTTTCTGCTCGGCACCCTGGAGCTCCAAGCAGCACCCATTGGTCAGCCGTCCAGGGGCGCTCCCTGGGTGGGGCCGTTTCTCACTCCCCTCCCCCTGATGGGGCCATCCTGGAGGGACCACGCTTCCATGGCCCCGGCCACCAGGCACGGGGCTGGGCACGGGCGTGGAGGGGACTCAGACACCATGCTGCTGCGCTGCCCTCCTGCCTGCACCGAGCACCCTGACCGCGCTCCTGGGGGGCAGCCAAGGGGAACCAATGACCAGGGAGGGCTCCAATGGAGGGACGGAGGGCTGCTGAGCTCCCGCTCCTTCCACAACGCTTAGGAAATTTCGTTTCCTGGCAACAGGGTTTGGCGGTGCTTTTATTTTATTTTTATTTTAATTATTTTATTTTTTTAAAATATATTTTATTGATTTTTTACAGAGAGGAAGGGAGAGGGATAGAGAGCTAGAAACACCGATGAGAGAGAATCATCCATCAGCTGCCTCCTGCTCACCCCCCTACCGGGGATGTGCCCGCAACCAAGGTACATGTCCTTGCCAGAATCGAACCTGGGACTTTCCAGTCTGCAGGCTGACTGACGCTCTATCCACTGAGCCACACCGGTTTCAGCTCCTTTTATTTTTTTAAGCCCCGGCCGGCCGACAGGAGGCCAGGGAAACACACGCCCTCATTCTTTCTCTCTGAAAGGGCCGGCCCCCCTGGCGGAAGCGGAACATCGAGGGCAAGCAGTACCTCAGCAACATGGGCACACGGAGCACCTACCTGCTGCCCAGCATGGCCACCTTCGTGACCTCCAACAAGCCCGACCTGCAGGTCACCATCAAGGAGGAGAACTACCCGATGCCCTTCAGCAGCTCCTGGCCCCCGTACCCCGACCACCCGCTCGCCGCCTCCGTGAGCCCCGCGCCCGCCGGCGGCCGGCCGGACCGCGAGGCCCGGGCCAGCGTCATCAAGAAGACGTCGGACATCGCCCGCGTCAAGAGCTGCTAGGCCCGCGGCTGCCCGGCGGCCGGCCCCGGCTCCGTGCTGTGTGTCTGTGTTGCGTGTTCCTCTCGGACGCCCGTTCTGTACAAATCCAAGGCACAGAGCCTGGGCCGCGGGACCGGGACAGGGACCGCCGGGTCCGACGGCAGCGGCCCCGGCTTCTCTCTAACTCAGGACGCCAGCCCAGTGGCAGGTGGGCAGGCGGCAGGTGGCAGACGGCGCCTGGAGAGTCTGCTGGGTCCGGGGCCGCCCCCTCCAGCGCCAGGACGGCACAGGACCAACCCCCGGGCGGCCCGGCCACCTCGCCAGCGAGCGAGCGAGCGGGCGGGCGGTCGTCGGAGCGAGCGGAGGAGAAAATGTGAACGAGCTGGGAGTGGTGATCCTTGTGAATATGTACATAGGGCAGTTCTAGCGACTCGCCGGCTTCTGCACCTTATCGTAAAGCACTTACAGACCGACCTTCTTGAGCCCTCGCCCTCCTTCTCCCTCCCCTGCCCCCCACCCGGTTCCTCTCCTCCTCCCTCTCCCTGGACGGGCGGCTGTGGGCCCCGCACCCTGAGGAGGAGGAGAGGAAAGGGCCTTCTCCTCGGATGTCCCACGTGAAGACTGCTTTGAAGGAGGGAGAGGGAGCATCTTTCTAAATCTGCTATGCTTGAAGGCCACGCGGTACTAAGGAGAACGATCTCGGAGATCGGATGCAAATTCCCAGATTTGAAGACAAAAAAAAGAGAGAGAGAGCGAGCGAGCGATAGAAAGAGAGAATACTCTAATTCTAACCAGAGCAAGCTTTTTTATTTTTTATACAGGGGAATATTTTATTCAAGGTATAAGAAAAAAATTCTAAATAAAATAAAATCGTTTTTTATCTTTTCTACAGCAAATTTATAATTTTAAGATTCCTTTTCTTGTTTCTCAGCAAGTTGTTATGACACCCTTGTGGCACACTGTTTTTTAATTTTGTAAAGGTGAAAAAGCTTTTATGAGCTCATGTAGCAATCAGATTATCCTGTGGATTGATAATAAATGAATATGATATATAGTTAAATTTTTCATGGGCGTCACGCCTTGGCTTTGTACGGACTTGGGAGCACAGTCACGGGACAGGACGGACAAAAGATCGTTGCTCCTTGGAGACCTAAACGTCTTCCCGGTCTCACCGCAGCGTGAGGGTGGGAATGGCCTTGATGGCCAGTCCCCAGCCAGGCCCTGTGCTCTGTGCTGCGTGTTTCACCGGAGTCACCCTCCTCGGTCATCACAGTTGTGCCCAGTGAATGCCTTTCCTCAAGGTCATGTAGGTAGTCAGAGTCAAGGGTGTGATTAGGTCCAAGTCTGGGGTGAAGATGGGGGGGTCCTTTTACCACCCACACTCTCTGCTACCGCCTCGAGCTCTTCTCCTCATCCAGGGGTGTCTCCGGATGACTGGAATGTCCCATCTATGCCCCATCATGGGGGATGGCTGGAATGTCCCATCTATGCCCCATCATGGGGGATGGCTGGAATGTCCCATCTATGTCCCATCATGGGGGATGGCTGAAATGTCCCATCTATGCCCCATCATGGGGGATGGCTGGAATGTCCCATCTATGTCCCATCATGGGGGATGGCTGGAATGTCCCATCTATGTCCCATCATGGGGGATGGCTGAAATGTCCCATCTATGTCCCATCATGGGGGATGGCTGGAATGTCCCATCTATGTCCCATCATGGGGGATGGCTGAAATGTCCCATCTATGTCCCATCATGGGGGATGGCTGGAATGTCCCATCTATGTCCCATCATGGGGGATGGCTGAAGTGTCCCATCTATGTCCCATCACGGGCCCCCAGGCGAGGCATCTTCAGCTGGCGCTGTCTGCTGGGTTCCTAAGCCAAGCCCATCTTCTTTCCAGGACCCGGGACCACAGACGGAGGTCTTTCCAGTGAGAAGTGTGACCTCACACTCTACCACCCACTTGAGTATACACCCAGGTGGAGACCTGACCTTGGGCAGCCTCTGCGCTGACCTCCCGCTCCCACGTGTCTGTCTGTGAAGCGGGCGCTGAGGCTGAGCCACCGCCCTCCTGCCCCAGGGTGTGGAGGTGGAAAAGATGGCTGAGTTAATATTTGAACAGGCTCCGCGGTGGAGGACAAAGGGCTGGTTTTATGCCCCGGGGTGAGGCTGCAGAGGTAATTAGTGCTGTAAACGGCTGCGCCCTGAGCAGAAATTAACGAGAGTTTTGCCCGTGGTGGTGGTTGTGGTTGAGATGGCTCTGGGGGTGGTTGCTGGTTCTGTGAGGAGCACTGCGGGGGCGGAGGGTGACCTCTGAAGGTCGGGAGGAGGAGGGGTGCTCCGACCTGAGCAAGGAGCTCTGAGCTCAGCCATGCCCTCCTCCCAGCTCTCCATGCAGACACCCACATGAGTGCACAGTAACAGGGAGGCCTGAGTGCCCTGCCTGGCCATCCAAGGGGTAAAGGTGGCCCCTCTTCCCAGTCCCCTTTCCCTCGTCCCAGCTCATGCCCTGCCCCTGCAAGCAGCTCTGCTGGCCCCAGACCCATGGCCACCCCCTTCCCCCTGCCCCGCTCTGCTTCCTCCACGTCTGTGGCTACAGCTGGCCTCCCAGACCTGCCAGGGTTTGGAAACGCACAATTCAGTGTTAGAGATCACCTCGCCCCTGGCTAGCAAGGCCGTGGAAAACAGAAGCACGTGTGAGGTACTTCGGAGAAAGGCTGTCTGGTCTCTAAGGGCTGCTTGCCAGTAGCTGACATGAAGACAAACCCCTGGGGTGTGTCCCGGGCCCTGCCTCAGTGTCAGTTAGAGGAAGTACCGGACATGTGCTTCCTCAGCCGGCATCTGTGTGAGCTGATAGGCCTTTAAGACAGGCCGTGTGTATGTGTGTGTGTGTGTGTAAGTGTGTGTGTGTAAGTGTATGTCTCTGTGTTATGTCTCTCTGTGTCTCTGTGTGTTTATGTCTGTGTGTGTGTCTGTGTCTGTCTCTGTGTGTGTGTGTGTGTGTATGTCTCTGTGTTATGTCTCTGTGTGTGTCTCTGTGTGTATGTCTGTGAGTGTGTATGTCTCTGTGTGTGTGTATATGTGTATGTCTGTGTGTGTACGTGTGTGTATGTGTATGTGTGTCTGTGTATATGTGTATGTGTGTGTGTCTGTGTGTGTGTATGTCTCTGAGTGTGTATGTCTGTGTATATGTGTATGATTGTGTGTGTGTACGTGTGTGTGTGTGTGTGTGTGTGTGTGTGTGGTGCAGAGTGACAGCCATCGGGACATTCAGTAGTCTCCATTCTCTGCAGCCAGCACTCGTCCCTCTCTGGTCCTGAGAACATTGAAGGCTGTGACCTGGGACTCCAGGGGCAGGGGTTCCGCCTGGAGGAAGGCTGACGGAACTCGTGGGTCCCTGGTAAATCCATGCCCAACCAGGACACAGTATCTGTGTTTGGGTGAAAGGTGGGCCACAGGCGGTGTTTAGTCGACTTAAATGTTTTTAGAGAAGAAGAAACAGACATGGGTAAGAAATGCAGCACAAGCCGAAACCAGTTTGGCTCAGTGGATAGAGCATGGGCCTGCGGACTAAAAGGTCCCAGGTTCAGTTCTGGTCAAGAGCATGTACCTGGGTTGCAGGCACATCCCCTGTGGGGGGTGTGCAGGAGGCAGCTGGTGGATGTCTCTCATCGATGTTTCTAACTTTCTATCCCTCTCCCTTCCTCTCTGTAAGAAAATCAATAATATATATATATATATATATATATATATATATATATATATATATATATAAAATAAATACAACACAAATGCATTGGAAATTAAAACCCAAAATAGTACCTTTTCTTCTCTTCCCCTCCCCCCACAAATCTACAGTGTACCAACTGATCAGGTGACTGCCACTGAGAGGGAAATGGGAGCGAGGAGAGGAGGGAGCTGCTCCAGGACTCTGAACTTGTGCTCTGGGAGGTATTTTGCAAGTGAATGAAAAAGATGTTAAGCCCCAAAGGGCCTCTGCTCAGAGCCAGAGAGAGGGAACATGAGACATTCCATTGGTCTGAGGCCATTCTTTGGATGTTGCATTCATTTGGTTTTAAAAGCCCCCTGTTATTCCAGCTACAGACAAACAGACCCAGATAAAAGGGGAGCATAAGCACCCCACTGTCCTGCCAAATTTCTGCGGAAGAAAGAGAGAAGGCGTGCTGGGGGAGCTGGCCAGCAGGTAGCCACGTGGGCCCCTGGAATCCTGGGCCAACTCTCCGGTCTGCACCCGTTTCGGCTTGGAAAGAGAATGGAAGTGTTCAGCTACCTCGTCCTGAAACTCCATCCTGTGGCAGAGCCAGGCCAGGGTGGTCAGGCCAGTGGGGCCTGAACCTGGGAGCAGGCTGCAGTAGACCCCTCCCCCGGGCTGTCACAGGCCCCAGGACTGTCAGCTTCTCGGGGCTGTGTCTCAGCCACATTTCCCTCCCACCATGTGAACAGAGGCTGGCTACACAGTAGGCAGTCACCCCTGTGTCTTCTCTTCCTTGGGGTCATGTCCCTGGAGGTCAAGACCACTGACTGGGCTGGGGCCCTGATCTGCACCCTGAGGGAACATGACCAGCCAGAGATCAGGCACACATTCCGGCCAGGAGATACCAGAAGGTGGTGGGTGAGCTGTTGCCTTTGGGAGGGCTGCCTGGCCTCTGGGCCCCATCCTCTGGACACAGACCATCCCATACCTCCCCCTCCGCCCCCCAGGCACCGCTGGCCCTGCTGTGCAGGCGAAGGAGGGCTTTCTGAGGCTCCTTGCTGGGGCCAGGGTGCGGGCAGGTGCAGGGCTCCTGTCTGCTGCTGCTGCTGAAAATAGTGCTGGGGGGAAGGAAGTGGCCAGGCCTAATAGCCGGTTTAGCAAAAAGGTTTGGTCTGTCCAAGAACTTGAGTCATGCTGTGGAAGCATCCAGATGCAGGGCCTCTCAGAGTTCACACGGCCTGTGGGGAGCATGGTCTGAGCCCCATGGCTGGTGTTCAGTGGGGGAGCCACGCCTGAGCGCCTGATCCTCCGCAGGCTGCCCTCGGAGGGCCGCCGTCCCCCGGGTCTGCTTTGTAAACACGCTGGAGCGGAGGCTGGCCCTGCGGGGTGTACTGTGCTAGGTTGTGCAACGGCCGCATGGCCAGCCCCTCGCTCACACGGCTGGAAAAACAGCCCCGTCACGTGCAGCAGCCTGTGCAGCAAAAACAGTTGGTTTTAGTAACACGACAGTTTTTGCAGGTGCAAAAAAAAAAAAGAAAAAGAAAAAAAAAATTCCATACTGGCAGCATCTCTAAGTTTCAGTTTTGGTTGAGAGGAGCCTTTTAAAATGTAAACACCCGAACCTCCATCCCCATGCATCATCAGGGAAACAGAATAGCGTGACGTCCCGCCCCTCTGCCAGAAGCTTGGGCCCAGGATCTGAGAGTGCTCCAGATTTTCCACGTTCCCTCTAATGTGCCAGTTCAAAGATGCTGACATGTCAAATCCCCAAAATATACTTGATGATTCTGTCTGGAGTCTCAGAATGATGTTAGCAGCTAGAGGGGGTGTGTTCCTCAAGGCTAGAGATGGCTAAGGCCTCATTTGTTCCTAGGATTTGCATGGATAAGTGTTCGCTGCAGAGCTGGCTCTTCTGTCTTCCAATGGGATGATGAACTTGGACTTCTCTGGCCTCCCCTGCAAAATCTGGGGCGTAAATGCCACATGTTTTCTCTGGGAAGCTCATGTGTTGTGTTTCCGATGTAACTGTGAAACACAGAAGCGATTTCACAGGCTGTGAGCCCCCACACAGTCAGTGGTCGGCAAACTCATGAGTCCACAGAGCCAAATATCAACAGGACAATGATTGACATTTCTTTGGAGAGCCACATTTTTAAACTTAAACTTCTCCTAATGCCTCTTCTTCAAAACAGACTCGCCGAGGCCGTGGTATTTTGTGGAAGAGCCACCCTCAAGGGGCCAAAGAGCCGCATGTGGCTCGTGAGCCGCAGTTTGCCGACCACGGGTGTAGGCAAATAGAAATTCTAGCAAAAATGTAAAATGCAGCCCAGAACTGCTGCTCAAATTTCACCCGGCGGCGTCCGGGATTATTGGCGACACAGCGATGACACGGGGAGGAAATCACAGGCCAGCTTAATAGGTTTGTGTTAGCAAACTTTTAACTGCAAAATTGATTCAAAGCAGGGGTGAGGACCATCCGGCCCACAGGCCTGCGAAATCATTTGGTCTGGCCCTGCCAAGGCCTTGGGGGGGGGGGAATTAATTACATGTTTGCCCCAATAGAGCAGGCTAAAGTTGATAATTTTGTGTGGCCCTTGAATGATATTTATAAATACCCACATGGCCCTTGGCAGGAAAAAGGTCCCCACTTCTGACTTAAGGGCCCTTTGGATGCTTATAATTCCAAATGCCTTTCTTGAGCTCCTCAGGGATGTAACCCGGGGAAGCAGTTGTCTTGCTTTGCCAGGCCTGAAGGGGCTCCTGGGACATGGGACTTTAGAGCTAAAACAGGGAAGCTGGGAGAAGCTGGCCACCCTAAATTCAGAGCTGACATTCAGAGGATTTTCTCAACCATGTGAAAAGCTCCACGGGAGGTGTTATTGAGGGCATATTATTATTATTATTAAATATGTTTTTATTGCCGAAACCAGTTTGCCTCAGTGGATAGAGCGTCAGCCTGCAGACTGAAAGGTCCCAGGTTCAATTCCGGTCAAGGGCATGTACCTTGGTTGCGGGCACATCCCCGGCAGGCAATCCGGTCCTCCAGGAGGATGGGGAATGAGGACGGGGAATGAGGCTTTCCCCCCATAAATCACCCAGCGAAGCGAGATGTGCCCAGAAGCTTGTGTGAAGAGTGAGGAGGGTAAAGTGGAGGGTCCCTGGCCAGAAGGGAGAGGGAAGGGCTTCCGGTTGCCCCAACAGAGACGCTGCCCTTCCCTGCCCAGCACAGGAGTGAGGAGCGGCGGCAGGAGCATGCAGAGCGCTTCCTACATGTTCTGCGGCGGGAAGGAACGCTCAGCTTTTGTTTTCAGCTCGCAGTTCAAGTGCAGGTAACCTAAAACGGCCCACGTTTCTGCTGACCTTGACGCTCGGCAATGTGATGCCCATGTGCACGTCCCAAGCTGTGGCACAGCCCACACTGCACAGTGGACGGGCATAGTGGGCGGGCACAGCGAGGGGCAGGCAGAAGCAGCATCAAATCCCTCCCTGAGGCCGAGGGCCTTGCAGGAATTATCTGTCCTGGACACTGTGTCTGGAGGCTTGTTTTACTTACGCCTCCCACACGCTGTCCTTAAAAAAAAGATGGCCGTGGTGCTGTGTCAGGAAACAGCCAGGGACGCGTGTGAAAGTGAGAACTGTTTTCCCTGCACCTGCACCTCATACTTCTAATAAGACCAGGGAGACACCACCACTGTCAATGTTACTGCTCCACCTTCCCGCTCCTCCCTCTGCCCCTCTCATTTTTGGTTGCATGATTTTTACTTTACCAGAACCTATAATATACAGATACTACACTTCAATCCATGCCTTAACCTTTGTTTTAACCTTAGCTATATAATTAATATATAATTTTATAGTTATACATTGCTTATGTTATATTTATATATATGTCTCGTATTTACATATAATTATATAACAGTTGTATCTATACTAATTAAAGGGTAATATGCAAATTGGTCAGGATGCCCAGTAATGACTGAACAGCAGGCTGCATGCGTTCAAGCCAAAAGGGGGTTAATGAGGGATGACCAAACGACTGAACAGCAGGCTGTGAGGGGCGACCAGGTTGGCAGCGGGGGCAATTGGGGGAGACCAGGCCAGCAGGGAAGGACAGTTAGGCAGTTAGGGGCCATCAGGCCAGCAGGTAAAGGCAGTTAGGGGTGACTAGGCTGGCAGGGGGGCAGTTGGGGCGATACTGCAGGCAGGCAGGTGAGTAGTTAGGAGACATCGATCCTGGATTGTGAGAGGGATGTCTGACTGTCGAGGAGGAAGCCCCCCAATAAATGAATTTCATGTACCGGGCCTTTAGTAATTATAGAATACACTAGAGGCCCTGTGCATGAAAATTCATGCACTGGAGAGGGGTGGTCCCTCAGCCTGGCCTGCCCCCTCTCACAGTTTGGGAGCTCTCTGGGATGCGAGGTGACTTGGTGATCAGGGGAAGGCAACTCCCCATCACACCTCTGCTGCTGCCAATGCCAGCAGCATAAGCCTCGTCTAGCCCTGGTTAGCTGAGCCTCAGACAGCCCTGGGTGGCTGGGCAGCCGTCATCTGAGGCTTGCCTGTGCCTCAGGCCAGCCCTGGGCCGCTGGAGGGTTTGACGGGACTGGGGGACTCTGGAGGCAGGCTGAGGGAACTGGGCACTGCCATCTTGTGGGTGTGGGCGCCGCCATCTTTGAGGACGTGACAGCCAATTAGCATATTCCCTCCTTATTGGCTGTGGGCGCTGCCATCTTCGCGATGGTGTGAGGGTCAATTAGCACACTCCCTCTTTATTAGATAGGATGGTCTATCCTATATAATAAAAGGCTAATATGCAAATTGACCAAACCACAGAACAACCTGTCACTATGACGCACACTGACCACCAGGGGACAGACACTCAATGCAGGAGCTGCCCCCCGGTGGTCAGTGCACTCCCACAGGGGGAACACTGCTAAGACAGAAGCTGAGGGCTCCCGGGCTGTGAGAGGGTACGGGCTGGGCTGAGGGAACCCCCACCAAAGTGCATGAATTTTGGGCACCAGGCCTCTAATAAATAACATAATAATTAATGTGTCAAAATATATTACAAAAACAATTACATCATAAAATAATTTCCACCATCACTCTCTTTGCTAAAGTTTGTCCAGTGGTCGCTTGGTGAGAGCACATTCACCCCTAGAGGAGTCCCACTGTCCACGTGTGCCATATCCCCTGGTTACTGCATGTTGAAACGGTGAACTTTAACCTTAATGCTTGAAGGGCATCTTGGCTGGAGAGACCATCTTTGGTTCACGTTCTTGCTCTTAAGTCTCTTCAGAGTGCTGCCCCATTGTTGACAGGCTTTATAACTTGCTCATGAGAAGCTGGTTTAATAGTCTCACTCTTGTAAGTCATTAGACCTTTCAGTTTGGAGGCAAAAATCCACCCCCGGGGCACTATGCTGGAGTGTACAGGAAGGAGACCCCACTCTCTGGGTGTTCCAACCTCGGAGCTTTTGCTTCCCTCAGTGTTCTGGTGCTCTGGCTCCGGGAGTCTGAGGGCTGCGTGTGCCCACAGGGGCGGTGGCTGCAGAGACACGCATGGGGCTCCCTCATTCTCTCCCAGGGACAAGCACCGAACGCCCACAGAGGCATTTCCTTCCAGAGCTTCTCCTAAGTTCCTTGCAGATGCGTGCATCTGGCCCGGTTTGGCTCTGCCCTCCTGTGCAGGTTCTCGTCACCTCGTTCCAGACTTACTCTTTCTCACCAGGCCGCAGGGCACAGGGAAGGGAGGGGGCTTGCTGCGTGAGAACGTGGAACGAGAATCGAAAGGCTGTTTGCTCTGTAACTTCATGCCAAGCAAACAAACAACACCCAGAGCCACACAGGTGAACACACAGAACTGCAAAATCCTCTCATGTGATTCATCTTCATTCCCTTATCGGACGGGAGGGGTGTTTCACAAGGACGGCATGTCCACACTAATCAGATGAGGAAAAGGAGCCAGAACCCACCCGAGCTTGGGACCAGGAAAGAGGTGTGACCAAGGAAAATGCAGGCAGGAACCCCATAATGCAGTGTCCCCCCATAAGACAGCGTGCCCCCATAAGGCTGTGTGCCCCCGTAAGGCTGCGTGCCCCCGTAAGGCTGCGTGCCCCTGTAAGGCAGCAGATAACTCGGGAGTCCAAAATGATCTGGAAGAGGAGTGACTCTCTGATGAAGAAATAAATGAGTTTTGTGATTTGAGGGAGATGGGGAGAGACAGCACTTTCTCTGATGATGACATTTCAAAGAGCTAGCTCTCAGGTGGTGAGAAACAGTCCTGAGAAGAGAGACGGGCACGGGCCTAGTTAGCCATCAGAAAGATGGACAGAGAGGACAGAGAGGAGGGGAGTTCCGGAAGAGCAGGGGGGAGGGGAAACCTCTTCCCTCATTTTCCACAGGAAGAATGACGCCTCTGATTTTCGTTGGCCCTTACACGCCTTCACGCCATGGACAACGCACATGGTAGGTATTCCCTGAATCCTGGTGGCAGGAACAGATACCCAATGGATCCTGGTGAGACCGTCTGAGCGCTTCCTCTGTGAGGTCAAACCCACAGACACACTACGTCCTGTGGAAGGTGAACCCAGTTCCAGCGGGTGAGAATTGGCTTTAAAATTTTTAAAAAATTGTTTGGCATTCATGCTGGGTCATTTTCTTCCTTTACCTTCATTAAAAAAAAAATGATTGAGATATCCCTTACATGCAGTCAAACGAATCTTTTATTTAAAAAAAAATATTTTTATTGATGTCAGAGAGGGAGAGGGAGAGAGAGGTAGAAACATCAATGATGAGAGCAAATCATTGATTGGCTGCCTCCTACACACCCCCTACTGGGGATCGAGCCTGCAACCTGGGTGGGACTCGAACCATGACCTCCTGGTTCATAGGTTGATGATGCTCAACCACTGAGCCACACTGGTTGGGCCAAATTAATCTTTTAAATGTATTCCATTCAGTTTTGACAAATGCGTAGCCATGTAGTTGTCCATCCTTACAGCCACATTGTAAAACATTTCCTGCATCCAGGCACTCTCTCCCGCCTCTGTGGAGTCATCCCCTCCCTCCTCCGAGATGTTGGCAGCCGCTTATCAGCTTTCTGTTCTTACGAGCACTCCAGGATGTCATGTGAATGGCACTATACCACACACAGCCTTTGGTGTCTGGCGTCCCCCTCACATGCTGTATTAGATATCCAGCCATGTCATTCCATCACCTGTCCTTCGTTCATTCTTTTCTGCTGTGGAGCAGTACTCCATCCTGTGGAAGGGACCCAGTGTGTTCATCCACTCACCTGCCGAAGATGTGAGGCTGGGGGAACCCCTTTTCCTCTGCCCTCCTCGGTTCAGTTGTTGGAACCCTAGACACGGAACTGAAAAAAAGGCAGGTGAACAGCACAAAAAGGTTTACTTCATGTGTGTGAGAGAGGAGGGCACCCTCACAACATCAAAACCCTAAAAAGACCATCACACCTTGGAGCTTATCTACTACTAGAGGCCCGGAGCACGAAAATTCGTGTACTGGTGGGGAGGGTCCCTCAGCCCAGCCTGCACCCTCTCACAGTCTGGGAGCCCTTAGGGGATGTCCTACTGACAACTTAGGCCCACTCCCCTTGATTGATGAGGGGAAGACAACACTCCCATCACCCCCTCACTGCTGCTGCCTCTAGCATCCCTCTGTGGGAGGCAACCTGGTGATCAGGAGAAGGTGACGCCCCCATCACATCTCTGCTGCTGCCACTGCCAGCCATGCGGCTGCCTAAGCCTTGGCCCTCGCAGCCACTGTGGCTTGCCTGAGCCATGGGCCGGCCCTGGGCAGTGGCAGTAGCCAACTGCAGTTTGCTCGAGCCTCAGGCAGCTGCTGTGGCTTTGTCCAGAAGGACACAGAAAGTCAAGTCCCCGCCCACCTGCCTGCACCTTGCAGAGCATGCTGTCTTCTGCTGATCAGTTGTTACGATGTGATGGTGTGACGACCATTAGCAGATTAGCTCTTTATCATCTAGGATAGTAGCAAAAGGGCCACCCATTTGTGGAGAGGTGAGAAGACACCAGAAAGGCGTTTTGAGCTTCCAGAGGCGGTAAATTACAGGAAGGTAAGTTTATAGGGAAATGAATGGAATGTAGGGGTTAGGTAGTAAAGTTTGTGCTGACCCATCCTGGTTTGTGTCTGTCTTCACAGGGCCTCCTCTGTTGGGTCTCTCTGTCCTCCTCTCCCCTTGTAAGGACAGCTGTCATTGGATTTAGGGCATGTCCTGAAACCAGGATGATTTTAGCTCAAGCTCCTTAACTAGTGACATCTGCAAAGTCCCTCTTTTCAGAGTTGCATTCTAAGCTTCTTGGCATCTGTGAATTGGGGGGTACACTTATAGCAGGTTCCAGGTCTTGTGGCCAAATGTAGCTTCTATTTTTCTGCAGTTCAGTGTGGTCACTGTGCCGGCCCTCTGTTCACTTCTGCTGGAACTGAGGTCTAAACTCCGCCTCTGCCTCTTTTGCATGAACTGAATTCTTCCCTCTGACTTTTTTCCTCGTGTGTTCTGTGAGTCCTGGAGCTCGGGGGCCGGGGGGGGGGGGTAAGGGGGAGGAACGCAGTGCCCCGCAGTGCCCAGGAGGGCACAGGGCACGGAGCCCTTGACATGGAAATGCCCAGGCGATCTACTGCAAGGTTCTAGAAGCATACACGGCAGGGTCCCCGACCTGCTGGGTCCTCTCCCACGTCCCCCTGAGGGGCTAAGAATGGGTCCAAAGGTCAGATATTTATAAAATTTGCAAGTCAGACATTTAAGCAATGAATTAAGACTGCTGGCTTATTCCAGTTTGACTTCTTTGCTTCTATTTCCCTTGTGTTAGTGTTGGGAGTGGGCCTGGGTGGTTTTGCTTTCATGGAGTTTGAGTTGGAGGTATATTTAGCTTGGGTTAAATGGAGGATTTTTATGTGGATGGTAGACTTTGGGGACTCTGGTATGTGAATGGTGATGAGTAAGAAAGGACCATGCATATATATATATATATATATATATATATATATATATAAACTCTCTCTAAGTACATACAAAAATCACCCTTTGCTATTCCTCAAGGAACCCCAAAGTGATGCAGAGAGACCTGGTTTCAAATCTGAGCTCAGCTGCTCTGTGTCCCTGAGAAAAATGTCGGAAGCTCTTCGAATTTCAGTTTCCTTGTGTGTCCAGGGACATGAAAATCCTTTGCTCCACAAATCACAAGTGATGTCAGAAAGAAATGAGACAATAGACGTAGAGCTAGCATGTCAAACTCGCTGCCCGCGGGCCACAGCTAACATCTTTGCCACCCAGCCGATATAACGGTATGTAAGAAATGTTTTAATGCATTTTTGTAACTTAATTTTTACAATATCCTAATATACATAATTATTAATAACAAACTACAACATTTGCTAATGACTGATTACTACAATCGTGTTGCATTCATTTCCCTTACACACCTTATATGCAGGCACATCATTTATCTCCACTAATACCAGCAGCGAATATTTTAGCAGCCAATGGCCAGGTCATTAGTCTTGGACTGACTTAGTTGGTGTGCACAACAGGAAATAGTTCACTTTCAGAGAAAAAGAAAAATAGGTTTCTTTCTGTCACGCTTATTAATTTGTGCAATTATTCAGTGTCTGGTAAGTTAATGTTTAAGAAAAAATATTAGCCAAAACCAGTTTGGCTCAGTGGTAGAGCGTCGGCCTGCAGACTGAAAGGTCCCAGGTTTGATTCTGGTCAAGGGCATGTACCTTAGTTGCAGGCACATCCCTGGTGGGGGGTGTGCAAGAGGCAGCTAATTGATGTTTCTGTCTCATTGATGTTTCTAACTCTCTATCCCTCTCTCTTCATCTCTGTAAAAAATCAATAAAATATATTAAAAAAATAATAATAAAAAACAAATTTCCACTTTAAAAAATTAATTTTTATTAAAATGTTCTATTATTTTATGTTAATGGTGACTCATTTATTTCAGCCCTTGTACTCAGCATGTCTCTATCGAAATAAACCTAAAGTTTCTATGAAAATGGAAGCTTTTGATTTTTTTGCGGCCCACACAAACTTAACCTTGTTTATTTGGCCTGTGTTAGTCTTTGAGTTTGACATGCTTGCTGTAGACTCTAACACATAATAGATGGTCCATTTTACGAACTCGTTTGTTTGTACCTGTGATGAAGGAGTAGGTATGTGTGTTTTACCCGGGAGCATTTTCATGCGAAGCCACTGGAGCACTCCTGGGAGCCATGACCTTGACCTGCTTATTTATTGTGTGTGAAGGGACCTGCTGGCAGGGGCCTTCACAGAACTCCATCCCCCTGCTGCCCTCATAAGTGCTCACAAATCCTGAATAGATGGCATTGGGAATGTACTGGGACCCACTAGGGCCATGCTGTCAAAACTAACGAAGCTACATTGCATCAACAAATGTCAGCTTTGGAATTTTCCTTATAAAAGCTAAGTCTGGTCTTCCTTGGAATTTTAAAACCGCTCAGCGAGCACTTAGACCTGCTGTACGCACAGGCACTGTTTGCTAAGGGAGAAACAAACTTCCTTCAACGCACAGACACTTGCAAAACTCAGCCATCGCTCTCACCACTTGAAGTCTTTTGAGAGCCACGCTACCTCGTCAAACGCTGGAATCAGACTTCGGCCAGGGATTAGCACGGATTCTGAGAGATTTCATTGGTCTTGTTTACATTCCTTGTGCAACTTCAGCACGCTGTGTTCCCTTTCCTGAGATTGCACAACACAGCCCTGGAACGCCGGACAGCCTTCCCGCTGCAGGCCGAGTTTCCTCCTGCTGGCGTTCATTTGTTCTTTCCCTCCGGGGCTCAGGGTGGGCTGGCGCACCCAAGAGAACGTGGGCTTTAGAGAGAGCTAGCCACACCTGGGCCTGACGTCTTTTGCTGTCCTTTGCGAAGCGCTTACTTCATCCGTCTCTTAGTTGGCTTTGCTTTCTTCTGTGAAATAGAAGTGATTATAGTCTAGTCCCTGTGGGACCACTGTGAGGGCTGACTAAGCATCTAGCATAGTGCGTGGCTACCTCAAATCCTCTAAGAAAAGCCATTATGGTAATAATGGCATGAAGGGAACATGTGATGTTCTTTTCTTTGTCCTGATTCCAACACCAAAATACTGTGCCTTTACTTAAAGCCTCCAAAGACCCACACACAAAATGTCCCATTTGAGAAGGTGCTACTATACTAAGTCATATGGGTTCTTGGCTTTACTGGAACTATCTGTTTAAATGTCCTGTGGCTCGGCAAACAGGCTGACTTGGTGACCAGTTCGTCACTCTCTGACTCGATGTTGATTTTGTCACATCTCTGGAGAGAGAGAAGGGATGCCTCGCTGTTGGCTGGGAAGAAGCATCTATGGGAAGGGAAATCAGCATTGTATGATGATGACATGAACACTTACAATAATCTAAGACACTTGTGCATCTCTGTAGCTTACCCTTAATATGCGAGTGGCCACAGATCCTAAGTTATTGTTGTGCGCAGTTGTATACAATGAAATCTCACTTTCCAATGAATACATGTTCTTCAAACTCCTGCACATGGGGTTACTCTATCAAGGTGCAGGCATCTGGTGGGCCCTGAGCAGTTTGAGAAATCTTACTTGGGCGAGTCTTGCCAGGGAGGAATGAATGGGTTGATGTTTTCCTTGTGTGTGCTGAGCATTTGCTCTTGGAAGCTGATGGAAAGCAATCCAGGGTGCCTGGGGGTGGTACTCATTATATGCCATACTGGATGGAGAACAGATCGTAGAGTTACATCAGTCTGGATTTGAACCTCATCTCAGCCTCTATCCGTTGACTTTGAATGAGCTATACTTAACATTGGTGAGGCACCTCAGTTTAAGATGAAACCCGGTTTCTGCCTACCAGAACACTTGTTACTACTATAGCTAAAAAGTAGTACTGCACTTTGCACAGTGCCTAGTATAATGGGATAATAACAAGTGATGGCTTACACTGCCATTCTTAAGAACAATCCAGGTCTGCATATAAGGAGGGTGGTGTGCAGGCTCATTCATTATGTAAGTGATCCATCTCCACACAGGCCTGTTTGCCCTGGGCATTGCATCATTACAGCTGCTCACAGTAGAACAAGGGCCACTGGGATTTATTACGAAGTGAAATCCAGACCAAGGCCTGGTCCCATAGGCAGTCTTCGTGATGCCTGGCCCTGGCATCCCAAAGTGGGCCTGGGGACACTGAGTGTGCCCATCTATCAACATGGACCGAGGGAACACTCTCCTCCATCACAGAGCCCTCCCACACGGCATAGCATTCCCAGGGTGGATGAGTACTGGAAACATAATAGGCACTAGCATGCCCTCGCCGGTTTGGCTCAGTGGATAGAGCTTCGACCTGCAGACTCAAGGGTCCCAGGTTCGATTCCAGTCAAGGGCATGTACCTTGGTTGCGGGCACATCCCCAGTAGGGAGTGTGCAGGAGGCAGCTGATCGATGTTTCTCTCTCATCGATGTTTCTGACTCTCTATCCCTCTCTTTTCCTCTCTGTAAAAAAATCAATAAAATATATTTTTAACCCCTCCCCCCCCAAAAAAAACAGGTGCTAGCATTACTGCACAATGGAGGTGAGCTGGGACAGCATACTCTCACCATCTGAGCTAGGCCCTCCTGGGGAGAACCGTCTCAGCTCCATAGCACCATTCCAAACTAAATGTCGTAGAGACCAAGACAGCAAAGCATGCGTCTTTTGGGTCTTGGTGGGACAAGGTTTGACCTGATCATTTAGGACACTAGCCACAGGCCTGGGGACGGAAAGACTCCACGCTGTACATGAGATGGGTGGCAGAGGGGTGGTTTGTCACCAAAGAACTATGCTCACTTCGATTGCTGAGAAGTGGGTGCTCAGCCAGGGGTGACAGTGCCCAGAAATAATTGCATCTAATTTGGGCCATTTTGACTGAGTTCTGGCCATCAGATGTGGGTCAAAGTGATCTAGACGCTTCCAGGCCTGGCCTGTGTGATCCGTTGCTCTCAGTGGGTAGGTCCCGCATTGAGGATGGCGTTGCCCTCTCCAGCTGGGGTCTCCACAGGATTCTACAGAGTGGACTGCCTTGCCTTGCCTGTGTCAATTGCACACTACATGAGTGGGAAGTAAATTTCATAAGCAACATTTTATGTCATACAAATAAATAATATTTTGCAAATGAGTTTTGGGAGTTTATGTTTTTAAAAAAATATTTTTTATTGATTTCAGAGAGGAAAGGAGGAGAGAGAGAAACATCAATAATGAGAGAGGATCATTGATTGGTTGCCTCTTTCATGCTCCCTACTGAAGATGGAGCCTACCGCCCAGGTATGTGCCCTGACTGGTAATTGAATCCTGGCCTTCTGGTTGATAGGTTGATACTCAACCACTGAGCCACATCGGCTGGGCTGGAGGATCATGTTTGATAGCAGCTGGTGCCGTCTTAACTAATACAAGATGACATCACCGGCTTTTCCCGGGATATCAGCCCAGGAATTCTGGAAATTTTGCTCCGTAGTATCATCGGGGGCATCTAGTAGGTGATTCCACTATATAAAACCGACATACCGCCCTAACCAGTTTGGCTCAGTGGATAGAGCTCGGCCTGCGGACTGAAAGGTCCCAGGTTCGATTCCAGTCAAGGGCATGTACCTTGGTTGCGGGCACATCCCCAGTGGGGGTGTGCAGGAGGCGGCTGATCAATGTTTCTCTCTCATCAATGTTTCTAAGTCTCTATCCCTCTTCCTTCCGCTTTGTAAAAAGTCAATAAAAATATATTTACAAACAAACAACAACAAAAAACAACACAACAAACATACCTTCAACCAATCATCAGCACAAGTCCGCACCTTTCAGGAAAGAAAAAGGAAGCCTGATCTTTAAAATTTCAGTCGAAAGCCTCGAATGTTGAGCAAATTCATAATACACAATGAGGCCCAGCCAATACAGAAAGAAACATCCATTTCCTACAGATTTATAAAGGTTACTTGCTTGAAATTTCTTGATGTGAGTGAACATGTTTGGAGTTACCTGCTCAGGAATTATTTATTGATGAGATAATTTAATTGGGGAAGGAAATCTAAGAATTTTGTATTCCCGTCATGTTTTGTGCAAAATTGTCCAGCTGTCTTAAGCAAAGCAAAAAAAAAGTCCAAATAATTGTCACTTGGACTCCTAAGTGTCTGGACAGTCTCTGTGGGTGACTGTTAACTGTCGAGATAATATTTCAGAGTCTACTGTGCTTTGTTTTGTATTTTAACCCTTCCCCGTAAAGGAAGGGTCTGGCGTAAGGACAGCTTGCTGTACTTCAGTAACTTTGGTTACTGAGTTAGTCTCCCTGCCTTATCAGTCTCTCACACAGACTGCCCTGGCTGGGAAGTGTGCCAAGTTCCTCACAGTTCAGCCACATCAGGCAAACTCACCGGAAGCGGGCACTTCCCTTCTCTTCCCAGCAACAATTATTTTACCCAGTCACCAGGAAGTCCTGGCCATGGTCAGCTGTGCAGTGTGTGTGTGTGTGTGTGTTACCACAATGTGGCATAAAAATAGATAGATAGATAGATAGATAGATAGATGATAGATAAATAGATGATAGTTAGATGATAGATAAATAAGTGATAGGTAGATGATAGATACATAGATACATAGATAGATAGATAGATAGATAGATAGATAGATGATAGATAGATGATAGGTAGATGATAGATAGATAGATAGATAGATAGATAGATAGATGATAGGTAGATGATAGATGATAGATGGATAGATGATAGATAGATAGATGATAGATAAATAGATGATAGTTAGATGATAGATAAATAGATGATAGGTAGATGATAGATACATAGATGATAGATGGATAGATAGACGATAGATAGATAGATAGATAGATGATAGGTAGATGATATAATAGATGATAGATAGTTAGATGGATAGATAGATGATAGATGATAGATAGATAGATAGATAGATAGATAGATAGATGAGGCAGCAGAAAGGGCTTTTTCCAGACTGCCTGGAATTCCTCACCTGCCTGAGGAGCTTCCTCTGTTGACCTCCTCCTGCAGAGGCCACTCCCACCCAGCCTGGGTGCTGATCCCCCTCACACCAGGAGGGCAGCTCACCGTGGAGGTGATGGCGAAGGGGTGTGGTGTCTACGCTCAGTGTCTCTAGGCACCCGCATGCTGCTCGTTTTCATTTCTAGAAAACTGGTTTAATCCCCAAAATAACGCTTAGAATGGATTTTTTTTTTGGTCACTTTTTCTCGCACCCAGCACTGCACCTGGGACTCTGGAGAAGCCACTGATGGTCTTTCCTCTGTGCTGGGTGTTAGATGTTCTGACAGCATGATGGCTGTCAGCACAGCTGTGCTGCAGGAACACCCGAGCGGTACATTCCGTGAACACCATGGACCGGCGCCCAAGCTCCTGTGGCTGCAGGAGAAGTTACCCCCAAAATGTAGTGGCTTAAAGCAACCCCCTTAGGATGCCCAGGGGATCTGTGGGTTTGGGATTTACAATAGACAGCAGGTTGCCTCGTCCTGTTCCATGATACCTGGGGCCAAACAGCTGGGGGGACACAGCAGCTGGAGCTGAAGTCACCTGCAGTCTCCCTCACTCACATGTCTGGTGTTGGGCCCGGAGCATGGGGAGATGAGCCCTGTTGACTGAAGTACCTCCCAGGCCTTTCCACGTGTGGTGTGGCTTCCTCCCAGCACGGACTCCTAACATAGAAGCTCAGAGCTCAAGGCCAAGTGCACCAGGAGCAGGAACAAGCCAAGGGCCTTGTATGACCCAGAAGTCCTGCAGCATCATTTGCACTGCGCTTTCCAATAGAAATTAAGCGATCCATTTGTTTTGTATCCCACAGGTGTAATTTCAGAAGGGCTGTTTGACATATGTCAGCGTTAACTGCTATCTCTGTGGACGTAGTTGACAGAAAAGCATTTATTCTTTCTTAAAATCTGGTATTAAGTGTATCGGGGTGACACTGGTTAATACAATGATATAGGTAGTTCCAAGTGTACACTCTTTGGCCCTTTGATACAGGGAGTGTCCTGTTGCATCAGCAATGACAGCGATGCAGGAACAGGGTGGAGGACATAGAGAGAGAGTCCACGTTTTCTTCCAAATGCTGTTTGATGGGGACTCTCATACAACCGTGCATTAACTGCCGTCATGACCACCAGTGATTTGCAGAATAAAACATGTGGATCGCAAAGCTGCCCAGATCAAAGGAGAGGAACACAGCCTTGCCTGCACCTTGGTGTTTGTTCTTAAAGACCCATTTAGGACTTCTGATTGTCAGATAAGATAACACATTTGAGTTGTGTTAAGCCACGAAGCCTGGGGTAATTGGGAAACCAATGCAGCCACGTGAAATGAGACAAGAATCCAGAAAATAGGTCAATAAGCCAAGAATCCTCAAATACCAAAGTTCTTACCTTAATGCCATCCATGGACCCCCTTCCCTCTTCTCTCCCCACCTTCCACCCACCCCGAAAAGATTAAAACCTTACTTCTGCAAAACCAGGCATGAAAATCAATTGGGTTTATGAGAAAAGGAGGGTTGGGGCAGATTATTAAAAACAAAACAAAACAAACAAACAAACAAACAAACAAAAAACATGTGGGATGGCCCTAACTGGTTTGGCTCAGTGGATAGAGCATCGGCCTTCACACTCAAAGGTCCCAGGTTTGATTCCGGTCAAGGGCATGTACCTTGGTTGCAGGCACATCCCCAGTGGGGGGTGTGCAGGAGGCAGCTGGTCGATGTTTCTCTCTCATCGATGTTTCTAACTATCTCTTTCCCTTCCTCTCTGTAGAAAAACAATAAAATATATTTAAACAAAACAAAACAAAGAACCGTGGGATGTACCACCAGAGCACTAACTAATACCAGTTGAAGACATGGGTCCAGTAACCTCCACCCGCCCTGTCTCCACAGCCAGCCCGCCCTCAGCGGCTCGGGAGTACGAGATGTGTCTAAGGCACATGTGTCAAACACAAGGCCCGCGGGCCAAATCCGTCCCGCCAGACCTTGCAATGTGGCCCGCACCGCGCTGTCATCACTGCACTCCGCTGCGTTTCCATCACAATGATAGTTTATGACTGTTCAGTAAACCATTTGGCCCCCGATTTAGGCTGGATTTTAGATTTTGGCCCCTTCTCTGATTGAGTTCGACACCCCTAGTCTAAGGGCACGTGTTTCTGACGTGACATCCTCATTAAAAGGGGAAGCGGGGTCCTGAGACGGCCTTCTTGGTCAATCAGTGCTTCTCAAACGCCGGGGAAAGGTCTTGGCAAGCCCTTCATCCTCACTTTCAACTTCCCCAGATGCACGGGAAGTCCAGTTTCTGGGGGTTCTGAAACCAGCGCCTACTGGCACACACGGGAGACACTTCCGCAAAAGATTCCAATTGTTTTCTTCAAGTCTTCGCGGAGTGCGGGGACTTTCTGTTTAACGCGAACAGCCCTGCATCTCGCTGCTTCCCAGTGTGGCCGCTCAGAGCCAGCGAGGCACAGCAGCCTGCCTGGGCGGCAGCAGCGAGCTCAGGGCGCCCGTGGGGGCAGTCACCGTGCCCAGAGGTAGCTGTCCTCACAGACATGTGGCTGCTGCACGTGACCTTGGAGGGTGGGCATCTAGAAGCTTCTCTCTAGGAGACGGCGCCAGGCCTCCGCTCACACTTACCGTAGCACACGGCGCCTCCTTCCGAAGCAGGGAGACACAAGGCTGTTCCCCGTAAGGCACCTCCTGGGGTGTTGAGACACTGGTTCTCTCGGAGGAAAGAAAACATAGAAGCCCTAACGGTTTGGCTCAGTGGATAGAGCGTCGGCCTGCAGACTGAACGGTCCCAAGTTTGATTCCTGTCAAGGGCATGTACTTTGGTTGCAGGCACATCCCCAGTAGGGGGTGTGCAGGAGGCAGCTGATTGATGTCTCTCTCTCATCAATGTTTCTAACTATCACTCTCCCTTCCTCTCTATAAACAATCAATAAAATATAAATTTAAAAAAAGAAAACAGCTGAAACCGGTTTGGCTCAGTGGATAGAGCATCAGCCTTCCGACTGAAATGTCTTAGGTTTGATTCCGGTCAGGGGCATGTACCTTGGTTGCGGGCACATCCCCAGTAGGGGCTGTGCAGAAGGCAGCTGATCGATGATTCTCTCTCATTGATGTTTCTATCTCTCTATCTCTCTCCCTTCCTCTCTGTAAAAAAATCAATAAAATATATTAAAAAATAAAATAGGATAGAGTGTCAGCCTTCGGACTGAAGGATTCCCAGGTTCAATTCTGGTCAAGGGCATGTACCTTGGTTGCAGACACATCTCTAGTAAGGGTTGTTCAGGAGACAGCTGATCGATGATTCTCTCTCATCGATGTTTCTAACTCTCTATCTTTCTCCCTTAAGCTCTGTAAAAAAAAAATAAATAAATAAAAAAAATAAAAATCAATAAAATATATTTTGCCGAAACCGGTTTGGCTCAATGGATAGAGCGTCGGCTTGGGGACTGAAAGGTCCGGGGTTTGATTCCGGTCAGGGGCATGTACCTTGGTTGCTGGCATATCCCCAGTAGGGGGTGTGCAAGAGGCAGCTGATCGATGACTCTCTCTCATCGATATTTCTAACTCTCTATCTCTCTTCCTTCCTCTCTGTACAAAATCAATAAAATATATTTTAAAATAAAATAAAATAAAATAAAAAAGAAAACATAGAAGAGCAGGTACCAGAGATGCATCCTCCCCCAGCTTCTCCAGCCAAGGCCCTTCCGATGATGTGCGTGTCTCTGCCTCTCGGAGAACATGGAGAGAAAGGCCCACGCCCCGGGCCGCTGGAGGGCAGGCCCTTCACACCCACACCTGCCCACCGGGGTCAGGACCTCCGGGCTCACTCAGCAGGTGCCGCCAGGAGACACTGTGAGTCCCTGTCTATGGTGCAGGTGATCCTCTCCCCTCCCTCCCCCGGCTGCCTCTCTTCACCTCCTCCCAGTCTGTGTCTCTTTCTCCTCCTCACCCTTCAAATCCACCCCCCACGTGAGAAGGTGACCGTGGGTGGGAAGGAGCGGTGAGCGCTGCAGCTGCAGAGAAGCCCGGGGCCCTGGCTGCCCTGCCCTGTGCACACGGGCATCGCGGGGCCCTGCTCCTGCCCTGGCCATTGGCGCTCCCGCCCTGCTCACGCTCTGCCCCCTGGACTCGGGCTGGCCTTGGCCTTTGTTCTCACAGGGCTGCTGTCACCACCGCGTTTCCAGACTCTCCCGCTGTGTCCTCAGGCGCAGACGTGGGCCCCAGAGCAGGCAGTGCCGGCGGAGAAGCAACTCCCTTTGGGAGGGTTCAAAGGCAGCTGTGAGGACGACGAAAAACTGAGGCCTCACAGCCTGCCCGCAGGCGGGGGCTGGGGCCTGGGACTGAGCTCCTCCGGGAGGGTGGAAGGCTGTTCTTTCTGCCAGGACACAGCCAGCATCGCCTGCCCTTTCCCTGCCAGGCACCACCGGAGGCCCCAGGCCAAGAGAAGCTGGAGCTTCCGTATCTGCCCCCCCCTCCCCACGTCCCCCAGGATTCGGAAGGAGATGAGGGCATGAGGCGTGAGATGCAGCTTCACCCCCCACCCCACCCCCCCGCCTTATTCCAGAAATCAGAAAGAGAGATGGCGTCCACGCAATGGATTACTAAGGGCTGCTGAGGCGCAGGTTGAATGCGTAAAGGAATTAGATTTAAATTGCGCATCAAGGCCTTCTACCAAGGCCAATTATGAACCCTTCTCAGCAGTCTTGTTTTTGTTTTTCTTTTTAAATATATTTTATTGATTTTTTTACAGAGAGGAAGGGAGAAGGATAGAGAATTAGAAACACCGATGTGAGAGAAACATTGATCAGCCGCCTCCTGCACACACCCTACTGGGGATGTGCCCACAACCAAGGTACATGCCCTTGACCGGAATTGAACCTGGGACCCTTCAGTTCACAAGCCGACGCTCTGTCCACTGAGCCAAACCGGTTGTGGCTCTTCTCAGCAGTCTTTACAAACAGGCTCTGTCTGCCGAAACCAGTTTGGCTCAGAGGTAGAGCATCGGTCTGCGGACTGAAAGGTCCCAGGTTCGATTCCGGTCAAGGGCATGTACCTTGGTTGCGGGCACATCCCCGGTAGGAGTTGTGCAAGAGGCAGCTGGTCGATGTTTCTCTCTCATCAACGTTTCTAGCTCTCTCTCTCTCTCCCTTCCTTCTCTCTGTAAAATATCAATAAAATATATTTAAAAACAAACAAACAAACAAACAAACAAAAAAACAGGCTCCGTCCATTGAGTGTGAAAGGGGAAGAGGAGGAAAGAGCTGTGGATGTGACTTCGAGGGGCCAGGCCCGGAGCCCCGCCTCCGGGCAGCAGCCCAGCGCGGTAAATATTTGCTCGCTGGCCAGCGGGGCGGAGGGAACCGTGGTGCGGCCGCACCTACCTGCTTCCACGGTATCAGGTTGTAAGCCGCTGGGTGAGGAGGATGTGGCCTCTGTGTTCTGAAGGAGCGGCCGGAGGAACAGTGGGCCTTGCCTTCAACGAACGCCTCCGAGCGCCAAGCTCCATAATCCCCTGAGCCCGGGTCGCCCACTGGGCTAGCAGAGCTGTCAGGCCCAGGTGCCCGATCCCGGGAGGAGAGCCAGGGGAGCCGGCACTGGCACTGCCCGGGCGGCGGGCATGGGGAGTGGAGGAAAGAGAAAGGACTTAGGTTTTGAAAAAGTGCTGCCAAGAGATAAGGGTATTTATGCAACTTCTAACACGGAAGAGGGGAACTCTGACACCGGGAGGGGAAGCACGTGGGTCGGCAAACAGTTACACAATTCG
This sequence comes from Pipistrellus kuhlii, assembly GCF_014108245.1. Lineage (NCBI taxonomy): Eukaryota > Metazoa > Chordata > Mammalia > Chiroptera > Vespertilionidae > Pipistrellus > Pipistrellus kuhlii. The sequence goes on from NW_023425529.1 coordinate 181,911,656, forward strand.
CGTTAGCCAGGGGGTGGGGAGAAGGGCCAGGAAGGGGCTGATGCTGAGAGTAGTCACAGAGCACTAACAGGTTTGGCTCAGTGGGTAGAGTGCCGGCCTGCAGACTGAAGGGTCCCGGGTTTGATTCCAGTCAAGGGCATGCACCTTAGTTGCCGGCACATCCCCAATAGGGAGTGTGCAGGAGACAGCTGATCGGTGTTTCTCTTACATCGATGTTTCTAACTCTCTATCCCTCTTTCTTCCTCTCTAAGAGTAGGCACAGAGAGGTATTTTTGAGGGCCTATCTAGGGCTAGGTGTCTGGCGTAGTTTTGTTTGGTCAGAGTGATGGTTTGGAGCATCCATTCAGAAAAAGGATTTCTCTAACGAGGTGCTAGACTACACGGAGAGGCCTCTTAACAGATGATCTGTTAATCCAGATGATCCGTGGATTCAGATGGGGACTTCCCACGTCCTGGATGCCAGATGGCTCTGCCATTGGCCTCCCGGTGACCTTGGTGTAGCAGAGCCTGCCATCAGAGGACAGGCAGTGCATCGAGGCTTCGGGAGAGCCACGGAGCTCCCTGGGGGATTAGAAAAAGGAGCCAGTCATCTACACGAGTCCTGGCTACTACCAGGAAGTGATCTTAAAAAATGAAAATATATTGCCGAAACTGGTTTAGCAATATATCTTCATTGGGGGGGTGGGGGGGTGCAGGAGGCAGCTGATCGATGTTTCTCTCTCATTGATGTTTCTAACTCTCTATCCCTCTCCCTTCCTCTCTGTAAAAAAAAAAAAAATTTTTTTTAAATCAATAAAATATATTTTAAAAATGAAGATATATATGCATATCAGAAGTTGGAACATCTTTTACTGAAGGGCAGTTGGAGAAAGTTCATTCACTTCAAAGCATTAAAACCCACTTTCTCCCTGAGTGGAGACATGGGGACCCGCCCTCCTGGCTGCTCTGGGCTCGGAGCGTGACCACACTACACTCAGGGACCTCTGTCAGGGCGGGTAGGATCCAGAGGAGGAAGCTTTTGCTTGAATAATTTTGTGGAAGAGCAGAAACTTCCATGGAGGTTCCTTTGACTCAGTGACAAGCTATTTTATTTATCATTAATGTCCAGGAGGCAAGTTCCACATCCTGCTCAAGCAGAACTTGAGGAGGTCAGAAAGCCTGGGGAATGCACCCCTACGCAGATGGACGGGAGTCGGGATGGGACGCCCAGCCAGCCATAGGAGGGTCCTCTCAGCAGAGGACACCACCAGGGCTTCTGCTGGGGCAGCTCTGCCGAATACCCACGTGACTGTTCATGACATTGGGTAAAACTCAGTGAGACTTCAGAGGAAGGTGCAAATGTTGGCCGATGGTTATGTGTGAATTTTATTTTTAAGTTGTGACTTCCTTCCTGTACGTGTTGATCAGTGCATACGCTGGAAGAGAGAGCATGGGCATCGCTGTACAAGGGCTGTTGCCTCAGATTTCTGGGTGGATTCTTAAGTCAACAGAAACCTGACACTGCTGAGAAGTAGCTAGCTCCTTCAGTCCCAGGCTCTCGGAACCAGAGACAGAAGGCCATGCACATCCACCTTCATCTCCGTCCATCTATCCACCCATCCATCCATCCATCCATCCATCCCTATTTAGAGCTGAAAACTCCAGAGCAGTGGAAGAAAGTCACTTCGGCCACAGCATTTGCTGGGCCACAGCTGAAAGAGGAACTAAAAAGGAAGGGAAGAAAGCGACATTTTGGAAATGTGTCTGGAGTTCGCTGAGAGTAACAGAGGGATCTGTCTTTAAAACCACCCAGGGATCATCACTAGGGACGTAGCGTTTCGGGCTCCTGGATGTCGGTCCTGTCACTGTTGTCAATGGAGGACTGGCCCAGCATTATTGCCATTTCTGGTCACCGGCTGCAATAGGGTGGACGTGAAATATCAAACACAGATTCACATTCCTGGCCAAGAGGAAATCCCTTATGGCTTCCCAGGAATGGTTTTTCATAACATGATGCTTGAAAACATTTTTCCGGAGAGGGCATTTACCTAGAATGGAAAACTGTCCTGAAACGGTTTATTTTATGAACTCGGATGGTCTCGTTTTCGTTCTCTCACTCTCCTCTCTGTTTCTGAGTTCTGTTTGGCTTAAATGTGTGAAGCTCTGACCACTGAGACCTTTCACAGATGTAGGTTAGGGGGATAGAGTGCTGAGATAGGAGGAATTTTTAGCCAGCAATTTCCCAATAGCATAAGATCTCCTCCTCTTGCTTCCTTCTCTCCTCCTCCTCCTCCTCCTCCTCCTCCTCCTCCTCCTCCTCCTCCTCCTCCTCCTTTTCCTCCTCCTCCTTCTTTCTTCTTCTTAGGAGAGGGGGGAGGAGGAGGAGGAGGAGCAGAGCAGGGTGTGTGGGTTGAGGGCATGACTACAAGCAGTGCCTAGGGCAGAAAATGCTATCTCATGACATCATTTTTAAAAGGAAGAGATTTTAGAAATGACAATATATTTGTGGTTTGCTTCTTTCACTTTGTTCAGTGCCTCTGACATCTTCATGCTTTGCAGTCACTCAAAACGTTGCTGGCAAATCCCAAACGGAGCCCCTGCCATGGACTCCAGTGGCCACGCTCTTCCTGAGATGCTGGGGATTGTTTTGAAGGGCACTGTGTGTGTGTGTTCGGTTGGCCAGGAGCTATTTATAGGTCCTCCCCCGGGAGCACGGTGATGTAACGGGTCTGCAGGCGTGGGCCCTGCCTGGCTGTGTTTGACCTTGAGCGAGGGAGGCCTCTTTGTAAGGAGAGGCGCTTACCCCCCGAGCCCAGCAGATCGGAGTGTGGGCAGAGAGAGGGGCAGGCAGCAAAGAGGCCCACTGTGGGGAGATCAGCAAAAACATTTGGCTGGGACCCCAAACCAAACGCATCCTGGGTTCTGGGAAAAAATGAAAGGAAGTGGCCCGGGCCTCTCTGGATCTCTGAGAGATGCTGGCCGGGAAGAGGGACACAAGGGGTGAGGCCGTCCAGCTTCGGGACTCTCTTCTCTCTCTGTGGACACTCACTCTGTCCAAACCAGTCACCTGGCTCTGGTGCTCTGCCCAGGACGCTTCCTGATCTTCAGGGGATTGTATCTTAACTCCCAAAGTAGATGGGGAGGCTGAAGGCTCGTGGAAACAATATGGCTTTGGAGTGAGTCAGACCTGGGTTGAAGTGCTGTGTTCACACATTTATTTATTTATTTATTTTTTTAAACTAGTTCTTTCCTAAACTTCAGTGAAGTTTCACAAATTGAGAGGCACAGATGTGGCATTTTTATTTTATTTTATTTTATTTTATTATTTTATTTTATTTTATTTTTATTGATTTTTTACAGAGAGGAAGGGAGAGAGAAACATCGACCAGCTGCCTCCTGCACATCCCCCACTGGGAATGTGCCCGCAGCCAACGTACATGCCCTTGACCAGAATCGAACCCGGGACCTTTTAGTCCACAGACGGACGCTCTACCACTGAGCCAAACCGGTTTTGGCATGTGTTCACACATTTGTAACGTTGACTTTATGTTCCTACCCTATAGAATGGAAGTGCCAGTGCCTGCTCTTCAGGGCGCTTAGGAAGGGGGAAGTAGGTGAGGAGTGTCAGACACACACGCGGTGCCTGGTACTCGACAGAGGCCCAGGGGAGGTTACGTGTCCCTCAGCCCCCTCAAAGGGCGCCAGACTTACGGATTTGCCTGCATTTACGTGTGAGAGGAACAGACAGGGCATGGGATCTGGCTAGGTTGCTTGCCAGATGTGGGATCCCCCCGAGTTTCCCTGTTTCTAAAGAGGCGATAATGTCATAAGGTTCTCAGGATTAAAATGCGAATGTGATAGGACATGCCTATCCGAGAGTAGGACCTCAATACAGGCTAGTTCCCTTCTTTAAACTTCTTTGTCACATGCTGTCCCCTCACCCCAAGGTGACCCTCCCCGCTCCCCACTTACAGCTGCATTCCCTGCCATCACCTCAGGGGACGCCCGGTGGGGGACTCAGCGAGGTACAGGGGCCGACGTGAGGTTCCAAGGACCGGATTTCCAAAACAAGCCTCGCTCCATCCATTTCCACCTTCATGCCTGCCCGTGCTGTCCGCGTGACCTGGTTATTCCCGGGAAGCGGATTCCGGGACAGAGGTTTTCCCGAGCCCTGACCACATCGCCTTTGTCAGAGTAGCTCTGGCCTGGCACATCCTCCGCCATCTCCGTCTCTAGGGCTCGCTTATAGACCACGGCGTGTGTTGAGCTCATGGAGGAAACACCAGGCTCAGTTAACCTGAGAGAAAAATCCAAGAAGAGCCTAATGCTTGGGTCTTAAGAGCAAGTGAGCTTGTTCCGTAAGGGACACTCACTGCCAGTTCAGGAGAATAACCTTTGGTATTATTATGGATCTAGCAGACTTCATGGGTGTAGGGGAGAAAAAAAAATAATTTTTCCTCTAGCTTTCTGAGTTGTTCCTTGAGATCTCTGTAATAAAATACAGATTAACAAGAGGAAAAAGAACATAATTTTATTAGCATACTAGAAGCACGAAATTCATGTATGGGTAGGGGCCCTAGACCTGTGATCAGGGCTGATCAGGTTTCCCACCTCCCGGCCTCCCTGCCTCCTCCTTCCCTCACTCCCTCAGCACTCCACTGCTGCTGGTCGCCCACCATACTTCACCCTGCCCCCTGGTGGTCAGCACATGTCATAGCGAGTGATCAAACTCCCTGTTGAACTCCTGAGGAGACAATTTGCATATTAGCTTTTTATTATATAGGACTAGGGGTCCAGTGCACAAAATTTGTGCACTCGGGGAGGGGGTCCCTAGGCCCGGCTTATGTCCTCTCACAGTCCGGGAGCCCTTAGGGGATGTCCGACTGCCAGCTTAGGCCCTCTCCCCAAGACTGGTTGTTTTGACGTTTGGTCAATTTGCATATTAGCCTTTATTATATGGGATTACCTTGGTTACACATGGGAGACACTCAGGGGCAAAAGACAGGAGGCTAGAAAGATTCCATTGGGGTTTTGCAAAGTGGAGTGTGAACTGCAGTGCCTGCCAGTGTTTGTATATCCCCTGCCAAATCCAAGGAGGAAAGGAGTGGATGGCGAGGAGGAAGAGGGGTTTGATCCTCGGGTGGTTAAATGTGTTGCGATGGTGTTCTGTTAGAAGCTCGAGACAGCCGACATGTGTTCTCTTTGCTTCAAACAAACCCGAATGGAGAACAGCTGGCGATACCCACACACAGCAGCCCTGTGTGTGAAACATCTGTGCGTATGCCGTAGGCTGGGCTGGCTATTTGTCTGTAGGCTCTCACCTCAGTTCCCACTCTCCCGGTCCTTCTCCACAGGGGCTAGGAGCCTGAAGACTACATTTCCCAGAGCCTCAGCGAGCAGGCTTCTCATCAGGTTCTGCTGATGCGAGGCACTGGTGGGAGTCTGGAGGGTAAGTGGGAGGGGGAAGCCAAGTGTTCCCAGCTTCTGCTGAATGAAGTCTGTGGCGATGACGCAGCCTCTGGGTGAGTGTGGGCTTGGGCGTACGGAGAGGAATTTCAGCAGTGGAGGCGGGGGCTCCTGCAGCCTCCGTAACTCAGGATCCCTGGAGTCCGGCCCTGGCAGCAGCCCCAGCTCAGTGCCAGGCACTGTGGGCGGGAGTTCAGCTTCCTGGTTTCCCGAAAGATGTCCCAGGCACAGCAGGGCAGCCGTGGGCACACCAGCAGCCTCGGGAACAGGGCAGTAGTGGATCCCGGGCCATTTTCCCTCTGGCTCCGTCAGCCGTAGGATGGAGGCAGCTCTCTGCCGTTATGAACCTGTGCGTGAGCTCCCTTTTCCTCTCCTCTGGCCGGCCCGCCAATCCTTCCCAGCCAATCTCCCACGTCAACGCCTCTCTCTTTGAAATTCCTCAAGTAGTTCTGCTTTGCTGACTGGACACTGACCAACACACACATGTCGACTAAGGACAAAATCTGAAGGCAAATCCAATGAACGTTCAATGTGTTTGATCCCTTCTCTGCTGGCATTTGAAGGCTCACAGGAAGGAAACCATAAGCAAGACTTTCTCCCGAAGTTGGACAACAGAACTCGGTTCCTGGCCATTTGCACTGCAGCCTTCACCAGTAAAAAGAGGTCACACAGGGTCTTAAACGAGAGACTTTCCTTTGAGGGCTGCCTGCCTACAATTCAATGACATTAATAACAGGTGCTTTTTCACCACGTGGGTTTTGTTTGTTTGTTTGTTTGTTTGTTTGTTTTATTATCTTTCAAGTGTGTTATTTTATTTAATGATCGTATAACCTTAGGAGTTGGGTATAATTATCCTCATTTCATACATGAGAAAAAGAAAACATTTCTAGGGGCGCTGGCTACTTAGCGGCTACCGGTCCCTCGTTCTAGTTATGCACACTCACTGCAATGTGACCTCGCCGTTCCTACCCTCCGAGTGCAGGTTATGTCTCCACACCCTTGAAGGTGCAGTGACCGTGGGGCTCACTCTGGCTTAAACCACGTTCCAGAAGAGATGTGTGCGAGCCAGAGCCAGAGTAGAGCCAGGCTCCGAGGCCTGGCAGGTTCTGCCATTGTTCGCGAGGAGCAGGTGCTGGATGTCCTGAATGCAGCAGGCATGGCCCATCGAAGGGTGAGAGCCCGTGCAGAGAAGAAACAGGATGTCCCAGCCCACAGCCAGCACCCGCTTCCAGACCCGGGAGTGTGGCCACGGGGACCTTCCACCCGATGGCCTTTCGCCGAATGCAACTGCACAGGTGAACCACGCAGAACGACTGGTGGGAGGGAGCCACGCAGGTAAGCCTCCGATGTGTGAGCGGTAACAAGTCAGTGCTGTCTGCAGCCACTGAATCGGTTATAGTCTGTTAGGCACCATATGTAATGGTATAGTAGCCATTTGTCGTTTTCTTGTTTGTTTTTGGCATCAAGCATCTATTCGACTTTCATTTGCTGATAGCATCTCAAATTCCTTTACTTGCTAATAAGATGCTTGCCCTTCCCCTAGTCAAGGGGCAGGCAGGTGACTCAACTGGTCTAATTGGATGCTATCTCTGGAATTTGATTGGACCAGAGGGAAGAAAATTCTGAGTGAAACTATTAAGACCTGCTATTAAGATGCTTTGGAGCCCTGGCTGGTTTGGCTCAGTGGATAGAGCGTCAGCCTGCGGACTGAAGAGTCCTAGGTTCTATTCCAGTCAAGGGCACATGCTGGGGTTGTAGGCTTGATCTCCGGTAGGGGGTGTGTAGGAGGTACCCTGTTTCCCCGAAAATAAGACAGTGTCTTATATTAATTTTTGCTCCCAAAGATGAGCTAGGTCTTATTTTCAGGGGATGTCTTATTTTTCCATGAAGAAGAATACGTACGGTACACATTTATTGTTTAATGAAAATAAAGGAAATTTATTACCTGTATACAGTATGGTAGTACGGTAGTAGTCAACACAAACCAGACACACTGTGAATCCTACAGTATCAAGAATTTACTCATTTATTCAATGACAATCATGTCATCATCTTCTGGAACATCATCGTAACAATCCAATTCCTGAATTTCCTGGTGAATTTCTTGTGACTTCATTTCTTTCAGAATCAGTGGACCAAATCTCTCATGTTTAGCCTAGGGGGTCCTTATTTTCGGGGGATGCCTTATATTTCACTCAGAAGGAAACCTGTAAGTAGGTCTTATTTTCAGAGGATGTCTTATTTTCAGGGAAACACGGTAGCATCGATGATTTTTTCTCATCACTGATGTTTCTATCTCTCTTGCCCTCTCCCTTTCTCTCAGAAATCAATAATATATATATATATATATGTATGTATATCATATATATATATTTTTTAAGGCTACTCTGGAGCTGCAGGTTCTTGTCTGTCCAAACCTTATCCTGAATCAGCTGGGACCAGGTGCCCCTCAGTCATGCACAGAGTAAGCAGCCAGCTTAAAGTCACCAGCATGATCACTCGAACCCACATTCATCCTATGCACTTTCCACCCACCCAGGTTGCCTCCCTGATTCTTTCCCACTGAGTTTCCTCATTCATTTTAGCATCTTCATGACGCCTGGCCTTCATTAACAAGCACTTAGAGGAGCCAGTCACTCCACTGTGAGCTGCGACTTGACATTAAAATCGAATCTCTCACCCAATAACCAGGCTGGCGGTAACCAGAGCAGGGACCCTTTAAACTGGGAAATAGTGTGGTGAGCACAAAGTGTGAACGGGTGCGGGACTTACTGAAGTATAACTGACATATGATAATGTGGGAGAAGAGAAAACGGCCCTGCGTTTTCCTCTTGGTTCTCCTGGCTGGTCTACTAACCAGATTGACGCGAGACAGATGGACAGGAGAAAATAACCAAGTTTAAGTGTGTATGTGCACTTGGGGGTTCCATAAGAATATGGGACCCCAGGCACAAATCAGGCCGTTGAGGTTTGTATGCCATGTTGCGCTAAGGAGAAAGAGGGGTAGGCAGTGGGTTGGGCTTCACAGGGAAGGAAGGCAGTTCGGTGGAGATTGAAAAGCAAATACTGGGTAAATCAATGCTGGCAGGGCCATCTTTAACCCTGGACGCAGAGAGGACTTTGACCAAGGGGGCCTTGCCACGCTCCTCCCTGTCTACCACACTAGTCCGTGTTACACTGTAGTTATTTATGCTGGCCACTCCTTTCCTGGAGCAGATGCTCCATCTAAATTGTTTCAGGCATGGCTGGCTGGGGTGGCTCAGTGGTTGAGTGTCAACCCATGAATCGAGAGGTCACCGGTTCAATTCCCTGTCAGTGCACAGGCCTAGGTTGCAGGTTTGATACCCAGTTAGAGTGCATATGGATGGCAATTGGTAGATATTTCCCTCTCTCTCTCTTTCTCTCTCTCTCTCTCTCTCTCTCTCAAATCAATAAAAAACAAATGCATATCCTCAGGTGAGGATTAAAAAATATTAGTAACCAGCTTAATATAATCAATATCCCAAAGAGGTATATTTTGGGATGGCAAACTCTGATGCCCTTCAATGAAATATTTAAGTGCACCTATGGAAAGCATACGATTTGGGAAGTTTTGTCATATGCATACACACAGGAAACCATCACCACAGTTAGGATGATGGACACATTCATGGCCATCCAAAGTTCTGTTTCCTGTGCCCTTCGAGATTCCTCCCCCTTTCTCCTGCCCACACTCCCCCCCCCCCCCCCGCCCCAGTCTGCTTCTTGTTGCTAGAGATGAGTTTGCAGTTTCTAGAATTTTATATAAGTGAAACCACACACGATGCACTCTTTTTTTCCCTCCAGTTTCTTTTACTCAGCATAATGTTGGTGTTCATCCAGGGTGTCTTGTGTATCAGTAGCTTACTCCTTTAGATTGCTGAGTGCGGTTTCACTGTATGGATACACCACAGCTGGTTTCCCCATCCATCTGTGGAGGGGCATTTGGGTTGTTCCCATTTTGGGCTATTGCAAGGAAAGGTTCTACAACATTTACGTACCGGCATTGTACGGACGTATGCTTTCCTTCCGCTTACGCAAATATCTAGAAGTGAAATAGTCATAAGTGCATATCTTTATTTTTAAGAAACTGCCAAACTATTTTCCCAACTGGTTGTACTAATTTACATTTCCACTAGCACTATATGAGAGCCCCAATTCCTTCACATTCTTGCTGAATCTTGGTGTTTTCAGTGTTTTGAGTGTTGACCATTCTAAGGCCGTGTATTGGGAACCCTTGGTGGTTTCAATGCCCATTACTCTAAATGACAAATGCTGTTGAGCACATTTTTATGTAATTGTTTTCAATTTATCTCTCTATTTTTGGGAGGTGAAGAGTCTTAAAATATCTTATCTGTTTTAAAAGTGGATTTGTTTCTTTATTACTGAATTTTGAGAGGCTGATATCTTGTGACTTTCATAGTGAATCAGAAAACATCAGGACAGCCCTACCTGGTTTGGCTCAGTGGATAGTGTCTGCCTGTGGAATGAAGTGACCGGGGTTCAATTCCGGTCAAGGGCACATGCCTGGGTTGTGGGCTTGATTCCCAGTAGAGGGCGTGCAGAGATCAATGATTCTCTCTCATCATTGATGTTTCTCTCTCTCTCTCTCTCTCTCTCCCTCTTCTTTCCTCTCTGAAATCAATAAAAAAATATTTTAACACATCAGGACATTTGGAAACAAAATGTTAGAGGCAAAAAAGCAATCACCTCCTCAGCCTGGGAAGGAGCTGAGCTCTAACCCTAATCACTGTCACCTGGTCAACAGGGTTGGTTCGAGGCAGGGGCTGGAGAATACAGAACTGACTGGGGAGCGTCTGAAAAAGACTCCAGACCACAGCGCAGGAGGGAGGGAGAGAGAGGGGGAGGGGAGGAGAGAGAGAGAGAGGGGGAGAGAGAGAGAGAGAGAGAGAGAGAGAGAGAGAGAGAGAGAGAGAGAGAGAACGAGTGCCCAGATGCCAGGTCTGGGCCCTGGCTAGAAGCAATCAAGCACAGTCACAAAACTCTTCGCTGTCTGCAGTGAACACTAAAGAACTCCGCCTGAGGCAGGGAGCTAACTGCCTCTGGGCCTTTAATGGACACCAGGGGCTGAGTTCACACTGAGGGACCTCCTTAGCCGAGTCCACGCTCCAGGGGAGGTTTGCTGGAATTGGAAAGATCACTCTGAAGCGCCTGCTCTAGAGGCAGCTGTAAGCCCTTCCCGTCTCCATTCTCCATCATCACCTCCGGCTTTAATTGGCATAATGGATCTCAGAAACGGTTTCTATGGGTGAAATGGGAGGTGTTCAAAACACAATCATCCCCCCTTATCTGCTGTTTCACTTCCTGCAGTGTTCGTTTTCTGTGGTCAACAGCGACCTGGAAATGTTAGATGGAAAACTCCAGCAATAAGAATTAATAGGTTTTAAGTCTGAATGTGTGCTGTTCTGAGTGGCGAGAGGAAGCCTGAGCGTCCGCTCTGCTCAGCCCCGTCCCGGCCCCTCCCTCTGTCCGGGGTCCCCCGCTGCCGACGAGCCCTGTCCGTGAGTCACTCGGTGGCTGTCTCCGTCATCACATCCGCTTCTTGTCATCTCAGAGCTCGTGTTACTTCATAACGGCCCCGGAGTGCAGGCCGAGTGATGCTGGCAGCGCAGACATCAAAAGGAAGCTGAGAGCACTGCCTTTGCCGCAAAGGTGAAAGCTAATGACTTTACAGGCACTTCTATCCCCACCTCTTCAGAGGGGGAGCACAGCCGAGGAAGATGCTTTGAGAGAGAGAACACATCGTATAAATGTTATTACAGGATGCTGTCATAACTGTTCTCTTTAGTTACTGCTGTTGTTAGCCTCTTACTGTGCCACGTTTATAAATCGAACTTGATCACAGGTGTGGAAGTACGCAGGACTGAACATGGTGCAGGGACTGAATTGTGAGAGGCTGGACTGAGTGTAGGTATTGGCACTATCTGTGCTTTTAGGCATCCACAGAGGGTCTTGGAGTGGATCCCCGGATGGCAGGGACTGCTGTGTGCAAAATACTGCATCAAACACCCCCGCCCTGGCTTCACCAGGGCGCGAGGATGGAGAAAGCCTCCTGAGCAGTGCATGTCCTCCCAAAGGCCGCCTCTGCCTCGGGGCTGGACACGGGGCCGGGGCCCAGGCGTGCACGAGGGCCTCACCCTGCCTCTCACGGGGGGAGGGCTGTCACATTGCCGAGCGAGAGTGTTTGCAGGCCCTGTCAGCGCGCCAGGGGAGCAGTGGGACTTCCTCAGGTCCCCGGGGCTGGTTCTGCGGCTCTCGGGTGCCCGCTGGCGTCCACACGTTTGTTTTTACGGCTGAATTCAGTCTGAGCCTTGTTTGCATGGTCCCCTCTCCCCTGGGAAGGAGGCGGAGGGGACACCGTGGCCCTCACCCACCTCCACCGCAGGCACCTGGCACACACGCCCGCACTGGGTGCTTGTGCCCCTGGGTTCCGGAAAGTTCTCAGAAGGTCTGAGGCTTGGACACAGCGGGAAGCTCTCTCCAGGGAGCTTGGCTGCAGCTGGTTTTCTTCATTCCTGTGGCCCCTCCTGTCGCCACGTGTTGGTTCTTCATGAAACCCTTCCTTCAGGATACCTCGGTTTGTGTCATCGGAAGGACTTGTGAAACGAAACTCGGTGGTGTTGAGCTGGGAGTGACTGAAAAGAGAGAACCTGCCGCGCCAGGCACCACGTGTGGTTTGTGTTTACATGTAACCACGTGCGGACGAGCCGGTGTGGGCTTTTGAATCACACTTAAGGCTGCTATCCCTGCCAGTGGTCGGCAAACTCATCAGTCCACAGAGCCAAATATCAACAGGACAACGACTGACATTCCTTCGGAGAGCCACATTTTTTAAACTTAAACTTCTTCTAACGCCACTTCTTCAACACAGACTCACCCAGGCCATGGTATTTGTGGAAGAGCCACACTCAAGGGGCCAAAGAGCCGCCTGTGGCTCCCGAGCCGAAGTTTGCCGACCACGGGCCTAGGCTAACAGGACCCTGAGCTCGCCGTTCCTCCTCCCTGAGCCCGCCCGGTGTGCTTCTTACAAAAGGCACAGAAGCCCTAGCCGGTTTTTCTCAGTGGTTAGAGCATTGGCCTGCGGACTGAAAGGTCCCGGGTTCGATTCCAGTCAAGGGTACATGCCTGGATTGCGGGCTCGATCCCCAGCAGGGAGCATGCAGGAGGCAACCAATCAATGATTCTCTCTCATCATTAATGTTTCTCTCTCTCCCTCCCCTTTCCTCTCCAAAATCGATATTTTTAAAACAACACCAAAAGGCACAGAAAACCGGCCTCACTCTAAATTGCTTTGTAATGGAGTCAGTTTTGTCATGTATTTGCTCCTTTAATATCTTAAGTACCAGCCCCCCATGCGGGATACTTTGCTCTTCATCTCTCTTCTTTGTAGCACACACACCCCACTGAGCGGCTCCCCTTCTGTGCCTGTCCCTTTTCAGTAAGAGGATGCTCACTTGTTGCCTTCACTGCTGTGGAATTCCTCTGGGGAACCCCACAAGTACAAAAGGTGAGACCACGAGGAATCCTCAGGCTCCTGACATTCCAGAATCTAAACACCCGATTTTCCTTCTCTTCTTCACATGAACACGATGATCCATTGAGAGCCAAGCGCTGCCGCCAGGTGAGCAGTTACCTGTGTGACGCTTAGAGTGACACATCCCTGTCTACAGGAACTCATCATGAGAAATGTATAAATGCTACAGAGATGGGTACATGTAACATGTCCGTGAACACCACGGGAAAGCAGAGACAGCAGGCAGGCCCGGGCCACCTTCCACGCTGAGGAAGCTGCCATCAGTGTAACTTTGAGTCACTTCTCAGCCTTCAACGAAGCGAAGCGTTGGGGTCACTGTGACAACAACACCTACATCAACACGGAACTGTCCCGTGCCGAATGGTCCCACAGAGGAGCTGCTGGCCGCCAGCGGAGTTTTCACAACTTTGTTAGAGGCAAACAAAAAATAAAAAAATAAAGTTTCCTTAGGAAAGCAGCTACCCTTCTTGAAAGCCTACGGGTGTTGGGGGAGTGGGGGTGGGACAGGACTGGGATGGGGCTTGTGCCAATGGCCTGGTGTTACCCTGCTTGGTGGGAGCACGCTGCTAGGGAAAGCCAGGGACAGCTTCTGGGTGCAGCCCAAGGCAGTGCACACTCTCTGAAAACGCGGAAAATGTCTGATTAGGTTTGGTGTAGCCCAGTGATAGGCAAACTGAGGCTCTTTGGCCCCTTGAATGTGGCTCTTCCACAAAATACCACAGCCTGGGCGAGTCTATTTTGAAGAAGTGGCATTAGAAGAACTTTAAGTTTAAAAAATGTGGCTCTTCAAAGAAATTTCACTCGTTGTACTGTTGATATTTTGGCTCTGTTGACTAATGAGTTTGCTGACCACTGGGCTAGCCGAAAGGTTCCTGGAGTTTTAACCAGAAACTGTGGTGGGAAGCCCCCTCTGGCTCCTTAACCAGAGCTTTCCTTGGTACCCTTACCTTCAAGAGAAGATTAATCTAAGGGCACAGGAAAGCACCAGTCAGGCCTGGGACAGAGCAGATGCTCAGTAAGTGCTAGTGCTCTCACGCCTACCTCAAAGTCAGTAAGATGCCTACCCCCTGGGTATAGCTCTTACTCCATTTTTATGCTTGATTCCCCAAGCAGGCTATACCATCTTTGAGGGTAGGTTCCTGATACTATGGTTTTTTAAAAAATAAAATCAATAGCAATAAGCATAAGGAATTGATGTATATTAAAATTTTAATTTATGTTTTGTCAAATGGATGGAAGTTCTTAAAGAAAACCCAGTGCTACTATAAGGGGACTTCCTCTTAGTTCTAGAGATAGCCTAGAGGTTACCCTTATGACTCAGCAAAGAAAGCCCCCTGGGTACTGAGGCTGGGCGGCGGCGGAGCTGGGGGTAGGAATTCAGAGAGAATGGAGGAACCCCCTGTCCGCCAGCGCGTTTAAAGTCCCCTCTCTCTCTGCGCTGGGACGGAAATCAGAGCACAGGCATTGCTGGTGTGTATCACCCCATCAACACGCGGGCGGCCTCTCTGCTCTCACTTCCTACATGGGCACCTGTGCAGGCGGAGGGCGGACCAGGAGCACATACCCTCCGCTCTCAGAGCCCCTCTGTGCTCCTTAGGAAACCAGAGTGTGGAGCATCCCGAGTCCGTGTGCTCACTGGCGTGCACAGGATGGCTCCTCCTTGGTCCTGGCGGGAACCACAATGTGTGACTCACTCTCCGAGGTCCGCACAGCTGGACTGGAGTCCGACAAAGCATCTTGTCTCCTGGGCTCATCCAGAACCATCGTAAGGCCAGCTAGGTGGGGATGCTCGAGGCCCCTGAGCATCCACACTGCTGTGCCTGGGCCGGCTGGTCACCCCGAGGGCGGTAGAGATCAGCTTTCTCCTGCTTCATAGAGGTTTTCTCCCTTGTTCTCTTAAACAGAGCTCCTTTCCTTTACTAAAAGTGAGGTTGGAAAAGCACCTTGGGGTTTAACCACTTCAACAAGTGCTTGTAGTCAGGAGGCTCTCGCTATTTCTGAAGCTCTGTCACCTTTCCCCAAATCATTCTCTCTTTCTCCCCCCCCCCCTTCTCCCTTAAGCTGTCATCCCATTCAAACACAGTTCTGCCAACGCCATTGTCTCTGTCTTGGACCCATTAAGCCTGGGCTTGGTAAACAAATTTTCTCCCAATGTCACCAGGATCTGCTGTGTTCTTACGTTCCATAAGAGTGTTACAGATGAGCAACGTGAGGCTCAGAGAATATGTGTAACTCTCCCTGTGCCCTTAGCTGCTGAGAAGCACAGCTGGGATTTGAAAACTGCTCTGACTTTAAGCCCCATGCTTTTTATTCAATCCCTCTGGTTTCAACATCTAGCAGGAATAAGAAAAAACTGGTGGTCATCCACCCATAATTACGGATCATTTCACTCTTACGAGGGCTTTTCCATCTAGTCTACCCCATTGACTGCCAGTATTACCTTCCCAGATGCCTTTGCCTTTGTCTGCTCCTGGTAGACACGCCATCAATCCAGGGAGAGAGAAGCAGGAATGAGATTGTAGAGTCTGAGCTTTGCCTCTGGAGTATTCTCTTCCTGGTGGGGAAAGGGACACACCTGTGCAAATGGAAATCCACGTCCTGCTTTTAGATGGAGAAGAGGGGCAGAGGCTAATTGCCTGCAGCTCAAAACAACCCTTAGGACAAAGCGCCATGTTCTGGGGTGGTGTATTTATTATAGTCCTCGTCTTACCTGAGAACACAAACCTGTAGCCCTGTTCGTGTGGTATCGACACCGTCTCCCACCCCCGTTGTTAGGATCTCGCTGCAAAGGTGTGAGCTGTGGAAGCGAGAGAAGCATTTCTCTAGTTTCATGTTTGTAGTGCTCCCCCTTAAATGCTACCTTTTATTCACATCCATGACATGTCACTTGCTTTATGTACATTCTCCCCAGAACACTTCAAGGAAATATAAACATCTCCACTTTACAGCTGAAGAAAGCGAGGCTCAGAGAGATGTTGGATCTGCGTGAGTCAGGATTCTCCAGAAGCACACAAAACAAAGGATGTGTTTGTGTGTATAGAAGGAGCTTTATTGTAAGGAACCGACTCGTACAATTACGGGCAAGTCCGGAGTTGGCGAGGTGAGCCAACGGACGGGAGTCTCAGGCAGGAGCGGATGTTGTAGTTCAAGTCTAAAGGGAACCTGCTGCCGAGGTCTGTCCTGCGTGGGGGAGGCCAGCCTTTTGTTCCATGCGGGCCCTTAACGAATTGTGGGTGAGGCACATCCACAGTATAGAGAGCAGCTGCTTTTCTCAAAATTCACCGATTGAGCCCTTGGTTGTGGGCACATCCCCAGCAGGGGGTGTGCAAGAGGCAGCTGATCGATGATTCTCTCTCATTGATGTTTCTAACTCTCTATCCCTCTCTCTTCCTCTCTGTAAAAAAATCAATAAAATATATATATTTTTTAAAATTCTCCTATTGAAATGTTCGTCTCATCCAGAACGCCCTCATGGAGACATCCACAAGAATGTCGCCTATCTGGGTTTGGTGGCTCTGCCAGCTTGACACATCAAAGTCACCGCCACCACCGCCTGTTCACGGCAAATGCCATGCCCCTTCTTACCACCCCAGGCTCTTCTCAGCATGGCTTCCCTGTGACCTTGAGTGGAGGTCAAGCCCAGCACATTGACCTTCGGCAAACGCTCCCCGTGTTATGTGAAATGTCTAGCCCGTGCTGTTTGCAAAGTCTTTGTTTACAAAGACAATCTTGAAGGAATGTTCTGCCTCCTAAAACGTAAAAGGCAAACCTGATGTGGGTGGTTATAAAACACACAGACCTTCTCTAAGCACCCTAGCTAGAGCCATCTTTAGGATGTCTCCGCCAGTTTGGGGAAACCATCTAATGCAAGCAAGAGCAAGATGAGGAGAGAGGTCAGTTTTTATATGTAAGCAAAGCCATTTTATTTTTACTTCCCGGAATAAGAGAAAAAGGAAAATAGAAACAGATTGATCATGGGCTAGGCATCGATACCGTGTGTAATGAAGATTCTCAAAAGTTGCAGTTTGTTTTAGCCTATTTTTTTAAAAATAAATATTTTATTGATTTTTTTTACAGAGAGGAAGGGAGAGGGATAGAGAGTTAGAAACATTGATGAGAGAGAATCATCAATCGGCTGCCTCTTGCACACCTCCTACTGGGGATGTGCCCAACACCCAGGTACATGCCCTTGACCGGAATCGAACCCGGGACCTTTCAGTCCACAGGCTGATGCTCTATTCACTGAGCCAAACTAATTTCGGCTGTTTTAGCCTATTTTAAATAACAATTTTGCTTTTAAGAAATTAAAAAAATTTTTTTTTTTTTTTAAATTAAAACCAAACATGAAGGCTTCAAGCAAACTGATTCCCCAGCATGAGTTTCTGGGATCCCAAAGCTTTTCTCAGTGGGGCTGAGATAGAAGCAGAGTTGAAATCTGGGCAAGAATGTTTGGGCGGGGGGAAGGGAAGGCCTGTCCTGTTGGAAGAGGAAGTTGACCATGAGCTGTGAGGATTTGGAAACACCGTCTTGTCGGTCTCGCAGGAAAAGAATCATGTGCAATTCCATGGCCCAACGCATCCCAACTTTTCACTCGTTTTTATTTTTGTATTTTTTATCATGATAAACATACAAAACGTAAAATTTATCTTTTTAGCCATTCTTGAGTTTATGATACAGTGGCATAAGTCATCGTGTTGTGTAACCATCACCACAATTTCCCAAATATTTTCGCCCTCCCGAACAGAAACTCTGTCCCCATGAAGCAATTCCTCCCCATCCTCCT
Organism: Pipistrellus kuhlii; assembly: GCF_014108245.1. Taxonomy (NCBI): domain Eukaryota; kingdom Metazoa; phylum Chordata; class Mammalia; order Chiroptera; family Vespertilionidae; genus Pipistrellus; species Pipistrellus kuhlii. Next base: position 181,929,457 of record NW_023425529.1, read on the forward strand.
GCCTCCAGCCCCTGGTACCCTCCACACTACCAGGATTTGCCTGCTCTAGGTACCCCACTCCAACGGAACCGTACAGTTTCTGTCCTTCTGGGGCTGGCTTTCGCTTAGCGCAATGCCTTCAAGGGAGCATGCGTCAGAACCCCGTTCCTTCTCTCGGCTGCCCATTTCCTTGCTGGGGGCCGCATCCCGCTCCTTGATGTGGGAGAGGATGTGGTGGGCAGGCGTCCGTGTGAGGCTGTCAGCGAAGCACACGCATGGCCCCCTCTGATTGCAGAGAGGCTGACAGGAATCCTCCTCTCCTCTGACCTTCCAGACCAAGGTAATTTCCTGTGTTCCCGGCGCCCGCTCTCCTCCGGGTCCTGGGAGAACATGCCCTCCAGCTCCTCAGTTTCATGGGAGGAGAAAACATCCACCTGATAAAATTTCCCCAGCTGATTACATTTTCGGGGACCATCATTTTTTTTTTTTTAAATAAAAAATCTACACAAGAGAAGATTTATTTTTTAAAAATCAGGTAGAATGATTGGCAGTTTAAAAACTCCTATGCAGACAGCATATCCTAGATGAGAAGCGCTTATCTAGGTCCAAGATCTCCATCCGCGTGGCTCTCAGAAGCCCAGCGGCGTGGACGAGTGCCCTCCCTTGCCCGCTCCCTCTGACTTTTTTGTCCTTTGCCACGGCTTCCCACAACCCACTTCATCATTTATGCATTCACTAATCAACAAACGGGGCAGAGTTCATTATTAATTAATAATTACAATGAATAATTAAGCATATTACAAGCCATTATTAAATAACAATACTACTAAAATTAACTAACTATTGCTAATAATTATTGTCATGAGTCATTGTTTAGGAATTAATGATGAACTGGAAGGTGGTTAAATGTTGCCATATTTACCCACGACTCTTTAAAAGGCCTCCCTCCCATCAAATATCGCTGATCTGCCAACTGGCCTTGTTCTCTCGGCATCCTGAGAAATGGGCCTTTTCATCCTGGGACTATTCCTTGGTTTTTTAAATGTGAAATATCTCCACTGGACTATGGGTACCAGATCATAGTTTTAAAAATCTGCACGGCGAGTTGATTACATCAAAGGCGAAGGTTTTCTGTCTTAACCCTTTACTCTCACACACTGTGTACAGATTCCTCCCACGACAGCAGTGCCGTGTACCCGAATCCCCTCTCCCCCTCTCCCCCTCTCCCCCTCTCCCCCTCTCCCCCTCCCCTCCCTCAGCGTGCAGAATACACGACTTGCCGGATTCTCCCCAATGCCCTGGCAGGTGGGCAAGGGCAGGGCTGCCACAGGTTCTGCAGCAAAACAGACCCTGGGGCCTGACGGGCAGGCGAGGTGTGCCGCTGCCCACATGCAGTGCCCCTGCAGGCTGGACACAAACCTCCCGGGACTGAAACTCACCCCACCAGAGCGAGGGGACACATGGCTTCCGTCCCATCAGCAAAAACACTGTCCCAGGGTCAGCAAGAGGGGGGCGGAGGAAAGCCCTGCCCCCCACCCCACCCTAGCTGGGCAGCTCCACGGAGTCCCTCCCGCTGATGGCAGCCCACCCCACAGCCATCCCGGTGCCCCTGCGTGCCCAGAGGATGGCCGGCCGGACGGTGCGCTAGCTCACCGCGCGGATGCCAAGTCAGCGCCAGCTCCTCTCACAAACCAGCGCTCCTCTGGCCTGTGGGGGCCGGGGGCCAATGAATCCTGGGAACCTGCAGAGCCAAGGCCATGGCCAGCTAGGGGGAGACTGAGATGAGGGGACCAGGACAGAGGGCGGGCTTTGAGCAGACTCTCTATGTGTGCCCTGGGCCCCTGCCCCTGCCTCTGTGCCCTTTGCGGCAGCGTCTGCCTGCGCAGACTCCTTCCTTTAGGGTCCTGGCTGCCCCCCACTCTCCCCGATGGCCTTCTAACCATCAAAGATTGGGGACAGATGCGCTTACGGCCAGAACCCCATGCCTCGAGCTCCTGGTTTTGAGGAATGATGGAAAACATTTGGTTTCACCCAATTTCCAAGAATCAGAGGCAGATTCCAGGAGGGTGGGGATTGTCTGTATTTAAAAATAGGAGAACGCATCTGGCGAGAGCTATTCCTGCCATTAAAAGACCTTCACGGCTTCTCCCAGCAAGGCCCGGCCCTGGGGTGCTGGTCCCTCCACCCTGAGGTTTTGGTTTGGTCCATTTCTAATGTCCACAAAGAGCGGTGACCATCCTGATGGAGAGTCATCCTCCTCTCTAATCTGTCCACACTTTGCCAGAGAGAAATTTCTAGAACTCAAGCCTGACCACACAGGTCCCTCCCCTATTTCAATGCACTCATGGGTCCCTGGACTCTGTAGGTCGTAGGCCCAGCTTCTCCGAACCCCAGAGGATCAGAGTCCACGCAGCCCCAGCTCCTCTTGTGGCTGGTTTTGTTCTCTCTCTTTGTTCTATTTCTCTTGCTCTGCTTGACTGACCTCTAGTTTAGGAGTCAAGCTTTGAGGAATTCCCAGGCCAGCCGCCTGGCACTGCCCACCGGCCCGAGTTCAGGGCGTGGCCCCCACGGGAGCCCCACGGTCTGTGTCTCTGCTGAGGCGTGATGCGCACTTTGACGTGTCTCACCCATCGCATCAGGTCGTCTGTGAGGACGTCGCCTCTTGGTTCTCCAGGCATAGATTGTCCTTTCAGTACATGTGTCCCGGTTGCTGAGTCAGAAAACAAGACATGATGGCACGTGCATTCGTGTGCGAGGGCTGCCCTCACAGAGTGCCACAGAAGTGAATTGCCCGCAGGTGTTGGCAGGGGTGACGTGACCAGCGGTGATGTAGGGAAGAGACCTGCAAACCCGTCAGTCACACCAAACAGTGACGGCTGCGCCGGACCTGTGTGGGCGCGTGTTTTGTTTGACACGTACCGTTCATGTTTCTGTTGGTATTGTTGAGGGGACATGGAGGCGGACAGAGCAAAGACTGTGGTATAATAATCATAAAAGCTGCCGAAGCTGGTTTGGCTCAGTGGATGGAGCGTCGGCCTGCAGACTGAGGGGTTCCGGGTACGATTCCGGTCAAGGGCATGGACCTTGGTTGCAGGCACATCCCCAGTAGGGGGTGTGCAGGAGGCGACTGATCGATGTTTGTTTCTCTCTCATCGATGTTTCTAACTCTCTATCTCTCTCCTTTCCTCTGTGTAAAAAAAAAATATATATATATATATAAATAAAGATGTATGATATGCAAACTTAAAAAAAATCATAGAAGCCCCCCACGATCCCTCTTGTGAACTATCCCGGGGTTGGGCACCTGGAGAGGGCATTGGTCCTCAGACAGCGGGCTGTGGAGTCAGCGTGTGAACAGAAATAACGGGGTCTGTGGTAGGAGGAAGAGAGGGGGGTATTGTGATCAAGATCGAGGGGAAGGGAGGCCTGAGGAACAAAAGCACCCCCTCCCACAGCCCCCGGAGGAGACAGCAGGAGCGGCTGGGAGCGGGACTGGGTGAGGCAAGGGCGGTGCAGCATTGAACTGACTGCGCCCCTGGGAGTGAGTGCCGCCTCTGGGTGGGCTTGGGCACTCGCTTCACCGGCCACCGGGTGGGCTCGGGTGCCAACTGGAGAAGGGACTGGTGTAGGCTAGAACTGAGACACATCTCGGTATGTGAATTATATTTTCAACGTAGTAGAAAGGGACCTATCAGGGAACATATAAATATTTCTTCTGAAACACTGTAGTTATAAAGGAGCCTAGTAGGGTTAAAAAAAAAAAAAAAGCCACAAAAACTTTTCTCATGTGTCCTGGATTGACACAGGTTTTTTAAAAATCTCATTCCACTTGAGGAGTTGGCAGCCATGGATCACCCAACAACGGTTGCCATGGCTGCGAGGAGGAAGCAGAAAGCACCTCCGGGCTAGTTTACCGGAGAAAGGGCAGTCTGGCTCCTGTGCTTCACTAATGGCTGGGCTTGTGTCCCCCGAGGCCATAAAGAGGAGCGACTACAAAACGCGTAGAAAAACACAGCCAGTTCCTTCCAAGGAAATCCCAGAGCCTGCCCCAGCGAGGTCTCCTTTCTTCAACATTGGAGTTGGTTTTCTGTCTCAAGGGCCACCTGTTGTATAGTTGTGTGTGTGTTCTCGGCATTTTAGGGATGCTTTTTCTCATGAAGTGCGGGCAAACAATGCACAGTGGCCCAGGTTTCTGGATCAATTGCAAGAATTGTGGAAATGGTAGTGGAAAGGAGTATCCATGCAGCACTCAGGGCTCCCCGACCTGCTTGGGGCTGTTCTCAGTGACAGTGGGGGAGGATCTGGAAAGTGGGGGTGTCAGTCGTGATGAAGGGAGAATGACCTTTACTTGGGCAGATGTAGTTTTGGGTTCTGTCTTTAGTCCTTAGAGATTGTGTGGCACCTGTTAGTTATGTCCTGTCTCACCTGCAAACTGATTGTAACACTTACTTTGGCTATCACACTCAGGTTACCTCGGGATGTTGTGAGGGTTGGAGAGGGCACAGAAAACAGCGAGCACAGGACGAGGGATGCATTTGCCTTTTGTGGGTGGCTGAATAGTGACCCCGCCAAAGATGTCCGCGTCCTAATCTCTGAATGTTAACCTGTGAATGTTACCAGGCATGGCAAAAAAGACTTCACAGGTTTGATTATGTCAAGAATCTTAAAATGGGGAGATTATTCTGGGCGACCCAGGTGGGCCTTACATGAGACAGATAGGAAATCAGATGAAGAGTAGCAGAAAGTGATGTGACCACAGAAGCAGAGAATAAAGTGATGCAGCCACAAGCCAAGGAATACAGATACCTTCTAGCATCTGGAGAGGCAAGGAATGGATTCTCTCGGAGTCTCCAGAAGGAACCCACCTTGCCAACACCTTGATTTTAGTCCCAGGAAACTCATTTCTCCCATCCAAGTACTAACCAGGCCCGACCCTGCTTAGCTTCCGAGATCAGACGACATCGGGCGCGTTCAGGGTGGTATGGTCGTAGACCCAGGAAACTCATTTCTAACACTGACCTCCAGAACTATCTATACTGAAAAAAGGGTAATATGCAAAAATTAGACTGGACAGACAGGACATCTTCTGGACGTCCTCCAGACAAAGTCATAGCAGCTGTGAGAGCTGAGGAGGGCTGGGCCATGGTAACTGTGAAGGCTAGCAGTGGCAACAGCAGTGGGGTGATGTGGGTGGCATCTTCCCCTGATCAGCCAGGTCACCTTCTGCAGATGGAGGCCAAACTACCATGGAGAGGGAGAGTGGGTCTAAGCCATCAGTAGGACATCCTTTGAGGGCTCCTGGACTATGAGAGGGGGCAGGCCAGTTAAGGGACTCCCCCCACTACTCCCCCCCCCCCCCCCCCCCCCCGTAGTGCATGAATTTTCGTACACTGGGCCTCTAGTAAGATAATAAATTTGTGTGTTTTTTTAAGTTACTAAGTTTATGATAATCTTAATAGGAAACTAATACAACTTTCTACAAATGGTGGCTATTTTCATTATAAAGCATAATATTCATCAAAATATGAAAAATTGTAAAGTGCCATCGTGAAGATGATTATCACAATGTTTTATTCTATGTACATTGAAATCAAGTCTGTTGCTTCCAAACTTTTTGCATTTCAATATTTTTCCATTATTGAATTTATGTATGCCAAACTATACTTCCTTTTTTTAAAATTACCATTTCCAAGAAGATTTATATCTTTTTTTAAAATATATTTTTATTGATTTTGTACAGAGAGGAAGGGAGAGAGAGAGTTAGAAACATCGATAAGAGAGAGTCATCGATCAACTGCCTCTTGCACACCCCCTACTGGGGTTATGCCAGCAACCAAGGTACATGCCCTTGACCGGAATCGAACCGGGACCCTTCAGTTCCCAAGCCGACGCTCTATCCATTGAGCCAAACCGGTCTTGGCAGAAGATTTATATCTTAAGAGATATTCTAGGTTAGTCCTTGCCTCATAGGGTTGTAGTCTAATGGCCTCCCACCCTTGGTAAGACACCTCAGTCACTCAATGTGAGCACTAAAGGGGAAACAGTTAACAAGTAGGGAAAAGAAAATGATATACTGAAGCAGGCAGTAGCAGTCTGCCAGTGAACTCCCAGATAGGGACTGCATTTCCCAGACTGCCTTGCATGTAGATGTGGTCACCCCTGCGTTCTGGCCAATGGAATGGAAATAGAATTGACATGTGCACCTTGAAGGAAATGTCCTTGAAGACAGCTCTAGGCATTGCCCCTCTTCATAGCTCACTCTGCTGGGCGGATGGAAGGTGTGATGTTTTGATGGTTGTGTTGTCATCCATTATGTATCCCTTGCCATTGGACAGGAGGTTACTTCCAACTTCCCACTACACCAAATAGCACTGTGATAAGTATTAGTGTAGCCAGCTCTGTGCGATCATGCTTTTAAATATTTTTTAAATGCCTAGGTAATGAAGGAACACCTTTCTTGGTAAAAACAAACAAACAAACAAACAAACAAACATTACAGAAGTGACTAAAGTCCCCATTATGATCAGCTTCAGTGTAGTCGCTGTCACTGGCTACTGCGTAACTTTCTCTTACAATGTGTTTACATAGTATATTCTCCTGTATCTAAGTAGAGTATATACTAGTAGTGCTGGATAGTTTCTATCTGTGATGCGGGTGTGGTGATCAGACACTACCATGGCACATATATTCACTCGGAAGCATATCTTAGAAGCATTTCCATATCAGCACAGGAAGGTCTGCACCGCACCCTGTAGTGCTGTGTGAGAGTCCAGAACAAGGACAAATCCCTGTTTAATGAGTTCCTTCCCTATTGCCTAGTATCTGGGCTCCTTTCAGTGTTTTGCGAAGGCAAACACATTTCTTATGCACATGTGCAAATGTTTATCTGGAGAAATTCAGGGAAGCGGAATTGTTACATCATGGAGGAGGCACTTTTTACTTTATTTTATTCTAACAGATACTGTCAAATGGCCCCTCAAAGTGACTGCACAGTCACGCTCCCCCCAGAGCTCAGAGGAGGGTGGTATGTTTGTCACTACACCCTCACCCACGCTTCGTATGATCTAACTCTGATTAAAAATGCTTTCCTGTGTTTTATTTGCATTTCCCTTGTACCTAGTGAGATTAAGTTTGTTTTTTCAAGTTCATTGGCCCTAGTAGGTCATATTCCTGAAAGTTTAGTTGCTAGGTAGGCGAAAAGACATGCAATGTGTGTGTGTGTGTGTGTGTGTGTGTGTGTGTGTGTGTGTGTGTATCTATCATCTACTCTTCAAAGGTTTTACATTTTTTCCAAAGGGCCCTTCTATAATAATTGAATCAAATGAATGCCCTCACTACAGAGTGTGTAAACTCCATTTTAAAAACACTCCTTACAGCACTGAGTTTTACATTTTAAACATGTGATAGGTAACTATAGCATCTCATTTATTTTAAATTGGTTTCCTTAAGAATAAAGGTGACTACATTCTGATCATTTTTGGCCAGTTATACTTCTTTTTGTGTGTGTGTGATTTACTTATTTCTTTATTTCCCCCATGTTTATGTGAGGGTTTTCATCTTTATTTCTGTGAGCTTTTATAAGAACTCCTTGCTCACACTAAGAAGGTTAACCTACATCTGAGAGTTCAATAAAGCCTGGGTAGTTCAGTAAAAATAACATTCCAAATATATTAATGTGTTATTATACAACATAGAATACTGTTCCTAAGACTAATATAAATTCCTCACCATGAAGTTACCAGCTGCTGGAGAAGGAAAAGCCGCAGGACGAGGTAATGAATAACCAGGGAGGGGCCTGGCCTAGCCCCGCAGTGACACTGCATCCAGGACACGGCGTCCTCAACCTCTGCAGGCAGAGACGGAAAATCCAACACAACCAACCGAACAAAACCTGGACAGCACAGCCCCCCTCAAAAGCACTGCAAAGAGGCATGAACTATGAACTTGTCTTAAGCTTTGCTGACCTGAGGGGTAAGCTAGTGCTTTTTTGTTGTTGTTGTTTGTTTATTCACTTCACAGAGTGATTGACCCAGGTGTTTCCTTGGTGGAGATTTATAACATCCATCCGTCCATCCCAAACATTTATCGAGTGTTCCTGAATTTTAGACCCTCTCTTTGGCACCGGAAGGGGAAACTGAGGAAGGAGAAAGTGTGGACAGACAGCTGAGTGGAGGATGAAAGCAAAGTGCTAACTTGTGTGCGATGGACTTATTTCTTTGTTTGTGTGAGGTTTTTCACCTTTATTTCTGTGAGCTTTTGTAAGATCTCTTTACATACACTAAGAATGTTAACCTACACCTGAGAGTTCAGTATAGGTTGAATCCATCTCAACCTCCCCTTGTTCCGGACCCTTTTGGAGTCTAGGCTCAGACTCAGAGCAGCTCAGCTGTACCCACACAATCTCATCCTTCATGAGTTGTGCCAGCCTGGAGGTGGCCTGGTCCCCTCCCTCCAACTGCTCCAGCAGGGACGTGCTCAGGCCGAGCACAATGGCCCGCTCCTGTTGGAAGGTCTTTTCAAAGAGGAGCCAGTGTGACCCCAACTGCTCAGGCCCGTGGGGCTGGCCAGGTAGCAGCATGCAATCCAGGCTCAACGCTTCATGTGCTCCATGGAGCACAGAGCACTTTCCGAGGGCCAAGCCGGGCCGTTCATGCCTGCGAGGCCCCTTTCCTTCGGCTGATCCAGAAACTGGTCCATAGTCACTAAACCATGACACGGCAAGGATCTCCCTTGAAAGTCAAGAAGGAATGTTAGAAGCAGCAGCGGTGGAATGAATCAAAGGGAAACTCCACGGGGATAGGTAGATTTTACATTACAAAAAAGGAACAGAGAGAAGGAAGAGAGAACAGAAAAAAGGAGTGGGTGGCAGTGAGGGAAGAGAGAGGACGGGGAGAAAAAAAAAAACATCAGAGAGGTCCCCACCTTCACAAATGACAATGCTGCCCCCCACCTCCCAGCAGCACTGGCACTTGAGAGAATTTGGGCCCTTCTGCTCGGTGGAGGGTGGAGGGAGCCGCGAGATGAGGTCAGGGAGCAGGATAAAGAGTTTGAAAACCCAGGGGGAAAATAACCTGGGTCCTAAGCACTGGGCAGTTGCAGCTAAAATGATTAAAATAAGCAAGCAAGCAACCAAACACATCCGAATCTCCCCTTGGTTTGGGGGGTAGAGAAGGGAAAGAAGACAAGGGGGGGAAATAAGGAAGAAGTGTTTCTGATGCTGGAAGCAGTGTCAGGTGCCTGGACCAATTCCACAAGCCACGAGCTTGTGATTCAACCAACGCGCTGAGTTGAGTTCTGTCCTCAACGCACCTCGTTCATTCATTGTTCGTTTCTCCTCTGCAGTGGGAATCCCTCTCCCTGCTCCTGCTTTTAAACCTGGATGAGCTTTGAGATTGTGAGACCGGAGCACCCCCGTGTCCCCAAGAGACCTGACGCTTGCTTCATGGCCTGCACACGTGAGAGAGAGTCTTCCTGCACCCTCCCCTTTGCCACCACTGTCAGAGCATCGCAGACAGCAGCCCCTTTGTGTGTCTTGCTTTGTGCTGGTGGAGTGACCGACGGCTGCACTGGGGTGCCAATGCCAAGCCTGCTCCCCTCTCTGGGTTTGTCCGCATGTTGTAATTGTGCAAATAAATGCTCACTCAAAACAACAACAACAACAACAACAACAACAACAAAAAAAAAAAAAACCTGAATGAAGTAGCTACTCTTCGTGAAGGAGACTAACACTCCAAAGCCCATCGTGATTTGTTTGTTTGTTTGTTTGTTTTTTTGATAATAAGTGGCCCCTTGCTTGGAAAGGAAGCTCCCAGAAGGGACTGATGGGTTAGAAAGTAGCTGTTTCCCCAGGTTCCTAACGGAACTGCAGACTTGCCCGGTCAGGTGCACACCAGCTGCAGAACTCTGGGTACACGCTTGTTCTGTTTCCACTGTCAAGCTCACAAACATGGTAGAAACCTTTCTGGGTGATTTGTCAAAGGATTTACTTAAACTATTTCTGTCCAGACGCTGAGACTAGGTCTGTGCTTTTGAGCAATAGTGACACCCAGTGTCTGAATTTTTAGGTCTGAAAGGAAACCAAGAATGAGCAGGGAGGAGGAGGAGGACGACACCTTACATACAGCTGCTGTCTTTTATTGAGAGCCAACGGAGGCCCAGAAAGGGACATGATGGTGAGCTCTCGTCCACCTTCTCTTTCTGCGCTGGGCTGGCTCCACTCAGAAGTGAATGTGGCCATCCCTGTGAGTGTGGGGCGGGGAGAGTCCTTTTGGGTAGAAAAGATGGTGTGTTGCCTGTCACTAAATTGACGCTGATGCCTGGTAACCCTATGAATGAGGGATGGACCACAGGGTTCTGTCCTCAACAGCCCAGCTCGGCTCCTACACACTCGCGCTTGTGGCTTCGTGGATGGAGTCGGCCCCTCTCCTGTTTGGCCTTCCTCTTTTCCTGCTGCCGTCTAGTTCCCCAGCATGACTGTCGTTGCCAAAGAGCCCTGCCGCCTCATGATGTGCCCGAAGTCAGACAGCTTCAGTTTTGTTGTTGTTGTGGTTTTTTGTTTTTGTTTTTAAAAAAATATATTTTATTGGTTTTATACAGAGAGGAAGAGAGAGGGATAGAGAGTCAGAAACATCGATGAGAGAGAAACATTGATCAGTTGCCGCTTGCACACTCCCCACTGGGGATGTGCCCGCAACCAAGGTATATGCCCTTGACCGGAATCGAACCCGGGACCCTTCAGTCCCCCCGCTGACGCTCTATCCACTGAGCCAAACCAGTTTTGGCCTTCTGTGATGTTTTAGGCTGATTTGCTCTGGGGCCCACTTGTCCATCTTCCTGGCGTCCACAGTACCCGCAAAGCTCTCCCCCAACATCATGTTTTATATGAATACAGTTCTCTCCCCACCAGCCTTCTTCCCTGTGCAACTTTCACACCTGTACATAGTGATTGGGAAGAAGAGGATGGGGGTGCCCTTGGCCTTGACCTCTAATGACGCATCTTCGTTCTTGGGGATCTCTCCCAATTCTCCATTGCTGCCCTGCCGAGACTTATTTTCTCTTGATTTCTTGGCTGCGGTCTCCATTTGAGTTGATGACTGAGCCGATTTTATTCAGGGACTATTTGGCTTTAAAAATTAATGTTCAGCCGAAACCAGTTTGGCTCAGTGGATATAGAGCATAGGCCTACAGACTGAAGGGTCCCAGGTTCAATTCCAGTCAAGGGCATGTACCTTGGTTGCGGGAACATCCCCAGTGGGGGGTGTGCAGGAGGCAGCTGGTCGATGTTTCTAGCTCTCTATCGCTCTCTCTTCCTCTCTGTAAAAAATCAATAAAGTATATTTAAAAAAAATAATGTTCAATTAATTGAAGTTACATTTTAAAAACAAGCTAGCTCTTCCTTAAGTGTTTTAAATTCAGCTTCCAAATCATATTTTTTAATCTACTAATAAAGTACATTCTCAACAATCATATTTACTATTTGGGAAGGTCTACCAAATAGAAACTGAAATACTTAAAAAGAAACCAAAATATAAAAAAACGGGAAAATGCACTTAAAATATGCTAATTAAATTTGTCATAGGATCCCCATAAATATCATTATTTTATTTATGTATTGAATATATTCAAATATCTATTTGAGCATATCTGAATAAAATGTCTTCCCAAATACTTTAGATAACTTTTTTCAGCTATAGTTGATATTCAATATTATTTCATATTAGTTTCAGCTGTACAGCATAGTGGGTTAGACATTTATATAACTTATGAAATGATCCCCTTGACACCATGCATAGCTATTACAATATTTTTAACTATAGCTTTCAGATGTTGTACTTTACACCCCCATGACTATGTTGTAACTACCAATCTGTACTTCTTTTAAAAATATATATTTTATTGATTTTTTTTACAGAGAGGAAGGGAGAGGGATAGAGAGCTAGAAACATCAATGAGAGAGAAACATTGACCAGCTGCCTCCTGCACACTTCCTATTGGGGATGTGCTTGCAACCAAGGTACATGCCCTTGACTGGAATTGAACCTGGGACCATTCAGTCCGCAGGCTGATGCTCTGTCCACTGAGTCAAACCGGTTAGGGCCAATCTGTACTTCTTAATCCCTCTACCTTTTTCACCCACTCCCCCAACCTCAGATAACTTTTTAAAATCAGATAAGATATAATTAAGGCAATTTAAGTTGCTAAAATGACTCAATATTGTCTTCAAAATTAAAAAAAAATAATTGTATCATTCTTTACACTAAAATCCCAAGTGCAAATAACTCAAAACACACTTTAAACTGTAATCACAAGACTCAATATTTGGATTCTTCGACAGGGAAAATTATCTTTATCCTTATAAACATAATAAATTCCAAGTAAACACAGTTTATCCTAAAATGCAATATGATGGTATTGATAATGAGTTTGATTTACATATGAACTCAAACCTCCTGGTCTTAAAAAAAACATGTACCCTATAAACTGTTAATGTCAACCCAGCCCAAGTCCATCTCTATATGGATGCTTGAGGGTAGTCATCAGCCCGCGGGGGCCTCAGTGCTGATCCTTGCAATGACACTGGCGGGCCACAGGCGGCTAACTTAGGGCCACCATTCCAGAACTCCAGGGCCTCCGCAGCGTCTGGCGAGGGCTCCACACCTCAGGGGTGGAGACATTTGGGAGTTTTTCCTCCTTGGTCCCCATGGAGATGGTAGCCTACTTCCTTCGGCTGCAGCTAGATCTTCATTTCGTGGGCTCCTGGTGTGCACCATCACCGACTGGAGGAGGATCCTGTCACTTAGGGTTTTTACTCAAATGGACTGAAAGTTCTCTCTTGCACTTCATTATGTTTTTAACGTGAACCACCTCTTGCAGGACCTAAAAACAAAGTAAATGTAAACCAAATCGGCGAAGGCCTTTCCAAAACGCCTTCTCATTCCAAGTCTGACTCTTTTCAGTTGTGTTTCCGCTCAGTCATTAATGTGTGAGCTTTTCAAACAGTCTAACACGATTCACACTCGGGTGTAGAAGGAACACATGCCCCAGCCTCAGGTGGGACCAGCAGAGGCTGCAGGAGCGGGTGTGCGCTGAGAAGGTGACGTTGGAGGCAGACCGCTGGGTCAGAAACAAACCCTGACAAACACCTCCACGTGAACATGTGACTTCACACACCGTGACCCTCTCCCCAGGCCCACGTCGCACATGAAACAGAAGTGCATTCCAGCCGAAACAGGTTTGGCTCAGTGGTAGAGCGTCGGTCTGCGGACTGAAAGGTCCCAGGTTCGATTCCGGTCAAGGGCATGCAGCTTGGTTGCGGGCACATCCCCAGTGGGGAGTGTGCAGGAGGCAGCTGATAGATGTTTCTCTCCCATCGATGTTTCTGGTTCTCTATCTCTCTCCCTTCCTCTCTGTAAAAATCAATAAAATATATATTTAAAAAAAAAGTGCATTCCACTACACAAATGCGTGACATGGAGCACGCGGAAAATTATGCCGCTCTCTCTTATTTTCAAGGTTTGGAAGGTTTTTTTCTTATTATTTCTTCCAAAACTCACTGGTGAGGGAACCGTTCTTCAAACAATCCATGGAGGAACCAATGCCGCTGGTCTGGCTCATCAGCTGCACTTACAATTGTGCCGCATCAGCCAGTGTCCGCCTCCTCCTCCTCCAGAAATGTCGCTAAGCACATCTGCTCACCACTCCTCCTCCCGCCATCCTCAGAAGCCTGTGCTTGAAAGCATCTTACGCTGTTATTTCCAGAACGTTCCTTCCAGCCACGCTAAGTTCTGCTGCTGACGCTTTTATGTTCTAGCATTTTTAAGCGATGATGTCTGCTTCCCGGCTGCTGCCTGGCAGACCCTGAGGGGAGAGGCTGGGATCTGAAGGGGCTCCCCACGTCAGAGATGTCCACGTGTGGGGGGAACACACATGCCTAGAATCGAGGAAATGCAGCTGGAACCGGTTTGGCTCAGTGGATAAAGCATCAGCCTGCAGACTGGAGGGTCCCAGGTTCGATTCTGGTCAAGGGCATGTACCTTGGTTGCGGGCACATCCCCATTGGGGGGTGTGCAGGAGGCAGCTGATCGATGTTTCTCTCTCATCGATGTCTCTAACTCTCTGTCTCCCTTCCTCTCTGTGAAAAATCAATAAAATATATTTTTAAAAAAGAATGAAGGAAATGCAGCCAGTCACAGAGAGCGGGAAGGTTAGATTGGGAGCCTAGTCTTGTGTGTGGCCTGTATGGGGCACGCTGTGTGTTTGGGGCCCCCATCTGTCCGTGACGGGAGTCTCCCTCTCCCTGAGACCTAAGTGGTGTGTCCTCACTACCTCTCTCCCCCACCACAAACGGGGTGCCCCGAGGAGAGTGAGTTCCTGCAGGGGCTCCCCAGCTGCCACCTTCCGCACCCCTTGGCTCCCCTTCAGGGGCTTTGACGGCAGGAGGAGGCCCCGGCTGTGCCTGCTGCCCTGGGACCCTGAGCCCGTCCCCACAGGCCCAGGGGGAGGGAGGTCTGTCACAACGCGCTGGGCGCTGGGCGCTGGGCGCTGGGCGACGGCGTTTCTCCCACACCACGGCCGTCACGGGGTCTCACGTGCTGTGACATCGTGGCCGGATGCTCCCCAGTCTGTCACGTCCTGGCACATGGAGCAGGTGCGAGCCTTCACCCAGCCACCGGCCCAGGGGCGGCCTCTCCGGGCTGGGAGTGCTCGCCCGGGGCTGCCCTGACCCCTGCCTGACCTCCCCAGGCTGCGGGGACCGGGCCGTGCCCTGGAACCCCCGTGAGCCCGGGGGGGCCTGTCTGTACCCCGAAACCAGGTGAGCCCAGGGGACCCTGTCTGTACCCCGGAACCAGGTGAGCCCAGGGGGGCCTGTCTGTACCCCAGAACCAGGTGAGCCCAGGGGGCCTGTCTGTACCCCGAAACCAGGTGAGCCCAGGGGGGCCTGTCTGTACCCCAGAACCAGGTGAGCCCAGGGGGCCCTGTCTGTACCCCGAAACCACGTGAGCACAGGGGGGCCTGTCTGTACCCCAGAACCAGGTGAGCCCAGGGACCCTGTCTGTACCCCGAAACCATGTGAGTACAGGGGGGCCTGTCTATACCCCAGAACCCCCGTGAGCCCAGGGGGCCTGTCTGTGCCCTGGAACCAGGTGAGCACAGGGGGGCCCGTCTGTACCCCGGAACCAGGTGAGCCCAGGGGGCCCTGTTTGTGCCCCGGAACCATGTGAGCACGGTGGGGTGGGGGTGGGGGGCTGGCAGTGGCTGTGGGCCCAGGGAACCTCCAATGAGAAATGATGCAGGTCACTGTCTCACAGAACGTGCCTCCTGCCCGTTGGAGGAAGTGAGTGAGCCACCTCCACACCAGGAGGCAGACTTCGGCTGTGGCCACAGGACTCCTCTGGTACCGGCCGGACAAGGACACGCCTGGGCCCTCTCCCCCGAACCATCCCCCTCCTCCCTGCCTGCCGGCAGCAGGAGAACAGGCCACACTGAGCTCAGAAGGTCTGGGAGCGCAGCCTGGGGCCCGGGTTTGAGGAGCATGCCCTGCCCCTGCAGCAAGAGGCTCAGCCCTCGGCTCCATCGCCTCCGACTCCTCCTCGGGGTGGGCGCCCGCCTCCTGGGTGGAGTGACCACCACCACTCGTCCTCCACAGGGGACACTTGCTTCTTCTTTTTGAAAACACGCGCCCGGTGCACGCCCGGCATGTCGGAGGAGGCAGCTCCCGTCTGCCCACCCGCAGGGAGCGCTGTTGAGCCTTTCCAACAGGTTCTAGGGACAGAGAAACTAGACACACAGGTGACTTCTTCCTATTGACTCACTAGAACCACCAGCTGCACCCTCTCCCTAATGCATGGCAGCCACTCATGTCAGATCAGCTCAGGACGTGCGGCGAGAGGGGGGACGCGGTGAGTAACTGTGCCAGGACGCGGCCCGGGGGATGCCTGGTCCCTTTGTGTCCCTTTTGTGTCCACTGGTAGTGGCTGCCTCCTGCCCGGTCCCTCTGAGATCCGCTCGTTCCCTGGCCTGCACGGGTCCGGGGACCGGCCGTGTCCCCGGGGCACCCCGGATGCTGGGACCCGTCCCACCACAGGCCCCGGGCCCCAGAAGCGTGTCCCCCGCTTTAGATGCCGCGCTGAGATGCAGGCAGGCATTCTCCGAGGACCCAACACTTCCATCCTGGGCTCCAGCTCCCTCTCCGATGGGGGAGTTCCCAATGCTCCTCTCTTCCTGCTCAAGACTTGGTCCTGAGCGGGGGTACCGGAGCCCCACAGCCATCCCTTCCCTTCCTCCTGCAGCCCCCTCTCTCCAGGGCCCGGCTCCGGCCTTCACTCCCTCCCTGTCTCATCCCCTGTGTAAGGCTCTCAGCCGGACCAGCCTAGTGGCCGCTGCAGGCCTGCGGGGTGGGGGGCCTGGGGATGGGGGAGTCGGGGGGTGGGGAGGCAGAGAGAGTGTGTGTGGGCAGAGGTGGGGGAGATGGCAGTTTTCATTTATGTGGACAGTGACCTGGGCCATCTAATCTGGTTTCAGCCTACGAGAAAGATGGCGGAAAATCTCTCTCCCAGCAGCAATCCGCTTCACACTGACCCCCCCACTGCAGACCCAGCGAAGCCCCGACGTGGTGGTCGGTGCTGAGCACAGACGCGCTGGTTATGGCAGAGACCACCTTCCCCCGAGGCCCGACGCGTGAGGACGGCAGGACGCCGTGTGCTCTTGCTGCGTGGACATGGCCGCACAGCCAGGGGACTGTCCACACCTGCCGTCCACGTGGGCCGTTTCATGGGTGGCCATGGCCCCGAGCCGGGACAGGCAAGAAGGAAGGAAGGTGAGAAAGGGGGCTCCTGCCACCCACACAAGCGCTGTGTTCCAGCTAATCAGCACAGAAGGCCAGAGCAGCCGCTGGAGAGTGCCTCCAGCGCTCCTTGGCTGCGGGCACATCCCCAGTAGGAGATGTGCATGAGGCAGCTGATGGATGTTTCTCTCTCGTCGATGTTTCTAACTCTGTCTCTCTCCTTTCCTCTGTTAAAATCAATAATATATATTTATATATTTATATATTTATATATTTATATTTACATTTACATTTACATTTATATTTATATTTACATTTACATTTACATTTACATTTATATTTATATTTATATTTATATTTATATTTACATTTACATTTACATTTACATTTACATTTATATTATCTATATTTATATTTACATTTACATTTACATTTACATTTACATTTACATTTACATTTACATTATTTATATTTATATTTATATTTATATTTATATTTATATTTATATTTATATTTATATTTAAATGTCATCTAGGGCTGCTTGCAAGATGGCGCCAAAAGCCAAGAAGCCTACGAGGACAACCTGGAAGTCTGGTTTGGACCTTACTCACCCAGTAGAAGATGGCGTTTTTGACTCTGCAAATTTTGAACAGTTTCTGCGGGAGAAGGTCAAAGTCAATGGGAAGACTGGAAATCTTGGGGATGTTGTTCACATTGAACGCTTCAAGAATAAAGTCACAGCTGTTTCTGAGAAACGATTCTCTAAAGCACATGTGTCAAACACAAGGCCCTCGGGCCAAATCCGTCCCGCCAGGCCTTGCAATGTGGCCCGCACCGCGCTGTCATCACTGCACTCCGCTGCGTTTCCATTACAATGACAGTTTATGACTGTTCAGTAAACCATTCGGCCCGCGATTTAGGCTGGATTTTAGATTTTGGCCCCTTCTCTGATTGAGTTCGACACCCCTACGAGTCTAAAGGATATTTGAAATACCTTACCAAGAAATACCTCAGGAAGAACAGTCTTTGTGATTGGCTCTGTGTGGTTGCATCTGACAAGGAGACGTACAAACTTCGTTACTTCCAGGTTAGTCAGGATGAAGATGGATCTGAATCTGAGGACTAGGTGAAGGTACCTTATATAGGCCTTTCCTTACTAATAAAATATATGAAGTGTGCTAAGAGAAACATCTAGAAATGGATTTTTAGTTTATCAGTGAATACAAAATGTAACACTCTAAAAAAAATAATAAAATGAAATAAAATGTCATCCAGGCTGCCCCTGCCTCATGTGACAAGGAAATTTGACAACTGTCCTAAACAGATGCTCCTTCTCTCCCAATGAGCTCACACAGAGGAACTGTGTTGAAAGGTCAAGAACTTATACTGCTATTTTATTTTTATTTTTTATTTTTTAAATAAAACAGTGTCTTCTGGGAAGATATGGTTACACATGCACTCAGATTCACATTTGACAGAAACAAGAGCAGGGAGACTTCCCCTCGCCCTCCTCCCCTCTCGGGGCTGCGTGAGGAGCTGCAGACACGCACACTGGGTGCAGGCAAAGGGGCACTGCAGGCACCCTGGGGTGGGAAAGACAGCTCACAGGCGTGGGAAGTGGGGAGGGAGACATTCAAGTAGAGCAGCTTCTGGGATCCGTGGAACTTCATGAGGCTTCGCCGCTTTTGGAATTGAATTTCTATTTCTTTTGGACGCGATTCTACATGAAAACGGGTCTCATATGTCCCCTCCCTGTCATTCAACGTCTCATTCTACGGCTGTTTGCCCAGCCTGGCACTAAGAAAACCTAAGAATGAGAAACGTTCAAGTATTATTTTGAAGTTTGAAGATACTTTGGTTGTTGGAACTCAGATGACCTCACACCACAGAGGAACGTCCTCTCGTCCAGAGATGGAGGGTGCGTGCCCGAATCCACGAAGGGGAGCCGGGCTCAGATGCTGGCTCTGCCCTCCACGGTCACCGCGAACCAGTGCCGCAGCAACGCCCGGGATGCCCCTCTTCTGAAAACGGGAGGGCGAAGCTGACCGGGCCTTGTGCACAGCTGGAGGAATCACGGAGCCCGCTGGGAATTACCCCTCCACGGAAACTCCCAGCTGACCCCCCGGCTGCAGGCTCCTGAAGTGGCTCTGAAGATCAGGCCCAAGTCTGACTGCAGAAGCCAGCCTGGAAATCCTCCCCCGAAGGTGGCCAGGCGCCCGGGACCCCTGCGCCCCTGCCCACGGAGCCCTCTCCTCCCCACCGGGGTGGGGGAGGTGCTGGCCCTGCAGAGGCGGCTCTGGCCCCAGGAGGCAGGGTGGCCAGAGCGCTCAGCAGCTTCTTCCTTGCAGCTCCCCGTGCTTGGGCTCTGGGCAGGGTGCTGCTTTCTCCCAACGCCCTAGACCCGTGGCCAGCAAACTGCGACTCACGAGCTGCATGCGGCTCTCTGGCCCCTTGAGTGTGGCTCTTCCATAAAATACCACGGCCTGGGTGAGTCTATTTTGAAGAAGTGGCGTTAGAAGAAGTTTAAGATGAACGAATGTGGCTCTCCAAAGAAATGTCAATCGTTGTCCTGTTGATATTTGGCTCTGTGGACTAATGAGCTTGCCCACCACTGCCCTGGACAAACTCTGTGAGATCTGAAAGAGGAAGGCTAGGGGTGGTGGTGTGTGTGTGTGTATGTGTGTGTGTGGGGGGGGGGGGGGGACGGGGCAAGGGAGTGGGGGGGTGGAGAGGGGTAAGAGAGAGGGCTGTTTCAGCCACTGGAGCAAACATCCAGCCCAAACACTTGACTATTTCATGCCACAGCCTAGCTCAAGTGACTTCCACTTTCCTTCCCAGAAAGGAGAAGTGGAAGCCAGGAAGTGGGGAGAAGAGGCAGGGGGCAGGAGGGCGAGGAGTGCGGTAGGTGGTGGCTGCTAGGACTGGGGTTGGGGTTGGGCAGTGGGGGCAGCAGCCAGGCGGGGTCCGTGGAGCACTGAGCGACAGGCAGTGGGGTAGGGGACAGCTCTGTCTGCCCCAGCTGGCTGGTGTCAAAGGTAAACAAAGCTAAGGTGGACAGGATGAGTGTTCATCAGTAAGACGCCATTGTAATAGGGTGGTGGTCGGCAAACTGCGGCTCTCGAGCCACCTGTGGCTCTTTGGCCCCTTGAGTGTGGCTCTTCCACAAAATACCACGGCCTGGGGGAGTCTCTTTTGAAGAAGCGATGTTAGAAGAAGTTTAAGTTTAACAAATGTGGCTCTCCAGAGAAATGTCAATCGTTGTCCTGTTGATATTTGGCTCTGTGGACTAATGAGTTTGCCGACCGCTGTAAAAGCGTGAGTGGACTCCAGTTTGCTTTGTACAGAAGTAACTGAGCACGTTAAAAGGAGAGCGAGGGCCTAGGGAGGAGGCTGATAGGGCCCCCATAGAGCAAGGAAGTGAAAAATTACAAAAAGTGAGACGGGCGTGGGATGGGCTCCTGTGAGCGCCATCTGGACTGGCTAACTGGCAGCCACCCGCCAGGCTCCACCCCCCTCGGAGACTGGGAGGGGAAGGGCCTGCTCCAGGTGTCAGCTGGAACTAACAGGCAGTTCCTTTGGCCTTGAGTTCTCTGGCCCTTTAAGGGGGGCGTACAGTCAGCCTAGGAATACAGCCTTGAGCTCTTAGACAAGACTTTGATGTTTTGTTCAAGTCTTTATGGGCCAAGCTGGAGGCTTAGTTGGGAATAGGGCTCAGAGGGACCTGGCTGCAGTTGAGGCAAGTTGATGATCTTTTCTTTCTTTCTTTTTTTTTTTTTCTCTCACTCTTTTAAAGTATTTGTATTGATTTCAGAGAGGAAGAAAGAAGGAAAGGGATAGAAACATCAGTGATGAGGGAGGATCATTGATTGGCTGTCTCCTGCATGCCCCACATCGGGGATCCAGCCCACAACCCGGGCATCTGCCCCGATAGGGAATCGAACCGTGACCTCCTGGTTCCTAGGCCAATGCTTAACCGCCGAGCCACGCCTGCAGGGCGCGACGAGAACCTTTGTCACTGGCGGAGGTGGTCCCTTCATGCTGAAGGTCGTTAGCGGTGGTCCACGCCGCCTCAGGTTTCTGTGGGCAGCCTCACGGACCACGCCACAGCTGCTGCCAGGGATGTGCTGGCACCCTGACCACACGGTCGCTCCTGGCCTGGGGAGTGTTTGGGCTGTGCCCACTCTCAGCCCTGCCCCGGGTGTTCAGGGGGCCATTGCCAGCCGTGTGAGCGGAGCCATGGAGACGGTCAGGCTTTAGTGATGGGACTTGGTCCAGGTCCCGGTTCTGCCGCTCCTGTGCCTAAGCTTCCATTTCTCACTGAGAGAATGGGGGAAGGGCTGCCCCCGTGGGCTGGTGGGCCAGATCGGATTGTTCTGTAAGGTCGGTGGCATCTAATGAACATTGTGCACATGTTCATTCCTTCTCTCCTCTCGTAGCAGAAAGTTGAGAAAGTTGCCTGACTCAACAAACAGGCGAAAGACCAAAATTCCCCTTGTAAGTTGGTTGTTTGTAACTTAGAAACAAGATGGATTATATTTAGATCCCCAAGACCGCTCACAAACGCTCAGCGATGCTAAATATAGACGGTGCCTACATGCATACAGCAGAAAGTACAGGAGCACAAAGTCACATGTGGGCCGCAGCGTCAACACGCAGGATGTTTGCCAGTGAGGCGTCTGCTCTCGGGAGGGCGGCCATGGTGGAGACTCTGACAAAACCCAAGCGCCCGTGCTTCGTTCTTGTCCCCTGGCCGGAAACTTTCTCTGAAAGTTAAGAGAACGAGCTTCAGTGCAAGGCTTGACCTCAAGTCCTGACTCCTCTATTTAATAATTTTGTGGTGCGGGGCAAGTCATTGAACCTGGGCAGGCCTCAGTTCCCTCATCTGTGAAATGGGCTAAGAACAGCGTTGGTCCATCTACACAATGGAATACTACGCTGCCATAAAAAAGAAGGAGTTCTTACCATTTGCAGCAACCTGGATGGAACTGGAGAACATCATGCTGAGTGAAATAAGCCAGTCAATGAAAGAAAAATACCACATGATCTCACTCATTTGTGGGTAATAAAGAACATTATAAGCTGATGAACAAAAAGATAGATACAGAGGTGGTAAAGCATCAAACAGACTGTCAAATTACAGCGGGAAGGTTAGGGAGAGGTGGGGGAGATAAGAGATCAACCGAAGGACTTGTGTGCATGCATATAAGCATAACCAATGGATGCAAAACTCTGGGGGGTGAGGGCACGTATGGGATGGGGTGGGAGGGGCAATGGTAAGATATGTACACATATAATACCTTAATAATAATAATAATAATAATAATAATAATAAAGAACAACAACAAAAAGAACAGTGTGTGTTTCAGAGGATTTGGACGTGGTTCAAATGAGAAAACACAAGAAAAGTGCTTGGCTGAGGCCAAGCTCCCCTCGGGTTCAGCCTGTGCTGCAGAAGCCTGCACACGGCCGCATGGAGGGAATGTTTGGAGAACTGGTCTATGGTTTGAGGGAGAGAGGAGGGACTCACCTTGCCCTTGCAGGACAGCTGCGCTTGATACAGCTGCAGTTTATGACAACCACACTTTACGACAGGCACAGAGAGGCGCAGAGTGCGGGCTCTCCCCTGGGCAATGTTACAGCCCGATGAGTGTGGAGCCAGAGGAGTCTCCGGGCCTCCCGGCACACTGCAGGGTCCCTGTGGAAGCCAGGCAGGAAGCACAGGGCCCCACGCTCTTCAAGCTCCAGTCACCCTGGAGTCAACGCTCTAAGGTCCTGGCAGTGACTGAGAAGTGAACGGAACCCGAAGATATAGATTCACAAGGAAATTTTTATTTCATATCAATGAATGCTCACTAAATGGGTGGTGATGGTGACAATATGCCAGGCTGTTAGCTTCTCCGTCCATCCATCCACCCACCCACCCACCCACCAAGCCCATGGTCGGCAAACTCATTAGTCAATAGAGCCAAATATCAACAGTACAAATATCAGGCGCATCCAAGAATGCACATGCTCTCCTTTGTCTTGACTTTTAGTAAAACTTCCTTTTTTTTTTTCCACCCTGTATAAAATAAACACGCTGTATTGGCTCTGGGTCCCTGTCCCTGTCAGAGGACGGTGGTCCCACCCGGCCCCAGCTTTTTCCTTCTATCTCTGTGTCTGTCCCTTTCTTTCATTTTCTCAATCCCCAGCCACCCCTACTCAGGAACTGGATCACTAAACTAGGTGGATGCAGAAAAGAGAGAAATATTTACACAATAGTGTGGGCAGGTGGACAATCCAAGTTCCTGTCCCCAATTCTCAGCTGACATTCACCTATAGTAGGGGTGTCGAACTCAATCAGAGAAGGGGCCAAAATCTAAAATCCAGCCTAAATCGTGGGCCGAATGGTTTACTGAACAGTCATAAACTGTCATTGTGATGGAAATGCAGCGGAGTGCAGTGATGACAGCGCGGTGCGGGCCACATTGCAAGGCCTGGCGGGACGGATTTGGCCCGCGGGCCTTGTGTTTGACACATGTGACCTATAGGATCTCTATCTTACCATACAGCCAATGTCTCCTACCTTGCCTATTGGTTCTCTGACACGGTGCCCTGAGTCCAGGGAGTACACAAAACACTTGGGCTCTAAGACATCGCCCAACAGGTTTCTTTCCTGCCTCCTGTTACTTGAGAGCTGTCCCTGCGGGTGCTGTTGTTCCTAAGATGTAACAAGCTACCGCAGGTTCCTTCTAGTTCCGGCACATATTTTTTGAAAAGCTCCTGTCTCAATGAACATTGATCAAAAGGGGAATTAAATGAGTGGGTATCACAAGGGTGCTGTTCTCAGAACGTCCACAAAGGGGCACTGTTGCCATGAACCCCTTTCTAGGCTGCTGTTCTCAGAAAGTCCCAAAGAGAAGAGAGACCACCATATCACAGGGAGGAATGGTGGGGTGCCTTTCTGGTTGTTTCAGTGTTTGGATCCTGGTCTTGGGATGAGGGGCATGCAGGGATGTACGGAGTGTCTTCCAAGCTCCTCAGGTCTCAGTTTCCTGAGTGAAAGCCGGGGATGTGGAGGAGAGGTCTGCTGGCAGGTGGGCCTCCCACCAGCTCTGCGGGGAGGTCGTTGATGGAGTCTGTGCCTACTTTCCATCAGGTTAGGCCCTGAGCCCCATCCCGGTGATGGGCACATTCGTGCTTTTCCCTGGAAGGCTGAGAAAAGTTGCATTTTTAGGGTTAATGATCGGATCTCATAAACACCAAAAACATATTTTTCTATGGTTGACACCACCTTGATTTTCCTCAAAGCAGCATAAATATTGCACATTGAATTTGTGCTCTCCCCGCTCAGCTGTCTGTAGGGGATAGTGCGAAGGGAGCTCAGAGGAGGGCGTCCGTGTTCTCATGTTTGTGGGGACATGTCAACCCTCCTCCTCTGAGCAATAGCAGCCTTCCTTCTCCTCCTAGCTTTCTCTCTTAAAAAAAAAAAAAATATATATATATATATATATTTTTTTTTTTCCAAAACCGGTTTGGCTCAGTGGATAGAGCATTGGCCTGCAGACTGAGGGGTCCCGGGTTCGATTCTGGTCAAAGGCACGTACCTTGGTTGTGAGCACATCCCAGTGGGGGGTGTGTAGAAGGCAGCTGATCAATGATTCTCTCTCATTGATGTTTCTAACTCTCTATCTCTCTCTCTTCCTCTCTGTAAAAAAAATCAATAAAATAATTTTAAAAGATAAAAAAATATATTTCATTTATAAACTCCCCAAGGAGTTTATAAGTTGGAATATATTTTAAACATATACTTTAAATACTTCGTTCCTGAGATAAATACGTATTTTGCAACTTCATTGGTTTATTTTTGTTTGTTTATTTGTTTTTTTAAATCCCCACCTGAGGATATTTTTCCATTGATTTTTAGAGAGAATGAAAGAGAGGGGAAGACAGAGAAATATTGATATGAGAGAAACACATTGATTGCCTCCTGCACGAGCTCTGACTAGGTCCTGGGCTGGGGAGGAGCCTGCAACTGAGGTACCCGGGACCCTTCAGTCCACAGGCTGACACTCTATCCACTGGGCCAAACCAGCTAGGGCTTGGTTTAGTTTTAAACTCACACACGCATTCACACCTGCTTTGTATTTACTTTTAACACAACAATCTAGGGACCAAAATGGAAACATTTAGCTCATAAAGTCATAGGTTGTAGACTTTAGATTGGCATAAAATGTGAATGGGGGCCAGCGGATTTGCTGAGCAAGTCCTTGCAATAAGCCTTTGATATTATCAAGATAAAAAGCCATTGGAGCTGCACCTGTCAGCCAGTTCGGAGCTGAGGGATGGACTTCATTTTGAACGTAGGGCTCCGCCTGGTGGCCGCTCTCGGGCTGCCTTCTGGAGTTGAGTTCCAAGTCCCGGTTTCCGAGGAGCGTCTCTCCCAACTCGCTTTCTTCCTGCTTCTCTTTTCTGCTCCCGTGTGTGAGTGGGATTTCAGCGTCCACTTGCCCCCTGGTCAGGAACCTTGTGTTGTGCTTAGGACTGGAGGAGGATGACAGGCGTGTGATCAGACAGGAGGCGGAAGGGCCAGGGCCCACCGTGGCCGCTGTCCCATGGTCCTCAGAGGCAGCTGGCGGCTGGTGGAGAAAAGAACACAGGGCTGAGGCTCTTGGAACCCCCGGGCCTTGCTCCTGGCTGTGCCTAAACGAATTCCCGGCCGGCTTCCCTCACTTGCAGCAACAACAACATCCTCATCAGTCCTCCTGGACCCCCAGGTCCAGGAAGGGGAAACGGGGTCCTCTCTGCCCTGCTCCTTGCAGGGAAGGGCAGGGAAGGGCAGGGCTCACTCCTAATGCTGTACATCAGACAGCCACGGAGCTTGACTGGATAAGAGGAACGGGCGCCAGTGCCCAGGCCCCGAGGAACCCGAGCCTGGAAGGCTGGCGTGCCCCAGGTGGGCCCGAGGTGACTCCTGTGACCTTCGGGCTTGATCTCTGACCCTGAGCTCCTAGAAGACCCTGTGGCTTCAGGCTGGAGATGATGCTTTGCCCTGAAGTGAGCGCCCAGAGTTCGATTCAGGGGGGATCCGTGCCTCCATGGCCTCCCCAAGGCTGTGGCAGGAGTCACCCCTCCATCGCGGCACCTCACAGAAATGCCTTCTAGATGCCGGCAGCCCTGGGCCTTGCTTTGACGGAACCTGTAGGGGAACAGATAGAATTGCAGAAGCAAAAGGATCGTTGTTACTTTATCAACTGCGTGAGAGGCCGAAGGACTCACAGATTCATAGAGTTTGTGGAGCTGGAGGGGGCCAGCGAGGTAGTTGAATCTTAGGGGTGATCAGGACAGCACTCAGAGGCAGTGAGGGGCGATCAGGCCAGCAGAAAGGGGGTGGGGGACAGTTAGAGACGACCAGGCAGGCAGACAAGTGAGCAGTTAGGAGCCAGCAGTCCAGGATTGTGATCGGGATGTCTGACTGCCGGTTTAGGCCCAATTCCCGGGACTGGGCCTAAACCAGCAGTCGGACATCCCCCAAGGGGTCCAGGATTGGAGAGTATGCAGGCTGGGCTGAGGGAGACCCTCCTCCTTGTGGTCACATGTAAACCCTTCTCCTCTGTCTGCACCCACAGACTTGAGAAAGGGCCTCAGTTCCTCGAAGAGTTGTCTCCCTCTAGTGGCCAAAGATTATTTATTATTATTATTATTATTATTATTATTATTATTATTTTGTTAAGATTCAAGCCTGGCCCTAACGGGTTTGGCTTAGTGAATAGTGTCGGCTTACATGATGGGCTACTGTGCTGACTGGAGGAAGGCCGGGCCCTCCCCTCTCAGGGTGGGGAGGAGCACAAAACGGCTTCACCACAGGCGCCTGGTCTTCAGTCCGAGCCTCTCCCGCTCAGATCAGAGCCTCCTGAGCCCTCAGTCCGAGGCTGATGGCAGGTCACTTCCGGTTAGGAAGTAGCTTCAGGGTCTGACAGGGTCGCGCATTGCCCCGAGGAGAGCAATGAGGGGCTTAAAACAACACACACGTGTCACCTCGAGGTCCTGGAGGTCAGTAACTCGAAGTAGGTCTCCAGGGGCGGACACCAAGGTGCCTGCTGGCTGCTTCCATCTGGAGACTCTCGGGAGAGACAATCTGTTTCCTGGGCCCGTCCAGCTTCCAGAGGCTGCCCACACCCCTGGCTCCTGCTCTCTCCCTGCCTCCTCACACCTCACCGCCTGGGGCAAGTCCTTCTCGTTCTCTCAGGACACCCCTCTGACCTCCCCGCCCACCTTTAAGGACCCCGTGATTCCGTTGGATGCTCCCTGGTCATCCAGGATCATCTCCCTTCCTACGGCACCTCCATCTGCTATGACCCGTTGGGAGAGCCGTGGTTCTGCCTCCCACAGGGCACACCCTGGGTCCGTCCTAAAGCATGCCTTTGCTGCCCATAGTCTTTTTTTTTTTTTTTTTTTTTTTTTTTTAAGATTGTTTTGGTTTTCCAATTAAGAGATAATTTTATTTTTATTTTTTAATATATCTTATTGATTTAAAATATATATATATATATATATATATATATTGTATTGATTTTTTACAGAGAGGAAGGGAGAGGGACAGAAAGTCAGAAACATTGATAAGAGAGAAACATCGACCAGCTGCCTCCTGCACATTGTGGATATTCCCACAACCAAGGTACATGCCCTTGACCGGAATTGAACCCGGGACCTTTCAGTCCTCAGGTCAACGCTCTATCCACTGAGCCAAACCAGTTTCGGCGCCACCCATAGTCTTTACCTTTGAAGACTTGAATGCTTTTGGTCTTAATAGTTTGGAGGTGACAGTGCATGACGAACGATTGTTTGCCTTTCACGTCTTTGCTGCTGTGCAGAGCCAGCACCTTAGCAGGGAGGGGGCCTGGCCGGCCTCCCCGCTTTGATGCCCCAGCACAGCTTTGTTGCTCTCCTTTAATGAGGCTCAGATTAGATCTCACAAAACCCTTTGAAACTGGTATTGTCATTCCAGGATTTATGGTGAGGAAACTTATAAAATCACACGCTATAATTATATTGTCAAGTTCAAGGACTATGCACATATTCCCCACAAAAAGATGAAGGTTTTCTCAGTGACTCATGCTTTCTTGCAGGCTTGAATATTTAAAATATATATATTATTGATTTCTTTACAGAGAGGAAGAGAGAGGGAGAGAGAGTTAAAAACATCAATCAGCTGCCTCCTGCACACCCACTACTGGGGATGTGCCCGCAACCAAGGTACATGCCCTTGATCGGAATTGAACCTGGGTCTTTCGGTTCTCAGGCCAACGTTCTAGCCACTGAGCCAAACCGGTTAGGGCCATGCTTGAATCTTAAAAAATAAATAAATAAATAATAAAATAATAATAATAATAATAATAAAGTCATCATCATCTTTGGCCACTAGAGGGAGACAACTGTTTGAGGACCTGAGGCCTTTTCTCATGTGTGTGGGTGTAGGCAGAGGAAACGCTGTTGCTGTTTATGAATGGTATCCAGGGCTGACCGAACAGGTGAACAATGAAAGGGCAATTCCCACACTTGCCCTCAATGCTGATCTCAGTGAGCCTCTTTCCCCCTCTTCCATAGTCCCCCAGGCCATTCAAAGCAAGGGCCTCTTACCCTCGCCATCGCCATCGGCAGCTTAACAGCTTCACATTCAATCAGAATTCTTGGTGGGAAGAAAGCCCACGAACCTGTCAGAACCAATGCCACGTAAAAACACAGAATCACATCGATTTCAAGTCTGCAAGTGCTGTTGCGTGGCGTCTGACCAGTGGCCCCGGGCTGTCCAGACAAACCCTGTTGTGACCACGTGTCCTCTGACAACATTGCTCTGAAGTAGAAGTCAGGGTGCGTGTTCTCCGATAGAAGGCTCTGGGCTCCCTGACACAGGTTTGCTGCTGACATCTCACAGCTTAAAAATAGAGCTTGGCCATATTTTTGGCTGAGTGGTCGAGCATGGCTGAGTGGTTGAGTGTCGACCGATGAACCAGGAGATCATGGTTTAAAAATTTGGCTCTCGCCGAAACCAGTTTAGCTCAGTGGATAGAGCATCGGCTTGTGGACTGAAAGGTCCCGGGTTCTATTCTGGTCAAGGGCATACACCTTGGTTGCTGGCACATCCCCAGTAGGGGGTGTGCAAGAAGCAGCTGATCGATGATTCTCTCTTATCAATGTTTCTCACTCTATCCCTCTCTCTTTCTCTCTGTGAAAAATCAATAAAATATATTTAAAAAAATAAAATAAAAAATGTGGCTCTCCAAAGAAATTTCAATCATTGTACTGTTGATATTTGGCTCTGTTGACTCTTGAGTTTGGACCGCAGTCCTAGGCTGGTATCTTCACTGACAAGGTCAACCTTCACCTTAACTGAGCCTATCTATCTTTTTGCATCTATGATAACATACCCTTGAAATGTCTGGGTAACCTGTAACTTCCCTTTTTCTAGATCCCCTTGGGGCACAACCTAAAGTGCTGGGTGCCAGGACAGATACCACAAATTCCTTCATTAACATGTTAATTGTTCCTGTACCCATCTAAGTATGTGTCTATCATTTTACTTTTTATCCAATCCCAGGGTTTTCCCTGCTTTTGCCTTCTCCCGCTTTTCTAGTCTATCACCTATGGATTTCATGTAAGCACCTATGTCCCTTTCCTTTGATCACAATGTGTAAGTACAGATGGAACCTGAGCATTATCTCAGTTCATTGAGGTTCTGCTAAGTTCACACTTTGGCTCAAAAAAACTCACAAAAATTCTCTACAGGTTTCAATGTTTTGGTTTTTTTTCGTTAATAGTATGATGCTAGCTGTGGGTTTTTCATATATGGCCTTTACTATGTTGATGAAGTTTAATTCTCCACCCGCTTTTTAGCTGTGCCTCTTTGTATTATTTTTAGTGGTTGCTCTTAGCATTAATGTATGCATCCTTATTGTAATCTACTTAAAACTTAATATCTGATCACTTTACATTTTATTCTTTATATCTGACTATCTGACTTTCCCCACTTTGAAAATGAAAACATGTCTCAACAGTTTAATTCCACTTAAACATCCTACTCCTGTATTTTAAGCTACTGTTTTTGTCTTCTAATTCTTCATAAGGTATAAATAATAAGTCCCAGCATAGTGTTATTATTTTGACTTTAAACTTATTTTTTTGTTTAAAAGCAATTTTTTAAATATATACTTTTTATTGATTTCAGAGAGGAAAGGAGAGGGAAAGACAGAAACATCGATGATGAGAGAGAATCATTGACCAGCTGCCCCCTACTGGGGACCAAGCGCATGAGCCCTTGACCAGAATTGAACCTGGGATTCTTCAGTCTGCAGGCCAATGCTCTATCCATAGATACCGGCTAGGGCTACACTGTTATTTTTAAAGAGCATTTAAAAAAGAAAAACATATAGTCATTTATATTTATCCATATATCTACCATTTCTGATAACTTTTTTCTCTTCCTGTAGGTCTTAATTTTTTTTTTTTTATCTTGTATTATTTCCCTTAAACTTAAAGGACATTCTTTCCTATTTCTTAGAGTAGAAGTGTGTTGGTGACTAATACTCTTAATTTTAGAAGAATATGTTCACGGGTCTAGGACATATTCTGTAGGGTGTCAGCCCTTTAAAATGTATTAAGATTCTAGTTCCTACGCCTTACCAGAGAGAGGGCCGATGGGACACTCGCCCTGGTCTGGGATTGGGGCAAACACTTTGAGGAGCTACGACTGCTGATTTCTAGGAAATGAAAGTGTTGACATGAGCCAACAAGGCCCAACAGGGTGGGCAAACAGATGGATTAGCAGGGCCAGTGAAGGCTGGTGTTGGCCAGCATGGCTGACTGGGATCCCTCCTTCTGAAGCTCATTGATTCTACAGCTGGAAAGGACCTTAAACCTAAAGGACATTCTTTCCTATTTCTTTCTTTCTTTAATTATTTTATTTATATTTTATTGCCAAAACCGGTTTGGCTCAGTGGATTGAGCGTCAGCCTGCAGACTGCAAGGTCCCAGGTTTGATTCTGGTCAAGGGCATGTATCTTGGTTACAGGCACATCCTCAGAGGTGAAAACCGTGTGTGGGGAGGTAGCTTTCTCAGAATCACACAGTTGTCCAATGCTAGACTCCCAGGCCCTAGAACCCCGTCTTGTCCCTCCTCCGACCCGTTCCTCCCACCTCAGGGCCCCTTCCGGAGGCCAGGCGCCACGGTGCTGACTGTCTGCGCAGCACATTCCCGGGAGCTCAAGCGTGTCCCTGGGCAAAGGTGGTCCCTGTCCTACGGAAAGTTCTCGTTCTTCTGCACTAAGGTTACACCCCCGCGGGCAATGACCTTAGGGCGTTGCCAACCCTGGAAAAACAAGTGGCAGGAAGCCCTTTTAGAGGGCCCCTCGAACAGACAAACACGGCCTTGGGCCGCCCGGCTCTGGGCACTTAATATTGACCACTTTTTCTGATCGAGCGCCTTTGCTTATCATTGCTTAGCTTTGACTTCCCACCTCTTCTGGGTCACATGTACACGGGCCCAGGAGTCTGACTGGAATCCCATCTCAAACTTTCCTTGTTCCTTTCTTCATATGTTGGCATGTATGATAAAGATGTTCATGGACAATAATTTTGACGCCAAACCTTAGAGAAACTACTAAACATGATCATATAACAATACGGTCACCATAAACAATACAGGCACATCAGCAATCCCGCCACCCACACGGCCCAGCGTGAGGGGTGCGGCCTTGGGGAACTTGGGGCCTGTGGATGCTCTGAGGAGAGCGAGTCAGGGAAGGCCTGCCCCCCTCACAGCTGTATCGGGCACTCAGGGGGCTGTGTTTTGGGTTGCACTCCCAGCTAGCAGCAGAGGAAAGTGGGTGCCCCTTTTATAGAATCCTGCGCCTCTCCCCAAGGTCATCCCCAAGGCCGACTAGGAGGCCTCGGCCCCTCACTGTTATCTTCACCGCCCGGAGGCTTCAGAACCACTCAGGGCCTGTCTACTGCCTCCCGGGACCCTCCCTCCCCCCAGGAGGAAGTTCTTCCCCCCACCTCTGCCCCTCCCTCCCCAGAAAGTTCTTCAGGGTGTGTGACAGTGGCCGGCACCCCGTCCTCACTCCTTCCCCTTCATTTTCCCTCCCTGCCTTTCCCTCTCCCACCCTTTTTTGTTTCTGTTTAGAAGAACAAGTCTCCCACAACGCACAGAAAGAGAAGTAACATCATGTTCTCAAAGTCACACACTTTACGAATAAACTCCTCTTTTTCTTTTTTTTATTTTAATTTTTAAAATATATTTTATTGATTTTGTACAGAGAGGAAGGGAGAGAGATAGAGAGCCAGAAACATCGATGAGAGAGAGTCATCGATCAGCTGCCTCCTGCACACCCCCCACTGGGGATGTGCTGGCAACCAAGGTACATGCCCTTGACCGGAATTGAACCCAGGTCCCTTCAGTCCCCAAGCCGACGCTCTATCCATTGAGCCAAACCGGTTTTGGCTCCTCTTTTTCTTATTTTTCAATCGTAAAAGGCGTTATCTTCCTTGGAAAGATGAAGTCTGTGCCTGTCTAAGTCAGCGGAGAGGGGGATGGGAAATTGGCCGGTGTGTTTTCTTTTTTGTACACAATTTAGAGAGTGACGGGTGGTCTCTGGTGAGGGCTAGGCCCCAAATACGGGAGAACAGGAGGCAGGAGGGCACGGGCGGGGGGGAGGGGGACGGCGGCTTAGGGGGTGTTGAGAGAAGCGTTCAGAGTTGATCGAGGTCAGGTGGCTGGTGTTCGCCTGCCTTCAGTCCCAGTGGAGGTGGCCCTGACCTTTCAACCTTCACCAGAACCCAAATCTTAGCTAGCTGTGGGTCTGGCACATTTTATAAGCCCTTTTCATTGCCTGCCACCCGGGCACCCTGAGAATCTGGATTAGCGCTCAGGCTCTCACCCCTGTGCCTGGCTGTAGTTCACTGAGCCCCGGTCAGCCTCCACCTCCCACCCCGCCCCAGCCTGTCCTGGGAGGGAGCCTGCATCCTTTCCAACTCTGCCTTCCCATCCCAAACTCTTACCTCCAGCCTCGACCTCCGGGCCCTCCCAGGGCAGTGCTGGCCCACTGGGGAACTTCCTCCCTGGCACCACAGCTCAGCTGAGAACCACTCCTCCCAAGGATGGGTTTGGACCCCAGCAACTTGAAAAATAAAGCACGAGACAAACAATTGGTTTGGGAGAGTTATGGCCAGGAATTTGCCAACAAATTCACAAGCAGGACCACCGAGTTTAGCTCATATATGGGGTGCAGAGGTTTGCATTTCCAAACCGAAAGCAACCAAGTGTAAGAGTTTAAGCGGAGCAAAGAGGTAGTAGGATGGCAGCAAATTAAAAAGATGGCCCTTCTCCTGGGCTCTTCCCTGGGGGGAGTCCAGGTGCACAGTCAGCGTGGCCTTCTGTCATCTCCTGCACTTCCTCCTCTCTGTGGGGGCTTGTGATCCTGGAACCTTCATCCCAAATAATAATAACAGGGCGGCACGGTCTCCCCTGGCATTAATTCCGGGTTGTTTGTGGATCCAGCTTCTCCAAAGGAGTCCGCCTCCTGATTTCCTAGGGAAGGGTGAGCAGGGATGTCTTTTGAAAAAAAAAAAGGGTGCTGTCTCGGTAGGCCTTGTGCCTTAGGGTGCCTGACCAGCTCGGAGCCCAGAAACACCACAGGGCCATGGCCCTGACTGCGGGGACAGGCCATCTGCGGAGCCTGCTGGAGGCCTTCTGTGGACCACGTCTGTGACGCTGGGATGGGCAGGCTCCCTTCGCGTAGACGTGACCCGGCTGGCATGTAGCAAGGTCAGAGCCCTGAAGGCCATCTCCAGGGCCACCTCCAGGGCCACCTCCAGGGCCACCTCCAGGGCCACCTCCAGGGCCACCTCCAAGGCCACCTCCAGGGCCATCCACGGGTACATCCTGAGCTGAGCCGGGAGGGAGGCCGTGGGCCGTTTGCTGTTTGGGGCGTGGCCGCGGCTGGGAGGAACGGGAAGGAATGTGCTGTTTTCATCTTCCCGACAGTCCTCCGCTGACAGAAACCATGCCCAGGATCCTGCGCGTGGTGAACTCTATCCTGGGCGCTGCTTTCAAGGCAGAAACAGATGCGGAGACTTCTTATCTAAAACTAATCTCACAGCTATGAGACGATAGAAACAGCAGCGGGGAAATGTTAGGGGCAAAAAAAAATTAATTAATTAAAAAAATAGAATATTGGGGGCTAGTTATTGTTTTTTTCTTCTTTTTTTCTTTTTGAGGCTAGTCAAGTGAAGCAGTGGGAGTGGAGAAGGAACAAAGAAATCTGTAACTGGCTGTGATCAATTAGTTGTAAGACACCACTGCATGTTGTTATGGGAAATATTAATCCTGCTCTGTTAACCAGGATCGCCTGGATTAAGGAAAGGACCTTCTGACCTAGCTGGGAATTGTGGGGACCTGGGAGTCAACCTCGGATCTAGGGGGAGGGGTCATCCTTGGAATGCGGCCCATTCCATTCAAGAACTGCCGGAGATCACGGAAAGAGGAACAACCTTGTTGCCCCCGCCCCAGCCTCGTCCTTCCCCATTTCTGTCCTGCCTGTGTAATCTGTGTCCTACCCTATAAGAGCAGCCGGCTTCTGAGGGGGGCTGCAGAGCCGATTTTTGTGGATGACCTGCTGCTTGGAATCAATGCTCATAGAGGACTCAAGAAAGAAAAAGAAAAAGAAAAAGAAAAAAAGGGTGCTGTACCTTTAAATTCTGAAAGTGAACTTGGCTCAGGAAGGCCAGCAGTCAAGGTCCAGCCCCTAGAAGAGAGAAGAGCTACAGACTCTCCATCCTCGGTCTTTGCACGGGGACGACCGTGCCAGCCGGCTCGGCAGGCTCCTGGCAGCATGGCGGCACTGCTCCCGGCCCTCCTGCTGGCCCTCGCCCTGGGCCTGGCCCAGCCAGCCGCTGCCCCCCGGAAGCTGCTGGTGTTCCTGCTGGATGGCTTCCGCTCGGACTACATCGGCGACGAGGCCCTGGAGTCCCTGCCCGGGCTGAAGGAGATTGTGAGCCGGGGGGTGAAAGCGGACTACCTGACCCCCGACTTCCCCACGCTCTCCTATCCCAACTACTACACCCTGATGACCGGTGAGCGCCTGGTCCTCTGCTTGGCAGGGGTGGGAGTGGGGTAAAGGGGGTGAGGAGGGTGCTGGCGTCCAACAGGGGCCCCTCAGCGCCTGGCCTGGGAGTCTGATGTGCATGTTCAGGTCCCCCTAGTCCCCGGGGACCTCCGGGGAAAGACAGGAAGTCTGTGTTCTCGGCCGAGGTTGTTGTTTTCACTGTGCTGTTCTCCGGAAGTTATCCCAAGGACCTGCTCTGGATTCTCAGAGAGTGGAGAGCAGAGGGAGCTGAGCGGATGGGTGATTGGAAAAGGGGGCTATTCGGTGTGCAACTCAGAATGCTGGCTAACCCCGTGCTTTCCAAGTTCAACGTTCAAGGGCCCATTTGTCCTCAGGAGCCTGTAGCATATTCCTTCCGTCCCCTTGCCCTGCAGTCACCTGTTATCCCCGGGGAGTCAGCATGTTTATCAACGTGCTGGGCTGTGCGAGGTCCACGTGCATTCCTGGGTCGCAGGAGAGAATGGCTCAGTCGGGTTGTGAAGTATCACTTAGCGACGCCACCCGGCCCTTTGGCTGTTTTGGGGGCAGGTGACACGGTACAGAGAAGAGGTGTGCTGTGCTTCAGATTCCCACTGTTCACCGGTAGCATCTGTTATGGAACCAAGCAGAACAAGCCCGGCCAGTGTGGTTCAGTGGTTGAGCGTTGACCTATGAA
Source organism: Pipistrellus kuhlii (assembly GCF_014108245.1). Taxonomy (NCBI): domain Eukaryota; kingdom Metazoa; phylum Chordata; class Mammalia; order Chiroptera; family Vespertilionidae; genus Pipistrellus; species Pipistrellus kuhlii. The sequence goes on from NW_023425529.1 coordinate 181,965,014, forward strand.
CCAGGAGGTCACGGTTCCATTCCTGGTCAGGGCACAGGCCCGGGTTGCGGGCTCGATCCTATCATCCTTGATGTTTCTATCTCTCTCTTCCTCTCCCTTCTTCTCTGGAATAAAAAAACAGGACAAACATGCCAGCTAACGCAGACTGGGCCCAGGTGCGAGGAAGCTGGCTGGGGCCCGGGGCGGCCTTCCCTCAGGATTGCAGAGGGTCAGTGTGAGTCCATGGTCCTGTCCCGTCTGCTCAGCAGGGACTTTCTGCGCATGCAGTTGGGTTCTGGCTCCCTGTTGGCTTCCCAGTGACCTGTGTGAGGTCCAGCGAGCCACTCCCAGGAGGAACTGAGCCAGCTGCCAGGGAGGGTGCTGAGGGCACGCCGTGATGGCTGCGATTGCTGAGCTCTGAGCGCAGGGAGCGCTGTCGGTTATGAGAGCAGGAAGGGGATGAGAACTCCGGATCTCCTCATGGGTCCCCACAGCACAGCTCAGCCTGCAAAGACAATGGGCATATCTGACCTCCTGTGTGCGTCCTCTGGGCAGAGGCCCATCAAAATGCCATCAAATGAAAAGGGAAGAGACTTTGGAGAACTAGAAATGAAGGCATGGAGACAGGGGGAAAATAAGGGTTGTGCTGAAGAACAATGCATTTGTTGGTTTTAAAATGTTTCCCCAGCAGACAAACAGCAGCCTCTCTGAGACGAGGGAGGGGGAGACAGAGCCCGCTGGTCCCCCCTGGGCGTGCGCCCCCCTCGCCGGGAAGCAGTGTGCAGCCCGCGGGTCACACATAGATGCCATTGTGTGTCACAGCCCGACTGCAGCTCCGTCCCAGGAGGTTCGCACACGCAGACCACCCCCTCCAGCCGCTTGCAGAGCCTCCCGGGAGACCCCATTCATAGCTGCCACGTGCAGTGCCCGGTCTCCGCAGGGAGCAAACAGAATCCATCTCAGAAAGCCAGGCTCCGGGGAGTCAAAGGGCCCATTGCCGTCTGCACAGAGGGGTCGGGCCAGTGACACGGGCTTTTGTTGGTGGGACCCCCGTTCCTGACATTGGCACCAGGAGTGATTGGCACTGAGCCCCGCCCGCCACGCAGAGACAGGCCTCGGGTTCAGGGATGGCTCTTGTCACGCGTCCTTCCTATGGGGGGCCGGGCAGCGCCCCAAAGTGCTTGGCAAAGATTTCACCTTCACTTCTTTTTTTTAAAAAAAAAATAATTCTTTTTAAAAAATATATTTTATTGATTTTTTTTTTTTTTTACAGAGAGGAAGGGAGAGGGATAGAGAGTTAGAAACATTGATGAGAGAAAAACATCCATCAGCTGCCTCCTACATACCTCCCACCGGGAATGTGCCCGCAACCAAGGTACATGCCCTGGACCGGAATCAAACCTGGGACCCTTCAGTCTGCAGGCCAATGCTCTAACCATTGAGCCAAACCAGTTTCTGAAAAAAAAACTTTATTGTTGAAAGTATTACATATGTCCCCTTTTCCCTCCAGCCAGCCCCATCCCCCCAACCCGCCCCAGGCCTTCAGCACCCCTTGTCTGTGTCCATGGGCTATGCATCTATGCATTCAAGGTCTTTGGCTGATTACCTCCCACCCAGCCACCCTCCCCGACCTTCCCTCCAAGATTCTGCACTCTGTTCCATGCTTCCATGTCTCAGGATCCACTTCATTCAGCAGTTTATTTTGTTACTTAGATTTTGCATATGAGTGTGGTCATATGATATTTATCTTTCTTCAACTGACTTGTTTCATTTAGCACGATACTCTCTAGGTCCCTCCATGCTGTCTCAAAGGGTAAAATATTCTTCTTTTTTTACTGCTGCATAGTATTCCATAATATAAATGTGTTACAGCTTTTTTATGCACTGGTCTATTGATAGGCACTTGGGCTGTTTCCAGATCTTAGCTACTGTAAATTGTGCTGCTATGAATTCAGGGGTGCATACATTCTTTCTGATTGGTGCTTCTGGTTTCTTAGGGTATATTTCTAGAATTGGGATCAATGGGAGTTCCATTTTTAGTTTTTTGAGGAAACTCCATACTGTCTTCCACAGTGGCTGAAGTATTTGCATTCCCACCAGCAGTGTACTAGGGTTCCCTTTTTTCCACATCCTCGCCAGCACTTGTCATTTGTCTTTTTGTTGATGGTAGCCATTCTGACAGGTGTGAGATGGTACCTCATTGTCATTTTTTATTGCATCTCTCTGATGATCAGTGACTTTGAGCATGTTTTCATGTCTCATGGCCATCTGTATGTCTTCTTTGGAAAATTGTCTACTTAGGTCCTTTGCTCACTTTTAAATTGAATTCTTTGTCTTCCTTTTGTTAAGTTGTATGAGTTCATTATATATTTTGGATATTAATCCTTTATCAGATGTATCATTGCCAAAAATGTTCTCCCATGCAGTGGGCTCCCTTTTTATTTTGCTGATTGTTTCTTTTGCTGTGCAGAATCTTTTTATTTTGATGTAGTCCCATTTGTTTATTTTCTCCTCAGTTTCCTTTGCTTTAGAACATGTATCTATAAACATATTGCTATGAGAGATGTCTGAAATTTTGCTGCCTATGTTTTCTTTGGATTTTTATGGTTTCAGACTTACATTTAAGTGTTTTACCATTTTGAGTTTATTCTTGTGTATGGTGTAAGTTGGTCTAGTTTCATTGTTTTTTCATACATCTGTCCAATTTTTCCAACCCCATTTATTGAAGAGACTCTTGACTCCATTGTATGCTCTTGTCTTCTTTGTCAAATGTTAATTGAGCTTGGGTTGATTTCTGGGTTTCACCTTCACTTTCAAACTGAAGCTCCTTGTTATGTCTATATCTATTTAGATGGTAACATGAAATGTACACTCTGATGGGAAAGACTGCTCGATACTTAGGTCAGCTTTCCCCCTTTCCTAGAAGCAATATTAACACAGGACGTGTCTAGCAAGGCTCGTGTTCATGTGTGGATGATTCTGGGCAGGGCTTTCTGGTACCCACTGAGGAAGCAAAGGCCGGAGAGGCCAGGCTGTGAAGCTGGTGTCAGCTCTGCTACCCTGGAACAGACTCAGGGCTAAGTGCAGACTCTTTCCCCCAACATTCATGCTTATTTCTCTACCTGATGTTGAAAAATTTCTCTTTTTTTATGTAAGGAAGAATATAACCATGGGGAATTATACTTGAACATATGGTTTGAGCATTGGAGCATTTTATGAACCAACAAAAGAGTCATGTTGATGCTTTGGGTTCTGAAAGGGAGGCTGTTTCAGGGTTCCCCAGGATTCGTAGGTGAGACTACCACCTCACCTCATTACAGGAATTATTGCCCATAAGACACAAGGCCCTGGTGTTCTTCTCTTAGCGGGAGGAGGATGCCTGGGTTCTTGGACAGAGCCTTGTCCTTGGAACTGGAAGAGCTTGGGTTGAGTCCTCTCAGTGTCTGGGGGATGCGGGAAGTCTTGGGGCAAAAGGCATTGCACTGTCTCAGTTTCCCCAGCTCTCAGGTTGCCACCAGATGCAGATGTGAACACGAGCCATACAGAGGGATTTAAGTAGAGTTTCACAGAGGGAACTAGAAGGATGGCACGTCTTGGTAGGCCTACATATAAGGAAGCGAATGTCTGAAACTCCTGGGAAAGAGAATTTCCTGGGAAGGGAGCCACGTGGCCAGTGATGGGAAATGAACAGGATGTGGAAGGAAGCTCAGAAATCGAGCCCAGTCATTGACATAATGCCCCTGCAGCTGATTTTATGTTCTCCTTCAAGTTATATGTGTATCGGGATACATGTGCACAAAATAGTGATTGGGAAAATAGTGATCGGAAAAATCCATCAAACCATTGACTCCTGGGGACACAGGATCTTAAAAGAGGGCCTTTTACCAGGAAGGTTACACTCAAGTTGAGGACGGAAGCACCTCAACTACCCGGTAATATTCTAAAATGAATGACAAGGACTGATGTGTTGAATTCCCAATCCCTGATACCTCTGAGTGTTACCATGTTTAAAGGTAAGGTCTTTAGCCCAGCAGGCAAGGCTCAGTGGTTGAATATTGACCTATGAACCAGAAAGTCATGGTTCAATTCCCTGTAGGGCACATGCGTGGGTTGTAGGCTTGATCTCCAGTTTGGGGTGTGCAGGAGGCATCCAGCCTATCAATGATTCTCTTTCATCATTGATGTTTCTATTTCTCTCTCCCTCTCGTTTCCTCTCTGAAATCAATAAAAATGTATATATATATAAAAAGATTAGGCCTTTGAGAGGTGATTAAGTTAAAACGAGGCCCTCGAGTGGAGCCTGTTAGGAAGTGGAAAGAACAGGCCACGGTGAGAGGCTGCCGTCCGTAAGCCGCGGAGTGAGGTCTCGGCAGGAACCAAACCTGCCGACACTTTGGTCTTGGACTTCCAGCCTCCAGAACTGAGAAGTACATTTCTGTTGTGTTGCCAGCCAGTCTGTGGCAACTCTAGCAAACAAATGCACAAAGACCAACGGGTAGTTTCCGAACATGCTACCAAGGACCAGAGGAGAGAGGGGTTTCTTCCTTTTGGAGGAACGGGTGAGAGCATTTTGAGTAAGGTGGGCTCTGTGCCGGGAGGGAGAGCCACCAGCATTGTGTGGGTCAGTCTACCTTACTGGACGCATAAGCTCTCTTCAGGAAGAGCTGTGTGACTCAACGTCATTGAGGTTAAAAATGCAACCACAAGAGGAACGGCTGTTGGGGTGCTGTCTATGTTAGTATGACTGTGGATCTTTCCGTAAGGTTATCCTCTTTTTGAATTAAATCCACATTTGATTTAAAGTTTCACATGAAATCCATGGAAGAAAAACAGTGGTGTGTTCACTCCAGATCATGCGTTAGAGAGAGTGTTGAGTAGGTTTTCAATCGGCATGACACTTACCAAGGCCAATGGCAACATTTGTTTGTAATTCTTTGACACTTCTTTTTTTATTATTAAAATATAGTTGATGCACAATATTTTATTAGTTTCAGATGTACACCACAGTGATTCTACCTTTGTATACCTTAGAGTGTGATCACCAGGATACGTCTAGTGACTGCATATCACTGTGCAAAGTTATTGTGATATTATTGACTATATTCCTGTGCTGTACACTCTACCCAGTGGCTTAATTATTTTTTAAGTAGAGGTTTATACCTCTTATTTCTCTTTACTTTTTTTCACCCATCTCCCATCCCCTCCTCTGGCAACCATCAGTTTGTTCTCTGTATGAGTCTGTTTCTATTTTCTTTCATTAGTTCTTTTGTCTTGTCTTTTTTAGAGTTCACATATAAGTAAGTGATTTTTAGATATTACTAAATTAATAAGGAGAAGAAGAAGGTTGGAATTATGCTTTGTTTTATTTGAGCAATTAGCAGTCCTTGAGATGAACTGGTTACCATTTATGTCTAATGATCCTATGTCTCAAACTGTGTCTATCAATTTTGTTTCAGATTTTGATGATAAAGTTGGTGGCAGCGAGAGGGTTGAAAGGAGAAGGGAGCTGTGCCAAGTGAGGGATCAAAGCTGTTGGGAATTTAACCAGAATGCTAGCCATTGGCGTAGCCTGAGAGAGAGCCCAATTCAACCAAGATTGCTGAAGCTATGAGAGCCGAGGGCACAGCAAAGCGTGAGAAAGGCAAGCGGTTCCCAACTTCACAAACAGCCGTGAGGGGACAGCCAAGGCCGAGTTGTGTGTGGTCCTGAATGTCGGACCAGGGCTGGGTCAGACAGGGCCACCCTGTGTTCTCAGATTGCTCAAGCGGCCAGGCTGTCAACATTGGGAGACGCTACTTCTATGTTTGAAACATGGTGTTATGGACTGAATTGTGTGCGGGCCTTCCCCCTACCCCCTCAGTTGTCAGTTGGATTCCCAATCCCCAATGCTTACATTGTGACTGTATTTGGAGATAGGGTCCTTCAAAAGGTAATTAAGTCAAAATGGGGTCAGTAAGCCGGGGAGGGGAGTTGCCAACTCAATATGACTGGTGTGCTTATTAGAAGGGGAGATCAGGACACAGGTGGGCACAGAGGGAAGACAAGGGAATTCGCGGGGAGAAGATGATAAAGCCAAGGAGAGAGGCTTTAGAAAGGACCAGCCCTGAGACATCTTGACCTTGGACTTCGAGCCTCCAAAATGATGAGAAATGTGATGTTTGTGGTTGGAGCCACCAGCTGTGGCACATGGTTACGATAGCTCTTGGACACTAGTCAGGTGGGAGGGTGACTACGTGGCTAGTAGAATGAATGTTTTCCTGGACAGACTACTGCCACTCCCAAACCTATGTATTGAGGCTTTCCGGTGGTTTCTGCCCTGAGATTGAGGTAGTCTGGTGTACTGGTTTCCTGGGGATGCTGTAACCAATTCCCACAAGCTGGTGGCTTACTTAACACCACAGAAACTATTTCTTCCCAGGTCTGGAGGCCAGGAACCTAGAACCAAGGTGTCGGCAGGGCCACACTCTCTCTGAAGGCTCCTGGGAGAACTGTCCCATGCCTCCTCTTAGCTTTTTGTGCGTGTCTTCCTTGGCCTGTAGTTATGTCCCTGCATCCCTCCAGTCTCTGCCTCCTCTGTCACAGGGAATTCTCCGTGTGTCTCTGTATGTGTCTCTTCTCTTCCCAGGACACCAGTCATTCTAATGGCTTCATCTTACCTTGACAAGTGTGAAGACCTGTTTCTCAATCAGGTCACACTCATGGACGCTGAGAGACAGAGCTTAAACTGGGGAACACAATTCAACCCGTGACACCTGATGTCGCGGAGAGAGCTATGGGTTTGCTGCAGAAGACCTAAGCTCATGGATTATGTGACTTCCTGGTTTTTGGAAATGAAGCAGTTCTTTTGCATTTTGATATTATTTAGCAGTAGAATGGAGAAAATAAACTTGGCCAAATAGGCTTGGGGTGAGGTCAGAATCAGAAGTCAACATTCTGAAGACTCCACATTACACACTGTATCAGTAAGATCAGGCTAACCTGTGCTGCAATAACAAGCTACACCAGAGGCTTACAGCAACTCAGGTGTGCTTCTCACTCATGTATATGAACACTGAGGATGAACTCGCCCCGTTTCCTCTTCGTTTTGAGACCCAGGCTGAAAAAGCAGTTTCTAAATAACACATGCTGGTCTCATGGCCAAGGGAAAATGGAAAATGGCTAAACGATGTGATAATGCTTAAAACTTCTACCTAGCAGTGTCACAAGTCACACTCACTAACATTTCATTGGCCACAGCAAATCCTATTGCTCACTGGATGCCAGTAAGTCAGGGTGGTGCAGTGGGTGCAGGAATCATCTTTAACATCATGGACACGGAATGGGTACTTGCATTTTTAAAAAATATGTATATTTTTATTGATTTTTCACAGAGAGGAAGAGAGAGAGAGAGAGAGAGAGAGAGAGAGAGAGAGAGAGAGAGAGAGAGAGAAACATCGATGAGAGAGAAACATCAATCAGCTGCCTCCTGCACACCCCCTACTTGGATGTGCCCACAACAAAGGTACATGCCCTTGACTGGAATCGAACCTGGGACCTTTCAGTCCGCAGGCTGACGCTCTATCCACTAAGACAAACCGGTTTTGGTGGTACTTGCATTTTGGAAGAACCTTGTGGGTCTTAATGAAAATGAATGAGTTAGAGACCCACGTATCTGCAGCTCTGGGAGGGTTACCATGGTCTTGAACATTTCCAGGAGAAGGTGGAACTAGAATTAGACACTGAAGGATGAGTGGAAAGATTGGTAGCAAGAGATGAATTTTGAACCAGGTCTTCAAAAAAAAAAAAATCTATAATGATTGATCTGAGGGACATAACATAAGCAAAGTCAGAGACGCATTCACAAGACGGGAGGTGCTCACAACATTCACCACTCAGGTGTGTGCTAGAGCGTTAGAGAGGGATGCGTTTGTTTTCTTTAGAGACATTCAGTTGGTGGAAGGCTTTGGAAGCTAAATTGAGCCTGGCCAGTGTGGCTGAGTATTGAGTGTGACCCACGGACCAAGAGGTCAGGGTATATGCCTGGGTTGTGGGCTTGATCCCCAGTAGGGGGCATGCAGGAAGCAGCCAATTTATGATTTTCTCTCATCGTTGATACTTCTATCTCTCTTTCCCTCTCCCTTCAACTCCGAAATCAATAAAAACATTTTTAAAAAGAACTCTGAATGGAAGATAATCCAATGAGCTCATCTTTTCTCCCTTTTCACTTGAAACATTTGAGCATCTTTTCTTTTGATGACGGAGTGAGTGGTTGAATTGGAAGAGTGCCATTGAGGCAGAACTTGCTGATCGGATAACGAGAGAATATGGAAGAATGAAAAGTAAGGGATCCTGCATCAGTTCCGAGGCTGTGAGGTATTCAGGAGTCTGGGACCCCTATGAGCAGAGAAGAGAAAGTTTGGGGGACTGTTTATTGGGGAGGTAAAGTTTCATAAGAATAAATTTCAAGTTGGAGTAGAATATCTACCTGGAGTTGAGACTTCAGGGGATCAGAGACAACGTCTTAAAGGAGAGTCCGTCCAAGAACGTGTAGAATACCTATGGGGGGGGGGGGGAGAGTTTGCTTCTGTGGGTGCCAGGGGATCCAGGCAATGGGCTTCCTGTCTCTCTGTCTGCCACTCAGCGGGTGAGGACTCTTCTCCCAGAAGCACAATCAAGTCTATCTTCTCACCTGCATGATTTCCCCCCTAAATTTTGTCACTTACTTCCTGGGGACACCTAACAACAGGTTTTTACTGAAAACAGAGGTCTTAAGGGGCCCTGGTTAAGCTGCCTGAAGAGGCGGGCTGGGTCAGGGAGGGGTCGGCCAAAGGCAGCCGCGGAGAACACTGACCCGCTCAGGCCCTGAGAAAAGAGTGTGTTCCAAGAATTTGTAAGACTCGTCTCTCCCGCACGTCATTATTTCAGCTCCTTCAACAGCACTGAAGGGCCACTTCTCCAAAGGCGTGTTTCTCTTGGCTTCCATGGTGACGAGAGGGACCCCTTGCTACATGGTGTTCAGCTGCTGGGAACCAGCACTGCAGAGGAAGTGGGTAGGGCAGTGGGGAAAGTTTCCGAATGTGGTGAGAGCTTTGGATTATAACAAGAGCCAGCCCTTCTCAAGAAGGTCCACCCCCCCAGAGCCACCGAGGGCTGACCTCCTCCCGCTACTGCTGAGTGACAGGCCCGTGCCCTCCCACCCAGGCCTCATCAGGAGTGCCAGGTGCCAAACACGGGTAAGAGGGCATTGAAAGCAAATTTCGAGGGAGCCTGAGTCAGCACGTGAGCGCTCATTTTGGAGACTCGAGGCAGCACCTCCTCAGGTTTCAGAGCCCCCTTCGTGAATGAGGCCATTGTCTGCCGTCTCCGGGGTGGGCGGGCAGCTGGGGGGCTTCTTGGAGAAGATGGAGCATTGGCTCTCGGTGGATATTGTGCTGGATCATAACCATCTGCCCTCAGCCCTTTCCAGAGGGAGGAGAAAGGGGCCGGGGAAGGGCCGGGCCCCACGGGTGGGCTGGCTCTTTGGGATGAAGGGCTGCCAGGTGAACATCGCACACGGACTTTGGGGTCACTGCGGGTGCTCTGCACCTGAGGAGGTAGCTCCTGACCCCAGGCCCAGGCCCCTAAGAGCATGCACTCCTGAGGAGGAGGGACCGGAGGGGACCAGCGGTGGTTGTGAGAATGGGTGTGAGCATCTGCATCAGGCCTGGGCTGTGGATGAATGCTCCGGGTGTGTGGGGAGCCCAGGCTCCCTGCCCCGTCCCCTTGGGCCTGTGCAGCCCTGTCTGCGCGCCCAGGCTGTCCCACCAGCACAACCGATAGGAAGCAGGCTGGAAAGCCGGCGGGGTGAGCATGGGGGAGTCAGCCAGCCAGGTTCCTTCTGGAGTCTGTGCAACCCCCTGGGACTTGGGATGAGTCACGCCCTCTTCCCTCCCGAGTTCTCACTGCTTCCCACCAAGAGGCCTGGGGTCAGCCGTGTGCTCAGTGAGTGCAGAAAGTGGGGTGGTCTAGCCCAGTGGTCGGCAAACTCATCAGTCCACAGAGCCAAATATCAACAGGACAACAACGGACATTTCTTTGGAGAGCCACATTTTTAAACTTAAACTTCTTCTAACGCCACTTCTTCAACATAGACTCGCCCAGGCCGTGGTATTTTGTGGAAGAGCCACACTCAAGGGGCCAAAGAGCCGCATGTGGCTCGAGAGCCACAGTTTGCTGATCATGGGGACTCTAGGCCAACAGTCACCAACCAGTGGTCCGTGGCCCACTGGTGGTCCGCGAGGTCTGAAAGGTTGGCTGGTGACTGCTGGTCTATGCGCTCTATTCCAGGATGCCCGGGGAGGGTCCAAGGAGGTCAGGGCAGAGGGAGAGGGTGACTGGCAGGGGTGCTCAGTGACTGCCTGCTCCTCTTCCCCATGGTCACAAGCCCACCTCTTTGTACTCTTGGAGAGCGTGGCCGGCAGGGTGCGAGGTGGCAGAGGGAGGTCCTGTGCCTGTGGATAAAGTGGGCCAGACCCCCACAGTGCTTTCCTGAGGGGGCCCTGGGCGTGGGCTCTGCTTCCAGACTGTGCTCACAAATCAGACAAAGGAGGCCACCCGCCGTGCAGTGCGCCCTGGTCCCTAAGCAGGAGGCTTCATCTGCACGGGGAGGGCGTGGCTCTCAGGTGGACCGGAGAACACTGATCTACAGGTGGAAGGCACAACCTTAAGCAAACACAGGAACTTGGGAGAAACCTCAGATATTGGGCTCTCAGTCCCTCATTAGTAGACCACAGGCCCCGCCTGCAGCATGCTGCCCGGCCCACCCTGCTCCGGCCCAGGACAATGGAAAGCCACACCAGCCCTCCCGGGCCACGTGGACTCCCCCAGGGCTCAGCGTTGTCTCTGGTGAAGGAGGCGGGCCCTCTCGAGTCTACCCCCTTGGCCTGCAACACGCCCCACCCAGAGTCCACCAGAGAGGCAAGGGCACCCCAGGACACGCTGGCACCTCAGAGAAGTACCCAGGGTCCTCACGCTTGCTTCCAGCAGTCCCTGAAGAATGCCACGAAGCCACTCGGCGGAGATGTTCCCGGAAGCCAGGCCACAGCCAGTTATTTTAAGTTTTTCACACCCGTCCCCCCAGTCTGTGGTCAGGAATGCTCCGTGCGAGGAGGCAGAACCCCCTGCCCTGGGTCCAGCCAGACTCCCTGGGGAGGGAGGGAAGAGGCAGCGGGCACCAGAAGCACCACCATCTGGGGCCACCAGGAGGGAAAATCATCTCTAAAGGTACATAGAGAGCAGGCACTGGCTTCTTATGGGAGGGCCCCCTGGATGGATAGGCGAAGCAAATACATGGGACGGCTGTCTCTCTTTTTGAACAGTATGATTTATCTGTTCAAAATATCAAATTGAGCTGAAACCTGTTTGGCTCAGTGGATAGAGCATCAGCCTATGGACTGAAGGGTCCCAGGTTTGATTCCAGTCAAGGGCATGTACCTTGGTTGCGGGCACATCCCCAGTAGGGGATGTGCAAGAGGCAGCTGATTAATGGCTCTCTCATCGATGTTTCTAACTATCTTTCTCCCTTCCTCTCTGTTAAAAATCAATAAAATATATTTTTTTAAAAATATATCAAATTGAAAGGGTTATCTGGATCCATCGGAACTTGCTCATCTTTGGTTGACTAGCAGACATGTTCACTTAGCATTGGCTAAGCCCCTGTTTGCGTTCAGGCTGCTGTGGCAGTACCGCAGACTGGGCATCTTACAAGCAACAGGCATGCATCTCTCACGGTTCCGGAGGCTGGGCGGGTGCGATCTCGGCACTGGCGGGGCCAGTGCTGGTGCGGCCTTCTTCCAGGCAGCAGACGGCCATCTTTTCATTGAGTTCTCACATGGCGGGAAGACAGCAGGAGCTCTCCGGGGTCCCTTTCCTAAGGGCACTAATCCCACTCACGAGGGCCCCACCCTTATGACCTAATCCCCTCCCAGAGGCTCAGCCTTAGCCTGATGCCCTCACATTAGGGATTAGATTTCGATAGATGAGGTTTGAGAGGACACCGACATTCTGTCCACTGCACTCTCCTTGGGACTTCAGGGAACAGAATCACATTAAAGGGGTTGTTTACAGGAAGCTCCCCAGCCCAGTGGGCCTAGAGCAATGTTTGGTATGCTCAGTCTGTGCTGCCAGCTTACAAACCACAGCCAGCCATGGCCAGGCCCCGGTGTAGGCTCTGTCACTGCCCTTTGAAGACTCTCACCTCCAGAAGCTGCCTCTCTAAGGAGCAGGACGAGGGCAACCAACCAGCCCTGAAGCTCCCACTCCCCAGGTGGCTCCCCGAGGCTCCCCCTGCAGGCCAGCCTGCACCCCACCCTGTGTTTGGTCTACACTTGCTCAAGGGCAGGAGAATGTGGGAATATGGGCAGTGTCAGGGCCCTGTGCCTGCTCAGAGGAGACACTTGATGGTGCTTGTTGGACTGCACTGGGTCAGTGCCAGGAACTGATTTTGGACCCCACGGTAGAAGTCTCATGTCCTCTGTCTTCTGGCCTCCATACTTTTGTTGTTGTGCCTCATCTGCTGAGGGTCCACTCTTTGCTAACGAAGCCCCGGCCATACTCCAGAGCCCCGACTCTCGGGGCAACAATGAGGGCACATGGAGACCACCTAAGAGAATGAAAAAAACAAGGAACACGGAGAACGGAGGCAAGACAGGGTTCTGATCAAGCCTCGAATTTTATTGTTGAAGCTGCAATATATATATATATATACAGGCTGTAGGGGGAGGTTGCTGCAGGGGACATTCCAAGGCGGGGCAAACTATGGGAGGGAGGATCAGGGAGGGGACGTTGTAGGGATCTTCCGGAGCAGGATGTGTCCTTAAGCAATAGGTTATCTTTAGCTTCTGGCCAAACCCGCAGGGCACCACATAACTTCTGCTAGAAGGAACTTAATTCTAAGATGGAGTTGTATTTTCTTCAGACGGAGTTGCTTGTCTCAACTCTGATGGCTCCCAACACTCCCTCCTTCCTCTTCACATCGAACATGCTTCTCCTGTCGGGCCCCGAGCCACACCACCGCCACATTCCTCCTGTCATCATGGCCTCCCGGCACCCAGGGATGTCCCTGGTGTAGCTGGGGTCTGTGGTCGATCTCATTCCAGGTTCCGGTTCCTCCCCGTCTGGCCCGCTCCCCGGCAGCCTGGCCAGCTGGCCTTGTCCCAAACCATGGCAGCCCTCCCTGTCCGTGTCTGCCTGGGCCTTTCTGAGTTCGTTTCAGCGTGCATTTGTCCGTAAAATATAACACGGAAACCATGTGGAGGAGCTCGGGAATATGTAACTGAACCCACAATATCCTGATCCAGAATTTCCCCCGAAGGCGTTCAGAGTTACAAAATGTAAAAAGCAGAAGATGCTTTGGAAATCTGAATGCGTTTATTCGTCTCGCTGCAAAGCACCGGAGACCGAGCCCTGACTCAGGCCCTACTGCTAGGGCAGGAGAGAAGCTCACCGAGCACAGGTCTCCGAGTCCGGGCAGGTCGGACCTCCCTCCGGTGACCAGGAGGGAAGCCCAGGTGTCCTTTCCGACCTGCCTGCCTGGTGACCCAGGTCACCTCTTTGCCCGGGCTCTCATCTGGGCTCTGAGCTCTCCACTATACTCTTCATGGGTGGGCTTTGGTTCTTCTCTCACCCTCATCTCCAGGATGGATGAGCTGCAGTGGAGATGAGATTCAAGGAAGCTTTCTCGTAAATTAAAAAAAATATATATACTTTATTGATTTTTCACAGAGAGGAAAGGAGAGGGATAGAGAGTTAGAAACATCAATGGGAGAGAATCATTGATCAGCTGCCTCTTGCACACCCCCTACTGGGAATGTGCCCACAACCCAGGTACATGCCCTTGACCAGAATCGAACCCGGGACCTTTCAGTCCTCAGGCTGACGCTCTATCCACTGAGCCAAACTGGTTTTGGTGCTTTCTTGTAGATTTTATCAAAGATTTGGTCAGAGAGGAGATAGAACCACCTAGAATGCTGGGGTGGTGCTTGGACTCTGCGCAGCCGTCCTCCCTGCGTCTCAGGGCTCTGGGTAACACTGGAAGGCCGGCTGCTATTCTTTAAACTCCGGACGTGCCAAAACCGGTTTGGCTCAGTGAATAGAGCCTCAGCCTACGGACTGAAAGGTCCCGGGTTCAATTCCGGTCAAGGGCATGTACCTTGGTTGCGGGCACATCCCCAGTAGGGGGTGTGCAAGATGCGGCTGATTGATGACTCTCTCTCATCGATGTTTCTAACTCTCTATCTCTCTCCTTTCCTTTCTATACTAAATCAATAAAATATATTAAAAACAAAACAAAACAAAACAAAACAAAACAAAAAAAACAACTCCCGGACGTGATCTCACCAAGTTCTGCTGAAACAGATAAGGCAATCTTGTTCCAAAGAATTCACTCTCAGACTGTGTCAACATGCACTTTTCAACATGAAGCTGAAAGCCAAGATAATCAGATGAAAACAAAAGAAACGGTGTTATTTACCCAATTTTCAACCACCTATTGGACTGTGTGGGGGTCTTGGGAACTCGCCTCGAGATTCCATCAGCAGACATTGGACTGACTCCTAACCTTCTGGCAAAGGGGCCACCAGGGCCCAGGGGCCAGTGGTGACCCCCCTGGTGGCCTGGAGTTTTGGAAGCTGACCTCTCCACCTCTGCTCTGCCGCCTGTTTCTCTTGGAGGCCTGTCTGGGAACGCGTAGTCCTCCCCTTTGCTTGGCTGCCGCCCAAGTCCAGCTCCCCTCCGCCCAGCTTCCTCTTCCCCAACAAGTCATCCCTCCTCTGAAAGGCCTTGGCCTCCGATGGTAACGTTTTAGGGCTGGGTGGGGCTTGGATTGATTGTGTTCTAATCTATCTATTCGTGGACTCCTTCACCACTGACTGTCAGAACCACAGCATTTGGCAATTGTCACAGCCTATAATGTCGTCGTATATTCACCCAGTGCATTTGTATATGGACAGTCTCCCAGGAGGGGTATATTGAACGTTTACTTTGTGAGGAGGGCTGGTCTAAAGATGACTGGGACATGGCCTCGTCTGTCTGTCTTGAATGAGCTTGTAATTAAGACGGAGCAACTATCGTAAATAAATACATGTTGAGATAAATATAAGCACAAGACAGAGCAGAATAGGCACAGGGGACGCATAGCTCATTCCTGAGGCTGCGAGGTGAGGAGGGAAGGTTCATGTAGGGATGGTGTCTGGGTAAAGCCTGCAGGATTCAGGCAGGTGGCCATAATGAGTCCTTGGGCCCCAGGGCCAGAATGAACCTGGGGTCAAGGATTTGATAGGCTCTGTGGAGAGGGCAAGACTGTGTGGAGCAGTGGTCGGCAAAACTGTGGGTGGCTCGAGAGTTTTGCTGCCCTGTTGACTGGATTTGCTGACCACTGGTGTAGAGGATCAGAGAGAGAGAGAGAGAGAGAGAGAGAGAGAGAGAGCGAGAGAGAGAGAGAGAGAATCGGAGGATCAGACAAGAATTCAAGCGACTCTTAGCGTATAATTAATAAATTAATGAATCAACATGTGTTTACAAAGTTGAGTGCATAAGAAATAGTACATGCTTTGATTTTCTTAACAAAATCTAAACCCATGGGGACACCTTGAAAACATTCTAAGTCAAACACGCTACACAAAAGGGCACACATTGTGTGAGTCCACTATCATGAAGTAGGTAGACTAGTCAAGGTCACAGAACCAGGTAGCAGAGTGGTGGATACTGTGAGCTGGGGAGATGGAGTTTTTAATGGGACAGGGTTTCGGTTTGGGATAATAATTCTGAGGATGGATGACAGTGGTGATGGTTGTACCACCATGTGAATGTACTTAATGCCACTGACCCGTACATTTAAAAATGGCTACAATGATAAATTTTGCATTTGTTTATTTTTACCACGGTAAAAATAAATAAATAAACCCAAATCTGGTCTTGACCCCCATCCCACTGGGTTCAATAGAAAGTCAGTCTCAGGCCTGACCAGTGTGGTTCAGTGGTTGAGTGTCAACTACTGAGCCAGGAGGTCACGGTTCTATTACTGGTCAGGATACATGCCTGGGTTGCAAGTTCAATCCCAAGTAGGGGGCATGCAAGGGGCAGCCGATCAATAATTCTCTCTCATCATTGATGTTTCTATTTCTCTCTCCCTCTTCCTTCCTCTCTGAAATATATATGTATTTCAGGGTAAAATTTTTTTATCAGTCTCAGATACTACTGTGAGTAACAGGGTAACTTTTCCTCCTCCAGGGTTATGCAGAGGTCCTGGCTCATAGATAATCCCAAGGCACTGGGCAGCGGCCTGGTCACTGGTCCATCCTGGTTCCCCCAATGCTCACATGTTGGTTCCTACAGCTCCAAGCCCGGGCTCTGCTGTTCTGAGTTGGAAACCTCATGTTTGGGTTCCTGCCATCCCTGTTGTGTCTCTCATCTGTCAGTGCTCCCCCCAAGCAGTCCTCCCGTTTCCTGCTCTCCCTGGCCCAGCTGACTCCCTCATACCTTTCCATCAGGACCAGCTTCGTGGCGGGTGCCCATGAAGAGCAGGCTGTGAGGTCAAACTCCCTTGTGATCCCATGACCTCACGCTGCCTCTCTCCCACTTTTAGGGAAGTGGCTCTCAGGGCAGTGCCCTCTGTGTCTGACCCTCTGACAGCCAGGAGGTGGTTGTGTTACGCACACGGCACATGCCTGCACATGGCACATGCCTGCGCACGGCACATGCGCACACATGCAGACACCCGTAGGAGGGCATGCATCTCCGTCTTCGGGCTTCCTCCAGACGGAGCCACCTCACGGGCAACCAACTGTTTTAATCCCTGCTTTGTGCGTCTCAATGGACAATGCAAACAATTGGCCCTTCTGGGCTGGAATATAAAAGGGAGGATTCAACGCCAGACACTCAGCTGCTTATCCTAAACGGCCCGGGCTGAGCAGTCAGGGAAAAGGGCCCAAACAGGCCTCTTTTGATAAGCCACATCTGGGAGCTGACTTCCCCCTTCCTGAGCTGCGACCCGCACCCCGGCTAGCCCCTCCAGATTGCCCTGGTTCTGGGGCTGGGGGCCTGGTGGTCCCACCCGGGCAGAGCTCAGTCACCTACCTCCCCCTCAGGTGTCTCATGGCCCTGACACTGCGGAGGAGCTTAATCAACGCCTCTTTGTATTTGTTTGAAGTTACTCGGAATTTGCGTTATCTGAAATCTCAGCCAGTGTCCTTGTAAGCCTTTCTCTTCCGATCCCACCCCCACCCCTGACGGGAAGGGTTTCTGCTGCCTGCCTGTCCAGGGAGACGCTTTTGTCCCCCAGCAGATGACAAAGCCAGCGGAAGTGGCCAGGGCCGCCTCCGACACAGCTCCATGACCCTCTCTGCTTCTCCTCCCCAGGGCCGTCCACACCCAGCCCCGGATGTAGAGTACAGAGCAGAAATGGGTATAATTAAGTCTTCTGCAAACTCGAATATTTTAAGAGGCAAGTAGACACCCAATTTAAGATTATGATGGTTTGCTTTTCACTGAATTTCAAATTGGTGAGTGGCCCAGGGCTCTGGTGGTTTAAGACGATGGCTCTCATGTTTCCAGGAGACAGAGGGTTGGGAGGTTAGGCCATTTGTAACGAATCTGGAAACGTCCTCAGAAGCCACGCTGCTCCTGCTCTGGCCCAGGCTCCGTGGCCAGGTGGTTCCGTGGGTGGCGGGAGAGTATGGGTTTCTTAACTCCGATCAGAAATAAAGAGGCATCGCTTCTGCCAAACACCACCTGCTTGGATTTCACTCCGCCACAGTGAAGATATTGTGTTCAGCTCATGGCCAAGCCAATCCACTTCTCCCCGCACGTGGTCCCTTCCTGGGCTCTGGCCTGGTCACTCCTGTTCTGTCCCTGAGGATACCTGGGTGAGGTCAGCGACGGGCTGAAAGCAAGAGACTAGGTTCTAGTCTGGGCCAACTTCCTGGCCTGGGTTTAGGGTTTGTTTTCCTGACAAAATGAGGCAGATGAGGGCTCCAGGGAATGAATTTGAACATTACCATCGTCTTCTTTTTCTTTTCTTTTTAAAAAATATCTTTATTGATTTTAGAGAGGAAGGGAAAGGGAGAGAGAAACATCAATGATCAGAGAGAACCATGATTGGCTGTCTTCTGCACCCCCCACACTGGGGATTGAACCCTCAACCCAGGCGTGTGCCCTGACAGGGAATTGAATCGTGACCTCCTGGTTCATAGATTGACACCCAACCAATGAGCCTTGCAGGCCCGGCCATCTTCTTTGTTTTTAAACTATTGTTGTGACCATCCCTGATCTGCTTCCCCTGAACTTCCTGACCTTGGCTCATGTCTTTGACTTTGGCTCGTGTCCATGAAAGGCAAGGTGTATAGGTGATGTTAATGTAAAAAAACCATTGACACCTGTAAAGAATTTTTGTGAGTTTATTTGAGCCAAATTGTTGATATATGCCGAACCTCAATGAATTGAGGAAATGCTCCGGAGAATGGCGGGTTACATCTGTATTTATACATTGCCATCAAAGGAAAGGGACATACGTGAAGTCCATTGGTGATAGACTACAGAGGCGAGAGAAAGCAAAGTAAATGATAGACACATACTTAGGTGGTACAGGAACAATTAACATAGCAATGAAGGAATTTGTGGTATTTGTCCTAATGCCCGCCGGGGCACATTAGATTGTACCTCAAGGGGTCCAAAAAAGGGAAGTTACAGGTTACCTAGTCATTTCAAGGGTATGTTATCATAGATGCGAAAAGACAGATAGGCTCAGTTAAGGTGAAGGTTGACCTTGTCAGTGAAGATACTGGCCTAGGACTGTGGTCCGAAAACTCTAGAGTCAACAGAGCCAAATATCAACAATATAATGATTGACATTTCTTTGAAGAGCCACATTTGTTAAACTTAAACTTCTTCTAACACCACTTCTTCAAAACAGACTCACACTTAAGGGGCCAAAGAGCCACGGTTTGCCAACCACTGGCCTAGGATATAACTACCTACCATTACTGCTTTTAGTTAAAGTTTGATTTCAGACCATCCTTTGTGGTGACTTTAGGTCTCTGAGTTTGCCAGACATGGCCATGGAGGCCTCCCCTGAGCTGGTCAGCTTTTCTGTGGCCCCTTTCTTCACAGTGACCTCCAGCTCGCCCCTCTTCACAGCACGTCCTCCACAGGAAGCTTATCAGCATTTCCACTGACTCCCAAAGCCCAGGGTGAGAGTTTTGCACATACTCCTCACTCTGGTAACGCTCAGGGCTGTGATTTTAAAAAAAGGGGGAATCGGCCTGGTTTGAGGTAGGATTTTTGGTATTAGAAACCCGGGCCAGAAATTTCTATTTAAAAATCACACCCTTCACCACCCATTTCCCCAAAGAACAGCGTTCAGACATTTTAGCAAAATATCTAATGGGCCACAGCCCCCTCCCACTCACTGGAGCAGCCCGCACAGAGAGTCACGGAAGGAGGGCAGCCTTGGGGAGAAACCTTTGGCATGACCCTCCAGCCGCCAACCCACTCTCCAGCCGGACCGAAGGCAGCTCCAGCTCCGCATGCTGAGCCCTGGGCTCCGAGCCTCGGCCTGGGGGAAACGGCCTGATAGGAGGGCTCCAGGCCACTCCCGAAGGGCACAAATGGGAAATATCCTGGAGATTAAGGAACAGCTAGGACATTTGCTCGCTTAGTCACCCCATTTGTCACGCCGATTCTTTCTAGATCTCATGGGTGTCAAGTCCAAGTGTTCCCAAGGTCAGGGGTTGGCTCCTCCAGGCAACATCTCTCTGATCACAGGAGGAAGCACGTGAGATGCCAAGAGTGGCCCCGCCCACAGCCCCGGGGATTTACAGGGAACCCAACATCTGTATGTTCAGATGTCTCCACCATTTATTTATCTATTTTATTATTTTACACTTGTAAAAAAATTAAATTTTATTGGAATGACTTTGGTTATGAAATAGGTTTCAGATGTACAATTCTATAGTACGTCATCTGTATAGTGTATTATGTGTTCTGCACCACAAGTCAAGTCTCCTTCTGTCACCATGAATGACCCATCTGCCTCTTCCACCTCCCTCCCCCACCCCTTCCCCTCTGGTCCTCGCCATGCTGTTGTCTGTGGGTTTTGTTTTTGTTTGTTTGTGCTCAATCTTCTCACCTTTTCACCCAGCCCTGCAGCCCCCACCCCCCCTCTGATTGCTGTCAGCGTGTTTGTTCTCTGTATCTATGAGTCTGTTTCTACTTTGTTTGTTAGTTTATTTTGTTCAGAACTGTCTCCACCATTTAATTGGCAGCACATTTTCTCATCGTGGGTCCTCAGAATTTACCTTTTTGAGGGTAAACTGTTGTTAAATTTTCAGACCTCTGGAGCTACTGGGGGTCGGTTTGCACACACGCTTCTTCTGTATTCCATGTCCATCTTACAGGAGATGCCTGTGTGTGGCCCCGAGGAGGGGACTCCTAGTGACCTCCAGCGGTCAGCGTGGCCAGGTGCCCGCCAGCGACAGGAGGGAGCGTGGTCTTCCAGGCGTCTGGCGGCGTTGGGAGGGCTGAAGGGGGGCAGCTGGGGAAGAGGTGACTTTCTTCACTGGCAGCAAAAGCCTCGGCCAATGTTTGACTTCGTTAAATGGAATTGGGTTGGCATTGTAAGAGAACGTTTGCTCTGTAAGTTTCCAAATTTAGCCCACAGAAGCCGGGCTCGGATAACGCCTGTGTAAGGACACAGCACTGGGGAGGGCTTCAGGCACAATGCTTGGCTTCTAGAATCGAAGGGTAGACCCTAGAATAAAGTCAGAGATCTTTGGGCTTGTTCCACCCATGGGCCATGCTATGACTAGTAAGACCCTAGCACCCAATATGCAGTCGTTTATTTTTTTTAAAAAAAATGTATGCCCCATGACCACAGGACTTTGTCTTGCTGGGTCCTTACCTCAGCTCACAGAGCCGTGCCTGACTCATTCATTTTTTTAAATTTTATTGATATTTTTACAGAGAGGAAGAGAGAGGGATAGAGAGCTAGAAACATCGACCAGCTGCCTCCTGCACACCCTCTATCAGGGATGTGTCCACAACCAAGGTAGATGCCCTTGACCGGAATGGAACCTGGGACCCTTCAGTCCACAGACCGATGCTCTATCCCACTGAGCCAAACTTGTTTCAGCTGACACATTCATTCATAAATACACTCAGGCTTGCGGCAGGTGTTCTTCATTCACACTCATCTATGCCGAGAGCCTTCCACCTGCCCAGAGGTTCACTCGTCAGGCCCTGGAGACACATGGGCACCAAAGTGGGCAACGTTTCTACCTCATGGAGCTGCCAGGGCCACAGAAATAGCAAACATGTATCCTTCATTCTGTCCCAGATTTCTCAGAACTGCAAAGGCCCTTAATACCCAAACCCTTCCTTCTCCATCTTCCACCACCAGTGCCAGACCTTCACCGATGAGGGGTTTTCCTTAGTTCTGCTCCCCCCATATCCTCCGGAACATCCCCCAGTAAATTTCAGGTGTGTCTACTTTCATCTCCATCTCTTTAAACACACACACACACACACACACACACACACACACACACATATATATATATATATATATATATATATATATATATATTATTGATTTTTTACAGAGAGGAAGGAAGAGGGAGAGAGAGTTAGAGACATCGATGAGAGAGAGTCATCGATCAGTTGCCTCTTCACACCCCCTTCTGGGGATGTGCCCACAACCAAGGTACATGCCATTGACCGGAATCGAACCCAGGACCTTTCAATCCGCAGGCTGACGCTCTATCCATTGAGCCAAACCGGTTTCGGCTTGCTGATTTCTCTTATGTCAGCCCCAACACCTTGGGGGTGGCTAAGAGTTTGTTCCTTGATCTTCTTTTCTCCTTCTCTCATCACCTCTGTGGTCTCATCCCTCGCAATTTCTGACAATTCCCATTTGTCACCGCCTGGGTTCCAGACAGCCACTCATGTGCTTCACGTTTCTTACCTCTGCCTTGTATGGATATTGGATACCAATGGAGTCATTCGATATGTGTGGTCTCTTGGATCTTGCTTCTTTTACTGAGCATAATATTTTTGAGGTTCACCCACATGTAACCACAGGCTGTTCCTTCATGGTGCTGAGCAGTGTTTCACCACATGGATATCAGCCATTTCTTATAATAAAAAAGCTCAAAACTACAAGGGCACGGACACAGTATTATGAATGTCTCTGTGCCCTTCCTGTGATCCCCTAATCACTAACATTTGGCACATTCATTCATTCTCAGGTGAGAAATATAGCGTTCAGTTTTGGTGTTTTTGTGTGTTTTTCAGAACCAGTTGAAAGTAAATTGCTAACATCATGACCCTTCACCCCTAAACAATTCAGCATGTGGGGCATGTTCTCCTGCGCCACCACATGGCCTCCCCTGGCCAAAAAGGATCCTCCATAGCTTTTTAAAACATAAAACCGAGAGGTCCAAGCAGTGCCTTTGGTGCCACGTTTCTTTGCTCTCCATGAAGAGGAAGCGTCTTGCCCTCGTGTTTTGTTTGTTTTTAAGAGTGACCTTGGCATTCTTGGAAAGCCCAGCCCATGGTCCTGTGAGCAGGCTGGCTTTTGAATTCATCTGGTTTTTCTCTCTGGTTAGATCTGAGTTAAGCCTTATTTTGGCAAGAATATGACATTTTGAAAATCCAAATGAGGACACAGTTTTATGTGAGTTGGGAGCGGGCACATGCATGCAAACATGCATGCATGTGTGTTTGGGGGAGAGGGCGAAGGGGCAGAGGGATTACCACTGCCAATTGGAGTGAAAAGTCACTGACCTTAAACAAAAGGGAAAAGAGGAGGGTGATGCAGGGCTGGGGGTGGGTGGGAGGGGAGATAATAAAATACCCAACAGAACAAATCTGGAAAAGGGAAGTGTGATTACACAGGAGCGGGCGATGAGGCAGGGGAAGGCACAGGAGACGCAGGGAGAGGAGAGTCAGATGGCGACCCCTCATTTCCCAGGTCTAGGGACCCTGGGGCTGCCTGGGCGCTGGGCTGTCCAGCCTCGCTGGCCTCGCTGTCGGCCTCGGTCTGAGTTTTTAGCAGGTTCAGCATTTTCACCAGCAGCTCTAAGAGCCCGGGCCTCCTTCCAACAGTGAGATGTGAAAACAAAAGGACAGGCGGCCCTGGGCAGCACCCTGGGTTGCCGGCCGTGGAGGCATTGTGGCCGCCAGCAGAGGGCAGTGTCGGGCCAGGCATGTCCCAGGCGCAGGGCGCGCTTTCTCCCCAGGTGAGCCCCGGGATTAGTTTCTGAATTTGGGACTCGCCTCTGGCAAACTTTCCGGAGCAAAATGTGGTCAGGCTTCTTTTCTTCTGAGTCAAGAATTTTGAGTGTCTTCCCCAGACTATGATGTATAAACATGAAGTAAGAAATAGGCTGCCGCCTCACCCCTCCCTAGAAACCACTGATCATTGCAGACCAGTTGATAACATCCCCGTTCGGGGTGGGGGGTGGGAGGTGGGGGAGGTTAGGTGATGTTTATCAAATGTCTACTGTGTTCCAGACACTGTGCAAAATTTCACCTGCCCCAAATTACCCACCCTGCAAGGAAGTATGTTATTATTATTTTTAAAATAAACATTTTATTGTTTTTTGTTTGTTTGTTTGTTTTTTACAGAGAGGAAGGGAGAGAGATAGAGAGAGAATCATCGATCAGCCGCCTCCTGCACACCCTCTACTGGGGATGTGCCCGCAACCAAGGTACATGCCCTTGACCGGAATCAAACCTGGGACCTTTCAGTCCGCAGGCCGACGCTCTATCCACCGAGCCAAACCCGCCAGGGCTGAAGTATATTGTTTCCATTTCCCACTGAAGTGACGTGACCCGTGTGGGGTCCCACGGCAGGCAGGCATAGGATTCACACTTCAGTGTGTTGGGCTCCAAAACGCTTCCTGCTGGGCCCCAGGCTTCTCGTAGGCCCTCCGTTCCCACCTGCTCCCATCCTGACCGATGCTTCCAATTCTCACTCACAACCTTCTGTATGCCAGTGGTGCCTACTGTTTGCACAGGGAAACTCGGAACATGTCAGAGGGGCCCTCCTCACAGCCAGCCAGGGGGTGAGTTGCGCATCTGAGCTAGGCTTCCATCCCGAAGGCAGATTGTCTGTGAACGTGTTTTACACATCCTAGGAGCACCCCAAGGGAATGCTGGCCACACGTCATTGGGTGAGGCTCCTTGTCAGTGCCAAGCACTGCTGTGTGCGTGCTGCCATGGGTCAGAACAGGTGGGCTGAGGCTGCCACGATGACCTACATTCTCTTCCCCCCATGGCTCGGGGGCTGGTCTCACTTCTCTGGCCACACCTGGCCCAAGGCAGTGAACATGGATGGATAGGCCAGCACCTTATCTCACACATTCTTCCAAAACAAACAAGGCGGACCTCGTCCATTTGCTTCCTGTGGTTGGTTGGTTCTCACTGGCTAGAGCCGCTGGTGTTGCTGATGACAGCACACTCCCCAGCAGCTGGAGCCCAAAATTCTGTATCAGCTCTTGGCCTTGGCGGCTGTTCCGATAATATGTTGACGTCTGGTCACCCATCGGTCACCCCGGGTTCTGCACCGATGGAGAAGCTAGATGGGAGAACGTGGCTTGGATCCAAAGCCTAAGTGTGCTCTTCTCCTCACCGCCCCCCCCCCTTTTAATTTTTTTTATTTTTACTGAATTGAACTCCCCATTCTTACCTTCCACCCTGCTCCAGTCATGGGGGTGGGGAGGGCAGCTGGAAAACTAGAGCCAGCCGTGTGCGTGCCCCCTCGCCTCACCCCCATTCCGTCTCAGAGAAGAGAATGCAAAGAGGCCTCTGCCCGGCCACAGCAGACAGGATGGGAAGGCGCTGGAGACTGTTTTAGCCAAAGTCACCGCTCCAGGAGCGTGAGGCCTGGGCCAGAACGATGTCTGGGGCGCAGGAAGGAGCTGGTGGGTGGGGAAGGTGGGCACCTAATCACCAGGGAGAAGGAAGTTCAGGACAGAGACACTGCTGGCTTCCCTCCTGTGTAAGGACCCATAGGCCATGAGCTTCCCCTCCAAGGACCTCCCATCCCTAGAGGCACTGGGAGGACTCAGTGCAGAGGAAGTGTGCCATGAAAGAAAAGTGCCACATGATCCCACTCATTTATGGAAAATAAAGAGCATTACAACCTGATGAACAAAAAGATAAACACAGAGGCAGTAAAGCACCAAACAGACTGTCAAATTACAGTGGGAAGGCTGGGGGGTGTTGGAGAGAGGGGTGGGGGAGGTGGGGAAGAGATCAATCGAAGGACTTATATGCACAACCAATGGACACAAGACACTGGGCGGTGGGGGTGGGAATGAGGGTATGTGACAGAGGGTAAGGGAGGCTGGGGGAAGGTCAATGGAAGGGAAAAAAGGAGATATATATTGTGTAATACTTTAAACAAAATAAAACAAAATAAAATAATAAAGAGATCCCGTCCCAAAAGCAGAAAGTAATTCAAGCTCGCCCCTACGTCCTCGCAGAGGGGGTCATGGGTTCAGTTACCTGGAAATTTCTGAGCTTTGCTAAAAATTCACTTCCCCAAACCAAAGAGTGTTTACATAAGAACTGCCAATCTTGCGTGTTTGTCCTGACGCGGGAAAACCGTTTCTGCCTCCTTTCCTGCATTCTAGTCGTTAAACAACGGCTCCAAGCCAGCGCCCGCCAGGAAAACAGCAGCGCGTCAGTTCGAGTCCAGCGACCTCAAAAGCAGGAGCATGAATGCCTCTAATCAAACCTCCTGCCACCCCTTTAACATTGCGGGTTCTTTTTGCCTCGGCGCCTCCCGCAATAACCAAAGCCTGCTGCCTCGGTCTTGCAATCTCTGTGATTCCGACACGAATGGCGCCCGTCTGGCACCTCCCGCCGGAGTGGCACCTGCAGGGGAGCTAACGGCGTGCTCTCCGCTGGCAGGCCCCTCCGAAGCCGCGTCTTTCACGCACACGCTCTGCCTTCGGATCGGTTAGTAAGATGTATCCCCGGCAGAGATGGCCTGGGGAGCACACTTCCTTTTCTGGGCAGTGCATCCGAGTCCCTTGGATAGCAAGTACTTATTTGAAAATGCACTAGGCAGGGTCTCCGCCGCTCTCAGGCCCTCAAAGACTCCGGGAAAGCGCTCGGAGGAGGAGTCTGGTGGTGGGAAGCCCTGCCTTCTATGACCCGCTCGGGCTGCCGGCTGGGACTCGGCTAGGATTGCTTCCTGGGGCCGTGTCAATGTGAGGTGATGCTTACACACTTGACCTCCAAGAGGCACTCATTAGCGTGAGGCCCGAACGGTCCAGAGCTTTGGACGACTCTTCACAACTAGACTCTTTCCAGAGAGAGAGGGAATGGAAGGTTCTTGCTTGCTTTGTTAGTGCCCCTGGGCTGGTAGCGTCCTCCTTTAGGATATTTACGGTAACGGCTCATGCCAGTGGGCAGGAGACAGGGGTGCGCCTGGCTTTCTGAGACCCGAACTCCCTGTGGCTACTTTCCCGAGAGTCTGGGGAGCAGACCTGGATTTGGAGGCCACTTCTATGAAGACAGCCCGGCCCTGCTGGGCGGTGAGAGCCCAGTGGCTGCAGGGTCGCTGGGCCCAGAGGGTCAGGACTGGGGCAAAGAGGCCTGGGTTGGACCAGGCTCTGCCTTTTTGCCCACCGCCTGGTCACCCAGCCACGCCGAACCCCATGGCATCTGTGCAATCGTCTGTCTCTCGGAGTGACGGGAGGCCCAGTGAGATGGAAGCTGGAAGCTCTAGTTCCCACCCCATGGGAGGTGGCCCGACACCGCTAGCTCGTCTTTTCTCAGAGCCCACCAGCAAGCACCTGTCGAATTGGCTCAGGCCTTTGCCTTCAGTGGGGACCCTCCTGCGCCTCCCTTGGCCCCCAGCGCCTTCATGCATTGCCCCAGATGCAGCGCTGCCTGAGGAGGCGGAGCCTAGACCCTCACCAGGGACGGAGCTCGTCCCCAGCCCTCCTGTCTGGAGGGTGGAGCTGGCCGATGGCATCAGAGCCAGCTTGTGGGCACCAGCTCCCTTTCCTCGGGCTTGCAAAGGGCTGGGACCTGTACCAAGTGCCAGTTCCTACCCTGCGATTCCTGCAGGCGGTCACAGCCGCAGAGAGCCAGGGCCCCGGGCCAGGCCGCCTGCCGACGCCTGAGTCCCCTCCCCCTCCTTTGTGAGACTCTCTGGGCCCCAGTGGCTTCACCTGAGAGGTGGGCTAGCTGTGGTCTCTCTGACCACTTGGCTGGCATCTTCCCACTGAATCCATCTCCTTTTAGAGCTGGACAGATGGCCCTCCGCCTGGTTCAGTTGTAACCCAGACTTCCAGCCTGCAACTTGGAACTCAACTCCCGAGGGCTGCCTCTGTGAAAACATAATGTCCTAAAAGAATCGTCTCCAGCTCCTCATTAGTATGTGTAAACTATTTATGTTGTCATGTTTGGAACACATGGATGCGCCTAAAATGTAAGTTTATTCTTCACGTTTCAACCAGCTGTTTTCTCAAAAATTGATTTCAGAGTGATGCGAACACAGCCTCCCGTCGCAAGCCCAGGCCCAGGCCACCAAACAGGGTCCGAGAGGGTCTTGTTGGCAGAGCTCCCCTCCACACGCGGGACCCTTTCACTCAGACGAGGACAAAGCACTGGTCCCGGCAAAGCTCTGGGTAAAAACCCACTCCCTGTGGACCCCCGGGCTCTAAGGTCAAAGCGTGACTTGTGCAGAGCCTGGGCTTCTGGGATGAAATAAAAGGTTTCCCTTTTGCTATGTGGGATTTCCAAATTTTATGGTATGGTTTTTCCTTGTTTTTGCTTAAAAATTAAGAGTCTGTGTGTGTGTTGGGGTGGGGACAGTCAGGAAGAAACGGCAAACAAACAAAAGCCCAAGTCGGTGAAGCGCAGTCAGCTCAAGGAAGCAGGCCTTCTCCGGTGCCAAGTGACGCTCTCTACAACTGCAGCAACTTCTGATGCACTTGCCAATGTTTGTGTTATTTTTACTTTAAAGATGTAACAGATTGCCGCCACATAAATAATGTAAGCCTCGCGTTTCAAAGGCGGCCAAGCGCGTGTGTCTCTCGCTTCTGGCTTCTCTTCTGGGACAAAGCCGTGCCCAACAGAAGCGCCGCCATGTCTCTAACACTCCATTTGGACTGTTGCTTTTTTGTGTTGCATCTAGTTCTCGCCGTTCTGTTCCAAATGCCACAGGTTCTGTCACTGTTCTGCATGGAAGCTGTAACTCCGCTTCTACAGGAAGGAAGGGAATGAGCTCCATAGCTTGTACTTGTGATCTCGCAGGAAGGTCACCGGCTTGGAGGGGGAACGGGAGTGCTGGGGAGAGACCCTAACCCAAGTCCCACAGGGGTCTGCCATTTCCATTTAGATTCACACTTAGACTTCCAGCCAGGAGCAATGGGTCACATTTTTCACACAGCAGCCTCAGTTTAACTTAAAATAGCTTAGACTTGGCAGATGGATTTCACACAAAATGATCCCGTCCTCAATCAATTATTGGACTTTTCACTGTGTTGTGTGCCATTGTGGTACAACTGAGAGAGGAGAAACATCTATGTTAAAAAAAAAAAAAAAAGTCAAACACCAATCTTTATGCTGCTCTATACTTCCTCAGTGTGGTTGAACTGCTCTTATAAACCAAAAACAAAGATAGATAGACATATATATATATATATATATATATATATATATATATATATAAAAGGCTAATATGCTAAGTGTCTCTCCAACTGTCTGACTGTTGCTATAATGAGCGCTGACCACCAGGGGGAAGACAGGAGCTGCAGAGCTACAGTGACTTGGCAGCACGGGTTCTCGGGTGATGCACCCCAGGTGATTCCAACTTCAGTCGTGGGTTATGTTGTTGCTGGGGCACTATCGTCCCCGCATCTGGTTTTCTGCACGCACACTTGGTGTTTGCGTACGGTAACTACTTTGCAGAGTGCTCTCTGGGACCCCTCAGGGGATATTGGAGAGCCGGTTTTGGTCCAATTCCCCCAGGCCAGGCAGAGGGACCCCACCTGCCAGAGGGACCCCACTCACTCCACAGATGCTGGGGAGAGGCCACGGGAGGTTGGCTCCAGGGCATTTTCTGCCAGTACCGCCCCACTGGCCACCTCCTAGTTAATTTCCCTTTAATGTGCACGAATCCATGCACCGGGTCACTAGGACAATATAAAAATCCCGGAACAGTAACGATAGCTTTGTGTTCTATTTACTGCAGGCAGACATACTGAGGTCCACCAGATGATCGGGAACTACATGTGGGACTCCAACACCAACAAGTCATTTGACATTGGTGTCAACAAAGACAGCCTGATGCCACTCTGGTGGAATGGGTCAGAACCTCTGTGGGTCACCCTGACCAAAGCCAAGAGGAAGGTCCACATGTACTACTGGCCAGGTGAGTGCGTCCACCCACATCTCAAAACACCGTGGAGTCCCCAAAGACAAGGGATGACATGTGTGAAGCCCGGGCCAGGGCTTGGAAAATGAGATCTTTAGTCAAGAAAGATGGCTTTTGAACGTGTTTGTAAACTTTTCTTTTGAACTCTCTAACACCAGAGCAGGCACAATGCCATTCCAGATCCCCCTGGTTCAGCAGTGCTGCTGTAGTCTATCATGCTTTTTCCTATGCAAAACCTTAGAATCTAAGGCTTAGATACACACGAGAGAGTTACAGTGCGCCTATTTGCCTGGCAAGAGAATCTGGCATACCAATTCTTTAGGTTTGGAGCTCCTCTACTGCGTTGAAAAGATGATTCAGAATACTTACAACTTTCAGTAGTGTATTTGGTGGAACCCCTCAAAATAATATTCATTGAAAAATGAAATTACTTCATTTACTGCAATGAGGTGAGCAACCATGCCAGCTGCCCTGGCTGCTCTGAGGCGTCTTCAGGACACTCTTGAAGTGGAGAATAGCTCCAAATCTAGCAATGGAGAATAGCTCATTAAGGATGAGAGGACTCAGTGGTAATGATACAACCAACTTTGCATTGTCTTCCCACTGGAGGGATTTGTTCTCGGGTAAGGGTGCAATTTGACTTTTCCATGGGCATGGCTGTAGACACTTTCTCCCTAATTCTGATTGCCATGCAGAAGAAAGTCTCAGGGAAGGTCTAGAAGAAATGAAGGGACAGATAGGGAGAAGCGGCTGAGGGGGTCTCATTGGCTTGGGTTGGAGGGCAGCAGCGGCCTGATAGAATGATGAGAGCATGGTGGGTTGTGGGGGACGGTGGATGAGAATGGGGCGAAGGACGAGTAAGCCAAGGCTGAGTCATAGATGGCCCACACTGAGGGCGTGGCCTTCAGCAGGAGTTTGGGAGATGCTCCAGGCTACACCTGCTCTCAGGAGCATAGAACACAAACAGATAGAGCCATGGACAGCCATGCTGTGGCGAGGGCCCTGGAAGTGCCACAGAGCAGAGCCTGGCATGTTCAGGGGAGCTGTGAAGGCAGGAGCAGGCTGTCTTCATCCAGAACCGGGCAGAAGAGCAGGCAGACACAGGCTGGCCTACGGGCAGATGCAGTTTCCGGGGGAAAGCTAGAGTTTCCTCAGAAGACACCTGGGATAGTATCCATCGCAGACACCTGGGCTGGGATGGTAAGAAGCTTTCGGGCAAGGGAGGGGCTTCAGAGAGCTCCATTACCTTTAAAGGAGACTCTAGCTTTTGCACGAAGTTAGATTGAGATCAAGGAGACAAGACAGTGCATCAGCCAAGCTGATCAGACTTGTGGGAGAGCCAAGCTCAAGCCGGGAGGTCTGAAGCCAAAAGCTTGAGCTGCAGTTTGAGGTCATTCTCAGAAATCATTATTTAAAACAAACAAACAAACAACAACAAAAAACCCCACAAACCAACAAGGTCCACATGCAGACACAGGAGTGTGCGGGTTGGGTGCGCCACCTCAGAGATCACCTTAAAATACACCCGAGGGCCCTCAAGGCAAAACACTGCCCATGGGCTCTGGTTAACCCAACATCTAGGTTTTGGAACCCTAGCTCTTCCTGAGCAGTCACAGAGCATCATTCTATATATATATATATATATATATATATATATTTATTTTTTTTAATTGATTTCAGAGAGGGAAGGAGAGGGAGAGATAGAAACACCGAAGACGAGAGAATTATTGATCAGCTGCCTCCTGCACGCCTCCTGCTCAAGCCCACAACCTGGATATGTGCCCTTGACTGGAATCCAACCTGGGACCTTTCAGTCCGCAGGCCGACACTCTATCCACTGAGCCAAACCAGCGACCTGCAAGAGGATTCTCTAAAGACCTAGCCTTGGTGACTTGATAGAAATTTCTTGATAGAAATGGATGGAAAGTCTCTGGTTTCCTACACACCGTCCAGTCCCACTGAACTGGAGACACAGATAGTGGCCGCGCAGCCTGCCGGGATGGCCCGGCACTCTGGCTGACAGCTGAGGGATGGGGGTCACTGCTCTCCTCTCTCCCTGGGTCCCCTCCAGCCACAGCTAATAGCACGGCAAGTGTCCATTTGTCTCAGGAAGATGAAGCAAAGGGCGGTGGTGTTTCTTCTAAACACGGCTGGATTTTGTTTTCCTTTTCGAATCCTCCTCTTCCTTCCCCAGTCCCACGAGACATTGCACAGGCCCCTCGACGAGGCCTGGAAAATCTTCATTGCTCCAGTGAGCTGTGTTATGACACTTTGAGTCTCGCCATTAAGTCAATATTTAGAAGAGCAATTTAGAAATGGCAGGAGTTCAAGTCTTCCTGTCAGGTAGATAAAGCAGCAGACTGAAAAATTGATCAGTGGGGAGGAGTCCAAAACACCTCACTTCCAGTCCTGAGAAAGAGAATATTGTAAGCAGACCTTTTGTTCCCACACCCAACGGTGCCATGGAGCCATGCAGGGAGCAACAGGCCTTGGGACATGATCCCAGGCCCACGGTGGAATATTTCTTTGGGAAGGCATGACTAGGACCTAGTAATGTTTTGCAAAGGATAAGAACTGATTTCATTTTTATAATTTTTAATAGATTTCAGAGAGAAAGGAGGAGGAAGAGAGAGATAGAAGCATCAATGATGAGAGAGAATCATTGACCAGCCGCCTCCTGCACACCCCACACTGGGCCCATTTAGCCACTTCCTCACTGGGGACAGTCACTTACCTTACCTGTCCTCCAGTT
The DNA here is from genome assembly GCF_014108245.1 of Pipistrellus kuhlii. Lineage (NCBI taxonomy): Eukaryota > Metazoa > Chordata > Mammalia > Chiroptera > Vespertilionidae > Pipistrellus > Pipistrellus kuhlii. The sequence goes on from NW_023425529.1 coordinate 181,997,155, forward strand.
TCACTGTTTGTCCGACAGTGATGACCATATGTACCCCGCAGGCTTGCTGGGCATGTGAAATGAGACAAGCGATGTAGAGTATTTGACCAGAGTAGATGCTCAATCAATCCTCTGCCCCCAGATTCCAGAACGAGCTTAGCCTATGTCCGTTTTCATGAGACATGGGGAAGAGCTCCCACCCAGCTCACCCTTAGCCCCAAAGAAAAATGTTTGAATTCACACCAGGAATTCAAATCGGCCCTTCAGCAAAGAGCCCAGAGGGAGCGCAAGCCCTGTTTTAACTCGCCAAGAGGATTGAGGGCAGGAAAGGGACAGAAAAGGGGTGGGCAGCTGGAGCTGGCCACTTGGTCACTGGAGAAGGAAAGGAGGACAAAGTCTGGCTTTTTCACGCATAGGACACATCATAACCATGACCACACGCAGAGGTGCACTCAGCGCCGGGCAGGGTGGGCACTGGACTGGCCTCTGGCGATTGGCCCAAGGGTGGCAGAGGAGGTGAGGTTGCCAGGCCACGCACACAGCACTCACTCCTGGCCCCAGTGTTCCTGGAAGTAACCCAGAACCACCTCGCAGGTCAGGGCCCAAGGTCCCCTCAGACATACGGGGAAAGGGCCATTTGTCCGACTTGGGGATCACAGGCTCAGATTTAAGGGGCTGAGCGTGGGGAGTCCCTGGACAGGTGCCAGCGCTCAGCAAAGTACCTGTTCTGGGAAGGAGGCTTTGGCTGGGAATACCATGTTGGACGGAGGTCAAGATGGCTCCCCGTGGGCCAGCATGAGCTCGCTGCATTCATGGGCTCATTTGTAAGATTGGGGTGATCTTGAAGCACAGCACCTGCCTCAGCCCGGATAGCCTATCTGAGAAGCCTCCGGGGACATCAGTCCAGCGGTGGTCACCCATTCCTCACCTGGTTCCACCTGGGAGGAGGGCAGGCCCGACCCCAGCCCAGAGACTGTCCCACCGGAAGCCAACCAGCAGGTGCAGAGATGCAACTCTGCCTTTCCCCTCCTTGTGCTTCGCTGTGGCTTCACCACCGACCTCCTAAGTGGAGGAGACTCGGCAGCGGGGAGCACCTGATTCTTCTTCTCATGCTGGCTCCCTATGAGTCCCTTCCGGTGCCACTGAGGCATTTTCATTGAGGCTTTGGAATCGGCTCTCATGGACGAGTTGCTTCTCATCTCCTCTGTCGCCCTGGCTTGCTCTCTGTCCCTGCACACAAGGCCCGCCCACCACCCTCTGCTCCATCAGAAGAGCGATGATGCAGTCAGAGGTCTCCCAGCCCGTGGGCCCTCCTGACCCAGAGGATCAAAGGGGCCGCTGCCCCCCACCCCCCCCCCCCCCCAGACCTGTTCCCACAAGCTCCTGTGGCTCCGATGCCTTTTTCTGGAAAAGGTCCCATGATTCTGAGTTAATTGGTTTCGCTGCTTTAATAAGGTCTCTGGAGGCGTGTAGTCAACAATCGTACACCTGCCTCCTATCACGGGAAATGGCGCTCTCAGGGCTCATTGTTACAAGATGTGTCAAAGCTGGGAGCGTTTGCAAGGTGAGCCCTGTGCTCCAGGAAGTGGGGGGAATGCGAGTTTTAGGGGATCCCCTTGGTGGTCCTTGGAGAGAGTTGCCAGGAAGCCAGGCTCCTGCGGGGAAGCCGTGGGCATGGCGAGAATGTCCCAGAGCCGGCGACCAGTGGGCAGGGAGGGAGACATTGGGACGGTCACGTCTCCTCTCCGTGGCTTTCCTTCCTCACCTGTACAATGGAAAGATTGGATGGAAGGCTGCCATGAAGGCACCCATGAGGTGTCGCTTGCCTTGTAGACATCATTGATTTGCACATTTATTTGGACAGTTGGGGCCCATGGCAGCCAAGTGGTGTTGTGACAAAATGGGCATAATAAAATAATGGAAGTTAAGTGTTTTGAAGAAATGTCTTTTAAAAATATATATATATTTTATTGATATTTTACAGAGAGGAGGAAGGGAGAGAGATAGAGAGCTAGAAACGTCAATGAGAGAGAAACATCGACCAGCTGCCTCTTGCACACCCCCTATCGGGCATGTGCCCACAACCAATGTACATGCTCTTGACCGAATCGAACCTGGGACCTTTCAGTCCACAGATGGACTCTCTACCACTGAGCCAAACTGGTTTTGGCAGAAATGTCTTTTTATAAAAATATTTTTTTTATTGATTTCAGAGATGAAGGGAGAGGGAAAGAGAGATAGAAACATCAATAATGAGCCCTAGCTCAGTGGATAGAGCGTTGGCCTGTGGACTGAAGGGTCTCAGGTTCGATTCTAGTCAAGGGCACTTAGGTTGCAGGCTTGGTCCCCAGTGTGGGGCACATTGGGGAGGCAGCCAATCAGTGACTCTCATCATTGATGTTTCTGTCTCTCTCTCCCTCTCCCTTTCCCTCTCTGAAATCAATAAGAATATATATATATATATATATATATATATATATATATATATATATATATATATTGGCTCGGGCTGCTTCTCCTTTTGAGACTTCACCAAGGAGAGGCCATTGGACAAGGGAGCCGAAAGATTCCATTTCTCCCCATTTCTGTCCACTTGGGGGTAGGAGTCTATATATATACATAAATATATATATATATAAATATATACATAAATATATATATTTAAAAAAAAAAAGAAGCATCAATGATGAGAGAGGATCATTGATTGGCTGCCTCCCACATGACCCTTACTAGGAATAAAGCTGGCAATCAAGGCATGCTCTCTGACCAGGAGTCAAACCATGACCTCCTGGTTCATAGGTTGATGCTCAACCACTGAGCCACACTGGCCGGGCTGAAGAAATGTCTTTTTCATTCCTTCATTCCTTTATTTATTTTGCACAAAGGTGCCTGTGCTGAGGTGGCCCTCTGGCTGTCTGTGAGGCCCTGTAACTGTGTTCTCCTCAGGTTGTCTGTGAGGCCCTGTAACTGTGTTCTCCTCAGGTTGTCTGTGAGGCCCTGTAACTGTGTTCTCCTCAGGGCATCTGCATGCGGTAGTGGGAGAGGATGCTCACGCAGCCTCAGGTGGGAATATCAGTGGGAAAGTGGACTCGAAGCAGAGATGAGACGATGCCCTAGAAATGAACCCTAATTAAGGGTAAATTAGGGGTAATTTCCATCCAATTTCCCTGGGAGCCATGAGCAAACAAGGTGGTGCAAAGTCAGACCTGCCCTGGGAGTGGCTGTGAAACCAGAATCTCACTCCAAAGCTTCTGTTTGTGCTGTGAAACCGCGAGGCCCAGGCCACCGCCTCTGCTCCCCACAGATCCCCCTGCAGAGGCAGGCACCTCTGAGTGACCTGCAATGACCTCCTCTAACCAGACCCCATGCTCCTGGGGAGGCCCCGAAACGGCCTGGAGACAGCAGCCCCGAGGCTGAGCAATGCACTCACCTGTGATAGATCCAGAGAGGGGCCAGAGAACTATCTCGTGGGATCCATCCGCACAATGCCCCCTCCAGTCGGCTGATTTCCATCAGATAAACACCAAGGAAAACAAAGCCAAGCACCCGCACTAATTCATGACGCAAAATTAGCCTTGCTCTCTCTAAACCACCAGTTCACTAGCTCATGTTCCATTACATCATGGCTGTCATTTCTTGCTGGCTGCTTTCCCTGTCATTTATTCATTCTGGGTTAGAAGGTTAGAGGTAAGGGAAAATGCTTCTTTTTAAAAAAATATATTTTCATTGATTTCAGAGAGTGAGAGTGAGAGGGAAGGAGAGATAGAAGCCTCAATGATGAGAGAGAATCATTGATTGGCTGCCTTCTGCACGCCCCCTACTGGGGATCAAGCCTACAGCCCGGCATGTCCCCCTGACTGGAATTGGACCGGGACCCTTCAGTCCATAGAGTAGGCTGACTGAGCCAAATTGGCTCGGGCTGCTTCTCCTTTTGAGACTTCACCAAGGAGAGGCCATTGGACAAGGGAGCCGAAAGATTCCATTTCTCCCCATTTCTGTCCACTTGGGGGTAGGAGTCTAGTCCTGCTCGGGGCACATGGAGGTATAACTTCCATTCAAAGTAACCGTGTCTGCAGGACTTGCATTCAGCTTATTGATACTAACATCCCAATCCTCCATGTCTTCCTATAACTACATTTTATATTTTACATAGATACATCTTCTCTATCTATTATTCTTTATATCTCTCTACTGACAACGTTTGTATTAGGGTGGCAGCAGCCTCATACATCTTGTGTTCATTGAGTCTCTTGACTGCATTATTTTCTCCTGTGCATGTTTTTAAATTTATCATGGCCCCTAAGTATACAAAACCCACTGCTAAAGTCGCCAATAAGAGGCCAAGCTGAGCGATTGGCCTGAAGTGAAATAAAAGTGATGAAGGACTACAAAGGTGGAAAATCGGCAGTGGTTATTGTTCTCCAGCCACGCACGTCCCTCCCACCATCGCTACGAGCTTGAAGAACAAGGACAAAGTGAAGGGTCTGCTTCATTGGAGGGTCTGAAGGCAATGAGACCACATTGAGGAGGGCACATATCAGACACACAGAAACTCCGAACGGCCTGGATCAAAGACCAGCCACAGGACTTTCCCCTCAGCACCGCGGCGGTCATGGCCAAGGCAAAGCGTCTGCGGTGCTGAGAGAAGAGGCTGGGCCCACCTACTATGTTGAATTGACTTTTAGCTCTGGGTGGTTTAAATGACGCAAGAATCGTTATCAATTACATTAATTACATCATGTGAACGCGAGGGTTAGCTGGGAGTGCTGGTGTGAAGGCAGCTGAGGAATTTTTGGAAACTCCAGATAAGCTGACGGTGGAGGAGAATGACTTGCCAAAGCAAATAGTCAAGTTGATAAACCTCCCTAATCTGGAAATGAGCGCCTGGAAGGACTTTCGTCCACACGGAGGCCAAGTGGGTATCAGGTTCAGGGCGCTTAAGGACTGGATGGCCATCTTGCTTGGGGGCAATGTTGCAGGATGCAAATTGAAACCCTGTGTGCTCTGGCAGGTGGGAACCCCAGGGCCTTCCAGCGCAGGTGTAAGCACTCGTGCCAGTGAGCTGCCAGGGCCTGAAAAGTCAGGGTGACCCCGCTCCTCCCCCAGGTTGCCTGCTGGCTTGCTATGCCAGTGAAATGGAGAGAAGGATGCTTGGAGAATAACGTACCTTTCAAGATTTTACTTATTGTTGACCCCGCTCTTGAACATCGTCCTTTTACTGCTTATCTTTTTCCTAATGTCAGAGTGGACATTCTCCTTCGAGCCACCACCTCTTTGAGGTAACCAATGGATCCAGGAATTACAGCAGCTTCTAAAGCCTATTATCTGAGGGGGACTTTTGCACAGGCTACATGCAACCAGGGAAGATTCGAAGACACGGATGCAATCCTGGAAGGATGCTGCCATGGTCCTTAAGTTAAATTCATTGTAATTTCTAAAAATTAAAAAAAAAATCCATAACAGTGTTACAACAGGTCTATGTTGCCACACATTTTGTATAACTTCATGTAATTAATCAATAATTTTTTACATCATCCTTTAACCTAGGCAAGTATACATTTCTCAGGCAAACTATATAACTATGCTAATATTAAATCCAGATTCGTTTTAATCCAACAAAGCTTTAAAAGAATATATGATTGATAATATTAACAAACGTAATTATTATTACACAAAATACTGATGGTTTGATATTAATGAATAAACACAAAAAATTGTGCAGCTTTTTACTTATGAAATGTGTTAGTTGAGTACTTGTGGTCAGCATGATTGTATAGGTTTCAGGTGTGGGTTTCTATCTTAGAAGATCTGAATATTGCACAGTGTGCCCATCACTCCACGGCAGAACTTCTCAACACAGTTTACTTTATCTGCAAAAGCATGGTCAAATGCCATTGCTTGTAAACTCCCATAACTACATGTCAGATGTGCCAGCAGCAGCTACCTGGCTGCTCTATGTAAGGCTGGTAATCTTTTGCAGGATAAGTGGTGTCTTGCTTGCATTTGGGTTGTTGGCCTTGAGCACAGATAGACACAAAGTGTGGGCCCACTTATACCTGGCTGAGGAAATAGCTTTGAGAGAACAACAAACATTCACAAATTAATCTTCAACTGATAAAACGCAGGTATCTTAAGTGCTGTAACTGGCCAAGATCCCACTGGCATTTCTTCCAGTGATGAATATTTTCTAAGAATCCTTGGGGCCTCTCACCTGATCATCCTTCTCAACAAACAAATCTTGGGAAGGCAGCTTCCTGCCTCTGGGCCTCTCTTAGATACACTTGCTCTCCCTGCACCCGTGATGTCAGCCAGAGAGGGATGGCGTGTCTGCGGAGCACTCGGAGCTTGCTCCGGAATGCCGGGTAAAGGAATTCTTCTTGGAGGCTGCCCCACCTTCTAATAAATCAGCTGTAACCAGCTACAGACCAGATGGCTACCAGCTGTAACCAGCTGTGCCCAGGAGTGGGCTTAATGTGATTCTTGACAGACACTCCTTTCTCCCCACATTCCCAACTTGTCCCACTGTTACTCACATCCCCCTTGGAAATCATTTTCCCGGGGCTACGAGAAAGCTCGCCATCTGGTCTCCTGACACCCCTTGTCTGGAGCTGTGTTGGGTGGACAGTTCTCCACACACACCTTATTGCTTCTCACTTTGAACTTGTGCTTCTGCTGCTCTCTTTGCTTGGGATGTCCCTTTCTTTCCCACCTTCACTTCCAGCCCCCGACACGTTGCCTAGATGCAGTCTGCAAGACTGAGCCCAACACGGGCATTCAAAAAGGGCTTCCAGGAGGACGGGCCCCTCACCGCCTCGCCCAGACTTCACATAGTACCCTGTTTTCCTGTGTGTCTCCTCCCTCTGGACTTCTCTCCGAGACGCTCCAGGTGGGAGACTCCAGCTAATAAATGTCTCTTTCCGCCTGGTCTGAACACGGCGACTAGTTGGTAGTAGGTGCTCAATGAATGTAACCAACTAACTCAAACGGAAGTGGGCTCAACCCTCTGCTGCCTTAGATCCTGAGAAGGTTGGGTGTCTCTTCCTCAGGGCAACTGCTTCTACCTTCCAGGGGGCTGGGGCAGAGAGGCTGAGGCCCAGCAGCCCCTAACACCTGAGTGCCTGCTATTCTTTAACTTCATTTTGGGAGAGGTCATGGCTCAGAGCCCTTGCGTTCACTAGGTGATTTTTAGGCTTGCTAATCTAGTGCAGTCCCTCTACGTCCAGTCAGACTAGTGAAATGCTTACTTATTTTATTATTCCTGGACTAGTACCTAACACCTGATTCTAGAATAGGCAATGCTACCAAAGAAGAATTAGTGGTTATGAAAAAAAACTATAGGAAAATGTTTTAATTGAGACATTTCTATGCACTAATTAAATTTTTTGTTTCAAATGTAGGAATTAAGAAAGACAGTTATTAACCAATTTCTGTTAGTCCCTGTTAGGGGACACTGATGTTGAATAGGAATGACATTTGAGAATTTCTGCCCCAGTTAAACAAAATTACAGTTAAATATGCCACTTATCAGCAATAAGTCCTTTAAATTTCTTGAAAATGAACAACAGTTAAAAAACAAAACGAAAACTAATGGAGCTTACATCCTGAAATAGGCTTATCGCCCTCCCTCAATCACTGAAGAGAATAACCATTCACCACCTTTTTCCTTCTTAGGCTGCGAGGTTGAGATTCTTGGTGTCAGACCCACTTACTGCCTGGAATACAAAACTTCCCCAACAGATATCAATTTTGCCAACGCAGTCAGCGATGCTCTCGACTCCCTCAAGTAAGTGCCCCGGGTTCTTAGCCATGCCATTGCTCCTCCTTGTTTTCAGCACCAAAGACAAATGCTAACGTGAATGAAGAAGGCTTGGTGTAGGTAGAATGTCTCTAATGTATTGGTATAGATGGGAGGTAGGCCGTGACGTGGTGAGTGCTTGTATCTCAGACGATATCAACAAGTGTGTGACCAAAAGGGAGGATCTGGGGTGAAATAGGTCTGGATAATGGCTCTACCTTCTTCTTGGAAAGCAATGAGCATATCAGAGCATAGAACTTTATCTTCTCTCCCTTGAAACCATAACACACAGTTTGGAAAATGCAGTAATTAGTAATAGCACATGTGAGTCTGTCAGGGAATGTGACCAACAAGACAAGTCAAGGCAAAGTCTCAGTCAGCCTCAGAAATCACGATGTGGATGTCAAGATGGATGACCCGGTGGGGTGGTCTCCATGGAAAATCACCCGCCAAGAGGCTGAGGAATTGGGGCTCTTATGTTTCCAGGGCTGGACATGGGGTCGCCATGGCTACAGAAGGGGCCTCTTGGGTGGGGTCAATGTGGAAGACCCATCGTGTTCAGAGGGTGGAGACCATGGAAGGACTTCCATGCAGGGCAGTTCTGGGGAGCCATCACTCCATGGGCACTGGCCACGGGACTGTACCTCGGGTAGCATTGGCCAAGTACGAATCCCATTCTTTCCACCAGCACCGCAGGCATCATGGGGGGTAGCAGTGACTCCCTCAGAGCTGACAGGAGCAGACAACAGGCTTGCCTTTGTCTTAGAGTGATTCCACTTCCACGAACGTCTATCAAGAGGGCATTCTGGGCACGTAAGGGTTCAGGCTCTGATCCACAGATTAGAGAGGAAATGGGTTTAAAATCCTTAAGGAGAAGGGACAAAGTAAAATGTTAGGGTATTTGCGGGGTTGGGGGCGGGCATGGAGGCAAGGGATGGGGATCGGAGGAAGTCACCTATATGTCAACATTCTCCACGAGGGTTGTAACTCGAATGTGCCACGGGACCTGCCTCCTGCCTACTCTGTTGTCTTTTCTTGCCCACAAGTGCTGAAAAGCCAACCACATGCGAACTGGAGTGTAGTGTGGCGGCCTCATTTGCGCAAACAAAGCAGAATGGCGTGGCCGGCATAGCAGAGGAGCTGGACCTTTCCAGGGGTCTCAGTCTGCATGAGGCCGTTTCCAGCATGCACAAATACTAACACTCCCTACAGCATGCACAAATGCTAGCTCCCGCTCCCTGCAGCTCACCGCCTTGCCAAATGGGAAAATGTGGAACACAGTTGCCACACAAACACCTCCCAATAATGCAACATTGTTGGGCATGGGATCTTTTTTGCATCCATCTTGTGGTGACAGCTGGGTGGTCTCCCACTGTGCACCACCCAGGGACTCACAGATAGAGAAGTATGAGTATCTGAGAATTATGCAACAGTCCACATCAGTTTCTTTCCGGGGGACTCAGGAGATGACAAGACAGGTTGGAAGGAGACTCTAAGAAACACAGACGCAGAAAAGGATGGTGGAGAATTATGGGATACTATCATTGTAAGGTGCAGAAATGCTTAATAACGTAGAGCAGTGTTTCCCAAACTGTGGTACGCTTACCCACAAGGGTATGGGAAGAGTATGGTGGGGGTACGCGTTGCACCAGAGTTCGGTGGGGATATGCACTGCACCGTGCTTAGCTGCGCCTAAATCTACGTTCTCATGAGTACAAGGGATGCTCAGTGTTACGAAAATTATAGCAGGGGTACACATATGTCAAAGTTTGGGAAACACTGAGTCGTAGAGGATCATCAAACCACAATCTCTATCAGACGAGAGTAATTCCATCCTGCCAGGCTCCCGCAGGTTACCAGCTGTGCTTCTGGCGTCTGGGCACTAATCCGTAGTTAAGTCTGGGAGCGTAAGCAAGATTACTAGATGCCGCCTTGTACTGCACTGCAAGGACAGGGGCTTACGTTTCTGGCCTTATTTCTAAGTTTTGGATTGCCTTTGTTAACAGTAATGTCCACCCTCCCTTGAAATTGCCTCCCTTTCCCTCTCCCTCATTCTTTCTCTTTCCAACCCTCGTCAGTCAGGAAAATGAATGTGGCATTATGAACTTTTTACATTGAAAGGAAATCTGGACAGAATCCCGAGGTGATGGGGGACCGGAGTGTCCCTGAAGTCCGGGGCGAGGGGCCCCTTACAGCTCTCAGGTAACTGGGCTGATGGCCACATGTCCTGGCTCTGTTCCTGGACCTTTAAGCCATAAATAGCCAATAACAGGCCTGCAGACATTCCCACCCATCGCTCCTCACCCGAGCACTTCGTTACAAATGAGCTGGCCTGTGATGGAGACCAGGCCCAGGTGGGAAACAGCTGGCGACCAAGAATTTGTCAGCTAGACTCCAAGCAGGCGAGAGCTCTCAGCCTGGAAGACGGGGGTCCCTCATGAATCAGGGAGACCCCAGTATTGAAGCTTTCACGCAAGGCACATGCATAAATCCCGGACTCTCAAGCACCCCGAGGCCGGAGCTGCCGGCATCTGGAGTTGACAGCTTCCTGACACGAAGCCATCAGGTACCTCCGAGAGAAACCCTGGCTGTCTGATCACACGGAGATTTGTGGACATGGCAACTAGGCTAAGAGAGACCAGCCCAGTGGCTGCTGCGGGGAACCGAGGTGTCTAAGACGAAATGACCTAAAAGCATTTCATTGAACTTGACTACAATCCTGGCTGGGAACTGTTTCCCACATACAAGCCCCACCCTGGAAGGGTGCACACCGAGACCCAGGACACACCGTGCAAGCCGCACAGCCACGTGCTGAGGCTTATCTAAACGAATGACTGTTCTGGACGGCTCCGCACATTCAAACGAAGCACCGTCAGCCTTCATTGTCATGAACTTGGGCCTCAAAGAAGCTTAGGAATAAGTGGAAATGCATCAGGGCCAGCAAGAGGTCCACCCGCCATTGGTGCGCATGGAGATCTCAGTGGCTTGTTCTCTGCTGTCTTACATGCCGAGGGAGTGAGGTCTGGCCATTCCCACGTGACTGTGACCAGTGATAACATCATTTGTGGGAAACACCTACATAACAACCTAACCCAACCCCCGCTGTGTAGGACAGTGGTCTTGGCATTTGTAAAGAAGAGCCAGTTTATGTGTGTTCTAAAGAGAGAAAAGTGGTCCCGGCTGGGTAGCCCAGTTGGTTAGAGCATCGTCCCAATGTGCTAAGGTTGGGGGTTCGATCCTTGGTCAGGGCACATATAAGACTCAACCAATAAATGCATAAATGAGTGGATGAACAAATCGATGTTTCTCTCAAAAATCAACAAAATTTTAAAAAATATATATTTTATTGATTTTTTACAGAGAGAAAGAGAGAGGGATAGAGAGTTAGAAACATCGATGAGAATCATCTATCAGCTGCCTCTTGCACACCCCCTACTGGGGATGTGCCCGCAACCAAGGTACATGCCCTTGACCCGAATCGAACCCGGGACCTTTCAATCCGCAGACCGATGCTCTATCCATTGAGCCAAACCGGTTTCAGCATAAAATCAACAAAATTTTTGATAAAATAAAAAGAAAAAGAGAGGGGGGGAAAAAACACACCCAAAAACAGTTCTCTTACCTTGAAAGCAAAACTGTGACGCCCACCTCAGGGCTGGCAGTAGAGCAACAACACAGGGTCATTAAGCAGTCCGACCACAAGAAAGAGGGAGGGGGGGAGGGCCATTCACTGGTGTGCATCAAAGCCAAACCAAATGGGAACAGAAGTTAACAGCCAGGAAAGCAGGGTTTACCAGCTGAGGAACTGGCGCCAGCCCAGAGTCACAGGGAGCTGGTGCCCAGAGCCTGGCTCCCGATAGCGTCCGGGGAGGGCTGTGTGGAAGGGAAGTCATTCCTCGCGGTGGCGGAAGGAGTGGGGTCGTGGGCTCTCTGACTGGCTGGGCCAGGGTAGTTGATCTCTGCCTCAGGCTCCGATGTCAGCATGGCATGGCTCTGTCTGGTTTCGTGGGGTGGTCCCTAGGGTCTTCCTGCTCTCATGGGCCTGGGTGACACAGCTGAAGTCCAGATGCCACCTGTAGCTTGGCCGGAACGCTGTTTGTGTGGCCAGCAGGCCTGAGGCTTTGTCCTCAGACAGTGTGATGCTGCCCAGAAGCCGATGCTGAAGGGCTGGATGAAGAAGGAAGGAGGAAGAGTCACGGCAGAGAAATTGCATCACACTTGCCTTGGCTGGCCTGGCACCAGTGGGTGTCATAGCATGGTCGTCTGAAAGGTCGTCCAGAAGGTTGTTTGGCTGTCCGGTCTGATTAGCATATTATACTTTTATAATTATAGATGAGAACCATTTTCCCAAGATCAGTTGGGTTAAGCAGAATGTGCTGTGGGCAGTTGAGGTTTTTCAGAGTTTTCAGTGATTGTGTCCAGGGTGACGGCCTGGTCCCGCCTGGGTTTGAGTCCCATACACCTCTCACCAGCTGTGTGTTGCTGGCAACTGTATTGAACTCTCTGTTCAATACATATATACCTTATAGTGTTGTTGTGAGGATTATTCAAGATAATGTCTGTAAAAGCCCTCAACATATCACCTGACCCAGAGAAACTATCATTCACAGAGCACTTACTACTATTATTCATCCAACTAACAGTTTTATTTTTATTTTTATTTTATATATATTTTTTTATTGATTTTTTACAGAGAGGAAGGGAGAGAGATAGAGAGCTAGAAACGTCGATGAGAGAGAAACATCGACCAGCTGTCTCTTGCACACCCCCTACTGGGGAATGTGCCCGCAACCAACGTACATGCCCCTGACAGGAATTGAATCTGGGACTTTTCAGCCACAGACCAATGCTCTACCACTGAGCCAAACCGGTTTCAGCCCAACCAACAGTTTTAAAGCACCTACTGTGTGCCAACTAGTAGGCTAGAGCTAGGCCAGTGAATCACCACCCCTAGGGTAAAAGAATTTCACAATTTAGAGAGAAGGACAGACACATACATGGGCAACTACAGTCAATAGGAAAAAAAATCATAACCAGAGATGGAGTGCCGTGTCAGCACCTGAAGGGCCACGGGCTGGGCCTGAGCATCATGGCCGACCTCCCCGAGTCCGGGGGGATGGTAGTGTAAGCCGCACTGTGTAAGCAGCACTGTTGGGACTGCCCTGAGGCTACTTGCTCCCCCGGTGGTTGCTAGACACAGTAGGGGCACAGCAGACTCTGAGGACACCTTGTCTTTCCTTCCTGGCGTTCCAAGGATGGGAAGGCCCATCATGTCCTGAGGATGGAAGGTATGGTCTCACCAGGAGAGACCAGGCCACCTCGTGTGTGAGTGTGTGTGTGAGTCTGTGAGTGTGTGTGTGTGTGTGTGTGTGTGTGAGTCTGTGAGTCTGTGAGTGTGTGTGTGTGTGTGTGAGTGTGTGTGTGTGTGTGTGTGTGAATCTGAGTCTGTGTGTGTGTGTGTGTGTGTGTGAGTCTGTGAGTGTGTGTGTGTGTGTGTGTGTGAGTGTGTGTGTGTGTGTGTGTGTGAATCTGAGTCTGTGTGTGTGTGTGTGTGTGTGTGAGTCTGTGAGTGTGTGTGTGTGTGTGTGTGAGTCTGTGAGTGTGTGTGTGTGTGTGTGTGTGAGTGTGAGTGTGTGTGTGTGTGTGTGTGAATCTGAGTCTGAGTGTGTGTGTGTGTGTGTGTGTGAGTCTGTGAGTGTGTGTGTGTGTGTGTGTGTGAGTCTGTGAGTGTGTGTGTGAGTCTGTGAGTGTGTGTGTGTGTGAGTCTGTGAGTGTGTGTGAGTCTGTGAGTGTGTGTGTGTGTGTGAGTCTGTGATTGTGTGTGAGTGTGTGTGTTGGCATTTAACATAAAGCTTCTCAAGAGAAATTGGGGATTCCACCAGAGTGTTAATTATCAATCCTTGTAAAGTCCAAGCAAACCAACTGGCTCTCATTCCCTCTCCATTACTCCAGTTTGTACCAGTTCCTAGGGAAGAAGCTCATTACACCAGCAGCACCATCGCTGCTTTCTGAGGTTCTGGGCAAAGGCAGGGCTGAGGAGGAGGCTCCGGTGGCACACGCCACGTGAGACAATTTTCTTCCATCTCCAGTTTCCATCACCAGTTCTTGCCACTCCTGGCCGGGCCTCGGGGGTTAAGTTAACTTGGCTTTTACCCAAGTCCTCTGGCCACTAGCGGGTGTTTTTCCTGGGACCCACAGCAGTGTGGTCACTGCAGCATTCCCTCTTTGTCCGCATTGGGGCTGGCCCTCCCGTGTCCCCAGGGGACCAGGGCTCCGGAGTGTGTGCTGGTGTCAGCCCCCAGCACGGACCTGCTCGCCTCCCAGAAGGCCGGGGTGACGTTTGCTCTGGCCCATCAGTGACCCCGCAGTCAGAGGCCCCTCGACCGCCCAGCAATAACGGGACCCCCTTATTTAAAGGGCTGCTTCTCTTTTTTCTGGCCCCCGATGCCAGCAGGGGGCGGGGGCGGAGCTATCAGAGCATCCCTGCCTGTGCCCACGCCTTCCACCTTGGGCCGTGACGGGCAATGCCACAGCAGCCAGAGACGAGGGGCCCATGCACGTGTCCTCTGACCCTTGTCACCAAGGTGCTCAGGACCGGCGTGTCTTGGTGCTGAATTCCTGCCTCTCCTTGCAGATGCCATCCTGTTCATTTTCAGCACAGATTCTGCATCCTTTAGCTCTTATGTTCGGTATTATTCTGTACCTGTTTCAGAGGCACAGCGTGGTGGTTAGACCATCGTGTCCTTTAGAGAGTGTCCCCCCGCCCCCATATTCCAAGGACCCCCATGTCCACCTCACCCTGTCATTTAGGGCTGTCGGCCTTGTCGCCCTCGGGGAGGGTTTGAGGATGCTGATGCACCAGGGCCTGGGAGCGGGGTGAGAGTGGAGACGGGGGGGCCTCTCGGCACTGACTCTCCCCCTGCTGCCCCCAGGAGTGGCCGCGCTGACCTGGCCGCTGTCTACCACGAGCGCATCGACGTGGAGGGCCACCACTACGGGCCCTCGTCGCCGCAGACGAAAGACGCCCTGAAGGCCGTGGACACCGTGTTCAAGCACATGGCCCAGTGGATCCAGGTGACCGGACCGAGAGCAGGGCCCCCGCTGCCCTCCCTCCTGTCACTGCCTGTCTGTCCCCTGGAGGGTCACGCCCCTCAGCATCCTCTCCTGCTGTGGAAGCTGACAGGCCAGCCCCAGGCCGTGATGGTCTCCCTTCCTCACTCACCCCTCCTCGGGGACCAGGGGACCCCTTGTTTGACAGCCAGGGCCTGGGGGCGGGAAGAGACATAGATGGCATCGTAGCCAGCCCAGCTGGCCAGCTGGCCCGGTTCTGCACCCAAGTCAGTGCCTGGGAGCCAGGCCGGGCTCTGTCCCTCGGGTGCCATGGCCTGGCTGAGTGACCGGAGGCAAGGTGTTTTGCACATGTGTGAAATGGGAGGGACAGTTCCAGTACCATGCGAGTTGGTTGAAAGAGCCAAAGATGACAACAGTGAGGGCACTTTGCTGGATGAAAGGCCCGAATGTGTCTCTGGAGTGGGATCAGTGCCCACCCCCTCCCCGGAGTGCTTCTGCTGAGTGTGAACTGCAACTTCAGGAGGGGAGCAGACGATTGAATTCAGACTTGGTCATGTGTCCTTTCTTCTATAAAGTGTAGCTTAAAACACCTCCCCTTCTCCTACACATCCTCTTTCCCCTCCCCCTCCCCTTTCTTCCCTTACCTCTTCCTCTCCCCCTCTCGCTCCCCCTTCTCCCCCTCCTCCTCACTCTCCCCCTCTCACTCTCCCTCCTCCTCCTCCTCCTTCCCCTCCCCCTTCCCTTTCCCCCTCTCTTTCTCTTCTCCTCCTCCTCCTCCCCCTCCCCCTCCCTTTCCCTGCTGTGATCACCGCCTTTGTCCACCCACAGGAGCGGGACCTGCAGGACAAGCTCAATGTCATCATCTTCTCTGACCATGGGATGACGGACATCTTCTGGGAGGACAAAGTGATTGAGCTGAAGCAGCACGTCAGCCTGGGGGACCTGCAGCAAGTGAAGGACCGAGGGCCCCTTGTGAGCCTCTGGCCGGCCCCTGGGAAGCACGCGGAGGCAAGCAGCACATGGCGGGGAAGGGAGGCGGACGCGGGAGGGGAGGGAATGGGGCCCGGCCACCACTCTGCGCTTGGTCTTTGTCCTGCTACAGCTGGTGATCTCCATCACCATCTCAGCCTCCCCTGCCTCCGTTTCCCCTTCTCTAAAATGGGCGTGCCGGGACCTGCCGCACTGACCGTTAGTGGCCACTGAAGGAGAGAAAGCGTGGACAGTGCTTCGCAGGCTGAGTGCTGAGCCCTTCCCACGCCTGTGGCTGGCCCCGTAGCACCTGTCGGGCAGTATCGGACGCACGTGCTCTTTCTCGGGAGCAGCCCCGTCCGACTGTCCGTCAGTCAGACAAGCAGGTGGATGGGCTGTGGTCAGCTTTGGCTCAGGACGCACTCTGCTGGGGTCCCATCCCGCTCCCCATAACCCACATCTTCCTACCCAGGCCCCCCTGTCCATGTAGCCCAGCTTCTGTCGGGGCTGCGGGAAAACAAGGTGCGCGCTGGCCCTGTACGGACGATGCACGTGTCACTATGATCATCACCATCAAAGGCCGGTGCTCCCAAGGGGTGTGGTGGAATTCCCACACGTGCAGATGTGGCATCTCGCTTGCTCCCCCCATCTCTGCCCTCCGGGGACCCAGCACCCTGAGATCACAGGCCTCAACCCACCCTTCTCCCCAAACACCAAGTACATCTGGAGAACTGGGTGCTGCATCACCCGAGGAAAGGAGGAGGAGCAGGTGGTACCGTTGGGTGAACACTCTGCCCACCCAATGGTTGTCTCCCAGTGGGGCTCCTGCCATCTCCCAGAGAAACTGCTCTGGGCCAGGACAGGTGGTGCCGGCTGTGGAGGAGGCAGTCGTGGGGTGCCAGGAGTAGGCCTTGGCGGGTCTGGTGCCTTCCCCATGCTCACAGCCGCGAAACACTGGCCCACAGGTGCTGGGAGGTTGCCGGTGTAGATGGAGCGCAGGTGTAGACTTTGGCCAAAATTTTCTCTTTGGCTCAGAGAGACTCCTCTTTTTATTTTATCCCACCCAACCCATCGAGAGCCTGAGAGCTGTCCGTGTGGAGCTGAGAGACTCAGTGGTCCACAGCCCCGCCTCCAGCTCTGCCGCCTCCCCCAGCAGACATCCCTTTTTCTCAGGAAGGGAAGGCGTGTTTGCCCTATGTCCCGTGAGCTCCCTCCACACGAAGTGAGATGACGGTCTCACACGCAGGCAGGAGCCACAGTCACCGCTTCTCTCGGTGACGGTCTGTTTCCCTGGCAGGCAGGCTCCCCGCACCCCCAATTTGGCACCTAGGAGGGCACTGTTTCTGGGATGCCGAGGAGGCGGCAGCTTGTGAGCTGGGAAGCGCTCCTCCCAACCAGGCGGCTGCCAGCTGCCTAGAGCAGTTGGTAGATCATCCACACGTGGGGGCCGTGTTTGGGTGACAGTCTGTCACGTGATGGACACAACCGTGGGTGAGACCGCCATGTGTCCTCGGACGTTCCCCTTCTCCAAAAGCTTGCGGCACAGGCACCCCACTTCACCGAAGTACGGACTTGCGTAAGGAGGAAGTCACAACGCAGGGGCCCATCGGAAACTCTGCCAAACAGCCCGAGGGCTAATTAATTTCAGAGTCCAGTGGATAAACTCCAATTTGCAGTCGGCTCCTCTGCGTCAGCCAGTGGGTTTTCATTTTGGCCAGAAACATGTAAGCTGCTGCTAGATATGGGAGGGGTGTGACGAGTTTACATGTCATCAGGAAACCAGCAGTGCAATCAGTGGCAAACTACTGGTACTTTTAAGATTGGAGCCGAGGGAGGGCAATGGTATATGTACAAAAATAATAATTAAAAAAAAAAAAAAAAGATTGGAGCGGAAACCAGTTTGGCTCAGTGGATAGAGCGTCAGCCTGTGGACTGAAGGGTCCCAGGTTCGTTTCCAGTCAAGGGCATTTACCTTGGTTGCAGGCACATCCCCAGTAGAAAGTGTGCAAGAGGCAGCTGATCGTGATTCTCTCTCATCAATGTTTCTAACTCTCTATCCCTCTCTTTTCCTCTCTGTAAAAAAATCAATAAAATATATTAAAAAAAAAAAAAGATTGGAGTGTAGGTAGGACATGCTCTAGGTCAAGTCAGAGAACAAACCCTCTTTCTTTGGTCATGGTGGTATCTGATTTCTCATTCTCCCTTTAATCTCATTCTCCCTTTAATGACATACATAAGCTTTTGTAATTTGCTCATTTGTTATTAAATACCAAAAATTACTATAAAATGTGTGTAAGGTGTAAAGGATAATATTACGATGGTACCTTACACTGAGTGGCCAGATTATGATGATCTCTGAACGCATAATAATCTGGCCACTCAGTGTATATCCTATATAATAAAAGGCTAATATGCAAATTGTCCCCTCAACCAGGAGTTCGACCAGCAGGCAGTCCCAGCCAACTGCCTATGTTCCCTCCCCTTGGCCAGGCTGGCTAGACCCCACTCATGCACAAATTCATGCACTGGGCCTCTAATATATACTGAGTGGCCAAATTATTATACGTTCAGAGATCATAATAATCTGGCCATCAGTGTATATTCAATATACTGAGAAATAGCACAGTAGCGTTACCTGTAGGAACACCTGTGTGCCCTACTCAGACACTATCACCTGTGCAGCCTCCTCAGAGAAAGCCACTGTCCTAAATTTCAAGTGATCATTTCCCTAATTCTCTTTATAGTTTTACCAAACATGGTCATTAGTTTTTGTAGTTATTTGAACCTTCCAAAATAAGAAAACTCTTGTCTGTATTCTTCTGCAACTTGCTTTTGTGTGAGTGTGTGTGTGTGTGTGTGTGTGTCTCAAACTGAAATTCAGGTGTTCTGTGTCGCTGTAATCCATTTCCTCTTCATTGCTGTATAATATTCCACTGCCATTATCGCCTCGACCCAGGTACCCCTTCCACTGTCGCTAGGCTTTGGGGCTGCTCCAGTCTGCAGAATGTGTCCCTCTACAGACACACAGGTGCACATGCACAGGGGCTCTCACAATGCTCCTAAGGGAACCCCTTGTTTTCGGAGGCATATGGGAGTTCCTCTTTTTTTTTACGTAGCCACGTCTATCAGCTGTGTGAGTAATTTCTTCTTTCTTTTTAGTCTTATCAAGTCCGCCCTCTCCTCCAGGTGCATTCAGTATTCACATTCATGTGACGAAGAGAATGCAACCCCAGTCACCCTGCCTTTCTTTGCAGATTTACAACAAGCTGAGGACCGTGGAGCACATGACCGTCTACGAGAAGGAAGCCATCCCGAGCAGGTTCCACTACAAGAAAGGGAAGTTCGTCTCTCCCCTGACCTTACTGGCCGACGAAGGGTGGTTCATAACGGAGGTAATTATAAAACAGACAGCCATTTACCCATTAGGCCTCTGGTCGGCAAACTGTGGCTCTTTGGCCCCTTGCATGTGGCTCTTCCACAAAGTACCACGGCCTGCGCGAGTCTGTTTGGAAGAAGTGGCGTTAGAAGAAGTTTACGCTTAAAAAACGTGGCTCTCCAAAGAAATTTCAATCGTTGTACGTTGATGTTTGGCTCTGTTGACTAATGAGTTTGCCGACCACTGCCTTAGGCGAGTTCTCTCAAACAACCAAAGATACCAGGTAGCTCTTCAGCCTTCCTAGGGAAGAGGTTTTGTTTTCACTTAGATGTAGCTCATTACATGGCTTCCTTCTTTAGGGAATCAAGAGGCTTGGTCAGGTGACTTCTATTTATTTATTTGTTTTTGTTAGTCCTCACCTGAGGGCATTTTTCCTGTTGACTTAGACTCAGTGTTTCCCAAACTTCTCTCATGATGAGAATCACCTGGTGGAGTTGTTAAACTACAGATTCCTGAATCCCAACTAAGAAGTGCTAACCTAGAATTTTTGGGAACATACAGGTAAAATTGTATACTTAACTAGTGCTCTAAGACGATCTGGGGGAGGCGGCTCCGATGGGCGGTGGCAGCCGGAGTGGCACTGTCCAGGCCTGGCTAATGGCGCTCCCAGGAGCGGGGGTTGAGTGCTGGGAGCTGCTGGCTCTCTGGTGGTGATGAGGGTGGTCTGTGCCAGCCGTCTGAGCACACACGCCTGCCCTCTGCACCCCTGGCACACTTCAACAAGCAAGATGGGGTAGGGGCATGGAGAGAAACTCCATCCATACAGTGCCGTCCTCCCCCTCCCTTCCCTTCCCTTTCCCCTCGCCCAGGAGCTCCCGTTCCTCTCCAGGGCTGGATTCCCTGTGAGGTATTTCTCACTTCCAGGACCAGGGCCAGAGCCTGTGCAGTCCCGCCTGCTTTTGAAAGAGGGCGCCGTCTCAGACAGGGACAGAGACACAGGCAGAAGGACATCTCCTTGCAGCGACCTGTGGCACACACGTCTGAAGGCTCTTGGCACACACGTCTAAGTGCTCTCCCCAGAGGCCCCGTCAGCGAGGCTCCTTGGGCCCCGTGGGGACTCGCTGACGGGGCCTCTCGGGAGAGCACTTAGAATGGCGATGCCAGACTCTGAGCGGCAGGGGTCTGTAAGGAAACCTTACCCCCAGGCCCGTCACACACCCAGGTCAGCACTCACCTTGTATTTATTCTTTTCTTTTTTTCTTTTTTTTTTAAATATATTTTATTGATTTTCCACAGAGAAGAAGGGAGAGAGATAGAGAGTTAGAAACATCGATGAGAGAGAAACATCAATCAAAACCTCCTGCACACTCCCTACTGGGGATGTGCCCACAACCAAGGTACATGCCCTTGACTGGAATCGAACCCAGGACCCTTCAGTCTGCAGGCTGACGCTCTACCCACCATTACTTTTTGCAAGAGCTTCCCCTATGGCCTCTGTGTTCCCCATGGCCACACACACACACACACACACTCACACACACACACACTCACACACACACACTCACACACACACACACACTCACACACACACACACACACACACACTCACACTCACACACACACACACACACACACACACACACACACACTCACACACACACTCACACACACACACACTCACACACACACACTCACACACACACTCACACACACACTCACACACACACACTCACACACACACACACTCACACACACTCACACACACACACTCACACACACACACACACTCACACACACACACACACACTCACACACACACACACACACTCACACACACACTCACACACTCACACACACACACACACACACACACACACACACACACGTCCCACCCCATCTCACCTTTGGCCAAATCTGGAGAGTCTGGGCACCTCCCTAGAAGTCTCCAGGTGGGGTCAGGCTCCTCGACCGGCAGCTGGAGGATGGGCAGCCGGGGGCTCGCCCTCCGGGGCAGGTTTATGCCTCGTCAGTACTGCCCCCGACGAGAGCACCGGGAGGGGAACGTAGGAGCCGTGTGCCGGTGGGGAAAGCCCTCGGTGGGAAAGGAGGAGCAACCATCATTCACCCAGTGCCCCACACGGAGCATATCCCGTCCGGTCGCTCACCGGAAATGGCCAGCTTCTCCCACAAGCAGCCAGGTTACCGCTGCTTTTGAAAGTCTGAGGACAGTGGTCCCTGGAGCAGGTTGTCCCTGTCCGGAAACTCATGGGTCACCCTGTGAGCACAGATTTTCATGGTGGTGTGTTTATTTGTGGAATTTCCACTGGAATTTTTAAATCAGGTCATTGGTCTCCATCTCCCTTCCCCCTGTGCCTCTGTCTCGGGGTTCTTGTGTCGGGTGGGGCTCATAATCAGGGAAGTCACCAGCAACTCAGTGTCCTGCCTGGCATCCAGGAGTCTGCCTGACTGTGACAAAGCTAAACTGGGACGCGTCCTGATCACCAGCTCAGAATCAGAAACAGTCTAGCAAGTCAGAAATGCAACATGCAAACGAAAGCGTGCCCGTGGAAAAACACGAGCTGCAGCTGGAGGAGGAGGAGGGACGAGGGTGACAGAGACTCAGGAAACGGAGCGGCAGTGACAGAGTGCCATTTGGCAACCAGTCACGCTGGGGGCGATGGATGGGCTGAGAGGGGATGGTGTGCGATGCGATCTGACAGCTAAATACGCAGAGGCGAGTTCAGGATTCACCGCCGCCCCTGCCCGGCCGTCATGCCAGAGCACCTTGCCCCACAGCCCGGGCATCTGGGACCAGCTGCAGCCATTTGGTGAGCACCTCCTGTGTGTCAGGCCCTGAGCACACAGTCAGGTCATCCTCCAACCCTCCTGAGGCAGGTGTGATGGCTCCGCTGGGAACCTGAGCCTCAGGTGGATCACAGGCTAAGAAGTGGCAAGGTGAGACTTAACCCACACCCATCCAGTTCCAAAGTCTCTCTCTCTCTCCCTCCCTCTCTCCTCTCTCTCTCCCTCTCTCTCTCTCTCTCTCTCTCTCTCTCTCTCTCTCTCTCTCTCTCTCTCCTTTATAACTGGCTGCCACTTTGGGGAGTGAGGAGGCAGGGACAGGAAGGGCCTCACTTGCGGGCCTGCAGGAGCGCTGGGGACCTCTGGCTGTGGTCAGTGTAAGGACAGGAGATGGTGCCTGGGTTTCGTCCCAGGCCTGCCTCTCGGCAGCTTTAAGAGCAGCGGTTCACCCGGGTGTGCCTTGGTTTCTTCAGCTATAAGCAGGGACATACCATATACTGCCCATGCTGGGATGCTGTGGTGATTCGGTGAAGGGCGGTGTCGGCTCTCAGTGCACCGCACGGCATGCTGACTACATGGGGTTCTTGCTGTCTGGTGAGCTGGCCTGTGTGCTGCTGGTAGCTAGTGATTCTAAACTGACGATGGCCCTAGCCAGCTTGGCTCAGGGAATAGAGCATCGGCCCTGCAGATGGAAGGGTCCCGGGTTCTATTCCGGTCAAGGGCATGGACCTCGGTTGCAGGTTGGATCCTGGCCCTGGTCGGGGTTCCTGTGGGAGGCAGCCAATCGATGTAGCTCTCTCTGTGTCTCTTCAGCTCCCTTCCACTCTCTCTAAAAATCAATGGAAAAAATAAAATAAAAAATAAAATAGCCAAAACCAGTTTGGCTGAGTGGATAGAGCTTTGGCCTGCGGACTGAAAGGTCTCAGGTTTGATTCCAGTCAAGGGCATGTACCTTGTTGTGGGCACATCCCCAGTAGGGGGTGTGCAGGAGGCAGCTGGTCGATGTTTCTCTCTCATCCATGTTTCTAGCTCTAGTAAAATAATAAAATAAAATAAAACCCCCAAGACATCTGATTACTAGGTGCAGGGTGTAGTTCAGCTCTGAGGAAGAGACCGCCTGCATGCCCAGAGCTGTCTGGCAACGTGCGGGCTGCCTCCCAGGGGCAGAGCTCCGGAGTGGAAGTGATCGGAGGGGTGACCCGATGCCGAGAAGGAAGTGCCCGCTGCCGCCGGGTGGTGGTCGGGCCCGGTGCTCCCGGGCCCCGGGGCTGGGACCCGGGAAAGTAACCACCTTGTTGGTTTCAGAGCCGAGAGCAGCTTCCGTTCTGGATGAACAGCACCGGCAAGAGAGAAGGCTGGCAGCGTGGGTGGCACGGCTACGACAATGAGCTCATGGACATGCGGGGCATCTTCCTGGCCTTCGGACCCGGTAGGCGGGGGAGCCACGGGGTTCCCCAGGCCACGCCCCGGGGGCTCGGGGCGGAGGGAGGCCGGCCTGATTGCTTTATGAGCCACGCTGAGCAGACCCAGCCGGTCTCCGGGAGACAGCCCTCGCTGGCTGGCTTTCAAATGTTTCTTGGGTTTGGCAAATGTGGCTGAATAGTTTTCCTTGTAAATTTTAAACCCTGAGTGCAGTGTGGAAAATGTGTTCCACATGTTTGCGATTCATTTTTCACTTAATTCATCAGAATGTGAGTTCACAGCCATCTGATGTCCGGGAACGCTTACCGGACGCCAGCGTGCTGACAGCTGCGAGTTTCAGCACTGATGTGGCTGCTCCCTGGCCAGGCTCCCCACACCCCCTCCTTGTCGAGAGTGCCCAGCCCTGGGGGGGCATTCGGGTTAGGGCAACCAGAAGCTGGCCTGCGCTCCAGGGCAGGCTGGGAAATGCCCCGAAGGCTGACTTCCTCAACCAGATAAATCCTGGGGCGGGCAGAGAGCAGGGGTGAAGAGGGTCTATTTGGTCATTTGCTTTCATTTTGTAGAGCACCGGAAATTCACATTTTGCAAAAGGTTATCAAATACTCTGAGGATCATACTACTACCTGAAACCACCTTTCTTTAAAAACAAACAATTAGGTTAGCTCTAGCTGGTCTGGCTCAGTGGAGAGGGCATCAGTCTGTGGACTGAAGGGTACCTGGTTGGATTCTGGTTGAGGGCATGTACCATGATGCAAGCTCCTCCCCCCAGCCGGGCCCTGCCGTGCAGGAGGCAACCAATCCACGTGTTTCTCTCACATTGATGTTTCTCCGTCTTTCCCTCTCCCACTTTCTAAAAATTAATGGAAAAATATCCTCAGGGGAGGATTAAAAAATAATAATAATAATAATTAGGGTAAAGAGCATTCAACAGCCATCACCAGTCAGTTGACTGGCTCATGAGCTGCATTCCTGCTACTGTCCACCCTCCCGGTTAAAGAGACCGAGCCGACCCTGATACCCACATTCCAAATGCCCCTTTCTGGATGCCGAAAAGAAGGCTTCCATCCATGAAAGCCACGCTTTCCTTACAAAGTATAAGCTAGAGACCACCCTGGGGAGCAAAGGCAGGTACCGACCCCCTGCTGGGCCCACTCTCCCTACCCAGACACAGCTGCTGAGAGCCCGGGCTGCCTGTGTCCGCTCCCTCCGTGGGGCCTCTGGCAGCCTGAGCTTAGCGAACTCATGGGTCCAAGTCCTTCCCCACACCCAGTGCCGAAGGAAGAATCACAAACAGTAGCAGCAAACATCTCAGAGCCCTGACCGGGTCAGGACCTGGGCCTGGGCCTGGGCCTGGGGTTGGGGCAGAGCAGGGCGGGGGGTGAGGAGGGGGGCGTGCAGATGGTGTGTAGCATGTTGCTATGAACCAGTAATAGCTCTCAGGTGCTCCCCAGCAGCCCGGGCCCTGCCAGACCCATGCAGCTCAGAGCTGAGGGAATGAGTGATGAGACCCCGAGGACTCGGTGGAGGTCAACTGCTAGGTTAGGCTGGAGACACTCCAGGGCCGTGGCCTCAATCCGGGAGAGCACCAGACGGCCGGGCTTTCGTTCAAAACCATCACCTCTCCCTTCCCCGGAGAGAAAGAAAAGATCATGAATGCAAAACAGTTGTCCGTTGAAGGAGTGTTTATGAGCGAGGCCCGGGCTGTATCTTAAAGCAGAAGCCAACCAGAAACGTTAAACAAAATACCCAGAGCTGCCTTAGCTTCGGTGGGGGAGATTCTGTCCATGAGCACAGGCCTCCCTCCCGGGCTCCCCGCCTACTAAAAGCCCGTGTCTCTCAGAGGCCGAAAGACGACCCCTGATGCAAACCGCCCGGGCTCCCTGCAGACACGTTCGCCGGCAGAGAGGGCCGGGAGAGCCGTGCCAACCGTCCCGCCTCCGGCTCCCGTGAGAGATGGAACCGCTTTACACACGGGCTGTTCACTCAGAAGACAGTTTAAGAGCAAGGCCATTCCTGGCTCTCTAGCTGCACACGGAGATGAAGGCCCAGCCCTCCTGGTTAATTGTAGGCGCCTCTCACTCAGGGAGGAGGCCCGGCATCCTGGCGGCTGCCCACATGCCGTTTAGGAAGTCAGGGAGTCTGGCCCAGGCTGACCTTTAGCGTAAACCATGCTCCTTGCCTGGCGGAGATCGATCTCTCTCTCTCTCTCTCTCTCTCTCTCTCTCTCTCTCTCTCCCCTCTCTCTCTCTCTTAAAATATATTTTATTGATTTTTTTTTTTTTTTACAGAGAGGAAGGGAGAGGGATAGAAAGTTAGAAACATCGATGAGAGAGAAACATCGAACAGCTGCCTCCTGCACACCCCCTACTGGGGATGTGCCCGCAACCATAGCACATGCCCTTGACCGGAATCGAACCTGGGACCCTTGAGTCCGCAGGCCAACGCTCTATCCACTGAGCCAATCCAGCCAGGGCGGATTTGTCTCTTAAAGGAACTCTAGGAGCCATAGAAAGCTACTTCCTCTCACAACCTGTGGCCTTCTGCATCTGCCACGCCCCCCTGACAGAGCTGGTTGTGCAGTCCCAAAGTCCCGGGAGTCTGAGTGTGATTCCTCCACCCTGGGTCGCGCCCCTCCCTGCCCGGTCACGGACGGAGGTCGCGGATGGTGATGACTTGCTTGCCCGTCTTTGTCTTTCAGATTTCAAATCCAACTTCCGAGCCGCCCCGATCCGCTCCGTGGACGTCTACAACCTCATGTGCCGCGCGGCCGGCATCACCCCGCTGCCCAACAACGGGTCCTGGTCCCGGGTGATGTGCATGCTGAAGGGCCCGGCCAGCCCTGCGCCGCGGCCTCTGCCCCCCGGCCTGGCCCTGGCCTTGACTCTGCTCTTGTTCCTTCAGTAGCTGCTCCTCCCTGTCCCAAACACTCGGCCAAGGGGGCCTTCACAGGGAACAGTTTTATGTCCTATTTGAGTAATAGCTTCTTGAACGCAATCAAGGCCACACACACTGCCAATATTTTATTCTTGGATGATTCTATACATAAAAAAAAATCCCTACTTCTTAAAAAAACAAATATCTGAACTGAAGAGAAGGAAAATCTTGCTCTTAATCTATTCAGCTGTATGTCAGCTTGTCCTTTCTTTTTCATTTGGAAATTCAGATGAACTGTCTGAGCAAGGGCCTGTCCCTAGCAAGCAGCCTTTGAGAGATTATTGTGTGAGGGTCCGGGACCCCGCTCTGCCCCGCTGAGCACAGAGCAGCCCCTCGCCTGTGCCCTGTGCACACCCAGGAGCCCTCCACGGCCACACCTTCCTTCCCAGAGAGAGGAGGTTCCCCGTGACAGCCGTGGCTGCCATCTGTTCCTGTCCCAGCTCCTGGAGCTTTTCCATCTTCTACAAAGACCCAAAAAGGGTGTTATCTTAGCGTGGGCCACCCGTCAATCAAAAGCCCGAAGGACTGGAGAACTCAGAATAAGGCGGCAGGCATGACTGCCCTCCCAGAGTCGGGATGCACAAAAATGTCCACTTCGCCTTGAGGAGCAGAAAAGGCTTAGCGTAGATCAGGGCTCCCCTGTGACTTCTCACGGGGTATCCAGGCCTGAAGCGTGCTGTGGGTGGGCTAATGGATTGCCTGCTGCCTGCCAGCGTGAAGGCCTTCTCAGAGACTACACTCTTTGGGTCACCACACACAACATGGATTATAGCAACGCCCGATGCACATTACAGCTGGGAAAGGTATCTGGCTGGTGAGCGAGGGGACATATCTGCAGAAATCTCAGGCCATTGCTTGGAATGGCGATGTATTAAGTACAAGTTTGATGCGTCAGTGTCCTGGAGCTTTGCTTGTTAAACAACAGTAGCAAAGTGGATCCCTGTGTGACCACAAATTCCAAGGAAAACCAGGGCGGGGTGGGGGCAGAGAACCTGATGGAGTCAAACCCCCATCGCTGACCAACAAGCCATGATTAGGAAAGTGGTGCAGCCGCCACCCTCGAGAGACGAGCCGCTGAGCCTGGCTGGAATGTTTTCAGTTCGTCATGGAGTTAGGCGCAGGGGATCTTGCACAGACAAGGGACAACTGAATGTTTAAGCGATCCGACTCATGGACACACATCACTGTCTTAAAAATGACTTTGCAGGAAGCGAGGCAGATCCGCCAGTGAGACTTTTGTGTCAGGAAAACAACCTCCGTCTCCTCGGGAGGATGACGCCCTTCCAGGGAGTTGACCTTGAAGAGCGGATATTTGCGCTCACCCCGACTCCCGAAGGCGAAGCCAGCCGCCTCTGTGCCTTGAATCATGGGAGCGAAGGGTCCCTGCTTCAAAACGTCCGCTGCATCTCCACACAAGCTTCCTAAGGACTATGTAACGTGATTTTAGAACGCAGCATCGGATCCAAGGGACAGAAGGCAGACCAGCCTCTATCTGGTTAAAAGCAAATCGGTGCTCTCAGCACTGGCAGCGGACGTTAAGTGCACACCCATTGTTCCAGCTTCCTCTGTCCTTAAAGGATGGAGCTCTGATGAACACCGCTCCGCCCGCCTTCCTGTGAAGCAAGGATCCTGAAAAGAGACACAAGCAATTCGGTTAAAAGTGGATCATTGAATGAAGAGGGGTCTAAACATGTATGCTGTCCTGCATTTGTCTTTCCTGCTCTGTTCTACCCACACCTCTACCACTACCACCACCACCACCACCACCACACACACACACACACACTCACACATACACACACACTCACACCACACATACACCACACACACACACTCACAGCACACACTCACACCACACGCACACACAGCACGCACACACACACACTCACACACACACAGACATATACACACAGACACATACACACACACTCACACCACACACACTCACACCACACACACACACTCACACACACACACCACACACACTCACACCACACTCACACCTCACACACACTCACACCACACACACACACACACACACAACACACACACACATACACACACACACACTCACACACTCACACACACACACACACACACACACACTCATGCCTAAAACCTTCAAGTTACATAATCAAATTTCAGGTAGTGGTCTGACGAAGTTACTCAATAAATGCTCTTGAAGCAATGAATGAGAATAAAGAACTTTTGGAATGATGACTATTGGTAACTAACTAAGAAAATCCAGCCGCTAAAGGGAAAAAACACTTTGTGCCTTAAAGAATACATGCATTTTAGTGGCTGGATTCTTTGGCTAAAGTTCTCTCCCCAACCCCTTTGATTTTTGGTTTTAAAGGTGCCTTCTTTCCCCCAGGAAAATTTTACTTTCTCTAAATGGTTTGGTTTCACAGAAGTAACATCTGTGAGGAATATTGTACATAGACAACCTTTTCTGGATTATTTTACCACTTCGTGGCTAATTCCAGGAGGCTGATAATGACCATTGGATCGACCTGCCAATAACAAAGATAAAGGGAAGATCCTTACATCGAAGAGGTGAACGGCCGCTTTCCCCTGTTTCTATGCATACTCTCCAGAACCCAATCCAATTACATCCTGAAGATGTAAGCTTAAGGTAGAACAGGTCCAGAGAATTCTTTCTCACCTAGACGAGTTCTGAGTGATAACTTCCAGCTCCCTTTCCTCTTAAAGTGACCCTGGAAATCCCTGCCAGATCTGAGTTCAGACCCAGACCCCAGTTTGCATCCCCTGACCCACCTTCAGGCTGGCGGGACCTGGGTGGTCCCCATGCGACGCTGACGTCTCACTGATGGAAGGTTTGGGTTTGCCCTAAGGAGAAATGGTGCTGAAAGGACCCTGGTAGACCCGAGTCTCCCGACAGTCATTTCATAGCCCAGCAGTTTCTCCTGTGGCCTCCAGCCCCCCTTAGACCAAAGCTGATGGGTTCACCCTGGTGATGGAGAGAGGAGCCAGAGAGGCATCGCAGGCTTCCCCACACCCACTCCTCCCTGGGTCCATGATTCCCAGCGGTGCTATCAGACAAACTCTTGTTCAAGACACAACTCTTTTATGGATTTTCTAAGTGGTTTGCATTTCTGTAAATATCAAGGGATTTCCAAACACGATCACATGTTTACTCTTTTTAAGCAACTCGTGACAGACCAAAGTCAGCACGTATATACCACTGGCGAGTAGGAAGGGAGGGTGTGCGTGGTCGTGGCAGACTGGTTATAAACACGGAAAACCTGGCCTTGGGTACGTGCTATGAAAATACACTTCTGTGTTGCTTTGAAATCATAAAATCGCACTGAGTGCAAGTGCCTCAAATGTTTAATAAATGTCCCATAAATGTGTGTTGAATGAGAAAAAGAATAAATGTCATTAAAACAATTTGCTTACACCTCAGATATTCTGTCTTGAGTACCTCAAGTTAAATAAGCTTTGCACTTTTGGCTTGCTTCCTTATCCACCGGTCATTATACTTCATTCCATAAACCAGACATATTCCATCCCATCCTTATACATTTGACAGAAAGAAGGAAGGGAAGGAGATTGGAAGGAAAGAAAGAAGGGGAGGGAAAAAAAGGAAGAAAATTAGGTTTTAAATATACTGAGCATATTTACTTTAAAAAAATGTGACAGCTTTATCAAGGTTTAATTCACGTGCCATAAAAGACCCCGTTAGCAAGTGCATAGAATTCTGCAGCCATCACCACAATCAGTTTCAGAGCCTTTTTATCAGCCCTCAATGCCATGTCCATTAGCTGTCACTCCCATGTCCTCCCACCACCACCCTATGTCTACAGATTTGCCTCTTCGGGATACTTCATAAAAAAAAATGGAACCATGCAATCTGGTCTTTTGTGGCTGGTGTCTTTCACACATCATAATGTCTTCAAGGTTTTAGCATAAATCAGTGTTATTTGTTTCCAAAACTAGGGGCCCAGTGCACAGATTTGTTCCCCTTGGAAGGAACTGTGGGCCACAAGGCTGCAGTGGGTACAGGGCCAGGTCTCAGCCCATCCTCCATGCCTCCACCTGACCCCTCCTGCCATGGCCCCTGGTCCCCTGTCTGCTGGCAGCCCCATTCCCATTGCTACCACTCCCACACACTGACAGTGCCAGCTCCACTCACACTGCTGGTGCTGGCCCCAATCCCTCCACGCCATCAGCAGGAGCGAGTGGAGTCAGTGGGTGCAAATGGTAGCTGCTGCCCTGATTGCCCCTCAGGAGCAGGGGAAAGTGAAGAAGCCCTCAGGGACGACTGGGGCCAGCAGCTGCCGCTCACACCCACTAACAGTTCCGAGTAATTGGGACCAGTGCCAGGCACTGGCAGCAGGTACAAGTGGCAGCTCCAACGCCAGCTGTGGGTTCGAGCAATGCCGGCACTGGCACGATGGCTTCAGTGCCTGCAGAGAGTGAGTGGGGCCATCACTGGCAGTGGGTGTGAGAGGCAGGGGCCGGCCTTCATCACCCTTAGGAGCAGGGGGAGGTGGAGAAGCCCTAAAGGGTGCTGCTTGCACCCACTGATGGCGCCAAGTGATTGGGGCCGGCACCAGGCAATGGCAACAGGTGTGAGCAGAGGCTCTGGCACTGGGCGCTGGCAGCAGGTGCGAGTGCTGGGTGGGACCTTGGTGTGCAAGAGCAAAGAGTTTTCAGGAACCACCAGAGGCTTGCCCTGATGACAGTGACTGGCACCACGCCTTGATCTGGCATCCCTGTTCACTTGCTCTACCATCCCGCTGCTGCCAATACCTGCCATGTTCTGCGCTCTGCCACCTGCCATGTTTTGCGCTCTGCTGCCTGCTGTTGAAGCCTGCCATGTCCTGTGTGCGCCCCCTGGTGGTCAGTGCACATCATAGTGACTGATTGTTCGGTTGTTTGGTTGTTCCCCAGCTTGGCCTATGTGCATATTAGGGCTTTCTATACATAGATACTATTCTATTGTGCAGCTATCCTACATTTTATTTATCTATTCATTAGTTAATAGGCACACCTTTTTTGGGTATTATGAATACTGCTGCTCAGAAGGAACATTCATGGGTGAGTTTTTGTGGGTATATGCTTTCGTTTCTCTTGGGAGTATGCCTGGAGTGGAATTGCTGGGTCTCATGGTAACTCTATGCTTAAACTTTTGAGAAACGTGTCAGACTGTTTTCCACATTGGCTACCCCGCTTTGGAACTTACCAGCAGGCTTCCCGATTTTGAGCATCCTCACCGACACCTGGGTTTTACATGACAAGCCATCCTGGTGGGTGTGATCTCTCGCTGTGGCTTTCTTTTGCATTTTCCTCGTGACCAATGCTGCTGAGAATCTTTCCATGTGCCTGTTGGCCACGTGTCTATCTTTGCTGGAGAAATGTCTCTTGAAGTCCTCTGTCTACATTTTTTACTCGAATGTCTGTCTTTTTTTATTGAGTTGTAACCATTCTTTATGTGATCTGTACACACGTCTTTTCAGAGACATGATTTGCCAATGCCTCTCTTCTCATCACGGCTCCTGCATCTGGAAGGGCTCTGTAGCCGACAGGAAGGGAGAACACTGGTGCGCCAAGTCAGGAGGTTCAAAGTCGGACCCCCCAGGAGTTCCTGATGCTGCATGCTGAATGCCTGCGAGGGTGTTTCTTTCCTGAGCCACCGGAACGTGCATCACTGTGCTGGTTTCAGGGTCCCCAAGCTGCCTTAGGAGGACCCGGCATGGCTTGGTCCACATGATGCCACATGGGACCACCTGTCATCTGGTCCTTGCAAAGGACCCCCACAATAGCTCACTTCCCTGTGCCCCTCCGCACACCCCCACCCCCTGCACCTCTTTCCTTCTCCAGCCCTGCTGGCTGCCCTGGTTTCCCCGTTGAGCTCAGGTGCAGGGCACTCTAAATTATTGGGTTTCACACGTTTTGCTAGAAGCCCTCATAAATAAGCCAAAATCCTGTGAACGCACATTCTCCTAATTATGAGTCTTACTTAACTCTAAGCAAAAGAATGATTCATTTCCTTTCCTCTTAAAGGAAAGAAATTTGTCACGTAATTGCCAACAGTTTGTTATAGTCTCATCAAGTTGAACACACAAACACATTTAATTGGATCAAGTCAGAGCCCAGGTCTGGCTTACGCATCTCTGTATACCCAGATCCTGGAACAGAGCTGGGCACACAGTAGGCTCTCAAATACATGAAAAATGGATGCATCTAATTTTTTGAAAGAGCACGCTGGCTGTGTGATTCCATTATTTGATGATATGGAGCCGCCTCTCCAGCCACGAACCAGGGGAAGTGGAGCAGCTGGGCAGACAGGAAGAAGAGATAAATGAGCTCTGTCTTCACCATGTTTAACGTGGCTTCCAACTGGCCTCCGTCACAGCTTGTGCGGAGGAGTTTGGAGTCACAGCCGCTGAGTCCAATTGGCCATTGACCCGGGGAGTTGGTGGCAGGGGGAGGTGGAGAGGAGCTTTCAGAGGGAGGGGACCCCCTCCTGGAGAAGCCTTGTCTAGCCTCTCCTCTCTCCTCTGCTTCCTCCTGCTCCAGAGCCTCTGGCCTCTGGTATTGGGGGGACAAGCAGGAACCGAACTTCACCAAAGCCACGCCCCTCCACTCGCTCAGCGGGTGGTGAGGGCCAGAGGGATGGGACTAGGGTTGGGGAGGGGAAGAGAAGCAGGAGACAGGAGGTGGTTCTCCTGCTCTTAGAGGAAACAATCAGAAGGGATTCTGGCAGCTCAGCACTGTCCAGACCATATAGTTCAGCTCAACACAGCTAAGAGGAGCTTGGGGTCAATGAGCCACAAACATTCTCTCCCTGGCACCTCTGGGAGCCCGCATGGAGGGTAGGTGGCTTGTGGAGGCGTTGGCATCCCGGACCCAGGCTGCTCGCTGTGCCCGAGGCCTAGAATTAGCACCGGCCTGGTGCCTGTATCAGGAAATGCATTGTATAGCAAGTGTCTCTTGTTTGTCTTGGGCAACTGAGCAGCCAGTAAATTAAGTGACCTGCCTGAGGCCACACAGCTAGGAACGTGAGGTCCTGGTGAGTGTGACCCTGGGCGTGAAGAGAGGGGGCACAGCCCTGGCTCAACCTGCTGAACCCAGCAGTCTCCGTCAGCACTCCCTCATGCCCCCACACCCCCTCCTCCAAAAACGAGTGAGCAAAGCCCAAGTAGGATCTTGCTTTGTGAACGGCGTCAGACATTCTCTTAGCACCCACCCTCCCAACCTGTCACTCACGCCATTTCTGGAGCTGCCGATGATGACCCCAAAGCCCCATCATGTGGTCTCTGCCAGCCCTAACAAGAGGAAACACGCGTTTCTATGCACATTGTAATAACCTCAACAAATTCCGTTTTAGGGATTTGGGGGCTCTGGGTTCCAAGCCTGGCTGCCCTGAACTGGGTGAGGAAACTCATAGTATTGATGCCCCAGCTCCAACCCTGGGGATCTTGATTCCAATGGTCTGGAGGGGGCCCAGGTGTTGGTATTTAAAAAAAAAAAAAACCTTCCCAGGTTATTGTAATGTCCAACCAGAAATGGAAAAAAATTAGTCAAAGAAGAAAAATCTCAGTAGGAACCGGGCTCTTAGAAGCATGCTAAGGGAGAGTGCATGGCTGGCATAATTTTAATGCTAGAATTTGTCCCGATAAGGACATGCGTTGTGTTCTGCCATGTTGTGGAAAACACATCTGTCAGTCTGCGGGAAGGTCTTCAGTGCTTTGTAATAAATGGAAAAGTCATCAAACACCAGCCAGGAAATGGTTTCTGTTCCAAATGGACCGCATTGGAGGTACACTCACTGCGGTGAGTCATAGCTACTGCCAACCACCGCAGGCCGCTCACAAGGAATCTCGCTCAGAGACACCTACCGCCCTTTCGGGACCAGCTCCCTCAGTGGGGCCGCAGCAGCTGAGGAAGATGCAGTTAGAAATGCAGCCAGCCTCGCTCTGGGCCCGACAGGAGAGGTCGTGGAGGATGGAATTTAATTTGTCTTTGTGGGAAGTGGCCTCACCTGGTTAACCATCAGTTTGAACCGAGAAAACCAATCTAGCAATGAAATGCACACGGATGAGGTTAAGGCCGGCAGGGACCAGACAGTCCCACTGGGAGAGCCAGAGAGTCAACAAACCACTGAGTAAAGACTCAGTAGATGCTTTGCATCTAGAGCGGTCAGCCCCACCCCCGTACTTACTAAGGAAAGGCCATCCTGGGAGCAGCCCCACAGGCTCAGCACCCACACACAGCTGGGACCCCAAGGAGAGGGAGAGGGCCAGCCAAGCAGAGCAGAGGACAGAGATGTCAGACTAGGAGATTCTTCCCGATTCATTCACTTCCAAGCTCACCTCACCTGTGTGCCTGCCCTGAAGGGATGTAAGCATCAGGATTTCTTTCCTGGCTGCACCATCTCAGCTCTAGGCTGCTACTCACGTGAGTGCAATAATGAAACCTGAGTCATTAAATCCTCAGATTCTGATGTGGGTGGTGGGAGGGGAAAAGTGAACTTTTAAAGCTGAAGAACAGTGATGGCAACTATAAAGGAAGCATACAGTATTTAAACATCCATGTCAAAAGCTAAGCAAAACTAAGTTCCTTCCCCATCATCAAAAGAACATTGAAAAGAATTACAGTAAATACGATAAATGTCGAATATCCTCAATCTTTAAAAAACCCATATGACTCAATAACAAAATCATTTAGACTCCAATAATCAAATGGATAAAAGGCACAGATTGCTATATACTGTACAAATACTTAATGAACAGGTGAGATAATTCTGTAATTTCACAACAGCAGGGACTCTAAGTAGGTTAGGTAGACTGCTTGACCCCCAGTGTAGAAAAACTATTTTCAGAGAAAAATGTGAAAAGTACTGACGTCAAATCCTCCACTAACGTACTGTTTCAAAGTGAAAATAAGGAGCAGAATCACAGTCGGACAATCGATGAAAACCTGCCAGAAAACACGCAGTCACGGAACTAATCAAAACCACAACTGTTTCAAGATGAGCTCAATTACATTAGAGACAATATAAGAATGGAAGAAACATGAATCAAAGGATAAAATCTCAGAAAGGGTTAAACTCAAGAAAGAATTAGAAATGAAGGAACAGTTCCAGACATGAGATCTCCGCGAGATGGAACTGGGTTACGATTCACAACAGATAATGCTTTAGGGGAAATAGAAAGTAAAGTGAAAATCAAAAATAAAATAAGAGAAATGACGAGTAGTGAAGAGAGGCTAAGAGCATCTAACATAAAGTAACAGGAACTTAGAAGAAGAAAACCAAAGCAGAGAAAGAGGACCCGTGTGAAAACCAGAACACATAGAAACGTTCCTGAAACGGAAATGAACGAAGCTGACCCGATGGAACGCTTCACAGACCTGGGAATGCAAACCAGAACTGCAAATATCAAAGCGAAAATTTATTGGGTCTCATGACAAAGAAAACATCCTTCAGGCATAAGCAAAAAAAGAAAGTGATTTATCATGAAAAAGACTTTTCAAACACAGCACTTATTGCAGGAGAAAATGTACTAACATATTTGAGCTCCTAATGGAAAGAAAATGTGAGCCAAGGATTTCATATCCAGCAAAAACGGATTTTCAAGTATGAGCAGTCCAAACTGGCATCGACATGAAAGAATTCAGGAAATATTGTGCCCAGAAAATATTCCTCTTTTCTGATGAGTCTATTAGAGAGCAAGCTTCAGACAACCAAAGTGACCAGAGAAGCACTGGCACAGGGCCTGGCGTTGAACAGGAAATAAACAGCTTCGCGGAGCGAGGAGAGAGCGCAGCACGCAGAGGCCGTACGCGCTGACAACAAACCCCTGACACAGCTGGTTTTAAATGGGGGGCAGGTAGGTAGGAAGGAAATGTGCCCAAAAATGAACTGTCGTGAGCAATCTTTGATCAGTGGTGGGAATATTTGTGCTGCTATCACATAACTAATGTGGAAGAAAATGGATGAGCCGATATGCGCTATCCTATATAATAAAAGGCTAATATAAAAATCAACAGAATGGCAGAACGACCAATTGCTATGATGCACACTGACCACCAGGAGGCAGACGCTCAATGCTGGTGCTACCCCTTGGTGGTCAGTGCACTCCCACAGGGGGAACACCCCTGAGCCAGAAGCCAGGAACAGTGAGCCGAGTGGTAAGGAGTGAGCAGGCAGGCAGTGAGGTTCAAGGGGTCCCAGACTATGAGAGGGTACAAGCCAAGCTGAGAGGACACCGCCACCTTCCCCCCCGCCCCCCAGCAAATCAGTTCCAGACATGAGATCTCCACTAGATGGAACTGGGTTACGATTCACAACAGATAATGCTTTAGGGGAAATAGAAAGTAAGGTGAAAATCAAAAATAAAATACGAGAACATTAAGTGTACAAATTTCATGCACCTGGCTTCCAGTCCTATATAGTAATAGGCTAATATGCAAATCAACTGAATGGTGGAAGGACCGATGTGCACTGACCACCAGGGGCAGCTGTTCAATGCAGGAGCTACCCCACTGCACTCCCACAGGGGGAGCCCTATTCAACCAGAAGCCCTGAGCCCGGCTCATGGCTGGTGAGCCCAGCAGCTGTGGGAGGAGCCTCTCCTGCCTCCATGGAAGCATTAAGGATGTCCAACTGGATATGCCCTGAGGGCTTCTGGGCTGTGAGAGGGCACAGGTGGACTAAGGGACCCCCCACCCCTGTGCACTAGTTTTGTGCACTGGGCCTCTAGTTTTAATCATATAACCCCTGTGCTATCCAGAGATAGGGTTTCCAGTGTGGAAGAGAGGATATAGACTATAAGAGGGTCAATAAGACCTTAGGGTCCTGAATTTGAATTACAAGTATCAGTAAAAATTCCCAGGGATTTTATCTTTAAACTAGAGGCCCAGTACATGAATTCATGTGTGGGTGGGGCCCCTCAGCCTGGCCATCAATTGGGGCCATCGGGATGGTCTCCCTCAGTCCCAATAGGGACAATTCCGGGAGGAGGGACCGAGGGAGGTTAGCTGTGGGAGCACACTGACCACCAGGGGGCAGCTCCTGTGTTGCGCATCTGCCCCCCTGGTGGTCAGGGCGCATCAGAGCGACCAGTAGACCAGTCATTTGGTCGACCGGTCGTAACAGTTGTTTACATGGGCTGGGCGTATCCGCAGTCCAACCCCAGTTCCCACTGTGCTTTCAAATGACAGTAGGGAGGACAGGGAAGCAACCCTTTCTGGGACAAAGTCCGCATCCATACTGATACAGTCGCTCCTGCGCCCAGAGCAGCTGACTGCCCGGCTAGGTAGGTAGCTGGCCGTATTGTGCCGGCTGAGATGTCACCCATGAGCCACACATGGCTACTGAACACTTAACATGTGGCTAGGAGAAACAGATTTAATGGAGTGCAAAGTAGATATCAGATCTCACAGGCTTAGAAAGAAACAGAACATAAAATATTCGGCCGAAACCAGTGTGGCTCAGTAGATAGAGCGTCGGCCTGCTGACTGAACGGTCTTGAGTGCGATTCCGGTCAAGGGCATGTACCTTGGTTGCGGGCACATTCCTGGTAGGGGGTGCACAGGAGGCAGCTGATCGATGTTTCTCTCACATCGATGTTTCTAACTCTCTATCCCTCTCCCTTCCTCTCTAAAAAATCAATAAAATATATTTAAAAAAAAAAAAGAAGAACATAAAATATTCGATTCATACTTTGTGGAAACCCCTTTCACGTCCCCTGTGATTCAGGGTTCCCGTCCAGAGTTCGGGTTCTGGAGAAGGCCACACACAAATGAAGAGACTAGAAAAGCATTACTTTGGGAAATGGGGGCCAGGTGGTAGTCCAACTCTAGTGGAAGAACTACTACCCGCTCCGGCCTTGCCATCCCTTTTATTAAGATTAAGATTATGGGATACACCCATATCCCTTAGGCAGGAGACTCTAATAATAGCCAATCATCGAATTTACTTGAGACTAACAGGTGGAGGCTGCTTCCATTACCAATATCTAGAGATTAACTCTGACCCTTCAGAGCAATTAAGGTTGACCAGCCCTCCAGATTCCCTATCCACAGCTCTCTATTATTAAAACCATGATCGGCTTCCGGCAATACTTTTACAGTGATTCCATGTTGACCTGATACTATAGAAATAGTGTGTTAAATAAAATACATTATGAAAATTAATGTCACTGGCTTCTTTTCCCTTTTCTAAACGAAGTTACTGGAAAATCTTAAGATGCTTACATTCCTCACATTATATTTCTTCTGGACGGTGTTGTTCTAGATCTGTTCTCTGCCTGGGTCTTTGTGTATAGGATTCCCCGAGCTCGGCGTGTCTCCTTTTGGATCACACTGGCGTGCCCAGAGCCACTTCCTCATTTCCGTATGAGCGGACACACACACACACACACACACACACACACGCTGTACTGGCCCCTCCAGAGAGAGAAGACGGGCCTCACCCAGCTCATTTGTGAGTCCCCGAAGTCTGGCAGACACACATGCCCCCCATTACAGAGAGCCAAAGGGCTTCCATAGGTGAGTAACGTAAACGATAATTAAAACCCCACAGTGTCCAATGCTGGTGACCACTTGAGTGACCTGGAGTAACTCTATCTCCTGGTGGCCGGGCCGACCTGTTCCCACGGGGAAGGGGGAACTGGGGTGAGGGAGCAGGGTCCCCAGCTCCAGAGAGGGCTGTGTCACGTTCTCCAGGAGAGGGCCTTGTAAACGCCCAGCCAGCCCTGTGCAGGGCCTTCCACATAGATGTCTGAAGAACATTTCTTTAATTCAAAGCAAGCCACTGGGCTCCTGTCCGGGCTCCTTAATCACTGGCCCCAATGCCAAGGAAAACACGATTCGAGCACCAGCAACGTTCTGTGCCAACGACAGAACAAGCAGAGGTCCCTGTGTAGGTTGTTGGGGAGCAGGACACGTTTTATGTGCAGAGGAAAGCGTAAGGAAAGGAGATTCTCACCTTGTTCACTGAACCAGGTGCGCTCTGGCTTCCTGGCTGCTCTGGGGCTGAGGCACCCTCCCATCCTAAAGGCCTCACCTCTCCCCGCCTCTGCCTTTCGGGAGAGCTCGGACCGTCCCTCCAGTACCTGTGCCTTCTGTCCTGAGAGGTGGGAGGCGCCCCCGGGGCCGGCCATCTCTCTGCTTGAGTCCCCAGGTGGTTTGGTCCTTCATCCGGGCTGGGGTCAGGGCCACCGCCGCTTCGCCGAGTCGCCCAAACAGTAGCTTCTTTATTGACAGGCAAGAGCTGCAATTCACGAGGGAAAACAACCACAAAACACAACAAAGGTTTCCAAAATATCACATCTCGCCAGGCCTCGGAGTCAGGTGGGCGCTCCTTGGCCCAGCAGCAGGAGCTGGACCAGCTAGAAATCACATTAAATTGCAGGGAGGGAGGTGGTACCTTTCCTGCCTGAGGCAGCCACATGGCCCTCGGTGTCTTAGCCTTTTGCCCGCCTTATATCTTAGCCTGCTTGCCCACATTATACCTCAGCCTGCTTGCCCACTTATACCTTAGCCTGCTTGCTCACCTTATACCTTAGCCCAATAGTCGGCAAACTCATTAGTCAAAAGAGCCAAATATTAACAGTACAATTGAAATTTCTTTTGAGAGCCACATTTTTAAACTTAACCTTCTTCTTCAAAATAGACTCTCCTAGGCCGTGGTATTTTGTGGAAGAGCCACACTCAAAAGGCCAAAGAGCCGCATGTGGCTCTTGAGCCTCTGTTTGCTGACCACGGTCTTAGCCTGCTTGCCCGCCTTATACCTTAGCCTGCTTGCCCTAGTTACCCTAAACCACATGTGTCAAACACAAGGCCCGCAGGCCAAATCCGTCCCGCCAGGCCTTGCAATGTGGCCCGCACCGCGCTGTCATCACTGCACTCCGCTGCGTTTCCATCACAATGACAGTTTATGACTGTTCAGTAAACCATTCGGCCCGCGATTTGGGCTGGATTTTAGATTTTGGCCCCTTCTCTGATTGAGTTCGACACCTCTACCCTAAACTGAAGGTGGCAACATGCCCCGAGTGGCAATGCGTTACTCTTCAGCCCAGGGGTCAGAGGTCAAAGGCTCTCCCAACTCCACCATTTGCGTTTGACTTAGGGGTTTTCTGTCAGGAAATGGGAATTTGGTTGATAATTACCAGACGTACAGATAAGGTTTCCTCATTAAAGTCTCATAAGACCATGAAAATAAATCACTGCAAGAGGAAAGAGAAAGAAAATCTTCTGTTTAGACTTTTCCATGACCATGGAGGCCAATTACTCCTCCTCTCCCGGCCCCGTGCCTCGGTGTTCGGCTAGCGCGGGGCCCGCTAATCAGAGGAAGGAATTTTATCCAGACCTCACAGAACTCTCCTGATTTCCAGTTAATGGCTCGGTATGTCAAGGACAGGCCAAGCCTGGCAGAATAAATTATGGGAGTGCAGCTGAGGAAACACAGTGGAGGAAACCCACGTAATATATGTCTGCAGATATGATAGAAACATAAATAAATACTACCATTTCACGAAAATCGAAGGGTTCATTTGGCCCGTCTGGGAGATGAAAGCTGTCAGGAGTCACGGGAGCAGGGACAGCCCCAAAGGAGACGCCAGGAGAAATGGGAACAGACCCCCCTCCCCCTACCGCCCTCCGAGGGCGTTCCTTCCTTTCCTGAGCTTCCCCGCCAGGCATGAGGGGCCCGAAGTGGCTGGGTTTCTCTCAGGAACTCCGCCTGAGGCGTTTCCCCACTCTGCCATCAGCCCAGGACTTCTCCTTTTCCTACCACCATCGCTCAGGTCCCAAGTCCCAGCTTTCCCAGCACTTTGCGTTCTCCAGATTTACACTGGCCAGCCAGTCAGGCCATGGCATCCTGGAGCCACGGGAGTCAGCAAGGTTTCACCAGGGTCCCTGGGAAACTGGGACCCCGGCCTGGCAGAGCGGGCGCCCTACAAGAGCGGGGGGAAGAAACACCCTTGTAGAGTCAGTTAATAATTCCAGACTAAAAGAAACCCAGATCATTTAGGTGTAAGTTATAGTAAAATGAAGCTATTCGGGGCCCATGGCTGGGGGGTGGGGTGAGTGACCGTCTGGTCTGACAGGGACTGAGGTGGACGTCCAGTGTTAGAACCGGACAAAGCTGGAGGTGCTGGTCACCCCACTGGGTGGACCGGAGGCGGTAATCGAACCCCAGCACAGTGCTCATGTCGCCCTTCCCTAAGACTGCAGCATGTCCTCGGCAGTGATGGCAAAGCTCCCCAAAACAGGAAGCTTTAGATTTAGAGCCTATTTCCTCACCTAAAGTGACAGGTACAGCCCAGCACGAAGCTCCAGCCGGAGGCTCCATCTGCTCCATCAGCGATGGGAGTGATTGTCTCTGTCTGCTCAGCTGCCGGAAGAAAATACCAGTTTGGGCGGCTTAACCAAGACATTTATTTTCCCACCGTTCTGGAGGCTGAAAGCCCAAGACCCAGGTCCCAGCTAATCCTGTTTCTGGTGAGAGCTCTCTTCCTGGCTTGCAGACAGCCACCTTCTCATTGTGTCCTCATAGGGCTTTTCCTTGGCGTGTAGGGACCAGGAAAGAAAGAGAGAGAGAGGAAGCTCTCTGTGTCTCTTATTACAAGGGCACTAATCCTATCGGTTCAGGGCCCCACCCCTATGATCTTGCTTGACTTTACTTCCTTAGAGATCACTTCTCCAAACACAGCCACCTTAGGGAACACAGGAATGTGGGAAAGACATAAACATGCAGTCCATAACAGTTAGGTCACTCCATCGTAACTAACCAATTTTAAATCCCCATTTGTAAAGATCCATTGAGAACATGGACATGGCAGTCCTTGGTGGACCAGAATGCCCTGTATGAGCTGATCATATTGCGATGACTGGGGTGCCCATTGGCCATCGGGATGGTGTTCTCTGTCTTGGACTGAAAACACCCACTTCTTCTCGCCCACCTTTCTGTGTGTATTAACTGTTCAATGGCTTTTGTCTGTTGCTTGTTATTGGTGCCTTCACATGAGCCCTAAAACTGCTTCCATCAGACCCATTGCCACAGACAATCCCCCTCCCCAACCATCGCTACTGCCCTCCCTCCCCCCTCTGGTGCTTTACCCAGAGGCTTGGGTCAATGGAGAGAGAAAAGGCAACACTCTGGAGTCCAAAGTCATGACCACACGTCCCTGCCGCTACATGGCAGCACTTCCGGATGCTCTGTCCTGCATATTCGAAGTCCCCAGCACAGAACGTTACTTCCCATATAATTGCATAAAGTCTCCAGGTATTCAGCTAACTTGACCCAATTCCCTTCCTGTCTTATCTGATAAGGAGGGGTACTCATGTTTCTCTCTTTTCAGATGTTTGTACCAATGGCAAGTACTATGCTCAAGGAGTTATCACTGAAGATTCTGGAAGAATGACCGAGTATGGTGCAGGCGGCTGGGCACCATCTGGCCATCATCATCATCTGAATCATTTTTGGGACCTTTGATCTTAAATTGAAAACATCAAAGGAAAAATGGATTCCTAAGTGTAAGTGTCAGGAGCCCAGCGTTAATCCCTTGCTTACCTGGATTTTCATGGAGGTCACAGAGTGACTTTTTTTTTTTTTTTTTTTTTTTTTTTTTAATAGGTTTTGCAGCTGTTCCTTCTGGGCTTCCATTACCCACCATGCATTGCAGAGGTTCCCTGGCCATGGGAGACAGGACAGAGGATCCATGCTGAGTGTCACCAGTGCTTAATGACCCAGTTGGAGTGCCCTTGCAGCATGCCTGCCTGGTGTAGGGCAGTGGTCAGCAAAGCCATTAGTCCGCCGAGCCAAATACCAACAGTACAACAATTGACATTTCTTTTGAGAGCCACATTTTTTAAACTTAAACTTCTTCTAATGCCACTTCTTCAAAACAGACTTGCCCAGGCCCTGGTATTTTGTGGAAGAGCCACACTCAAGGGGCCAAAGAGCCGCATGTGGCTCTCGAGCCACAGTTTGCCGACCACAAGTGTCGGGGATGTTTGCTGAATGGCTGCATGAAGACCGGATTCTGCTACCTGCCTCTGCATTCCTGTTCAGGTTCATACTGGCTGTAACTTCATGGCGGATAAATCTGGGCATTTTTAGATAAGAATTTGAGCAGAGGAGAATTGGTGACTCTCCCCAGGAACGCGTCTGTCATTCAGCAGAATTGTGCTTCTCCTGTTGGGGGCGGGAAGAGGGGGTGCATGCCCATTTCTGAGTACACACAGCCCCTGAATGTGTTCGCCTCTGTTTGGATGCCACACTTTGGAACACACTGCAAGGCTATTCAAACCTCCAAAGCTGTGTCTACACAAAGCATCCACTTGGTTACATAAGCGGTGCAAGTTAGTCATGGGAACAAGATTTTTTTTTTTTTTTTAATTTACAAAAGCGTAACTTGGCAGTGGAGAACCCTGACAAATGCTGCTTAAGTGGGGTGACCAAGGTCAAGATCAACAGTCATAAATTATGTTGAAATGTGCCCTTGGTATGACGTGATGAAATGGCACTTTACTTCCGTGACCTTCCTTTCAAATGCCCATAACCCCCCATCAGATCTTGAGAAAAACATCAGACAGATTCCATCCTGCAAAAGCCCAGCCAGTTCTCCTCAAAACGTCATGGTCATCGCAAACAGGGCAGTCTGAAACTCAGCCACAGCCCAGGGCAGCCAAGGACAAGGCCTCTAAATGCAATGTGGATCCTAGAGGGAAACCCTGGGGCAGGATAAGGACATGAGGGAAAACCAAGGAATCAGAATAAACCACGGACTGTAATTAATAAGAATGCATCGAGCCCTAACTGGTTTGGCTCAGTGGATAGAGCATCAGCCCAAGGTTTGATTCTGGTCGAGGGCATGTGCCTTGGTTGTGGGCACATTCCCAGTGGGGGGTGTGCAGGAGGCAGCTGATCGATGTTTCTCTCTCATTGATGTTTCTAACTATCTATCCCTCTCCCTTCCTCTCTGTAAAAAAATCAATAAAATATATTATTTAAAAAAAAATGTATTGACATGGGTTCATTAATTGCGACAAAGGTACCATACTAATGTCAGAAGGCAACAAGTAAGGAACATGTGTGAAGGACACAGGAGTAGTATGTCCCTATATACTCCCTCTCCTAATCTCTGGACTACTTGCTTAATTTTCCAGTAAAT
Source organism: Pipistrellus kuhlii (assembly GCF_014108245.1). Lineage (NCBI taxonomy): Eukaryota > Metazoa > Chordata > Mammalia > Chiroptera > Vespertilionidae > Pipistrellus > Pipistrellus kuhlii. The sequence continues at coordinate 182,041,655 of NW_023425529.1, forward strand.
CTAAAACTGTTCTACAAGCAAAGCCCATTAATAACACTAATAAAACACGTACAAGGCAAAGCTACTTACTAGGTTACCAAGGTGAAGGGATGTGTTAAGAATAAGTAACATGTAGCCCTGGCCTTGACATTTTTCTCAGTGATTAGAGCGATGATTCATGGACTGAAAGGTTGTGAGTTTCATTCCCGGTCAACGGCACATCCCTCGATTGCAAGCTCGATGCCTGGCTCCAGTCTGGTGGGAACCAGTGGCAACCAGTGGGTGAGTCTCTCTCACATCGATGTGTTTCTCTCTCCCACCCCCTCCCTTCTACCCTCTCTAAAAAAAGTCAGTGGAAAAAAACACCCTCAAGTGAGGATTTCTTCAAAGAAGAATAAATAAAACGTTTATTTTTAAGTTTATTGAACCACATTGGACCTTTAGGACATGGTGCTAAGAGAAATACATCAGACAGAGAAAGACAAATACTGTATGATTTCACTTATATGTGGAAACTACAGTCACACACAAGATCATAGGTCCAGAGAGAAGTTGGGTGGCTGCTGGAGGCAGGGATTGGGGGGAGGGGTGGGCAAATAGGGGGAGGGGAGTCAAAAGGTACAAACCTGCAGTTATAAAGTGACGCATACGTTCTGGGCTTTAGTTGCTGTCTTTTAAGAAGAATAAATAAAAATTCAACATCCCCTTGACCATGGAAGTCAGCTAAGGAGAGAACACATAATAGTCTTACTCAGTTTTAAGTTTTCTACCTTATCTCCTTCTTAATGTGCAAAATATGCTTTGAGACCATTAATGAAGAAATCAAACACGAAGCTCGTATGTTATGTGACTCCAGTCATGGGAAATATCAGAAGTAGGGAAATCTATCAACACAGAAAGGAGGTTAGTGGCTGCCAGGGCTGGAGGGAGGGAGGAAGGGGGTGACTGGCAGTGGGGTGGGGTGTCCTTGGGGTGATGAGAAGACTTTGGAACCAGACAGAGTTGATGATTGCACAACATGTGAATGTACTAAGTGCCACTGAATTGTTCCTTTTAAAAATGGCTCGTTTTGTGTTAAGCAAATTTTACCTCCATCAACAAGACCTAATGATATTGAAATAATTTAAAAATAAAATAATGTAATCCTATATAATAAAGGGCTAATATGCTAATTGACCAAATGGCGAATGACCAGCCACTATGACATGCACTGACCACCAGAGGGCAGACGCTTAACATCTGAGTCCCCCTATAACACAATCTCTCTCTCTTCCCCCCCACCCCACCCTGCTCTCTCTCTTTCTCTTGGTTTTCTATTCATTTTATTTGGGCTTTCTAAACACCAAAGAAAAGTAAGGATCCAATCAATAATGACTTGCAGGCGTCCTCAAACTTTTTAAAGTGGGGGCCAGATCACGGTCCCTCAGAGAGCTGGAGGGCCGGACTATATGAACTACTAATTCCTACTGTAACACCTCGGCTGCGCTCACTGCCCAAAAAACCTGGCGGGCCGGATCAGACTCGTCTGCGGGCCGCATGTGACCCGTGGGCCGTAGTTTGAAGACCCCTGAAGAGGTACACGTAAAATCTAATCATAATGCCAGAAGCAACTGTGACTAATAATTTAGTATTTTTCCTCTTGTACTTCTTTTTATTTTATTTTATTAAGGTATCATATGTGTACATATCTTACCATTGCCGCCCCCCCCCCCCCACTCCGTACATGCCCTCACCCCCCATTCTCTCTTAATCCATTCTGAAAGCATGGTTTCCATTCCGGTCCCCAGAGCTGTGAGAAGTCACCACTTCTGCAGACGGGGCTGTGTATTGGCTCTGGCTTCCCGGCTTCTTGATAGAATTGCTCCAGTGCCTCCCACCATGAGGCTGTCTAACCAGCGTGTCCTTCGAGGGACCTCCTTGGACAGATGCAGTGTCCCAGGGGCGAAGGGTAACCCTGGCGAAGTCACTGCTCTGGCCCTAAAACCAGAGAGCATGTTCACTGCCTGCTCCTGGCGCGGAAAACCACTACAGCCACCCGCACGCCGAGGACGCCACACTGTCCTTTTAACCTGACACCTGCCGGGAAACACTCACGGTTACATGCCTGCGATGACTGAGCACAAGTTCAGACAGGGCGAAGGTAGACACGACTGTCAGGATTCACTGAGGAGCAGGCATAATTTGAGAGGGGAAAAAAGTTCAAAATAGCCAAAAGCCCCCCACAGGGACTTCAGAGAGCACATGGTTTCCCCATTTAGAAGCGAAACGAGAGTCAAAAGCATTCGCTTTATTTGGACTAAAAGTCACGGAGGCGGAAAGACGTGTGATTGAGAAGAATCTGTGGCCGAGAGCTCTTTCCGGAGAAGAGATGCGATTTCTCGGAAGGAAAAGGAGGAAAACCTGACTACCGAACAGCCCTCCTCGCCTGTGGTTTCCTAGAGAACCAAGACTCCGCCTCTGCCTCGCGTTTTGTGTGAAAGCTGACTTTTTGCTGGACACTCACGTGGACATCCCCCCTCAGAAAGTACAATGGAGAGGGAAGTTGTAGAGGACAAGAGTGCCCGCCCTGAGAAACCAGGATCTGTCCTAAGACACACTCAGACTCTCCAGCGGCCTCCAGTCCATCCCAAGTCATCCTTAAAAAAAAAAGAGAGCAAAGAAAAGAAAGCAGAGGAGCACTTTTTCTGTATCTCACAAATTATGGGGAGGCATTTTTCCCTTCATACCTTACCTGGCCCCGGGGAAAACCTGTGACCTGCTCCCAAGACATCGTCTGAGTCTATTTCCCATATTAGCTCTCAGAACGGAACCAGGGGGAGTATTTATTTTTTAAATATATTTTGTTGGTTTTCCACAGAGAGGAAGGGAGAGGGATAGAGAGTTAGAAACGTCAATGAGAGAGAAACATCAATCAGCTGCCTCCTGCACAACCCCTGCCGGGGATGTGCCCGCAAACAAGGTACATGCCCTTGACCGGAATCGAACCTGGGACCCTTCAGTCCCCAGACAGACGCTCTACTCACTGAGCCAAACCGGTTTCGGCCAGGGGGAGTATTTTTGAGTGAGGCATAACCAGGGAGGGAGAGGGGAGATTAACGTGAGAACGTGACGTGCAGCTGGCTGGGATCCCATCCATATCCTCCGGGGAAAGGGTAAAACAAACACCACGAATTAAATCACCAAGGGGGGCGCTCGGCTCCATCGCTCCCGTGTGGACGGGGGCAGGTTCAGGCCCGAGGCGAGGTGGGCGAGGTGCCGAGGGAACACGGGTGAGGAGGGAATTGGAATGGGAAGCCGCTTGGCATCTGTCAGCCGATGACAGCTCCATAGAGACCCTCGGGAGCCGGCCCACGGGCCCGGGGGCCACAGGACAGGTGCGAGAAGCAGTCTGGTTTCCTGGGTTTCACACACAGAATCCCACCTCGAGAGAAAGACGGGGCCCACCTGTTCTCCAGACGGGGCCTTCCCTTCAGAAGGGGGGCCCTGACTCCGGACACGGGGACACAGGAGGGTGGGGTCCTGGGAGCCAGGCTGCCTCCTTCCTCCTGAAAAATCAAACAAACAAGAAACACAGCTGAAACCAGTTTGGCTCAGTGGTAGAGAGTCGGCCTGCGGACTGAAAGGTCCCAGGTTTGATTCCGGTCAAGGGCATGTACCTTGGTTGCAGGCACATCCCCAGTAGGGGGTGTGCAGGAGGCAGCTGGTCAATGTTTCTCTCTCATCGATGTTTCTAACTCTCTATCCCTCTCTCTTCCTCTCTGTAAAAAAAAGTCAATAAAATATGTATTTAAAAATAAAAACAAAAACAAGAAACACAGTAAAATGGAGCTGCTACTTGTTTTTGACATTCCTGCGACCTCTTTACAGACACCATCTCTCTGTCTCAGTCCTCAGATTACCGGCTCAAATGTCGGGGATGCCGGACGCCGGGTGCCCCGGGGCAGAATGGTAGGGCGGGCAGCTGGCTCTTGGGTGGCCCCAGCTGTCTCCACCGGAGCTGCTTTCGTGACGTGTCTTTCCCGCCCACCGCCCAGTGTGCTGGGGTCTGCCCAGATCCCGCCATGGCGGTGGGTGATCGCGGACGCTGCTCTCCCCCGTTGATGCTACCCCTGTCCTAGCCCAGAGCCCCTTCCCGCATGTGAGGGCTGGGGCCCGGGCCACCCCGGAGGAAGCCCACCTCCCACACTGGAGCCAGGGTTTGTCAGGAGAGCCCCAGAGAGGACAGGAGAGGGACGCTGGCTCTCTGGGCTCAGCGGATGCCTGAGTGTGCTCTCCGAAGACAGTCAGGAGCTGGGACTCCAGAACCGGGCGCCTGGTCTGGGAGCTGGGCAGGACTGCCATGCTCACTCGGGCTCTGCTCTCTTTTCCATCCGCTTTGCGATCTGGAACCATGTTAGAAGGGCCCAGCGGGCTAAGGGCCCACGGAGAAGGCAAGGGCCTCTAGGCTCAGGCAAGCACTTCCAAGTATGTTCCACCCCCTCGGGGGCTGGGGACAGACACAGAGCTCCCAGGGCTAAGAGCTCCCCCCACGGAAGGTGGCCCCGGTGGAGGGAGCCCAGTGGGCATGGAGGTCCTCCTTCTGGGCCTACGCGTGGAGCCTGGGTTCTGATGGTTGGTTCTGGATTTCGTTCCATCTGGATGTTTCAGGCCAGGCTCTTTGCTGCCCACGACAAGAAGTCAGACCCACTTAACCAGCAAATGTGCCCAAGGCTCCCTGCACGCTGAGCTCCAGGAAGAGGTCCGGAGGCTGCACACGGGCTGTGCCCCTGTCCGGCCTCCCCCAGCTCAGCACCTCCTGCCCTCCCGCCCAGCCCGTCTCTGGCCGGGAGTGGGAACGGGACTATCCGATGTCACCAGCAGTTGGGGCCAGTGTTCTGGGCCCTCCTATCCTTGCCAGGCCGAGTGTGGGCACCGATCCCAGCTGACCGTGTTCTCACTCATTATTCATGGTGGTTCGCGCCTCGCCGAGTGACTGATCTGTTTGCCTGTGTGATGAACAGGCAGGAACTTGCTGTGCCCCAGCCGCCAGATTTGTAACTGCACCAGGTCAAGTTTCCTAACAACTGCTTGAACAATAGCTCGTCCGCTAACAGATTGTACACGGACGCAGAGTACCCCAACCACAGACGCGAGGTAATGAACTGTGTTCAGTGACCAGGACTTCCCGAGCCTTTGGTAAGAGGAATGTGCTAATCAAGCCTTTTCCTGAAAGGAGTGAAGTTCAAAGGGAATTGTTCCCAGCACTCCCTGGGAAAGGCAACGCCCAGACAGGAAGAGAGCAAAGAGGCAGACGTTGAAAAGAAAGAATGCACAAAGGAATCATCACTGGGGTACACTTCCGAGACCAGGATGCCCCATCCTCTGGTGAGGAAAGTCCAGACTTCCATGCCTTCTGTTGAGATCTCTCCCTGTATCACACCTCCACTTCAGCCTGAGGCTCAGCACCCAGGCACTATCTATGCTAGTATTTCAGTACTTCTAAAACGCTGAAAACTTTAAAGAAAAATAAACGAACTGCCTTAGAAACACAAAAATAATAATACACAATTGAAATACATTCAGGTTCAATTATATATTTACTAGAGGCCCGTGGCATGAAGATGCATGCAAGAATAGGCCTTCCTTCTCATGGATTCACTCCCAGCCACCCAGGAGCCTGCAAGTCTTTGCTCCTTGCTGGAGCACCACTCCTGTAGCTCCCTCCATCCCCTCCCCTCACATTCCTTCTCATAGCAGGCATCTCACCCCCACCCGGCCACTCCACACATGCATATGCAAATTAACCTGCCATCTTTGTTGGGTTAATTTGCATACTCACTCCTGATAGGCTGATGGGGTGTTGTAGAGGTATGGTCAACTTGCATATTTCTTTTATTAGTGTAGGCTAGTGGCCTGATGAACAAAATTCATGCAAGAGTGGGCCCTCCGCCGAAACCAGTTTGGCTCAGTGGTAGAGCGTTGGTCTGTGGACTGAAGGGTCCCAGGTTCGATTCCCGTCGGGGGCATGTACATTGGTTGCAGGCACATCCCTGGTGGGGGGTGTGCAGGAGGCAGCTGGTTGATGTTTTCCTCTCATCGACATTTCTAGCTCTCTATATCTCTCTCCCTTCCTCTCTGTAAAAAATCAATAAAATATATTTAAAAAAAAAAAAAAAGGAAAGAAAAGAAAAGAAAAAGAAAAAAGAAGAGAGTGGGCCTTCCTTCCCCTGCTGCTGGCATTGGCTTCCCCCTGGCACCCGGGACCCAGGCTTCCTTCACAGTCACAGCCTGGTTCAGAAGGACGTCTGGTCTAAGTAGCATATTACCCTTTTATTACTATAGATTGCACTAGTTGCTAACACTGCTGAGGGGGAAGATGGAACTTAAATAATAGAAATGCGTTTTCTTACAGTTCTGGGGGCTGGAAGTCCAAGATCAAGGTGTCGGCAGGGATGGTTTCTCCTGAGACCTCTATCCTTGTGGAAGGCCATCTTCTCCCTATTTCCTTCCTGTGTGTGTGTCTGTGTCCTAATCTCTTCTTAGAAGGACAGCGGTTATACTGAATTAAGGCCTCCCTGACACCCCCATTCCACCTTAATTACCTCCTTACAGGTTCTGTCTCCAAAGAGTCACATTCAAGATACTGGGAGTTAGCACTTCAACAGTGAGTGTTGGGGAGACACAAGTGAGCTCATGATACCTGTAAAATATATTATGTCCATGGGATTTGATTTAGGATTGACAAATGTTTACTTGAAATAGTTTGTAGGTTCCAAGTTCTCACTTTATAAGAATTCCTGGCTGTTCCCAATGATTATTTCAAAAGTTATTCCCAGTCGTAAATGAGATAAATTGCTTGTAGACAGGTATTCACGGAACCAGTCTCTATTTCTGGCGCCACTCCTCTGTCCTTGGAATCTAACTGCCTGTGTGTCACTGGGTATGGAAGAGATCCAAGGAACCTCAGACCTGCTTCACCTGCAGTTCCCACCTCGTCCTGGTGGCAGTGCCATCAGTACTGCCGTCAAAAAGCCATGAGTCCCATTCCGTATCCTGAGTTTCCTCTCAGCCCAAATCTGACATGGAAACAAGTCCTGCTGCTCCAACTTCAAAGACCTTCATATCTGAGCACTTCTCACCACCTCTGTCCCCTTATCTCACCTGGTGGCCCCCCAGCCTCTGCTCCCACGCTGTCCCTCCACAGCCTACTCTCAACCCTGCCGCCAGAGCCCTCCTTGTCAATATGCCAGACCATGTCCGACCCTGTGATTTTCCATTTCGCTCCGAGTGGAAGTAAAAGCCCCAAACTGACCTTCAAAACCTGTCCCGGCGGCTCCCTGCTCCCTCTCAGAGCTCCTGCCCGCCCGCTCTCCCTGCCCAGCGCCAGGGGCACCCTGCTCTTGTCGTAGGGATTCCCTCTGCACAGAACAGACTTCCTCCAGATGGGACAGGTCTAACTCCCTAAGCTCCTGCAATCTCAGCTCACAACGATCCTTCTCTAAAAGGCTTATCCAACCTCCAGATTGGACACTGTTTCTCTCCCCGCCTCCGCCTGCTGCCCCATCTCTCCTCCACCATCCCAGGGTATGCCAAACCTCCCGACCCCTGCCCTGTCCGCCAGGCCTCCCTTCCCTGCAGGCTGTTTAGGGTTCTCGCTGCCCCACCTGCCGCTCCCGCTCCAGGTGAGCTCATGGTCTCCTTCACAAAGCTGCTCCCTTCCCCTGAACTGCAGCCCGCCACACAGCAGCCCTCAATAGATGGTGTTAAATGAGCGAGTAAATGAAAGTACAGAATTCTTTTCAACACTTTCAAGGTGTATCAAAAAGTGGCATTTAGCCCTGGTTGGGCACCTCTGTTGGTTGGACTGTCATCCTCAAAGGTTGTGGGTTCAATCTCAGGTCAGGGCAGATATAGGAGGATTTATGAATCATAATGTAAATATCTTTAAGCTCTACAGCAGTCCACAGGTTGAGAACCGTTAGCAGGGTCACCTAAGACCACCGGAAAGCACAGATATTTACATTACAATTCATAACAGTAGCAAAATGACAGTTATGAAGTAGCAAGGAAGATAGTTTTATGGTTGGGGGTCACCACAACATGAGGAACTATATTAAAGGGTTGCGGCATTAGGAAGGTTGAGAACCACTGCCCTAGAAGCTTGAAGGGAGCATCAAAAGTGAAGGATCTGAAGGTCTGAGTGAGGCCTCCTACAAATGAATCTTCTCCATCTGTGGGTAACAGCTCCTGGCTTACCACCGGATCCTGGAGGAGACCACTGCCCACGGCCACCAGGGGACAGACGCTGGACACTTGCCATTCATGAACTGGATGTCATCTGACCCGCATGGCCATAAAACTGGAAATCCCAAGAGTGCTCAATCATTACAGAAAGATGACCCATACGGGTCAATGCCTGACACATCCTGAAGGTCACGTAAGGCCCACAAGCATGTAGAGCACACGTGCCCAAGCTGCCCGTGGCCACACGGCAGCCTTGTCTATACCCATGGCCTCTTGGCAAATTCTCAATAACCCACTGACTGTAAGGAAAACCATTCCAGGGGGTGTAGATGGCTCTGTGCCGCATGCCAGTGCCAGCCCAAAGTGGACGACTGCGGTCAGTCCTTACAGGCCAACTTAGGGGGAGCCCTGAACACCGGGGGAAGGAAATATTCCCAATGGGAAGCACTTAGCCTAAAGAGGAGGTGGCCTGGGGTAGGGTCCTGCATTGATCCATGGCGTGACTAACACGTGGCCATATGGTCAGAGACAATGTCCTGGTTAAAAACCCACAACTCTAGATGTATGTGTATACACACACACACACACACACACACACACAAATGTAGTTATATACATGTATATTCACACACATATATAGTTATATACATATATAAATATATAGACATATTATATATGTATGTAATTGTAAAATAAAAACTTTGTATGCGATAATGGTAACATTATAAGTGGTTTTATTTTCTTTCTATTTTCTTAGATTTTTCCCACTGTGTATTACTTTTATAAACAGGAAAAGAGTTAACTATTGTTTCGGAAAGGAACCTCCTTATGGCTCAGCATGCTCCGTGGAGTTCATTTTCCTCTGAAGTTTGACTTCTGTAAGCAACCTCGTGGCTGGTGAGCCTGTGGACACGGCCCACCATGACCTTGTGTGAGCCTGTTCAGGAGACAGTGGGCTCACGGTCGTTATCATGGACTCGGTGTATAAATAGAATAAGAAATGAGAGGCTTTCTGTCCCTCCCAAACCCTCCATGGCAGCGTGGCACCACTGGGCGGTCTGGGCTTTGGGGTGGGATTGGCTGGTGTTTGATTACTGACTCTGCTGTTTACCAGACTTTGGACCACACAATTGCCTTCTGAATCCATGTTTCCTCTTCTTGAGAAATAGAGGATGCCAACCACCTCATCCCATCTGCAGTCAGACCGGAAACCACAGAATGGGAAACAGTGTTTACAGGTTTGTAAGATCACAGAGCAAGTCTACTCTGGTGAAGGCAGCAGACAAGCCCTCCAGCCCAGCTCTGGCCTTCCTCTCTGTTCTCCACGTTAGTTTGGGAAATGCCTTTACTTGAGGAAAATAAATTCTAGCACATCCCAGTTGGATGAATTTGAGAGCAAGAAAAGAAAGAGCCCTGCCATTAGGAAAGCATGTTCTGAGCTCTGTAGCCATGAGAAAGGCCTGCACTCATCTCTGACTCTGTCCCTGTCCTTCCCCAACATCATTACGAGGCTGTGGGACCCGGTGCCTCAGAGACACAGGCACGACAGCCCATGACTGAGCCCCCAAGAGCAATCGGGAACATCTCTTCCCAGCTCCTCGGGTTCTGTGAATGTGCCGATTCCTGTAATCCGCCGGGATGGGAGCTCCTACCGACAGCCGCCGCACATGTGCTTTGGAGTCAGACAGGTTTGGATTTGCAGCCTGGGTTCCCAGTCTTACTAGCTTTGTACCATGAGTAAGGACCATGTGCTCTCAAGACTCTTAGACCCTTGGTCTCTGAAACCAGGGTGATGAATTAATCTTAAAATCACCATCTCTAGCCTATTCAAGTGCCTAACATAGTAGTGGGGAAATGAGGGAGGCTCAATTATTATTACTAGAGACCCAGTGTACGAATTCTTGCAGCAGTAGGGTCCTTCAGCCTGGCCTGCAGGATTGGGCTGAAAGTGGATCTCCGACATACTCCGAGGGATCCTGGATTGCGAAAGGGCACAGGCCAGGCTGAGGAACTGCACCAGTACAGGATCAGGTCAGGGAGGAATGCGGGAGGTTGGCCAGCCAGGGAAGGAAAGAGAGGGCTCCAGAGCGTGTCTGGCTCATCTCGTTCAGTACTGATCCACCTGACCCCAGCAGCAAGCTAACCTATCCGTCAGAGCGTCTGCCCCCTGGTGGTCAGGGCATGTCATAGCAACTGGTTGACTGGTGGACTGTCCCCTGGTGGTCAATGCATGTCGTAATGAGCAGTTGAGCAGCTGTAACATATCATTAGCATATTACACTTGGGTTGAACGGACAACTGGATGACTGGACACTTAGCATTATATAGGATTATATAGTGTTCCCGCTGCCCCACCTGCCACTCCCCGCTTTCATTATATAGGATTAAGTTCACATTCCCAAAAGCAGCTGAAGACTTTCTGGAATTTCCTAGGGAGCTCTGCTAGCTTTCCCTCTGACTTTAAGGCAACAAGGGATAAAGTATATAGGAAGGAATCAACCATGGCTCTTATCTCCAAAATAGAATCGCAAGGGGCTCAGCCACGAGGAAGGATAGTAATGGCCAGTGGGCCAGTGCCCCGAGCTGCTGTTCATCCCACAGTCCCCTCCACCTTTGGGCGTGATGCCGAAGTTCGTTACACCAAAAACATCTCCAACCAGCCAAATGCACCGGTGGCAGTGACTGAAGTGTGTGCAAGTTATCCCATAACATAAGGTTGTTAGTCAACCTTCAAACCTTTTGAATGTATCAGGAAAGAAAGAAAAAGGTGTGTGTGTGTGTGTGTGTGTGTGTGAGAGAGAGAGAGAGAGAGAGAGAGAGAGAGAGAGAGAGAGAGAGAGAGAGAGAAAGAGAGAGAGAAGGTGGAGGAGGAGGAGGAGGAGGAGGAGGAGGAGAAGGAGGAGGAGGAGGAGGAGGGGAGGATAGGGAGAAGGAGAAGATATGGGAGGAGGAAGAGGGGGCGAGAGGAGCAGGGGGAAGAAACGGGAGAAGAGGAAAGGGAAGAAAGGGAGGGAGAGAAGAGAAGAGGATGGGAAGGACGGGAGAAGGAGGAAAGAAAGCACACAGCTCTTTATTTTGGACTTGCTAGGTAATCAATCATGTCTGGGACGACAGCCTTGCAGTAATATCTGGGACGCATCCCCTGCCTCTGCCACACCAGGGAAGCGCTGAGCCTGGCTATGAACCTAACTCGGGGGGCACGTGGTAAGCCCACCAAAGGGAGCAGCAGGCTTTCCTCCTCCGCTGTGCCAGACGAGAGAACTCAGGGGTCTGAGGGGACGTGTTCACTGCAGTGTCAGGCGGGAGTCCTTGGACGCTCCCCCTCCAGACAAGCAGGAGCCTCAGCTGTTCCAGGGAGGCTCGGACGGAAACCAAGCGCACACTCCTTCCTCTCTCTGTGCGTGCACTCCAACAGCCTCAAGGTCAAGGACGTCTGAGACACTGGTCAGCAAGCCTGAGGACACAGTCTCTTTGCCGCTGGGGTTCTCCTCCGTAGACCTTGAGGATTGCTAACCAGCCTTCCCTAGGGGCTTCTCTTTTCAAACTATTAAGCTGGTGTCCGGGTCACCTCTGTGGGGACACGGGGTTCAGCGAGAGCACCACAGGCCAGAACCCACAGGGCCCTGACTGCTATCGAGGTTGCTCATTCAGAGTCCACTTCAGTCGCAACAGGTCTTGGGGGAACTCTGAAATGATTCCTCTGAGGCCTTGATTTCCTTTTGTGCTGAAGGAAGTGGCCAGCTCAGGCTGCCTCCAGGACTGTGGAGGCATAGTTCTGCATGAGCAGATGGCTAAGAACCAGGAGGGCCTCAGCATGATTAGCAGGAAGAAGGGTGTCTGTTCCCTGTGTGCATGTAAGTCCACAGGTGTAAGTCCACAAGGAGTAACTGAAAGTAGCAGTTACTTCTTGTTTGATGACCTAAACACATGAAATATTTACAGGGCTTTTTATGAAAAAAGCAACCATTTGCTTGTTGCCAAGAAATTTATGTGCCTGCTATTTTATTTTATTTTATTTTTTATTAGCAAATTGCTTGCATCCTTTATTTTTATTTTATTTTATCTTTATTGGTCATATTATTACAAATGTTCCTCATTTTCCCCCCTTCCATTGCTCCCCTCCACCAGGTTCCCACCCCACCCTCTGTCCTTTCCCCACCCCCCATTGTCTTCATCCATAGGTGCACAGTTTATGTTCAGTCTCTTCCCACGCCCCCCTCTCCCCTTTTCCCTGAGAATCATCAGTTCACTCCCCTTCCATACCTCTGATTCTATTATATTCACCAGTTATAATAATATTGTTCATCAGATTTTTTTTAATTACCTTGCTTTTTAGATTCACTTGTTGATAGTTACATATTTGTTGTTCATAGTTTTTATCTTTATTTACTTTCTCTTCCGAAAGAACCCCCTTCAGTAATTCATATAATTTTGGTTTGGAGGTGATGAACTCCTTTAGCTTTTTTTTTTTATTAGTGAAGCTCTTTTAAATTAGGACAAAAAGGTCTCCAGCTTTTATATGTTAAAAATTGTAACTGTTTATTGGGGGCATGGGACCAAAAACCTTCATTTTATGGAAGCTTATGACATAGGCTCAGCTATTAACCTTTCACAGTGAAACCAGACCATTCCTCCTAAGTTCTGGAGTTCAGTGAGAATCTAAACATTTCCCCCCATATTCTTTTATCACAGGCAATTTCTGGTTCCATGAGAGCATACCTCATTACAAGGCCTTCCAAACGCCCGAGAGGAGGAGGTTTTAAACTCTTTATCACCCGATGGGGTTTTGATCTTCTGCTGACTGTTGTAACTTGAGAATAGGGGGCCTCCCTCGGAGGGAGGGGGTCCATTTGTGAATAGTCTGTGACTTGGAGCAGCTGCTCCTCCCTGTAGATCCTCTTCCTCTTCTTTTTAAAACAAAATATATTTTATTGATTTTTTACTGAGAGGAAGAGAGAGGGATAGAGAGTTAGAAACATTGATGAGAGAGAATCATCGACCAGCTGCCTCTTGCACACCCTCCACTGGGGATGTGCCCGCAACCAAGGTACATGCCCTTGACCGGAATCGAACCTGGGACCCTTCACTCCGCAGGCCGACACTCTATCCACTGAGCCAAACCGGTTTTGGCTTGGTCCTTCTTTCTTGATCGGCCCATTTGCACAGAAAGCTCCCACTACTGAGGGGTGCCCGCTGGGCAAAGGATGGCAGAGCCGCTGCCGAGAGAGAGAGAGAGAGAGAGAGAGAGAGAGAGAGAGAGAGAGAGAGAGAGAGATGTCGAACACAAAGCTCCTCCAGCGCGAAGGATCCTTGAGCTTCTTATCCTTGAGCATAAGAGATCAGAAAACCTGTTGCATCTTGGGAGCCTCGTGTCACCAACAGAGAGGAACACTGTCAAGCAGTTTCTGGGCGGCTGTGACTGGGGGCTGCGCTAAAAAGCATCGTAGGCGAGAGGCTGTATCCTCCAGCGAGTGAAAGATGCTTTTCTTCGGCCCAGACACCCTGGAGGGAACCATCGGTCTGTTCTGTGCACGTGTCCCTGCCGCGCGGGAGACCGCTGCCTCCTTACGCCGTGCTGGGGGCCTTGAGAACGAGAACCACGTGGGAGTAAGTGTTTTACTGGATCTACGGGGACGGGGGTGTCCAGGGCACCACGCCATAAAGCAGCGTCTGTGTGAACTCTGCCTACGCTGCTCCTGGCCAGGCAGAGGAAAAAGACATACAAGTTGAAATGGTTACTTTCTCTCGAAATATTGGTGGCTAGAAATGGCCGATTCGATTTCCCCATGGTATACTTCGAGAGGGGCCAAAGTCCAGGGACCCTTGGTCATAGATATGCTTTGCTAAAACCGGGTGAGGACATGGGTGGAACCTCAGCTGCTAAAGAATGTCCTGAGTTACACGCCAGAATCCGCCCCGTGGACGCAGAGCCGGGGACCGGCCAGAGTTGCAGAAGCACTGACGTGAACGTGACCTCTACATGTGTTAAGAAATACACTTCCTAATACCCGCTGGCGGAGGGTCTGGGGACACAAGCATTGGGAAGGGTCATTTGACCAGCTGTTTGAAAAGCCTTGAACACTCAAAGAGCTAAGAATTCTAATTCCAGGAGACACTCAGGTTCTTTAGGGGCGTTCGTTGCAGCCCAGGATGTCAATGTGAGGAAAACATTTAAAGAAATGGCCACAGATGAGGACCAGAAGGCAGAGGATTTAAGGAGAGACTGGCTGTGCAGCCATCAGAGGCACGGTACAGAAGGTTTAAAGATGTGACGGATGTCCGTGAGACTATGGGGAACAGGCAGGTGGCAAAAGTGTTGGGACTGTGTGGTCCCAGTTTTGTTTAAAAACTCACAGAAACATTCAAAGGAAAATACATATGTCAACATGACACCTGTCTTGGTTGCACGTGTGAACACATATACGTGTGTTGGACTCTCTCAGGCTGTGAGCATACGGTGGTACACGGCTCAGTAATTCACAGGCGAGGCTAGAGATTGTTCAGGACCGGTTTGTATTATAAGGTTATTCTAAATTTATTCAAGCTATTTTCCAAATCTGCAAATATTAAAATATATATATATATATATATATTTTTTTTTTTTTTAAAGAGTTGGATAGGATTTACATATTTGGGCCCTCAAAAGGAGTGAAGCAGAAGAGTCACATGTGGACTTGTATTTTGAGTTCAGAATCAGATTTGGTATTGAAGCATTTCAAATCAAAAGGAAAATAGAACAAGATCATGGCAAACTCACATCAATGACCGCAGGTGGTGTGGTGACTCAGCACAAAACCATAGGTGTTTCTGGAGTCCTGAAGGCTTTTTCTGTAGCCGGTGCAAGCCTATTGCTTTGTAAACGATGCCCTGACACCTGCAAGGGACCCCAACTGGGTGTGATGGTCAGAATTCGGGGCGTGCTAACACGAAGAGGGGAGAACCGCTCACCAGCACCTGCCGGGCCCTGGGAGGTGAGGATGGAGAAGCCTTCCCAGCTTCAAGGGCTTCAAAATCCACAGGACACAGGACGTGCCTGGAAAAGGGAGAACAGCAGACAACACCCCGGCGCTGAAATGACCTGAGGGGGATGGGCCACAACCAAGGACTTCCTGCTGAAAGTCAGGCTGGAGACAGTAAAGCAAGTGTGTGTGTGTGTGTGTGTGTGTGTGTGTGTGTGTGTGTAGGGGGGGGGGGGGGGGGGGGGGGGGGGGGGGGAAGAGGAAGGGCAGGGGATTTGACAGTTCTATCCCCAGACACGGGCATAGGGAATGACAGTCTTCCAGTGTGTCACACTTTCTGATGACCAGTTTTGATGTTCTGTACCAAAACTGTGTTAGAGAATTTGTATGTAATGTTAGCTCCCCTTGTCCCCCACAGGCACTCACAGCGTCCATGGAAGTAAACGTTACATGTAAAGGGTGAATTATGCATGGTCTCTGTCTTTCAATGTGCCTTCCTCCTGCTTTTAAATCGTTGTCATCAGGGGAGAGATCAACCAAAGGACTTGTATGCATGCATATAAGCCTAATCAATGGACACAGACAACAGGGGGGTGGGGGCATGAATGAGCTGGGGGGTAAGGGAGGAATAAGGACACATATGTAATACCTTAATCAATAAAGAAATTAAAAAAAAAAAATCTTGCTGAAACCGGTTTGGCTCAGTGGATAGAGCATCAGCCTGCAGACTGGAAGGTCCCAGGTTCGATTCGAGTCAAGGACATGTACCTGAGTTGCAGGCACATCCCCAGTGGGGAGTGTGCAGGGGGCAGCTGATCGATGTTTCTAACTCTCTATCCTTCTCTCTTCCTCTCTATAAAAAATGAATAAAAATATATTTAAAATAAAAATAAAAATTTTTGTCATCACTGCCCAGAGCACTCTTGAGGCCCTCGGTTTCCACCTGTTTTGAGGGTCCAGCCTCCATCCTCGTCGCCTATAAGAATGCCTCTGCCACAACAATGCCGCCCTCGGTCACCACAATGGCATGTGCTGGCTCTGTCCCTTACCCGATGGAGCTCATGCAACCCTCACAGACGTCCCTGTGAAGGAGGGGTGGCAGGACCATCCCCATATTTGTAGCAGGTTCGATGCTGAGCCTCAGAGGTTGGATGAGTGGGCTGGCTGCGAGCTCCCTCCGTGGGGAGCAGGGGGGAGCGCTCGGAACTGGGGCCGCACGGGGCACAGGGCTGTCCCACGCTCTCCTCAGCATTTCGAGCCCTGGTGGCTTCGCTCCTGGTCCAGGCATGGGGTGACATTCTTTCGGAAGCCCCTAGAAGACAGTGATGATGGCTTTCACGCTGTGTCCCCAGCCGGAAGGAAAGCACTGAGCATCTGCTGCTCAAAACACCCTTTGTATCAAATGAATATTCAAATGATATGACAACACATGCGGGTATATTTGTGTATAATCTTCCTATTGCCTTTGGTTCCTTACTCAAACGGTGTTCTATTTATTTCTGAATTTAGACAAGCAGTATTCAGGGTACTATCAAATTTAAGCTTCGTTTATCTACCTAGCTTTGCAAAGCCCCAATCTACAATAACAAGGTCTTAAATTTAAAAGAAAATAATAAAAATCCCCTTTAATGGACTATCTTTTGGGGGGGGTGATGTTTTTTTCAAGTCTACGATTTAGATGCATTGATTACAAATGACGATAAGGACTCATTAACCACAACATGGACTGACAAGCTGGGTTCAGGGCCCAGCAGGAAGCATGTGGAGACTCTCCACTAGATTCCGGGGGAGCGGGGCTGGTTGTGATGAATGGTCTGGGGAGAAGGGTTAAGCGCTAACGTGAAGAATAAGAACAAATCAAGCGCCCGCTTACCCTGGCCACACGTGGTGCACTGGTCTTCCTGCAGGATGGCATTTTCCCGGTGCCTGAAGGAAGAGGCCTCCTTACCTTTCCCCCGTGAGTCCCACCTCCTGTGACAAATCCGAGTGCACGTCACCGAGCCCAGGAGCACATCTTTGCTCGGGAAAGCAGGGAGCACAGCAATCTGCAACTTTATAAAATTAATAAGGCTTTTCGTGCGCAAGAGAAATCGACGAGCTTTGGGGTTCAGCCCCCCTCAGAGGTGAGGCGGCCAGAAGGTGCCCAGAGAAAGGAAGGGCGGAGCTAACAGAGAGGATTAGAACAGAGGACACACGGTGGCCTTTCCTCTGCTTGTTGTTATTCATAAACTTCCTTTATGAATGGTGATCTGAGTTTAAGGTAACATCTGCTTGACTGGATCAGAAAACCATGGTCCATCTACACAACGGAATACGACACTGCCATAAAAAAGAAAGAATTCTTACATTTGCAGCAGCCTGGATGGAACTGGAGAACATCATGCTGAGTGAAATAAGCCAGACAGTGAAAGAAAAACACCACATGATCTCACTCATTTGTAGATATAAAGAACATTATAAACTGATGAAAAAAGGATAGATACAGAGACAGTAAAGCAACAAACAGCAGAAGATGAGGGAGAGGTGGGGGAGATAAGAGATCAACTGAAGGACTTGTGTGCATGCATGTAAGTGCAACCAATGGACGCAAAACTCTGGGGGGTGAGGATACGTATGGGAGTCCGGGGGGAGGGGGGGATGGTAAGATATGCACACATAGAATACCTTAATAAAAAAATAACATCTGCATACTGTGATAAAAGATGGGCGCCTGCAGGAAGCAAAGATGAAGAGGAGTCTTTTCATAGAGGTGAGGCTTTGAAGAGGTGGGAACCAGGAGCCTCTGGCCAGCGCACCTGCAATGCCACGGCTCCCTTTGGGAACTTGACCTTGTGGTCACTCAGTGCACCCTGACCCCCATCACAGCCAGGGCAGGAGCCCAGTCACGGTTTCTGCACCCTGTGCCTCAGAGGACAGCTTCATTCTGGTGCCATGGCGGAAATCCCAATGCCAGCGGCACCAGTGAACCGGAATTGTGAGGGCAGCGTGGGGTCTGATGTCCATGGCAACCCAGAGTGGGGCTTTCCATTTTATTGTTTTGTTTATTTTGCTTTATTCTTTTTAGCTAACCTGGGTCTTTGGGAATCATTGCAAGTAGTTGGTTAGAACTCTCTGGTCACATTACAGCGGCAAAATGAGTTAGCCACCGCTGGGGACATGGTTGTGGGAAGATATACAGAAAGATTACCAAGAAATCAAAACCAAGGACTTGCCTTAAAAGCTTGGGATGGGGCAGGGGGGTTGGGGGTTGGGGGTGGGAGCTGTGGAGGGGAATGAGAACATTAAAATGAAAAATTAGCTGTGGCGTAAATCTCACAGATGCAAAAGGAGCAGGAGCAGGAGGGTGGGGAAGAAATGACAAGAAACAGAAAGGAAAACATGTGGCTAGGATGCAGGGAAACTGAAATCGGGAGAGAGAGAGAGAGAGAGAGAGAGAGAGAGAGAGAGAGAGAGAGAGAGAGAGAGAGAGAGAGAAAGTTTTGTTGCACTTTTATGGAAAGCTTGCATAAATAACGGTCAGCTGTCTTTAGCTTTCAGATACGGTTACAGGAAACAGATTGTGGGCATGGTCCTGAGCACTAGTACTCCAGCGGCTCACCGGGTGCTTGGGAGGAGCCGCCCGCAGCCCTGCAGGCGCCCTGCTCAGCACTCACTTCCCCGCAAGTGAACTCTGCACTCCGCCCTCCAGCTGTCCCCACACCCACAGCTTCTCCTGCCGAATTCTCTGGCTTCTGGCCGCCTCCCTGCACCCTTCTCCCCTGGAGACTGGCCCTCCGGAGCCCAGCCCAAGGGCCAAAGGCAGGCACTGAGGCTTCCCATCCGCTCTCCCTCTTTGAACAGTTTTGACTTTCAAAGCCATACCCTGGTCCCCGGCTTCCTCTTGGGACAGGGAAGACACACTTCCAACAGCGCAGTGAGCGCATTCCTCAGCGACTTAGGTGAGAAGCAGGCACAGGCACAGCACGCCGCCCTTTTGAGATCCCTCCTAAGGTGGACACACCGGGCCCTTCCCTGCGCAGCAGGCCTACGGAAGGTGTGCTGGAGCTCCAGACTCACAAGGTCACCGAGAAGCAGAGGCAAGAGGAAGTGCCCCCAGGAAATCCAGTTAACAGCATAAACATGGCACAGATGGTTGAGCTGAGGTCATGGTCTTGGACAGGGGTCTGAACTCCTGACTTTAAGACAAAGTGGAGAGCCCAGGGTTGGAAATGATACATGTGAGGGAGGGGAAGAGATCCTACTTGGTCAGGGCAGGAGAGTGGAAAGGAGTGTTCAGAAAAGCCCTCGGGGAAAGATGGGTTTGTGGTGTAGACCCTGAAACGTGATTAACATTTAGACATGAGAGATCGGGCATGGAGGAAGGACATGGGGCTTACCAAACATGTAATTACTGTGATGTCCACACACCACTTTCCAAGCCCTGGCAGGGCGACATACAGGAAGACACACATGAAATAATATTAACATGACCCCCTTTACTCTGAACCTTACAGTTCTTTAGGTCAATCTTAGTAGGACACAATACGTCCATTAGTAAGTTTACGGTCTTCACCATTCTGTCACGCTAGATAGTCTATTTTTTTAGAAAATGTTCTATATTTTCATTTCCGTGTTTAACCATATTTATCTCATCCTATCTAATAAAAGAGAAGTATGCAAATTGACCGTACCTTTGCTACGCCCACAAGCCATGCCCACAAGCCAATTAGGATTTGGTGTGCAAATTAGCCAAAACAAGATGGTGGTTAATTTGCATATCCAGGCACAGAGCGAAGACAGGCAGAAGCCAAGCGCTGCAGAAGGGAGCAAAACTGTGGAGAAGCAAGCAAGCAGGGCAGAGAAGGGAGGGAAGCAGGAGGGGTGGAGAAGGGAGGGAAGCGGGGCGGGGGGGGGGGCGGGAGAAAGGAGGGAAGGGAGGGGGCGCGGAGAAGGGAGGAAAGCAGGTGGGGCTGCAGGGACCGCCACAAGAAGCACTATTGCAGGAATCTTCCTGCAACGGGCCTCTAGCCAGTTTTATAAAGTGCCATGGGTGAAGTACCAAACCTATCTACTGCAAGTGAACAGCTAAGCATGGCCATGCCTCTCAGGCTGGAGCAGGGGGTCATAGATAAGCAGGGGGCAAGACTGGCGTGATCTCTGTAGTAACGGATCAGCATTGGCTCCATCAGAATGAACTCGCATGGAGCTCACTGGAGAGACAGATGTTGCCTGTGGCGATATTTATGGACACGTACATATAAACAGATGAGTATACTCACATGTACGAGTATCGCCCTGCTCTATCTCCTTGCTGCCTCGGCCGAAGGGCCTAGGAATGTGGGCTCTCCAGCAGCGGTGGGCTTTCCTAGCACCTCAGCCTGGGTTTCTAACTCCATCCTCCAAGGAACGAAGCCCGGGCTCCTCAGAAAAGCGGCGGATCCTATCAGAAAATGTACACGTGAACCAGAGCATCTTAAAGTACCAGAGCCCTGGCTCCATTGGTGGGAGCATCATGCTGTGTGCCAGCAGGTGGTCCGTCCAATCCTCTGACTGGGCACATACCCAGGTTTCGGGTTCCGTCCCCAGTCGGAGGTGTGTGCAAGAGGCAGCCAATCACTGTTTCTCTCCTACACTGATGTTTCTCTCCCCATCTCTCCCTTCCTCTCTCTAAAACAAAAATTTAAAAAATTAAAATAAAGTCCCAGAAAGTTCGGAAGGGCTAAAAAAAAAAAAAAAAAAAAAAAAAAAAAAAATCACAGTGAACACATACCTTCCTCACTGTGGTTGGTTAGGAGCCACACTGAACGTTCTTGCATGGCTTTTTGTTTCATTGCCACTTACAGACTACATCAGTCCAGGGGTCTCTGGTCTAATGCAAAAGCTATCTATCCATCTATCTATCTCTGAAATTTTGGCAGATTTCTGTATAAATGTTGAAGAACAAAAGTCTCTTAGCACAAAGATGAGAGAAAATGAGATTGGAGGAAAATAGTGGACTGTGGATGCAAAGAGGGAAAGGCAATATAAATGTGAAATGTAAAACACTAGCAATCAGCTGAAACCACTTTGGCTCAGTGGATAGAGTGTAGGCCTGCGGACTGAAAGGTCCCAGGTTCGATTCCGGTCAAGGGCACGTACCTTGGTTGCGGGCACATCCCCAGTAGGGGGTGTGCAAGAGGTAGCTGATTGATGATTCTCTCTCATCGATGTTTCTAACTCTCTATCCCTCTCCCTTCCTCTCTGTAAAAAAAAAAAAATCAATAAAATATATTTAATAAATAAATAAAACACTAGCAAGCAGTGGTGTGTGTGTGTGTGTATATATATATATAAATTATATGTTATACATTCCTGTGTTATTAATATATTACTATATTAATAAACATTCTAGATATTTACATTTATATAATGGAGGTCAGGAATGAGTCAAAATATTAAGGGACAAGATAGCATAACAACAAACACAAATAATTGGTTTTACGTAGAGAAAAGAGTGAAGTAAAATGCACCCTAGGTAACAGCAAAGAAAAGTAATGCATGGAACTTCACAACAAAGAGAAGAAAGGAGGGCATGAAGGCAGGTGGCCTGGGAGGAGCGTGTTTGATGGAATGTGGGGTCACCTGTGTAAGTGGTCACCCAGACACGCCCATGCTGGCCAAGGTGCAGGAGGTTCCCTCCATTTGAGCTGCAGACACCAGTCCCCAAGTCCTCGCTGATGGAGGAGGGAGACTGGCCCCTTCATGAGCATCTGCTCCATGTCACCCCTCACATCCCAGTCCCACACCGCTGGCCTCCCTCGTCTCATCTAAGGTGCCGACCCTCCCTTTCACGCCTAACGTCCCACTTGTATTGCAACTCTTAAAAAAAAATAAAAAAAAAAAATAAAAAAAAAAATATATATATATATATATATATAATTGATTTTTTTATAGAGAGGAAGGGAGAGGGATAGAGAGTAAGAAACATCGATCAGCTGCCTCCTGCACATCCCTTGCTGGGGATGTGCTCGCAACCAAGGTACATGCTCTTGATTGGAATCGAACCTGGGACCCTTCAGTCTACAGGCTGACACTCTATCCACTAAACCAAGCCAAACTGGTTTCGGCTAATGCAACTCTTTTAAGACTCGCCAGAAACCTTCTCCAGTCTATCTCAAGAGCAGGTGTCTTGATTTTTCTTGAAACTCCTGTGTGATGTGTGCAAGGCACTCTGTGAATATTCATCACTCACACACACACACATACACACACACACACACACACACACACACACGTGTCCCATGATGAACTACTCACTTTACAGGAAAAGTCTGGAGCCACTGAGCTCAAAGAGGCGGATTGTCATTGAATCCATCTATTCCCACAGCAGGGATAAGCTTTCACCATTAAATGAACTATTAAAGTTGGGTGAATAACTTATTATTATTCAGTGGCTCTAGATTTCATAGCTGGAACAGGGTTGGGGCAAATACGGAGTACTCTGCTTGGGTTGTCTTTATGGGAGGAAAGAAAAATCCCACCACTCGACATACATAAAAATAGGTTAAAACCATCCTGTTTCCTTTGGAAAGAAAAGGTTCTTCTGCCCGGTGACCATTCTCGCACAGGGGTCCGAGTCCAGCCTTCCTTCTCCTCAGTGAGCACCGCATCGCCTCCGTGTCCAGCTGATGTGCCGAGCTGGGAGGCACCCCGCCCTCCCCTCAGCACCGCAGCCCCTGGCCCGGCGTGAAGCTCACAATGCACTCTCAGTATTCTTGCTCTTCCGAACTTCACTCCTAAAAAATGGGAGCGTCTGTCCTGGGGCCATTTGAGACAGAGACAAACTCTTTCCTCTAAAATAAGGCTTGTCCTTCCAAGTTGTAGCCTGGAGGTCTCCCCACAGACCCCCACGCCTGCCATTGTCCGAAGCAGGAAGCCCGCTTGGGCGTCGCTTTGACAAGAAAGTCAGGCCCCACTCCTGCCAAGATCGGTTTGGTTCAATGGATAGAGCATCAGCCTGTGGACTGAGGGGTCTCAGGTTCGATTCCGGTCAAGGGCATGTATCTTAGTTGCGGGCACATCCCGGTGGGGGGTGTGCAGGAGACAGCTGATTGATGTTTCTTTCTCATCGATGTTTCTATCTCTCTCTCTTCTTCTCTGTAAAAAATCAATGAAATATATTTTTAAAAAAGAAAAAAAGAAAAGGAATGCTGGTTCTTCCGGCTGGTGTGGCTCAGAGGCTGAGTCAACTATTAACACTCTAAGGACCTTAATCTGTAGCTGTCGATACTCACAGAAAGGTGACCCGGCGTTAGCTCTGGGGCTAACCACACTATACAACATAAACAGGACCCAGGAAGTCACTGGTTTGATTCCTGTTCAAGGCCCATGCCCAGGTTGTGGGCTCGATCCCCAATAGGGAGCGTGCAGGAGGCAGCTGACGATGAACTGTCTCTCCTATGGATGTTTCTATCATCCATCTCCCTGCCTATCTCCCCCCTAAAAATCAACATTAAAGAAAAGAATGCTGTGTCCTAGCTCAGTGGTTGGCAAACTCTTTAGTCCACAGAGCCAAATATCAACAGTATAACAACCGACATTTCTTTGGAGAGCCACATTTTTTTAACTTAAACTTCTTCTAATGCCACTTCTTCCAAATAGACTCTCCCAGGCCATGGTATTTTGTGGAAGAGCTACACTCAGGGGGCCAAAGAGCCGTATGTGGCTCACGAGCCGCAGTTTGCCAACCATAGTCCTAGCTTAATTGTTTGAACAGATCACTTTTAGGTTGGAAAGACGAAGTCCATTCTCCCAGGACAAAGACTGGCCACCACTGAGCGGAGACAAAGGAGCACTGGGCAGATCTGAGGGCAATCAAGTCTGGAGGCATTCTGACCTTGTGCAAGCACCTCATCGGAGGATGCCCGTATCTGTGGATGCTCACTGGTGTGTGTGTGTGTGTGTGTGTGTGTGTGTGTGTGTGTGTGTGTGTGCGCGTGTGTGAAAATCACATTTATTTGAGGATAGGAGTTGAGTGCTAACAAAACAACATCCACATCTCTTTATAATTTCCTATAGAACACTTAATTATATGCATCTCTAAGTCTCCGTCTTTTACATTTGAATAGCTAGTAAAAAATGTGATGTTTTTCAACATTCCTGGAAAAAGATTTTGACCAGAAATTCCTATTTTCAGCTGTTTTACTTCAAAAGCTCTAATCACGATCATGTAATAAAACTTTGTAACGAAATCATATTAAACAGAGCAGAGACATAAGTTGATCTCATCTATTCTTTCTTGGGTGCCAAAAAAAATCCACTTAGACATATAACCAAATGTTATTTAATATTTTAAAAAGTAACACAATCCAAAATGGATATTCCACACAACACTACAGAAACAACATGAACACAATATTACCATGTGGAGGGACTTTCAAATATAGACTTACAAAAATCCCTGTGCTTTTTTTTTCTTTTAAGTTATTATACTAAGCATGACAAGTAATCATCATTTACAATATGGCACACTGACACGATAAAAACCATGTTACAAATGTGCTGTTATAAATCAGTAACATTAGGGAAGACATTTCATGAACTGTAATTATTTCATATGAAATACTATACAATATAAACAGAACATCCATCTTGGATGACCTTTACAGCAACCAGAGACCAAGTAATTTAAAATTTTTTTTTTTTTCAGTGCAAACACATTTTTATTCAAGGCAGTCTTGGCTGCAAAACTCCTTCCTAACATACAGTAAATCCCACTTGCACTTCTTAATTCATTTACCCCTAATGCAATAGTCACATTCAGTCACTCCGAGGAGGGTACCTGCAGAATTACGATCCCTTTTTAAACTGTACGCCGAAATTTAATTCTCTGCTAGGAAGTCGTATCTATGTCAACTACTCTAAGGACCTTGATCTGTAGCTGTCGATACTCACAGGAAGGTGACCTGGCGTTAGCTCTGGGGCTAACCGTCCATGTGTGCCAATGCCACACACACGACTTTGCCCTTCCAATGTGGAGACCGAGGCGGTGTATGGGTCTCTAGTGGGGAGGGGGGAGGTGGGGAGGGGTGGGGGGGAGGCAGGGAGGACAGCGGAGGACAGGAAGGCGAGGAGCTGCTGCGTGTGTCGTTCATGATACGTGTCCTAGAACTGCCGAGGACTGAGGTTAGAGACCTCCCCCCGATCTCAGATTGGGCACCTCTTTTTGGTGGGAGCGAGGGGATGGGGTGCCAAGGTCAACCTTCGGACAGGGAGGTAGGCGGCGATACGTGGACCAGCCAAGCTTCTAGCCTTCCGTGGGCTCCCGGGGGTCACTGCCTCCTGTGGGAAACAGCCCCTTCCCTCGTTGGCAGGGTGTGTGCGCATGTGTGCGTTTGCATGTGCGCAGGTGTGCGCGTGCGTGTACGCATGTGTGTGTTCGCATTTGAAGCCAACAGGAGCGACGTAAAGCCCAATACCAGATAAGGTACAATCATAAGGAGGAGGTTGAATTCCCCTTGAGCTGGGTAGAATGCTGAACCTTGCAAACCAGCAACTGTAAGTCGTAGGAAACACAACTGTGAACACCCGGGAGGGTGTGCTAGGGGAGCCATCGCTGGGATGCTGCTGCAAGACACCCGAGATGAACTCGGTCAGGGAGATGCTGAGGTCTGTTTCAGACACACCAGGAAGTTTAATCATGAATTGTGTGTGTAATTTATGAAATGGGGAAATATTGGATGTAGCCTCCATACCGTCAACCCTTCTGGGAGAGTGACGGAGTGACAGCCGATTCGGTTATCTGACGTGGCCACGATCAGACCGATGGCAATCTCTTTCCTGCCCCTGTTTGACTGACCCAAAGCAAAACAACGTTCTCCATGGCCGTTGCATTCCTGTTTCCTGTGTCCTAGCTTCCCCGAGCCCTAAACATGTGCGGGAGAGCCACTCGGGAACCCATGAGAACGGGCCGGGGGCACAGGGGCTGGGAGAGGGAAGGGGAGGGCCACTTCTGGGGTCCACCGTTCCGGCAGAACGCGGCCCGCGAGTCCTGTGACCCGCCTGTGGCCTCAGGGAAGGCCCCCATCCAGGACGTCCCATCTCCCAATGTGAGGACACTCCCAGCGGGACCAGCTCCCTGGGAAACCCAGCTTCTCCCGAGCAGGGCTCGCCAAGGGCCGGCTTGCTGAAGCGCCGAGACCTTGATACGGCTCTTCACTGAGATTCCCGTCTCGGCACCTTCCACCGCCCGGAGCAGTCGTGCTCCTTGAAAGACACAGGAATCACAGAGCCGACAGGCAACCGGGAACACGGGTCTGTGCCTAGATCTACCGCCGCCTGCGGTGGCTCTGCCGGGAGCGGATGGACGGTCCCCTCCGCCCGTCGCTCCGGGGAAGGGGCACAGGGGGGAGTCACATGGCAGGCGCCCTGAGCTTTCTGAATGAAGATGGACAATGGTGGGACGCTGTGTTCGCTTTCTTTGACTTTATTAGCACACGTCAGAAAAAAAAGCAGCATTGTGTTGGCTGATTGCTCAGGATGTCTATCAGACCGGTAGAACAGAGACCACCGACAGCTGCCGCTGGGTGCCGGGCCGCCGTGTCCCTCCCCCCGTGTTCAGGCACGGGCGCGACGGAGGGCCGGTGCAGGGAGGCCTGTGGGCCCGGTGCTCCCGGAGCACTCCGAGGCCCCAGGGCGATGTGCAAAGTCAGTACGGGGCGGGGCGGGTTTCTGATCGAGCTCCAAGCACTGCCCGGGGCGCGCACCGAGCCTCTGCAGAATGTCGCCACAACGGGATTGTGAGCGACAGGCCTGGGCTTTGAACCAGAAACCTGTGTCCAAGGACACTTCGTGGTGAGGAGTGGCTTTCCTGGGTGGCATCGGCAGAAGCCGGGCCAGCCCAACAAGGGGGCGATGCTTCTGTCGTCATCACAGGGGGCTTTTCTCTCCCCCGGGTGACCTAACGGAACTGAAATTTGCATTTTAGAAATGCTGGCTGGGCTGGGGGGAAGGGAGACCTGGGGACAGCTGGTGTTCGGCTCCGTTACCCCAGTTTCACTGTTTAAAAAAAATGTCTGCTTCTTGAAGTCAGAGAAGCGGTCATTTATTTTTATTAATTTTTTTTTTGTCATCTTTACCCAGCTATCCCATCGCCTTTCAGCTCTCCCATCCACTCCCTGTGTTTGGTGCACCCCTTCATATGCGGTCCCCTGAGATGGACAGATATATAAAACGGAACACAGCCTGTGTGACCGGGGGCGTGGGCACAGGCACAGCTCTTTCCCAGGAGCGACGCCGGGCTCAGTATGCCAGCGTGGGGAGGGCAGAGGACCAGTGCTCCCCAGTCCCGTGTGTCTTCAGTGACTGAAAACCGAGAATTCACCTCAGATGTTTATGGGAGTAAACCGCTTGCTCTGTTATGTTCACCAATGGGCTCTTCACCAGGGGGAACTTTTTAGCAAGAATTGGGGGCGGGGGGAGCGGGCAGGGAAAGGAGACAAGAAATTCAAACTTCCTACCATTCATCACAAAGCCAAGTGCGCTTGGCGGGGGAGGAGGGGATAGACAGGCTTCCGTCTGAAAGTGAAATAATGCCGCGAAAGAAAACCATGGCGATGAGAAAGTCATGAGTCCACGGAGGTGATCGCCGACACACACACACACACACACACACACGCACACGCACACGCACACGCACGCGCCACGGCCTCATGGCACGCGAGTTCTGAAACTCCAATTTTTCTGACCAATACACATCAACGCACGGCTGCCGCTTCATCAAATTTATGGAGGTAGTTATATGCAAAAATAAAAATTACCATAAAGTAATATGCTGCATCATAATAATACATAAGTGTGCAAAATGCCAACAGATGGGTTGACCCTCGGACGTTGAACGCTACACAGAGATTCAACCGGATTCGGTTCTGTAAGCCTTTCGGATGGCAAGCTCACTGTGAAGGGAGGACTCGATAAGCAGCCGTGGGCACAAAGCTGTCATTTCCCCGGAGGACACGGGGTCCTCGCAGTGTGGTCCCCGAGACCCTCGCCTGGGGGCCATCCTGGGTCACATCTGTTAAATGGTTCCTGCCAACACCACCACCCCCCCTTCTGGAAGCCTAGAGAGATCAGATGGGCTGCTTCTACCTGGGCCTTACATCGCATCACCTTCCAAGTCCACCGTTCCTATGCTCATGGCTGCTGCTAAGGGAGTTGTTTTGTGTGTGTGTTTGTTTTTTAAATCATGTCCCAGGCAGAAAGTGTACACATTTTATTGGAACAATGCCTTCTATAAACCGTTTTCTTGCAAAATAGTGATAAATCCCTATTTTAAAGCTCCTAAAGGTAGTGATTTCTTTTTCCGGGTCATCCAGCATTGGATTCAGAGGATGGGGACTTCCAGGGGATCAACCTGAGGCTGGCGGGCTGTTTCAATGGTTATGTTATTTATGAGCTGAGTGTACGGTGAACACTGCAGAGCAGGATTCTTTTGGGGGGGAGTGGAGGAGGGGGGAGGATGAATTTCGACAGGAGAATTTAGTAACTGAATGGTATACAACTCCCCAGGGAAACAGACTCGCAATGGAGTCTCTGAGACGCTATCCCTCCTCTGGACACGGTTAGGCCGTGAGACGGGGGCTGGCGGAGCCATCGGGCATGCCTCGGAGGAAGAGGGGCATGGCACGGCACGCCAACCGACGGGAGCCTGTCAGGGGTGTGGGAGCCGACTGCGACCTGTGCTTAGGTTTCGCCCTAAGCACAGACAAGGAGCCGATACAGCCCCGAGGCGTCTGGCTCACCACGCAACTTCCAAATATCTGAGGGAGCACCAGGGAGCACCCCACTGATGCAGGAATCAGTCTGGCCGCGCAGGCGACTGCGGTCTCTGAAGGGACCGCCAGCGAGGGAGCCCGACTCTGGGGCTTCACACACGCGGAGCCGTGGCTGGCTCCGAGACTGACTTTTGGATATGTGTTTTCTGGCTCCAAACATCACATGCCACTGAGCTAAGTAAACTTTTGTTTTATCTTGTCAGACCGTTTACTTGTGTCCTATGTAACCCTTTTGCGAATGCTTTTCCCATGATCTACGTCGATTCCACTGCTCCCATAAAATAAATAAAGAGCCTTTTCTGGAAAGCTGAAGCTTGGCTATTTGTCATCCCTCTGCCGCCGCCCGGCTTCCTCTGCATTCCACGTGACATCGTAAACCAAAGCCAAATGCGAACCAACCGTCCTGAAGTACGCCGGCCGATCGCCACACACACCCGACTACACATGCCTCCTGAACCGGGCCCCGGTCTCTGTAAACATCACTCTGGCATAGTCCATGTATGCATAATGGTCGTTCCGGTCGATCGTAAGGGGAGTACAGGTTAGAATCACACCACGTTTGCAGAATGAGCACATTCTGTTGTTCGTTACAGGGGCACACCTATATATTTCTGGTCAAAAACTACACTTCATGTCTTCTCTATAGATATCTTCCCAGGAATAAAAGGCCTGAAGTCCAACTCTCCCTCAACCTGCTCTTTCCTAGAACCACTAAAAATTATCTCCCACAGCCTAATTTAGGCATTCTATTTAAAACTACATAAAATAGATTTACGTCCTTCCATTAGAAAGAATAACATCCCCAGGCCATACGCTTCATTTGTATCACAAAGAACATTTTGCTTTCTAGACAAACTCATGATCGCATCTATGATGGCGAGACAGGAATCACGGTCCCTCTCCCGGACAGGAAGTGATCCCCTCACCGATTCCCACTCGCACCTTTCCTAAGAGCCCGCGCCCCCGCTTCCAGCACGAGCGCGGAGCCCCGCCAGGCTGGGGGCCCTTCCTTTCTACCCACTTCAGATCCAAAGGCCTATATTCCTGTTAGTGACGGTGACGGCTAGAACTCAAGACAAGCATCTTGGACTTAAAAACAAAATCCTGACAACACACCCCCCCAGGCTCTCCACCCCAGCCCCCGCGGACGCGCTTCCACGGGCCCCTGCGAGACCGCGCCACGGAAACTCACAGCGAGGGAGTGACGGTGCCACGCGATCCACACACCGGGGGCCGGGGGCCGGGGTCCCTTCTCGGCTGTTTGGCATGGCCTCCCCTCCCCGCGGGCCGTGGCGTGGGACACTGTGCGGTGGCTGCGCCGTGTTTGTTGGTTGGTTTGTTGGTTTGTTTGTTTGGAAGTGTGGAGCATCAGTTCTGGGGGCACCATCTGCCCACAGACAGGGAGCAGCACGCACCCGTGGCATGTAGAAACGGCGTTGGCATGACATTGGAAATGCTCTTACACGTACAGTGTCTAGACTCTCCTAGGTGTGCTCAGTTACAATTAGTGAAGCAGAAAGTGTACGTATCACCCCTACCGCTATTCTGTCGCTACAGAGCCATACATGGGAGAAAGCAATACTCGGAAAGAAAGGCTGGTGTGTTTCGCTCTAGCCTACTTAGCAGCACAGTTTAAGTAAACACCCAAACTGCGGGGGAGATGCTCGTCTTTCCGAAGATGTAAACATCAGTCCCAGTGTCGTAAACGTGGCTGTGCCGGGCGGGGCGGAGATCGGGGCCGGACGGCCGTCACACGCTCGTCACCGAGGCTTGCAGGCAGTTGGAAGCTTTCTGCAGCTTCTCAGCTTCGCTGGTGGGGGTGTCCGTGCTCGCTCGGAAGCTGAAGGCCGGGCCGGCCCCGCTGTGGGCCGGGCTCAGGGTAGGGTTCTGGCGGCGGTTACTTTCCACGATGCTCGACGTGTTGGAGGCCAGGCTCTCCCTGGTGCTAGAAGAGCAAAAAGGGTTTGTTTTGTTTGGAACATAAACGGTTACGCAGCGAGTTCCAGAGGAAGAGCACACGACGGAGGTAATGCGTTTCCCCTGTGGGCTTAGAATGCCAGAGACAGTCAGCCTACCCCTGAGCATGTACACACGCGCCTGCACAGCTCCGGCAGCGGCACACACGTGTGCAACCAGCAACCCAAGGCACGGAGGGTCTTCTACAGCTACGTGCCCTTTAAACGCCTGCCCCTCCTGTCCCATTCGAGGAAACTCCTTCCAAGTTCAATGTGATCTACAGCGACCGCATCGGGGTTTTTTTAAAATACTCGTAAATATGCCGAAACCTGTTTGGCTCCGTGGATAGAACGTCGGCCTGCGGACTGAAGGGTCCCAGGTTCGATTCCGGTCACGGGCATGTACCTTGGTTGTGGGCACATCCCCAGTGGAGGGTGTGCAAGAGGCAGCTGGTCGATGTTTCTCTCTCATTGATGTTTCTAGCTCTCTATTTCTCTCCCTTCCTCTCTGTAAAAAATCAATAAAAAATATATTTAAATTTTTAAAAAAATAAAAATTAAAAAAATGAAATACTTGTAAATATACACCTGTAATGATCTCATTTCAGGCGGGGAATTCACTGATACAACTGCCCCTCTACCAGCTCAGTAATTGTACCCTCAAGGTTCTGTTTTCACTCTCCAGGGGCAGATTCTGACGTTGCTGGACCTCAAGCATGCTACCCTGCGGCACTGGTGGAAATAAAACCCTTTGCAGACACCGTCATACCTCTGGGTCAGATGTTCACACTTCGGAGAAAATACATTAGTATTTTCTGATGAGGCATCTCAGATGTTACTCACTTGTTGGTGAAGTTTGCATTTATCCTCGCACCCCCCCCTACACACACACATGCACTTTGGGTAGAAATATTTTATATTTTAAGAGATTCTTAGAGAATAGA
Organism: Pipistrellus kuhlii; assembly: GCF_014108245.1. NCBI lineage: Eukaryota > Metazoa > Chordata > Mammalia > Chiroptera > Vespertilionidae > Pipistrellus > Pipistrellus kuhlii. The sequence goes on from NW_023425529.1 coordinate 182,073,505, forward strand.
GGGGACCTAAAGACGTTAGTATTTTGGTTTCTCTTCATTGTTCTGAGTTAGATTACCAGAAGCTAGTTTATTGCTCCAAGAGATTTAGAAACATTTGAAGATTTCAAACGTGTGGAGCAATAGCGGGAATAAGGATTATTGGCCTGACTGATGGGAACTGAACGGATGTTCAAGGTCCTCAAATGGTAATAAGAAACTTACCAGCTTACAGAGAGACCAAAGCACCCATCCTACTGGACAGAGTCGAGGTTTACAAAACACTTGATGAGCGCTGGTCCCAGGACTGAGCAAAGCCTGCGGAAGCTAGCCTGCAGGTCAAAGGGCGATGGTGGACATCCACTCTCTCAGCCTCCTCCAAAGCTGATGGCAATTTTGCCTAAACCCTAGACCTTGGCAGCCCTTACTAACAGGTTATTTTATCCTAAGCCCTCGTGGCCTTGAGTTTGCGTCTCACCAAGGAGCCAAGAGCTCACTGTTCAAAGGAAACTGTGTTTGTCGACTACCAAAGAGACTGCTGGACATTCCTGGACTCCGAGGGTCCCGCTAAAGGTTAAGACATTTACAGAAGTTCTTCCATTGTGCCTATGGCTACTCTGGGCCTGCCGAGAGAATACGCAACACATCCGGGCTACAGGGATGGAACGTGCCCGGCTTCCCGCTCACCACTTCCTAGGAAAGCCCATCGGAGGCTTGCCAGCCCCAGCCGAGGCACAGTCAGGGGGAGGGAGGGAGGGGAAAAACATGTCAACCCCAGAGATTTCATGACAGGTTCCTTCAGTTTCATCCTTAACCATGATAATATTTCTCCTCAGGTATTTCACTTCATTTTTAACATCGGGAAAAGTACGTGATTTACCTACTCACAGAGTGGCCATGAAGAAACGGGCGTTGATGCAGAATGTGTACACTGAGAAGCTAGACATGTGGAAGTTACTTCCGTTCTGTATCTAGCATGTCATGCACAGAGTAGCTACTGTGTGGGTTGGTGTAGGAATCCATGGGGGCCCTTCTTTATGGGAAAATACATTTAAAGTTCCAAAAACCCCACTTTTTAATAGGCTTTTAAGGCATGGGCCTAACACGTACCTGCTATAGGCCAGGCCCTGTGCCAGGCCCTGCAAACACACCTCCCTGCGATGGACCGCCTACGTTTTGGTAGCTGTCTGTGCTCCAAGCTGCCTCTCTGCCATGGCCAACCTATTCATTGTGACAAATGCATACAGACCTCCCGTGTGTGGCATTCCTATCGAGGGCTCAGGATATGATGATGAAGAAGTTCATGAAGATGGAGCAGTATCAGTAAAAATATCCCTCAAATTTAAACGTGTTTTTTTTGTTTGTTTGTTTTTTAATAAGAGAATGAATGGAGTGCCGCCTGGAGGTCTCCATGTCTCACAGGCAGATGACCTGTCCCAGGAGCTGTCGCCCGCCCGCCTGGAACATGCGTTCCGTGCAGCCCCCAGCACATGGCACACGGCACATTAGACAGACATCCCCGCCGCAGCCTCTGATTTTCATTCTATGTTTATCCACCAGTTTGGGGCTCAGATTTGGAACAGCAGACTTTTCATGTCAAAAAATTTCCTTTTCAATGTTAGATCTATGACATAGCTTAAGTTACTATGTGTTTTTTTTTTTCCTTCTCAACCCCCTTTCTAAGAAAAGGGACTGAGGAATTCTGGGAATGTGGTTGAACTTGATTGAAAGTTGAATGTGGCAATCACCATTTCTGGAGAGGGGAGGCGTTATTTGTGTGTGTTTTCAGTTGAATCTTAGTTGCTCGGTGAATTATTTACTGAAAGACCCAAATAAATGGCCCACTTAAGATTTCTGTATCTCACAACTCGGGGGAGGTGTCAGTATGATAATGCTATTTGGCTAAAATACTCCTCACGCTCGTGAGTAAAACTCCCTATAACTCAAACATTCTCATTTGTAGACTCTCCTCACCCATCCATTAGAAAGGCAGCTAAGGGAATTGACTGAGGCGTACAGGAAATACAGTTTAAAAATGGGTATAGAAAGCCAGTTTGTCATCTAGCCTGTAATCAATGCGTATTAAATATGAAAGGGATACAAGAAGAAACCGCTATGTGCTAACTGCATGAACCTTATGGGTGAGCGACAGTCTTACAGAGAAAATTCTACCTAGTAACAGTGGGCAGACACAGAGCTAATGTGTGAAGGTTGCCTCCTGTGAACAACCTTTACCTTCTACCATGACAAAGCACTTGGAGAAATGCAAATAAACTTCTTTATAAATTCTTGAGTTAGAACCATTAAGCTACCCTCAATGTCCTTTTAGTATCTCTGGAGGTCTAATGCTTTCCCTCAGTGGCGGTCCAGGGGTCAAGAGGCAAAATGAAGGGTAGGAAACTGCTGTGTGAGAAGCATCAGGTGGGTAGAAATAAGAAAGAGTGGAGCCTAAGGTACAGGCAGGTAAAGCACACCTTCTGTAAGTGACGGTCTTGAACGTCTACCATCCATTACAGACCTTCAATTATGTCTGTATGGTGTCCACTGCTAGAAACTCAAGAGGAGAAGGAGTAGAAGGAAGAAATAGAAAGGAAAGGATGTACCACATAACTGATAAATAAGATTTGATTTGGAAAATAGAGAGCAAAGGTTATGACTTAGAAAAGTCACTTAATAGACCTGTAGTTTTCAGACTGAGTCACAAGCTCCCTGAGGTCCCTGAGGGCTCTTCCAGGGACGGCAGCAGAGACCTGGGACTCCTGCTCTCTCACCACTCCAACCAGAGTGCCAGTGCTGTGGTCTGTTTAGATACTAGACTTCCACATGCGTTAACTTGGAAAGAAGGTTACATGACAATGATGATGAAGAAGAAAGAAGGTTACATGACAATAATGATGATGATGATGATGATGATGATGAAAGAAGGTTACCTGACAATGATGATGATGATGATGATGAAGAAGAAAAAGAAAGGTTACATGACAATGATGATGATGATGATTATGATGAAAGAAGGTTACATGACACTGATGATGATGATGATGATGATGAAAGGTTACAATAATGATGATGATAATGATGGTGATGATGATAATAATCAAGAACTACTCCTTTAAGAAAAATAAAGGCTTAATCTGTGACAAACAGACTGACAATTCCCAAATTCTAATTTTGGGATGCTCCGTCCCCAAATTACCCAGAGATACAGTGAAATGATCACACTAGGACTAATTATAATTCTTAATAATGAAAAGAACCGTATCTGGATACTTGCTAAATTTATAAATATGATAAAATCTTGGGAAATGTCCACCTCTCATCGCATTTCTGCACCTCAGAGTCACCAATCTGGAGTAAAATTTAGTAAGAGAATGAGGCCCCGCGCTGCTCTTTGAGGAGAAGGAAGAGTTAAGCAGAAATAAAGGGGAGGTGCACAGACTCTCTCTTGCTTCCTGAACCCCTGAACCACTTCAGTGCACTGGATGTGACCACTGAGCGTTACATACTCTCAACTGCCCAGCCTTCGCCGAGCCACCAGCACCCACTAAAAACAAGCACTGCGACTAGAGGACCCTTACAGGTGTGTCAGTGCTACAGGAGGAGGAACAGCAGTGCTGGCACGTGCTTTGATCTAAGAGAGCACAGTCCCCCATTCTTTCTGCGGGAGAAATAAGGTCCATTTCTCGGTGGGCACATGAGTGGGGAGAGGAAGCTGCATGAGGAAGATGGAGAGAGCCACCTGGAAGCTCGTTAACATGGCAACAAGCTTCTACATCCACTGGCAAGGTGTTGAGATCTACTTTTACAGTTGACCCTTGAACAACACAGTGGTTAGGGGTGTTGACCCACCCCCACCTGCAGTGTCAAAAATGTGTGTGTAACTTGGGACTCACCCAAAATTTAACTACTAATAGCTTACTGCTAACTGTAAGCATTACTGATAACAGTCAGCTAACTCTTATTGGTATGTTATATGTATTATGTACTGTATTCTTACAATAAAGTGAGCTTCAGCCCTGATCAGTTTGGCTCAGTGGATAGAGCGTCGGCCTGCAGACTGAAAGGTCCCGGGTTTGATTCCGGTCAAGGGCATGTATCTTGGTTGCGGGCACATCCCCAGTAGGAGGTGTGCAGGAGGCAGCTGATCGATTTTCTCTCTCTCATCGATGTTTCTAACTCTCTATCCCTCTCCCTTCCTCTCTGTAAAAAAATCAATAAAATATATTTTAAAAAATTAACTACAGAAAAGAAAATGTCATCAAGGAAGTCATAAGGAAGAGAAAGTACATTTATGGTATTTATTGAAAAAAAATAAATCTACCCTTTTCCAGCCAGTGTTGCTTGGTGGTTGAGCATCAACCTATGAACCAGGAGGTCACAGTTTGATTCCCGGTCAGGGCACAGGCCTGGGTTGCGGGCTTGATCCCCAGTAGGGATATGTGCAGGAGGCAGCTGATCCATGATTCTCTTTCATCATTGATGTTTCTGTCTTTCTTGCTCTCTCCCTTTCTCTCTGAAATCAATAAAAATATATTTTATAAAAGAAAAAAAAAGCTGTCCCTAATTGACCTGGGCAGTCCACACCCAGATTGTTCAAGAATCAACTGTATGTTCTCACTAGAGGAACTCTCATCCTTGAGTCCATCAATTCATTTCCAACCCCCACCAACTCCTCATTCTGCTCAATTTTTGAAGCACTTAAAGAAAACAAAACGAAACAAAACACCCTTTCTTTACCAGCATGAGGGCAATGTAAACATGGAAGAAAAAAAATACTGGGAAATGATGGTCTTAGATTGGACTGAGGCAAGTGTGAGGGGCCAGCCAACCCACCAGTCCAGATTGGCGCTCTCTACAGCTGCAGAAACACTTGTTTCAAGTCCTGCAAAAGAAGCCAGAGACAGGCGGTTACCAACACAGCGCACCCAGCCCGCACCCTCGTCCACGAGCTGAGCCCGCGGAACCTGACGCTTTCTTCCAGGTGTCTGCCCCCGGCCCCCGGCCCCCGGCCCCGGGGGGTGGGGTGGGGTGGGGTGGGGTGTGTGTGTGTGTGTGCAGAGCGCCTCTTCCTACCGTGGCGAGTTGAATCCACTGTCCACAGTGATGCTGCTGCTGTCCATGCTGTCCAGGCGTGCCGAGTGGGTGGCCCTCTGGTGGCCGCTGCTGTCCGTGTCTTTGGGGGCGAGGAGGGTGAGGTTCTTCTCGAATTTCCTCTGCAAGTCCCGTTCCTTCTCCCTCTCCAGGAGCCACTGCATGGTGCCCACGTCGTCTCGGTTCTTCTCCTCCTCGGCGGCTTTGTTCGCCCCCTCCTCTGAGTCGTCGTCGTCGGAGACGTTGTAATAGTCAAAGGAGGCTTCCTGGGTGCCCCCGGGCTCCTGCTGGCGCTGCAGGGCCGGCAGGACCTGGGCGGCCGCCGAGCCCAGGGCCGGCTCCAGCTTCTCGCAGCGGCCCTGCAGCGTGTCCACGGGGGACTTGGAGTGCGCTTTGAGGAGGGACAGGCTGGATTTGTGGTAGCTGTTGACGGACAGGGTGCTGTGCAGAGGTTTGAACAGGGTGTCTTTGCTGAAGATCTCTTTCCTCTTGTCCAGGCTGCTGGGCTCGGCGCCGTGATGCTGCACGAGGCGTCCGTTGGCCAGCCCGTCCGCCGCCCCCGCCGAGCCCGGAGCGGCCGGGCCCCCGCCCAGCCCCGCGGGCGACTCCTCCTTGTGTCCTCCGGGCTCCCTGGAGGAGACCGGGGTCTGCCTGTCGGACAGCGGCAGCTTTTTCACCCCTTCGGCCATGGTCAGAGGGTCATGGTCCTCCTTATTCTTTCCCAGAGGCGAGGGCGCCGTGAGCACCGTCTCGCTGGAGGTGTTGCACTGGAAATAGTCGTCCGTTGCCGCTTTTGTGGGACAGGAATTGAGGTCCCCGAAGGACGGCAAACTCTCGGGGGCCTTGCCTGGCTCCAGGAGGCTGCTGGACGGCTCCTTGCCGCCGCTGACTATTTCGGGGATGCACGCCTCTTTGTAGCTCGGGGACAAAATGTGAGCCCTTTGGTGGCCGGCCGCCTGGGCAGCCCTCAGAGTGCCGTCGTCCGCGAAGGACGCCTGGACGGGGGTTTGGTCGCCCTGGCTGCAGCCCTCGGCCAGGTCATCGGGCGTCCCCAGCGAGGACGTGCCCAGGGGGCCCTTGGAATTGTCCATGGACCTGGACCTCTCCTTGGCTTTGCTGGGCCTCTCGTTGCGGGACCGCCGGTCCTGGGTATGGCTGTGGCTTCGGTGCACTTTGGAGTGGGAGCTGCCCCGGGAGGGCTCGGGGAAGGGCATCTCCGTCCTCCGTTTGGCCAGCTCCCCGGACACGTCCCACTCGGGCGTCATGGGGAAGTGGGGCTCCAGCAGGCTGGGGGTGCTGTGCATGATGAAGTTCTCGCCCTTGTGCTCGATGATGAAGCAGCCCTCCCGGGGCACCCGGCTCAGGGGGTCGCAGAACTCGTACTCCCGCTCCCCGGGCGCGTCCAGGTGGGAGCCCTCGGACGGGTCCCCCTTGGACGCGCGCGTCTTGCTGTGGGAGCGCGACTTGCCGTGCGACTTGCGGTGGGTCCTGCTCTTCTTGCTCCTGCCGCTGTGGTGGGCCGAGGAGCCCGCCTTGCTGCGGTGCGCCTTCTCCTCCTCCAGCTTCTTCATCAGCGCCGTGTGCCGCATGACGTTCTCCACCGTGAGGTCGGGGTTGATGCGCCGGATGATCTCCATCTCCACCTCCCGCGGGATGGCCGTGGGCGTGTCCTCGTCCCGAAGGGGCCACTCCTCGGGGGGGAACTGGGCGGAGAAGTTGGCCAGCTGCTTGGTCTTGTCCTTCTTGAAGCTCAGCCGGAAGAGCTTGAGCCCGAACTTCTTGGACGGCTTCTCGCCGTCCTTGGGCTTGGAGAGCGTCTCCGCCTTGTAGGAGAAGTTGACGGTGCTCTTGCTCTTCTCGGCGGGGGGCGCCGGGCAGTAGGGGTCCTTGCAGTCCTTGGCGGGCTTCCGCTGCAGGGTAGATGCGTGCATGCTGTGCATGTCCTCCCGGCAGCAGTGGCAAGAGTCGCAGTGGTTTCTGGGCAGGGTCCTCTCCCGGACGCAGCCCGCGGCGGAGGGCGTGATGGTTCCGGGCTGCGGGGAGGTGCACTGGGACCGGTCGGGGATCCTCTCGTCCAAGTGGTACCACTTGCTGTTAGTTCTTATAAGGGAAGGGGTGATGAAGTACGTCTGTGGGGTCACGATGAAGTAGCCATCGGGGGTCGGGTAGATCTTCCTCTCCCGCACCAGCGTGTTCAGGGTGTGCCGCAGGATCTCCTGGCTGGGGGTGGGAACACCTGAGAGCGAGAGAACACGCTCGTGAGAAGGGAGAGGAAACACGTTGTTGATTCCTGATTTTTTTTAATTATTTATTTACTAGAGGCCCGGTGCACAGAATTTAAAATTAAAGCCCAACCTGCACCCTTTCCGATCTGGGACACCCCTCGGGGGATGTCCGACTGCCGGTTTAGGCCCAATTTCACACTGGCAGTCGGATATCCCTCTGTTGCAATCCAGGACCACTGGCTCCTAACCACTCACCTGCCTGCCTGCCTAATGCCCCTGACTGCTCCCTTGCCAGCTGGTCGTCCCCAATGTGCATATGACTGGGGTCCCTCAGCCTGGCCTGTGCCCTCTCACAGTATGGAAGTCCTCGGGGGATGTCCTCGGGGGAGCAGGCCTAAGCCAGCAGTCAGACATCCTTAGCTCTACTATGGAGGCAGGTGAGGCTCCTGCCACTGCTGCTGTGCTTGCCAGCCATGAGCCCAGCTCAGGACTTCTGCTGAGTAGCACTCCCCTCATGGAAGTGCACTGACCACCAGGGGGCAGTTCCTGCATTAAGCATCTTCCCCCGGTGATCAGTGTGCATCACAGCGATTGGTTGTTCCACCATTTGGTCAATTTGCATATTGGCCTTTTATTATAGAGGATTTAAAAATCATTATTGTTGAAAGTATTACATATGTTCCCTTTCTTCCCCCATTGACCTTGTCTAGCCCGACCCCACCCCATACCCCAGGCCTTTACCACCCTATTGCCTGTATCTGTAGGTACAGCCTACTACACATGCATACAAGTTCTTTGGTTGACCTCTTTCCCACCCACCCACCCACCCTCCCCACCTTCCCTCTCAGAGTCCAATCCATTCCATGCTTCTGTGTCTCTGGATCTATTCTGTTCATTAGATTCCACTATGAGCGAGACCACGTGATACTTCTCCTTCTCTGACTGGCTTATTGCGCTTAGCAAATGCTCTCCAGGCCCATCCATGCTGTCGCAAATGTGATTCCTGATTTTTTTTTTTTTTAGTCTGAAGAGGCTCCTCACTAGACAGCAGATGTGTGGGTGCCCTGACCTTGGACTTACTTCCCAGCCTCCAGAACCGTGAGAAACAAGTGTCTGTTGTCAAAGCCTCCGAGTCAATGGTCTTTTGTTACTGCAGCCCAAATGGACTAAGACAAAATCCTATTGATTTGGCCACGCTTCCAAGGATTATCATATAGCAGGTAAACAGCTTTCAAAGGTGCTCACTAAGTTTAGTGGGAATCCTGATTTTCTCTGATGACTCTCATGAGTATTACCACCAACAGAATGGGAAAATACAAATGAGCTGGGGGGGGGGGGGGGGGCTGTTAGATGAGGTTAGGTTGCTACTGTGGTTACAAAGCTTTACTCAACCGAGTTTTTAAAGGCAGAATATTTCTAAATGAGGGGAGACATAAAAAATGTTTTACATGATAGAATATAAATGAACAAAAGATTTTTTTCAATAAAAGCAACTAGGGGACAGGGTTGAAATAGCCATCTTGGTATTGAAAAACTATTCTAAACTAGATAGAGGTTCCCCTATATATTTGAAGGTATTCTATATATTTTTCTAAGATTATGTTTACTTAATAAACTGAATTTTGTAAATTATACAAAAGGGCAAATGGACCTGACCATTGTTAATTCTGTAGTACTCTCCGATTTCCCAATCATCACCTTCGATCTGGGACGGGATGAGACCCCGGGGGGAATTCAGGTCAGAGCCTTCTTCTCGGCATACGTCAGCAGGACGGAGGTGGGTTTCCTACTTAGTAACCAGAGAGCCCTAAGAAGTACACTCGTGAAAGCTTAGACCTTCTACGTCTGTCTGGTCCCTGGACCCATGCTGCCACATTTGTTAGAACAGAGATCTCAGAAGGAAAAGAAAGAGATTTCAAAGGGTTTTGTGTGCGTTTTTGTGTCCGGCTACGGTAAGAGGCAGGATGAGGAGGATGTGTACTTAGAAAGTGCACGTTCTCCAGGCCGGAGTGCATTTGTTTTACTTCCTGGCTGTTCTCCACTACACACAGCCAGGCACACTGAGGGCGATGGCATTTCCAAGACGGACCTTAACGCTGAGCTGTCATGCGTCACTTGGCTACGGGGATACATTCTGAGAAATGTATTCTCAGGCGTGTTTCGCCGTCAGATGAACATCTCTGAGTGCACGTACACAAACCTAAGGGGTGCAGCCTACTACACACCTAGGCTGCATGGAGTATGTAGCCTACTGCTCCCAGGCTACAATCCTGTGGAGCATGTTACCGCACTGAATACCGCAGACAGTTGTAATGTAATGATAGCGTTTGTCTATCTAAACACAGAGAAGGCACAGTAAAGTGTGGTTGCCAAGCCCCACAGACACTGATCCCATCAGAGAGAAAAACTGCTGAACTACCTGTCCTTCCATCTCCTATAGGAAATTCAGCTCCATTGTAATCTCACGGGACCTCCATCCTCTATACTAGGGGTGTCGAACTCAATCAGAGAAGGGGCCAAAATCTAAAATCCAGCCTAAATCGCGGGCCGAATGGTTTACTGAACAGTCTTAAACTGTCATTGTGATGGAAACGCAGCGGAGTGCAGTGATGACAGCGCGGTGCGGGCCACATTGCAAGGCCTGGCAGGACGGATTTGGCCCGCGGGCCTTGTGTTTGACACATGTACTCTATACCGTCTGTTGTTGACCAAACATCCTATGAGGTGCATGACGGCAATCTGGAAGCAAGTCTGGTTGAATCATACTGCCGATATTCAACCACGTCTGAAACCACTGCTTGGGCTCCAGGGCCAGGCTTCTGGATAGAAATCCATCGCCTTTCACTGATGCGACTGGTTGAATTATGGCCCCACCCCCACCCTCTGCCATTCATATGCTGCAGTCCTAACTCCCAGGGCCTCAGAATGCAGCCTCACTTGCAGGTGCGGGTCTTTCTAGAGATAATCAAGTTAGAGTGAGGTCACCAGGTGGGCCCTCAGCCAACATAACAGGTATCATCTTTAGAGGCGAAGTCGGGACGTAGAGACATGCATAGAGAAGACAACGGCAGGAGACCCCAGGAGAAGACAGCTGTCTACGAGCCAAGGACACAGTCGTGGAGCAGATCTGTCCCTCAGCCTTCGGAGGGAGCCAGCCAGCTCTACCAAGACCTGGGTGTCGGACTTCTAGCCTCCAGAGCTGTAAGACAATCCGTTTCTGCGGTGTAAGCCACCTGTACCATGTTGTAGCTGCTCTACAAAACGAATACAATTGGTATCTTCATAGGCAGCCTACCCTCTCCAAGTCTCTACTTATTACCATCCAAATGTGGACCCTCATAGCACCTCTGCTCACAGAGTTGTGAGTTCACTTGAGTCTCATGTATGTACAGCAGTGCCAGACATACAGTGAGTTCTCCATACATATTAGCTATGAGAAGTCTCAACTTTGGGTCAAGTCCATGGAAACCTAGATCACTTTCAAAGAACACTGTATAGCAATCTAGAGCAGCTGGGTAAGCGTAGAAGGGTAGGCTCCCCCCATCCTTCCACCCTGTGAAGGTGGGATAGGAAAGCATCAGGTGACAGCCTGGAGTTCTCAAGGGGAGCAAGGCCATGAACGTGATGTTTCGTTGCCACCTTCAGAAGGCATGATGCCATCCTTAGCGACCGGGTGGGAAAGGGAGCGGTGCCGACGAAGAAGGTATTATTTCACAGAATTGTTTCATTGTGGGCCCCCATGCTTACTTTCGATCTAGGCTCTACTCCTGAGAAACGCACACGGTTTTCACGCAAATGATGCCAAGGCCGGGATAAGCACAACGTTTCCCCTAAATTTCATGCGCGTTTCTGCACAAAATAAAAACAAATGCCAGTTGAATTAGTGATAGGACCCAAACCTTATCTATGCAATTCTTGAGCACCGGCATAAGACAAAAACTGCCAGTACACGAGAATGCAACTTCAAAGGAGCTGCCACGCCCGTTATCAGTCAGAACAACTTCACGCTGAATTCAGCTCCTGAGATGAGACCCCCACTTACACCGCAGTCTCATGGATGACACCCCAGGAGCTGTGCAGCACAGTCATCCAGACAGCAAACACACATGTAAAACAGAGATCTCACACGGTAGCACCCATGCAGTAATAGTAAAATAGAAAGAAGTTGCCCTGGCTGGGTAGCTCAGATGGTTAGAGCATCATCCCAATGCTCCAAGACTGTGGGTTCAATCACCGGTCAGGACACATATATTATCAACCAATGAATTCATAAGTGAGTGGAACATCAAACCCTCCCTCCCCACAACTCTCTCTCTCTCTCTCTCTCTCTCTCTCTCTCAAATCAATTAAAATAAAAAATTAAAAGAAAATTCAAATAAGTTTTGTTTTGTTTTGTTTAAAGGTAAGGTTCATTTTTAAGACTTCACAATTGAGTTTACTATGCGGTTATATTAAAGGAAATGGCCTAATTCATAAAAATGGCTATTACTACAAAATGAAAATTTAACTGTATTCTAGAATTTGCTGAATGTAGGTCTTCTAAGGGATGATCTCAGAACACTTACAACATTATACAGAATCATGAGTACACTGTAATCATTCCTTACCAAGCATTTCCATAGAGATGTTACATCTCAAGTGTTTATGTTTTGTATCTGGAAGTATATCTATCAAAGAATGTTTAATTAAAAGAACAAAAACACTACCCTAGAAACATCCTCTGTTCAGTCATTGTCCAGGCTTCTGCCTGTGCATTTTCACAGTCTTCCCTAAAAGCCACTGATATTGATGAAGATGATTTTATTGAAATATGTGTAAGCCCCCCAATTCGTTTTGAATTGTCTATATCCCTGGGAGTCACCTGTCACTGAAAGAGTTATGTTTGGGATGGATACCAGGAACATCCCATCCCTTTCTGATTCTACCCCCGAAGTTCGTCAGGAATTCAGGCTTTGAGAGCTTCAACAGCTAAGACCAGCTTTCTACCCAACCCAAGTCCTCTCTCACCTTCCTACCGAAAGGAAATGAATTTGCCTGGAAGTTAACAAGGAGAGACCATCATACAGTGAAGGACATGCAGAGATTGGAAACATTGTAAAACTTAAGACAATTCATAGGTCCCCAGGGCAGGTTCCTGTTGGGGTTTTTAAACAATACACATCAGTTTCACACGTGTTAACGGAGAAGCGGAAAGAGGAGAACACATGACCAAGAAAAGTGGGGAGACTCAGTCTGGTCAGCCCCTCCTTTAAGGGCTGTCAGCAGTTTGGAAGCAGTCTTTCTGCCCTCCCCCACAGCGATTCCCCACGCCTGGACTTTGAGTTTGGCCAACGACACGTGTCTGGGCGTGACGTCACCGAAAGGCTGAAGAGCCCTTGTGCAACTGGCTGGGCTTTCTTGTGCATTTGCCACCCCGATACACAGAATAGGACTCTGCTTGAGAGGATGGGGTGCAGGGGAAGAGGAGCCACCTGGCTAGGACCCGTCTGAACCATCTGACTCCTGGAGCTAAACAAATGTGTGTTTGTAGGCCACCGATGTTCTGTGGTTGTTTGTTACCCAGCTGTTTTGCAGCAAACACTAACTGATGCAACCAACTGCTTATATAAGGTGTACCAAAAACAATGTATACATATGTTAACAGCTGACAACTCACTTAATTGTCCCTCCTTTTCAGGTGTGATTGATTTGAAATAATGGGTGAAGGCAGACTGAGCTTCAAACGACGAAAATTTATCCTAACGTGCCTCTAGACTTTATTTTATGGAGACACATAAAAGACCACGTTTACGGTACAAAACCAGCACAGTCGCCGAATTGAGGGCACACAAAAATGAACAAAATGACTCTTGATGCTTGAGGCTCCCTTGTTTCGAGTTATCAGCAGTGCCCGGACCGGACGGTCATCACTTTGAAAACAGGGGCTAACAAGAACATTCTTCATTTCTGCGGGTTCTTTTAAACTTTGAAAATGAACGGCTTGCTAATGAACACTGACTTTATGAGCATTCCAAGTGCGTGTTCGTTTCTCGGGGACTCCCTGTATTTACTACGGTCTCTGGTCCGCTGGACGAAAAAATAGGAGAAGCGTCTGTGCTCAACGTAAGGAAGCTCTCTTTCCATCGAGGCAGAGGCTGCATCCAAATCAAGCTGACAAACCGATGACCCAGTAACGTGTTTTACTTGGCTTGAGTGCTGTCGGCATACCAGGGTAAAATTCACACGCACACGATTGCCAATACTTAGGGTGACGCAGAGATGCCACGTGAAACTGAATTTCCAGATTCTCTTGAAGAAGGTGGAGGTTTGGCAACGCTGGCAGGGCCTTACATTTTGGAGGAGAGGGGACAACACACTGGGGCTGAGGAGTGGGCTGCCTCCTGGAGATGGGGCCCCCCGTCTTTAGCTCCTCCCCATCCTAAGACCTTCCAGCACTGGGGCAGCCAAGGCCCTCCACACAGCAGCTGGACTAGTGTCTTCTAATGATGACATTAAGAAAAAACATTTCATTTTTTTTCTTTCATCATGAGATCTTCACTAATTTACTAAATATCATATTCTTAAAGCTCATCAGGCCATGATGTAAACATGCCAGATACATTTATCTTGATCCCCCCCCCCCCTCTCTCTCTCGTTTAATCCCTTAGGATTAAATGTTTCCGTTGTTTCTGACTCGCTCCCAGGACTCACGATGTTCCTGTATTTAAAGGAGGTTGTGTTGAGAAGGTTGAATGGAATCTCGGGAGTTTCTGCAAGAATTCCTCCCGGATCCCAATTTAATTTCTTTTGCTCAGTGCCAATTAAAGAAGTATTACAGCTGAAGGAAGGCAAATAATTTTTTAAAGGAACACAGGTGCCTTCACGTTTAATTAGAAAGCTAAGGAACGTTTCCGGTCACTTTCGGCAACGATGTGTTTCCTGTGAGATTCAACCACGCGGCCAGCGCTCCCGCTCCTCCCGTTACCTGGGAAGCACGTGGTCAGGTGCTCCATCAGGGCTTCCTGCGTGACGGGCTTCCGTGCCGAGTTCATCGCCGAGATGGCCAGGCAGAGGATCTCCCCGAGTGGAATGAACTGAGACTGACTGATGGGGGACATACTGATGGGCGACACATCACCTGCAGGAAGACAACGGTCCCGTGAGCGGATCGTTAGAAGAGCCCGCCGCCTGTCACACACACACCACACACACACACACACACACACACACACACACACACACACGGCCCTCCCACGGCCACACTGCCCCTGTGCTATGAGGACGGCCAACACCAAATCCCGGCGCTGTCCAGGGGCCTCGATACGCAAAACCCGCCTTCAAATCCGGGCACCGAAAGGCTCGAGGCTTTGAGTAAGCATCTCAGCTTTGATTAACTGGGAGCCGATGTGTTTGCTAACTGGCATCTCCATGGGGACGATGCCTCTGTGGTGACGGGGACTCGTTCATTCACACGGTGCGTGCTTTTCCAGCAAGGCATGCTGGGGGTCTGGGAACGTGAAGCGGACCTCTCCCCCAAACACCTCTGCCCTCAGGGAGTGTCCATGCCAGTGGAGGAGACAGATACCTAGACCAAAGTTCAAGGTGCACCAGAGGAAGCTGAACCCCAACTCTGGAGCAGGGAGGAGAGATGAGGAGAGGCTGAGAAGCGGGAAATGGGAGGTTTTATGGGGGGCCTGCAGCCTGAATCCAGGACTGAAGCAGGAGTGTGTCTGGCTGGGAGGCGGGGTGCGGGGGTGGGAGAACCCGCCAGCAGGTGCTTCTGGGGAGCAGAGAAGGCCCACAGGGTGTAGGCTCAGGCAGAGGAGAGAGTGGGGTGCCCACGGCCTGCATCCTTTGCGGGACGGTGAGCCAGAGAAGGAATATAAGGAGTGACACCAGACGTGACTCAGAAGGATGACTGTGGGCGGGTAACGCAGGGGCTGGGGGCAGGAGAGGGCAGATGACACCCAGGAGGGGCTGTGGCCTCTGCATCTCAGAGCGGCTGTGGGGAGGCTGACCCCTGCAGCCAGCGGCTACCTGGCCGGGCTCGGAGTTGGTGGCGATGGGGAACGCACACCTTCACTCCCGCCTTCACTCCCGCATCTCTTCTCTGCGGCACAGGCAATCGCTTCCGAGTTCCGCTCCGGGAAGTCCTGGCCCCCAACAGAGGGAGAGGCTGGGAGGCGGAAAGTCTGCTCCCACACCCAGGCCTCCCAGGCCCGACTTTGGATTCTGTGAGGCTTCACTTGAGAAGGCCCCACAGGAAGCGGGTGGAAGCCAGGGGCAGGTAGAACGTCTGTGCGCTATGGTTCTCTCCCACGTGTACTCCCACAGCCTCTCCTCTCTGTTTCCCAAGCGCGTTCCCTCTCACTGAGCCACACAGCCAGCACCCAGCCCGGGCCAGCCAGCGGCATTCAGCAACATCTTCCTGGGAGGGTCTGGGTGTCATCTGCCCTCTCCTGTCCCCAGCCCGTGAGTTACCCGAGGGAAGGCAGCCCCCTCGCTGTCAGGCAATGAGAGCTGTGCCAGCACAGCCCGGGGGTGACGGACTTCAGAGGCCCCTTTGGGCAACAACACGCACCCTGCTGTGCTGGATGGGGTGGGAAGGAGCTGATGGGTGACAGCAGGCAGCGGGGCCTGGGCATGACAGCACCGGGTGAGGGGCACCAGACACAGTGGCAGGATTCCTGTGCCAAAGGCCTGAATGCCTCCTCGCCCTTCCCCCCTCCTCCCCCGTCACCCAGCTCACATCAATGCTCCCCTTGGAGCCCCAATCAGCTCTGCTGAGCTGCCATTCTCTGCCAGATAGGTAAGAGGAGAGGATAAGACAGAGACATTTTCCCCAAAACCAGAGAGTGGGGAGAACTCAAGTCCAAAACAGGGTCAGGCCAGCAGAGGGCAACACCAGCAGAAGCCGGGGCCCCAGCGCCCCTGGGGCCCCTGGGATGTGAGTGTCCCAGAGAGGAGGCCTCGGAGGGGGTCTTGGCTGCAGAGGCAGTGGGTGGAGCTGGACCATGGCGCTCCGGGCTGTGCGGTGAGTGTGAGTGTCCGCCCCTGGCTGGTGGGGCTCCTCTCTACGGGGGATTCAGAAATGACGGGGTCCTGTGGTTTGACCGCCTCCGCGGGGAAGCGTGCGGCTCCCTAGAGGAGCGGACTTAAGTATTTAAGAACTTGTTTTACCATTCAACCTAAGCAAAATCTTAGGACTCTACAGCAGGGGCGGGGGACATTTGGCCCAGGGGCCGTTTAAGGCCCGCAAAAGCACGAGGGGTGAGCTAATGAGGTGTTTGACCCCATACAGCGGGCTGAGTTTCAATGTGAGAATTCTGCAGGAAGACAATGGTCATGCGAGCATATCATTAAAAGAGCCTGCCTCCTGTCACATGCGCACCTCACACACACGGCCCTCCCATGGCCACACCTGCAGGAAGACAATGGTATGGCTCCTGAGTGATGTGTTAAACGTCCAATGGCCCTTGGCAGAAAAAAAAGGCTCCCCACCCCCGCTCTAAAGCCCACTGTGTAAAATAGGGGTGTCGAACTCAATCAGAGAAGGGGCCAAAATCTAAAATCCAGCCTAAATCGCGGGCCGAATGGTTTACTGAACAGTCATAAACTGTCATTGTGATGGAAACGCAGCGGAGCGCAGTGATGACAGCGCGGTGCGGGCCACATTGCAAGGCCTGGCGGGACGGATTTGGCCCGCGGGCCTTGTGTTTGACACATGTGGTGTAAAAGATGGACCAGTGGTGGCAGGTGGGAGGGAGTTGGGAGCTACACCTGTTCAACTCTCCCCTCCCCTGGGGGACCTACAGCTCAGCCACAGCCGCTTAGTGGAGACCTGAGATCTCGTCCGGGCTTCCCTCTCTCCCTCTGCCTTCCGCAGGGGAGGACCAGACACCAGGCCAGGCCCCTTGCTGAGTTGGTAGGATGGCCAGGTGGACCTGACCTGGCCTGGAATGACTTTGTGAATTAGACGGGAAAGCGGGGAGGCCTGCAGGCAGAGGAGGAGATCGGAGCCCGCTCCAGGACCTCTGACCTGGGTACCATTAACGCCATCATCATTCAGGACGTCAGGAAGATCACAAAGTTACTAAATCTGGTTTTTAAAATGCAGATCTATTTTCTGATTTTGTACAAGTTACACAGGGAACTTGGTCTCTCTGTAGAAAAAAAAAATAGCTTCTAGCAAACTTAACTAGTTTAGGTCACGTTTGCCCTCATGCTTTTAGCTGACACTATTTGTTTAGTTTAAATGCCATCTTCTACGCAAATTTCTCTGCACTCACTGCAGCCAAGTAAATATAAGAGGCAGCAGGCTCTAAGTGTCTGGCTTGCATTTGCTTTGAAAAAAAACCCAGCCCCACTTTAATAAAGAATATGTGCAACAACTTTTAACTTGGACAAAATGGAATGTGGGGGCTCTAAGTGGCTATCTCCATGTCATCTCATCTGTGTGCTGCACCAAGATAAATGGATATGCTCTCCCTCCCCACCCCCAGCCCCATCGGCAATCCGAGTCCCTTCCCTCTCCTCCATCCCTGCTCCAAGCCGCCATCGCCTCGGCCTCGCCCATCCTAACGCTGGTGACCAGCTTTCCCTCCTGCCCTGACGCTCTCTTCTTCACAGAACCACCGGGCCTTCCTAGAAAAGCACGAAGCACACGCCACCTCCTGCAGAAACTCCTACAGTGCCTGCCAACGGCCCCTACAAGGTTGGAGCTCCTCGCCAGGGCTACAGAGACCCGTAGGGTCCGAGCCTGCCGGCCCGCCCCTGGGACCACCCCACCGCGCCCCACCTGGGGTCCGAGCATTGCTTGGCAGTGTGGAAAAACCACACACTGGAACTGGAACTGGAACCTGGCTGTTACCCAGCTGCTGTCTTCACTCCGAGCGTGAGTGTGAGTGTGTGAGTGTGAGTGTGTGTGTGTGTCCTGGTGTACTGTCTGTCTCTCTCATGAGAATATAAGCTGCTGGACAGCAGGAAACATGAGCCACGGTCCCACCACATTCCCAGAGCCTAGAATAATGCAGAGCCTACGCCAGACACCCCACAAAGGTTTGGGGAATGAATGAATATCCATTTATAACATTATAACCCAAGGACTTTCTCAGGGTATTTTAAGGACTGTGATTTTCTTATCATATTTTGCTCAATTGAAAAACAAAATTTAACAGGTCAAATATACCTAATTTACATGCAATTTCTATGACCCCCTATTAATAAAACCTCCCCCCAAAAAGAGCAGTTAACACAGAAACATAATTATATACTATGTGACACATTTAGATCTGTATTAAAGAAATCACAGGTATCTCTTAAACAACGTAACACATTATTCCAGTTTACCACGGGTCTTAGTAAGACCTGCTTCATGAGTCAACTAGTCATTGTTAAAATATACTACTAGCACATTCTTCCAACCGCACGGCACTTATGCTCAAAGAAAACAAGGGGATACAAGTACATCGCTGAAACATCGTTGGCCACCACCATCTAGAGAAACTGCCATATTGTGCATAAACTCTGAACTGCTGCTTGTCTAGAGGATAAATTTTCCCACGGCCACAATCAGTTCCGAACATGTTCATCAAGACAACTCCTCTAAAAACTCACAGCTACTCTGTGGGCTAACAAATTCTTTCTAAACAGCGATAATGCTGTCCCATTGTTCTAACAAGAACGGGTACATAGTTTTTACTCCAGCTTTATTTTCTTACAAACATCCATTTAGGCACCGTCCGCAGGGGACACTTGTCAAATCCGGGATGATTCCGATAAAGCCAAGTGCGGTGCCTCGGACGGAGCCAGCATTCGATAAATTTCTGGTAAGTGAGTTTAAAATGTGAGGAGACGTGAAAGTGTTGCCACCGAAAGGAAACGACTTGGCGTGTAAGAGCACTGAGCATCAGGTTTAACAGACCTCGGTGGGCGCTTGGAGATTGCTTCCAGCTAAGGTGCTCAGAGACGCACAGGAGGAGTCTGCCCGGCGGTGATGACGAAATCGAGGACAGAGACCACGGAGGAGGTGAGTCATGCAGAGCACACAACACGCACAGCCCGGGGTGCCAGGCAAACTCTGGCACCACAGGGGCAGGCTGGAGGGGAGGGGAGAGGAAATAGAAGGCAGATCCTGGTGGACCAGAAGGCTTTGATCTTATTCTCGATGCTAATGAGGAACCAGGGCATGCATCACACGGAGGAAGCACACGACATGCTGTGTGAGAACACCACGCTTGTGCAAAGGTGGAGGGCAAACCGGTGACTATTACCATCACCCAGGCAACGGACAAGGAGGGGCCGGACGACTGGCAGGAATCAGGCACAAGCTGACCTTCGCTGTCTTTGACTGTCTGCAGCCAGCTACCGTCTCAGAAACAGCTTCCTCCCATGCATACATTCTTACTACTTACTCCCCTCCATGCAACTTGTGGCCAGTTCCTTTAGCTGGAATTCTTTCTTTTAATTGTCTCTCACATAATTCATCCTCTGAAGAAATATATCTGAGTGCTTATTATCGACCCAATACCTTAAGGTACTCAAGTTCCCAAACTGTTCCCATCTTGGTCCTATTTGGGGGAGCGGGGAAACTCCACAAACCATCCTGTAAAAAAGCCCTGTCCTTGGAACCCCATTTTCTCTTTCGGTCATTAATTCTCTGGACCGGACCTCAGCGTACGAGGGAGGACACAACTCCTAAGAAGATGTGACTTCCAACTCTCGTCCATCCCCTCCCAAGACACACCCACACTTTCCAAAGACGCTGAGTGAGAGAGCAAACAGAATTCTATTTTCTTCCATTGAAAGGACCATCTGCATACTAACGTGTACGGAACTCCAACAGAATAAATGGCAACCTTCACATACTCCGACGCCCACCTTCCAGGTCAGCCTCCTTCCAGTAATCTGGTTTTCCCGGCCCCAGCATCCCCATTCCCCTGGTTATTGCTCAGGACTATCTTCCACCATCAATGCTTCCGGATCGGACAGTTACCCGTGATCCTAGTGAAGTTCATGCTTACGAGCGGGGCTCTGAACCTGACCTGATTTGTAACAGGAGGTTCGGGGACACCGTGAAAGTGCCCAAACATGGCGACCACCTGGGTCCAGCTCCTCGTCCGTGAGATAACAGTTTAGATGAAGTGATTTTAAAATATATATATATATATATATATATATATATATATATATATTATTTATTTATTTTTATTTATTTTTTTTTTACAGAGAGGAAGGGAGAGGGACAGTTAGAAACATCAATGAGAGAGAAACATCGATCAGCTGCCTCCTGCACACTCCCCCACTGGGGATGTGCCCGCAACGAAAGGGCAAGCCCTTGACCAGAATCGAACCTGGGACCCTTCAGTCCACAGGCCGACGCTCTATGCACTGAGCCAAACTGGTCAGGGCTAGATGTCATGATTTCAAACATCCCTTCGGGCTCAAGTGCTCACGTTCCCAATCGAGGCAGCAGAACCCTGGCAGCAAAGCCCCACACAGAACCCCATTCTCCCTCTTGCCGGAGACACTGTGTTCGTGCCCATCCCATCGGAGAGCGAGGGCGGGCTGCTCACTCCCCCCTCTGAGAAAGGCTCCAGCACTCACTCTTCCCAATGCCAAGTCCTGTTCCACGCGGTTCCTCAGGACCACGAGAGCCTGTTTCTGCCCTCCGAGCTGCCAAAATTAACACTGAAGTTACAATTATAGATGCCGTAAAATTACCACATGGAGCAGATCCTGCGGCCCATAAAAACGGTCCAACTTGCTTGTAAAACATACAGGCGCACAGCGACAATACAACTCTATTCCTTTCGACAAAACAGTCATACAACTACGAACGGGCCACGTTCTGCCTTAAATAGCCACGGGCCTGGGAAACCTAAGCTCACCGCGTTAGGCAAACAACCTCTCTGATGCAAAGCATCGGACCGATCTTGTGTTCTACAATTTAGCTCCATTTATGAACCGATGTTATGTATAGCTGTTGCTCGGTTTCCTTTGGTCTACGGCGGTAATTTTTAGAAGCTGTCCTAAAGAAAACACACGTCCCTCTCCCAGGCCTCTCGCAGGCGGCAAGGCCCTTGTGGGGGGCAGAGCACATGGCGCCCCGGAGCCCAATGCTGCTGCCTCCCCAGTGAAACCAAAGGGCTGCGCTTGGCTTTCAAATGTCCATATTCGAAATTTCAAAGAAAACCGCCACTGAAAGAAGGCACTCTGTATCAATTTATATTTGTTTGGTTGTTTGGTTGAAATGCCGCTGGTTTCAGAAATTTAAGGCTGAGCCCTCGCTGCTGCAGTCAATGGAGGGCAAGTGGACGTGGAAAGGGATTTCAGAGCATTCAGGAATTCTGTAAGAGCGTCTCTAAAGTTTGTGAATGTTGTATTTCAACATTTGATGGGTCCCCAATCCTAAGCTAGTATGTGAATAAATGATTTTAATTCAAAGGACAATGTACATTAGAAGCTCTTGTTAATAATAAGTCAATGGCGGCCATTGTTAGCTCTGACATACTAAGAAACTTCTAATGACAGTAGAGTTACCCAAGACCCAGCGAGGTCACACACACACACGCACATGGGCTATGCTTTCCGTCTAATGCAGAGAAGTGTCTAATGCAGCCAGGTGAAATGACAAATCAATCGGCTCGTTGGTTACAAAAGAGACTCTCATCTGCCCCGGTCTAGAGGTTTTCTTTAATAAGCAGACAGACAAGCCAGAAGTGGAGGATCAGGGAAAGAAAGGCAGTCAATGGACAGTGATGGGTGAGACCTCCTAGCCGATCCACCATCACTAGGATGATAACTGACATCTTCTCTAATACACGGCGCACACTTTGGACCATTCCGCTATTGCAATAGATCTGTAGTTAACGGTTGCATGCTTCAGCCCTTGCCGGGTGGCTCAGCTGGCTGGAGCATTGTCCTATGCAGCAAAAGGTTGCAGGTTGGATTCCCGGTCAGGGCACATACCTAGGTTGAGGGTTCAATCCTTGGTCAGGACACATGTTTCCCTCTCACATCAATTTTCTTCTCTCCCCCTCCTTCCCTCCCTCCCTTTCTCTCTCTAAATTCAATGAAATCATATATTTGACTGAGAATTGGAAGAAGAAAAAAAAAGGTTACATGCTTCAAACCTTTGCTAAGGTCCCACATGACAACCTGAGTGTGGCATGTGTCTGGCACTATGCAATAAAACCTAGCGGAGTACTAGACACAGAGCAGGCACTCAAGTTTGTTGAATAAACAGGTACTACATATACCGACAAGGCAAGGCAAGACCTTGCTAACTACCAAGATGTTTTCCATCACCAGCTCCCACCTCGCTCTCTAGTCCTTCATCCAGGACTAAGTTAAACCCATTTACCACCAAGGATGACATTATGATGAAGCGCCAGTCCTCACGGACAATGCTGAACGAGATCTCTGATGTCATGCCGTTCTGTAAAGCTCTGGCTAACCCGTCCCTGTGGAATACAGTTCTTCCTTTACTTTGTTAAAAGGACACCATGCGGAATGGGACCTCCGTTCCCATTTCACTTCTCTTCCCCCTCCACTGTGCATCAGCACCCAGCCTAACACTAGTGACACGTTAGATGCTCCTATTCCTACGGAGGGTGTTGCTCAATGCTAGTGAACAAATCCATCTCCAATCCAAGGTCACCCTTGTCCCCTCTTCGTAAGTTAGAATCGCGATCCCCGTTTCTCAAAACCATGTCCTTTGCCTCGTCAGTTTCGGAATCACAATGTTACTATGACTGATTTCTGTAAAATACAATGGGAATAGCACAAGAAGGCCTAATTAAATATAGCTCAAATATGTGTATGTTGATGGCCCCCAAATTACAACAAAATTATACTGAATGGCTGCTGCTGACTCCCCAACAGCTGACCACCCTGAGGCCATGGAGGTTGTGATGAAAGAACTACATGGTTGCACAGGGGTGAACGAGTCCAGAGAAAACTCCAGCTCACTGCACCAAGAAGGAACTTTCCTCCCCAAAATCCAGCATCACGAGACTGCGGCAGAGGCCATGAACTCTGTCATCGGAGCCTCAGGTGCAGAGCCCACTTCTGCTCCTCAGTAGTTGTGTGAGTTATGGCAAATGAATTTTCTGAGTCTCAATTTCTTCTTTTATAAAATATACACAGTAGAAATAAGAGATCAACCGAAGGACTTGTATGCATGCATATAAGCATAACCAATGGATGCAAAACTCTGGGGAATGAGGGCATGTATGGGAGTGGGGGGGGGGGGGCAATGGTGAGATATGTACACATATAATACCTTAATAAAAAAGTGAAAAAAGAGACTTAAAAAATAATGAAGTATACACAGTGATGCTGACTTCACAGAGTCATTGAGAGGATTCAATAACACAAGGGCGGTGAATGCCTACACTGTCCCTGAGACCTAGTAAATATTTCGTGACAGTATTAAAAACTGTCTTCCACAGCCTATCTGAATTTATTCAATACTAGAGGCCCAGAGCACAAAATTCGCGCACTTGAGGTGGGGTAGGGAGGGGCGTTCCTCAGCCCAGCGCCTGTACCCTCTCGCAATCCAGGATCCCTTGGGGGATATCTGTCAGTTTAGGCCTGATCCTGCTGAAGGATGGGGCCTAAACAGCCAGTTGGACATCCCTCTCACAATCTGGAACCGCTGCCTCCTAACCACTCACCTACCTGCCTGCCTCACCACCCCTAGCCATTCTGCCTACCTGCCTGACTGCCCCTAATCACCTCTGCCTGTCTGATCCCCTTAACCACTCACCTGTCTGCCTGATTGCCCCTAACCACTCTGCCTGCCTGCCTGATCATCCCTAACTGCCTCTGCCTCTGCCTCCGCAGTGGTGACTTCATCCGGAAGGACGTCCAGAAGGATGTCTGGAAGGCTGTTTGGCTGTCCGGTCTAATTAGCATATTATGCTTTTATAATTATAGATACTCTTATATGGTGTTTGAATTTCTACAAATAGGGAAACCATATGGTCTTAAAAAAGAACACCCTGTGTTTTTGTGGGGTTTTTTGTTTTTTTTAAAGCAGACAGTTCTGTGGGAAGGCTGAGAGCAATGGTCTTTCTTACACTGAATTAATTCGTTTGGTCAGATTGCTCACTTCTTGATTCTTATCTATGAGCATATGCACCGAGTGAATGGAATATTTTGACTGGGAAGCAGAAAAGTCAATATTTATAATATACAATATATAAACATACAGCATTTGGGATGCATTACTAGGTCGGGAGAAAGTGGTCTTAAAGCAAATGAGAAACAGTCATTGCATAGGGACATTGGAGAGAGAAGGGCACTACGGGTTGGGGAAAATATGAATAAAGAGTTGTAAGAATATAAAAAAAAATATCAAAGAAAGTTGGTCTCTTTCAAAATTTTAGCTGGGCCAATCTTTTTCCTAAAAAGGATAAAGGAAACTCGGCATTTAAGCAAGCACTACAGACCAATGCACTAGGAATTAAGTAATTTCGGAAGCAACCTGAGAGGCTAATCGTCATGCTGGTTCTCCCCTCTAAGGAAAAGGTCTTGTAGGATTAAAGAAAAATCTCGCACACCAACTTTCAGAGTTATGCATTCTCCTTACTTCAGGGTGGCTTGTCCAGTGATATTATACTTCCTAATTAAGGAAACCATAATCGATGTCCAAGGTAAGGGCTCACCTTTACCTTTTTCTTAAAATAACAGTCCTCAGTGAGGCACTGTCTGCACCCCCGTCTCAGGAAGAACGAGCCGCCTTCCCACAGTCACGTGCTCCGCTGCTCCACCGAGACTCTTCGCGTGAACAAAACAGACCACTCCCACCTCCGTGACAAATCAGCCTCATCCGCTATTCACTGAGTGGCTTCCATGTGCAGGGGACTCCAGGAGATGTGAATGGTGGTCAAATGCATAAATCTTGATCCCTGCCTTCAATGAGCTTACCAATTAGGTAGGGAAACAGGATATAAATGTGCGAGAATACCAGCAATTGTAACGTGTTCCATACACTGTTTAAAACACCCTGAGAAGATAGATAACAAGAATAGACATGCATGACCCGTAAATCAATTGTCATATACATTTATTAACATTTAACTATATATATATATATATATATATATATATATATATATATATATAGTCCCCAAAATGTATACACACACTTTGAGTAATTATAAAGGCAGTGTTTATTAAAATACATTTCATTTTCAAAATAGAACTATCAGCTGTTACAGTGTATATACATTTTGGGGGGAAATAAATATATATGTACACACACACACACACACACAGGAAAATGAACGCCCTTAGAAGGCTGAAAAAAAGACCTCCAGTTGGAGTAACCAAGGAGAGCTGTGTGTGGAAGAAACAGTCTACTATGATAATTTTTTTTAAAGTTGTTCTAAAGAAAACACACTTTTCCTTCCTATGCCTCTCGCAGGTAACAAGGCCCTTTCTGGCCTGGCTCCATACCCCAGGCAGCATTGGCCTTAAAGCCTGGCACCTACTAGGCTAGGGGTTTGTGTCCAGGCACAGGAAGGAGCCAGTGGCAGAAGGACGTCCTAGAATCTGGAATAAGAAGGAAGAGTGACTGGCGAGTCACGGCATCTGCAGTGAGCCTTGCAGACTGGCTGCCCAGGGCGGGCGCGGCGGGTTAGGGTGCTTTACCTTCGTGCGTCTACCTTACAACATACCTCGCCGCTCTGCTCAAAAGCCTGGGCTCGAGACACAGACACAAGTTCAGCTCAAAAGCACCCGACAAGGGCCTCGCCATGGCCTCGGCTGGTGACAATTTTAGGGGGCAATCCTTTGTCCTCATCCTATTTGCCTGGCACGGCGGGAGGCCGCCCGGAGCCTGGGCCACATGCACCGAGCCAGCGGCCCCCCGCAGGGCCTGGGGAATCTGCAGTGTCACTCCTCTTCCGCCTCGTTCTCTGCAAAGTGTAGCCACAGGGATGATCGGCCAGCCTGCCTCCCGCGGCCCTGCCCAGATCTCTGTGAGCTGTGAGTCATCACTCCTGGGAGAAGCGCTGGCCAGGATGTGTGGCTCCTTTGTCTGTGCTCCGCGGGGACCCGGCTGGGAGGGACCCAGGCCAGGGCTGCAGGCTTGGTCTCCTCTCCATGGGGCCCAGGACGCCGAGCACGCATTTAGCACCAGCTCTTTATATATATTTTTTAATCATTAAAACAGGAAAAAGGACACATACCTCCAGATGCTTGAAGAAAAACACACACTCATTAAAATGAATCGAGCGTCATACACTCACCAGTCTGTAATTATAAATCTGGCACATTCTCTCCTCCCTCTCTCTCTCTCTCCCTCTCTCTCTCTCCTCTCTCTCTCCCTCCCTCCCTCCCTCTCTCTCTCTCTCTCCTGGCTTTTCATTGTCATGAAGGGCAGGTCTCGCTCCTGTGTGCCAGGCCATTCCACCGTGCCCGGACCACGGTGTGGCTGCAGCGAGCCCTTTGCCATGCATCCAGCTGCCTGCAAGTCCTTGCCAGCCTGGCTCTCACCGCGGCCCAGCGGCAGCCTGCAGCAGAGGCCCAGCCGCCCGGAAGGCAGCGCCGGGAATGAGGTCACTGTGTCAGGGACGCTCTCAGCGTGCGGCTCTCCTGAGCTCCCAGCACAACTGCAGTCCATGGTGGTGTGATTCATAGGATCTTTGTGCATCGCCGCTTCGTCTGCCTTAAAAAAAGGCCTACGTCTGAGATCATCAGTAAGGCAAAAAATAAAAAATAGGAATCCATCACACATCTGAACAACAACTTCCCTGGGCCCCACTGCCTGTACCCCACTCACTACTCACCCCACGCTGAGTAACCCCCGCACGGGCACGTGTGCATATTGTATTTACACACACACACACACACACACACACACACACGGACACACAGAGGAACCTGTTTTGGCAGAACCACAGAGCACACGATCTGTCTCCATTCGGAGTACAAGAAGCAACACGACCCTCTCGGGAGGAGAAGGGGGGTGGAGGGGGCGGGGAGGAGAGAATGACAGAGATGTTAGCAATCGCATCCAAACCGGAGAAAAATGGAGTCCGAGAGGAAAAGAGGGATCCAGACAGAAACGCGTTCTGTTGTATCAACAAGAACACCGCCCAACCTCCCCAAGCAAAGCAGGCGCCTCTCGCAGTCTCCACTCAGGAGCCAGAGAGAGTGGCACGTGAACCCACCCCCAGAAACTAACAGATTCGGGGAGCAGATGGTACCCGTACAGCCAGTTCTCCCCCAGCCTCGCGGACTCACAGCTAAGTTACGATGAAAACCAAGTGCAGGGCGGAATCCGAGCTGCGAGGAAGAGCAAAACTATAACGGATTCTCGGCGAGACGCTCCCAAACCTCCCCAGGCGAAAACCCCACCAGAAGCTCATCCTCTCTGAATCCCTGGGACGTAGCTGTCTCCCGGGACCTCCCCCACCTGCCTGGTCTCACCCGAGCCAGTGTGCATCTCTGGTGTAACCCTACGCGGTGGGCCCACCCATCCTTGGGAAGCTGAGGAAATGTAGAAGCCTGATAACTCACCCGATATCCTATATAATAAACGTGTGATACGCACATTGGCCTTAACAGTAGAATGACCAGGAACGACCGGTCCCTATGAGGCACACTGACCACCAGGGGGCAGACGCTCAATGCAGGAGCTGCCCCCTGGTAGCCAGTACCCTTGATAGCTAAAAACTCAAGTTTCCTCTGTGATACAGGAGAGATTAAACAAGTAGATAAAGAAAAAAAGCAAAATCAAATACTAAAAGGGATGGGAAAATACAAAAATGTATCCAAATTTTCTAATATCCAAACATGTATGCTTCCATCTATTTATAGGCCTACTATGACATATACAGAAAGTCATCTAAATTTTACAAAGACCCAATAAGGAAAGAACCTTTATCATCCCCGTTTTAAAGAGAGATTAGGAGCTCTTCTCAGCTCCCACAGCTGGTGGGTGGCAGGATTTGAATCTGGGGCACGAGGTCCCGGAGTCTGTAATTTTAATAACCACACACACTTCCTCTCGACTACTCTGATAAAACAACCATGATAAACCATTTGTAAAAACCCTGGAGTTCAATTTTTAAATGTAAATGGAGGCCCATTCGCTTTGTTAGCGCGGGAGGCCAGTGAGGTCGGGCTCTGGCCCCTTGGTGGCCATGTTTGCCCAGGTCTACAGCGCTCAATGGACTGACCTCCAGGCAAGTTAGGGCAATTGATCAGGCAAAACCATAGCCATAGGCTCATGGTGTGGTCCTCCCAACAGCAAGATGAAATGAATGGACACCGATGAGCCCCCACACAGAAATGAAGGCAGGAAAGACACCCCGATGTTTTAGATGGCAGTCTGCGACAAAGAGAGAAGCTCGAGAATCAACTACAGACACAGCAGCAGCCCTCCTCCTGGCCCTGGTGCCTCATGCTCCTTTTAATGACAGCATCGGAGTTGCAGGTTGTAGGAAAAAGGCATTCAAGGTTTTTACAGGGAAGTGATGCTACTGAGGCGGAACGTTCCGGTTACTCTGGCGACGGGGCACAGGATGCATCCAAAGAGAAAAGGTAATGATTGGGACAAGGAAAGACTGTGTGAGACCCTAAACAAGATGTGGACACCCTAAATGCTTCAGCCAGGAGCAGAGAGGAGCACAGAGGGAGGAAGTGTGTCTTTGTTTCACAAAGGAACTGTCCAAAATTTCCAGCAAGCGCTATTAGGATGCCAGCAGAAATTCACTTCCAGAAATGCTTGCCCATACTCTACCCCAAGACTGTCGGTGCCATGGGGAGAGTATGGCCTTCAGAGTAGTGCCCGGGTAGAGAAGTAGTTCAAAGTGAGGGATAAAGGGAGGAGGAGAAATCCTCTGAACAGAACCCTGGACACAAATCACAGGTCAGACTTCTGTGGTTGCATTCAAGCTGATAAAAAGGCACATTGAAAATTCAATGAAAGTAGTTTAATAAAAACAGGAAGTTCCAAGTTCCTTTATCGCCCAGGATTTACTCAGTTAAGTGAATTTTTGTTATAGAGGAAGAAATCATTACAATTAAAGTTGAATTAGATGCAACAGGTATAGGCCGGGAAACTAAGTATGTAAAGACCAACTACTCTTGGTTTCCCTACAAGGATCGGAGAGCATCAGTATGAATACAGAGTGAAGAACAGGGCGGTTCTGTGTTACTCACTAAAATTCTCAAAAGTCTCTGGACCAGATCAATCCTCATAGGATTGGGAACACAGAATGATAACATTTTAGAGCTGCAGGAGATTCTGAAAGTCATCCTACAGAATAAAAAGCTAATATGTTAATTAGACCAGACAGTGGAATGACCTTCTGGAAAGACCAGTGGGTGGGGCTATGAGGCAGCCTGAGGTGCTGTGAGGACCACGCCCCTCACATGAATTTCTACACCAGGCCTCTAGTCTAGTCTATCATGATTTGCCTGAGGGTAAGCCTAGGGTTGCTGACTAGCCCAAGGTTGGAAGAGCTGGTCCGAGAACCAGAACCAGCAGCCAGGTCCTTATTCTCAGGGCAGACATGGTTTCCATTGTTCCACAAAGCCTTGCAGAACTTACTAGAAGAAAATTAAACTCCAACGCTTCTCTGGATGCACTTCGGGTCAGATATTACCCATGAAGCAGGCAGATGTCCACCTTTCTGCACTGCACTCACTACGGTGTAAACCCTTTTTCTACCCTCCATTTTTCTAACCAATGCTCACAGAAAATAAGGAAGAAAACTATGAAAGTAAAGCGAGTAAAACTTGAGAACTTGTGAGTTTTCAGCTAAAAAGACAGATTTTAAATGTGAAGTGTTGATATTAAACTGTAAGGAAACTCTGGGAAAGCGTGGAGAAGGAGGCGTTATCCTTCTCCATTACAGTCTCACCACAACGCACTGGGGTGTGTGGGCTCTTCATTTCTGACCGCCCGGGTGAAAACACAGCTGAGCGTACCTCAGACATGTGTACGCAGTATTTCCACTATGTACATGGTATGTCCAAGGGGCCCCACGATATGCAGGGGGAAAGATCCTGTTCTCAAGTGTCCCTGAAATCCATGCAGCTATACATTATACTCTATAAGACGGTGCTTTTTGTCTTAATAGCAAAATTAAAAAAACAAAAAAAACACACCTGTTTCCATTGAACATCACTCAGCATTACTTTCCAGATTTTACCCTTGAACCGGCCCTCGTCTAGGCAGACCGTCCACGGTGATCGCAAGGCTGCATAAACCTGTGGTGTGAACCCCAGCCCCTGGAGACAAATCTGCCCCTAATTGGAGGAGCAAGAAGGACAGCTGAAAACACTCCTGAAAGTGGTATTTCCCAATTAGTTGTCAAAGCTATCCTCTGCTCTGCGGTGCTTCAAAGCTGTACCATTGCTGCATCCGGAGAGCTCTTTTAGCTGGAACTAGTTAGAAGGTTAGAGCGGACAAACTGAACTACTTTGTCACCGGCTTATTTAATTACGGCCAAGGTACCCTCTCTGTGGGCTGCCTTCCGACTCTGTAAGATGAAATCGGGGGGTGGGGGTGGGGGCAGAGAACTATGGAAGATGCCAAGGCTGCCATATTTTTAAAAAGGAGACTCAGCTATAGAACTAACCTCTGACCTCAAGGTGCTTCCAATTGAGGAATGAAAAGTAAACACACATAAGACAGTATCACAATATTTCCCATAAAAACTATGAACAAGATGGGAAAACTTACTGTAAACTAAGGCCACACAGAGTGTCAGGGTAAGAAACACTGGCCAGCCCGACCAGCATGGCTCAGTGGTTGAGCGTCGACCTATGAACGAGGAGGTCTGGGTTCGATTCCTGCCAGGGCACATGCCCGGGTTGCAGGTTTGATCCCCAGTAGGGGGCGTGCCAGAGGCAGCCAATCAATGATTCTCTCCTATTGATGTTTCTATTTCTCATCCCTCTCCCTTCCTCTCTGAAATTCGATAAAAACATATTTAAAAAGGAAGAAGAAATACTGGCCGAACATTTCCAGCCCCGCTCTGCCCTCGGGGCAGCCGGGCTGCCCTGCGTTTCCCACAGGCTTCAGTGGAGCCCGTTAGGCGGGACAAGCCCCAAACCCAGCACGCTCAGGGAAGTGGGGGGCCTTCTGTGGGCTGCTTCTCTGGCATTTCAATAGGCTCTAGACCAGTGGTCGGCAAACTCATTAGTCAACAGAGACAAATATCAACAGTACAACCATTGAAATTTCTTTTGAAAGCCGAAAACCGACTTCTGCGCATAGGCCACAAAGTTTCAATTGCACTGTACATGTGTGCCCGCACGTGGTATTTTGTGGGCTGCATGCCTCGTTTATTTGGCCGGTGTTAGCCTTTGAGTTTGACGTGCTTGCCCTAGGCTGACTCCTTGTGCCTACTCTGTTTCCATTTCCACTGACAAGCAAATGAGCAGGATTCAGGCCGTATGTTCAGTACCCAAAAGAGTGATCAGAAACAGGGGTTTCAGCACTTAAAATGGTCAAATAATTGTCGATGACAAAAAAAAAAACAACCATTCCTTATCACTAACTTCTACTCATCCACTAAAGTTAGGCCAATCCTCAGCGCCATCACCATACATCATCTGATGGAAGTTAGATCATCTTATTAATAGTGTTTATAAAACTAGGGGGTGGGGATCATAATATCCTGATGTTAAAAAATACAAATCAGTCATATTCTCTTTTGTATCTCTATAATGAATGGATGGAAAAGATCTTTCTTTGCTGTATAGGTTCACAGTAATTATGCAACCACCTGTGTTTGCTTTGTCCAATACAGTAGCTATTAGCCATGCATGGCTACTTAACTTGAATCACTAAATCAAATTAAAAACTTAGTTCCTCTATTTCAAGTGCTCAGTGGCTACATGGGTGTTTACCATATTGGGCACAGCATATATAGATAAGATATTCAACCATAGCTACATATAGTATTCGACAGTAGCTGCTACATGGGCTCATATTCACCATATTGGGCATAGCATTTACAAGGTCGGACAAAAATAGGTTTGCCGTTGCTCATGTGGAAAATAATACAATAATCTACACTAATAAAGGAATAACATGCTAATTAACTATACCCTTCATGACACCCACCAGCCAATCAGGAGTATGTATGCAAATTAACCCAACAAAGATGGAGGGTTAATTTGCTTACACAGGTGCTGAGAGGCTGGGGGCGGGGCGGGACGCTTACATCATGGCAACGATGCAGGCATTCTGCACCACCCCAACCGCTCCGGGCATCTGGGCAGCATGGGTAGGTGGAGAGGATGCTCCGGCCAGAGGGAAGGCGGTGCCAGCAGCCAGGGGAAGGAAAGCCCTTGCATGAATCTATGTGCATCGGGTCTCCAGTTAATAAGTAATAATACAAGAATAAACTATTTATTTACAACTGTAAAACCTACTTTTGCCCCATCTTGTATAGAACATTTCCATCCCCTCAGAAAATTCTACAGGACAGAACCAACCTAGTTAATCGGTAAGCAAAGGCCTTTCTTGATGTACAAGTTCTATGAGTTTCAACACATATGCAGATTTGTGTGACCACCATCCGATCAGGATGGAGTCAGATAGGACAGTTCCATCGCCCCCAAAACCCTATGATGCTCCTAACTTGCCCCTAATCCCTGTTTGATACGTTCCTTGTCCCTATTGTTTTATCTTCTCCAGACTGTCATATATTATAAATAGAATCAGGCCATATTTAACCTTTGGAGACTAGCTGCTTTCACTGAGCACAATGCTACTGAAACACATTGAGAGCAGGATTTTGGGGTCCTATGGTCAGGATGTGTTTACCTTTATAAGAGACCACCAAACCCCTGTCCAGATTGGCTATACGATTTTGCAATTCAACCACAAATGTAATCGGGGAACTTTTCTGGTTTATTTCTTGGGATTGTCTATGTAGTTAACCATTTTGTCTACAAATAGGAACAATTTGTTCCATTGGTATCTACTGGAAATCTTAAGGAATTCCAATTTGATGTTGAATAAGCATGGTAAAAGTGGATGTCCTTGCCTTGTTCCTAATCAAGGGGAGAGTATTCAGTCTTATTAAGTATGATGCTAGCTGCAGAGTTTTGTAGATGTCCTTTACCACAAGGGGGTGGTCTTCTATTCCTAAAGAGTTTTTTTAATTATAAATGTATGTTGAATTTTATCAATTGCTTTTTCTGAATCAATTGATATTATCCTGATTTTTCTTCTGCAATATGTTAATATAGTGGATTCCATCAATTGATTTTCAAATGCTGACTTAGCTTTGCATTCCAGGCCTAATCCCCACTTGATCATGGTTTATTATTTTATATATATATATATTGCTGGATTCAATTTACTAATATTTTGGGGAGCTTTTTGCATCTACTAGTATGTTTATGAGGAACTTTGGTCTGAAGTGTTTATTTATTTATTTATGTATTTATTTATGTATTTACTTGTTCTTGTACTATCTGTCTGGTTTGGACATAAGAATAATGCTGGTTTCATACAATGAGTTGGGAAGTGTTGCCTCCTCTAGTTTCATGTCAAATTGGTGGTATTTCTTCCTAAACATTTGGTAGAATTCTTCAGTGAAACCATCTAAACCTGGAGTTTTGGGGTTTGGGTTTCTTGGGGTAAAAATTTTTAACTATAAGTTAAATGTATTTAAAGGATATAGGATTCTTCCGGTAATCTATTGCTTCTTGAGGAGTTTTGATAGGATGTTCTTTCTAGGATTTGGTCCATTTCATCTACATTGTTGGATTTATGCACATAGAGATGTTTATTATATTTTCAATGTTTGTGGAGTCTGTAGTGATATGTCCTCTTTCACACCTAATATTCATAATTTTTACTTCTTATTTTCTTGTATGAATTTTCTTGCTCTTTTTAAAGGATCCGCTTTTAACTTCATTGGTTTTCTCCATTAATTTTGTTTTCAAATTCATTGGTATCTACTCATTATTTCTTTCCTTCTGCTTGCTTTGGATTTATTTTGCTCTCCTTTTTTAAATTTCTTTAGGTGAAGGCTTAGACTGTTCACTACAGATCTCTTCTTTCTTCCCTAACATAAGCATTTAATCTATATATTTCTCTTTAAGCTGCTTTTTCTGCTTCATATGAATTGTGGTATGTTCTATTTTCATTTGTTCATCTCAAAATACTTTCCACTTTCCCTGAGACTTCCTATTTGATCCATGGATTACTTAGAAGCATGCTGTTTAATTTCCTAGTATTTGGGGATTTATTTGTTATTTTTCTGTTGTTGACTTCTAGTTAAATTCCATTGTGGTAAGATAACATACTTTGAATTATTTCAATTCTTTAAACTCTCTTAGGTTTGTTAAATGTCTTAATAGCTCATCTATCTTTGTGAATGTTCTCTGAGGACTTAAATGTATATTTTGCTATTTTGAGAATGAATATTTTATAAAGGTCAATGTATACTATATGATCTTGGTGACCAATGTCCCCCCAATAAATTTAATTAATAATAATAAATACATTTTTTAAAACTTTAAAAATAAAAAGTCAATTGGATCTAGTTCGTTGAGAATGTTGTTTAGTTTTCCTATGTTTTTATGGTGTTCTACATATTTGTTTTATCACTTACTAATGGTTTTTTACCTATTTGTTTTATCATTTACTAATCGTTTTCTACCTATTTGTTTAATCATAACTATATTTGTTGAAGTCCCCAACTATAATCACCCATTTCTCCTTTCACTTCTATTTTGCCTCATACTTTGAAACTTTGCTGTTAAACATATATACTTATAATATACTCTTTTTTGAAAATAACCTATAACAATAAAAGCATAATATGCTAATTAGACATCCTTCAGGACAAAGCCGGGACTGCGAGGGAAGCCCGGGTCCCTGGTGCCAGAAGGAAGCCAGTGCGGGTAGCTGGAGGAAGGAAGGCCTACTCTTGCATGAATTTCATGCATCGGGCCTCTAGTTATTTTTATAAGAACACTTAACATGAGGTCTATCCTCTTAACATAGTTGTAAGTGTAGAGTAAACACAGTATTGTTATCTGCAGGTACAGTGTTGTATGTCAGAGCCCTAGAACTTACTCATCTTGTATGACTGAAAGTTTATGCTTGTTGATTAGGACCTCCCCACGGTCCTGGCAACCACCATTCCATTCTTTGCTCCTATGAGTATGACCTCTTACATATCTCATAGGTGGAATCCTGCAGTATTCCTCCTGTGTGACTGGCTCTTTTTACTTAGCAGAACATCCCCAAAATTCATTCACTGTTGCATATTGCAAGATTTCTTTCTTTTTTAAGGCTCAATATATTATATTTCATTGTATGTATACACCACATTTTCTTTACCCATTCATACATCAGGGACTATTGTGAACAGCACGGCAAGGAACATGGGAGTGCTGACATCTCTTCAAGATCCTGCTTCGAATTCCTTTGGAAAATTCTCAGAAGTGGGACTTCTGCCATATAGTAGCTCTATTTTTAATATTTTGTGAAAGCTTTATACTGTTTTTCCATAGCAGCTGCACCATTTTGCATTCCCACCAACAGTGCATTACAGTCTCCAATTTTCCAAATCCTTGCCAATTTATTTATTTATTTATTTATTTATTTATTTATTTATTTATTGGTAATAGCTACCTTAACAGGTCTGAGGCGTTATCTCATTGTGATTTTCATTTGCATTTCTATGATGATTAGTGATGTTGAGCATCTTTGCATATACCTATGGACCATTTGTCTGTCTTTGGAGAAATCTCTATTCACACCAGCCCATTTTTAAATCAGGTTATCAGTTTTCGAGGTTTTGTTTTATTGTATTTTTGCTATTGAGTTATAGGAATTCCTTGTATGTTTGAGAAATTAACCTTTTACCAGGTATATGGTTAACACAAATTTTCTCCCTTTCTATATGTTGTATTTTTATTCTATTGATTGTTCCCTTTGCTGTGCAAACGCTTTTTAGTCTGCTTGTCTAATTTTGCTATTGTTGCCTGTACTTTTGGTGTCATACCCAGTGACAACCATTAAAATCATTGTCAAGACCAGCGTCATGAAGCTTTTTGTCTACATTTTCTTCTACGAGTTTTATAGTTTTGGGTCTTAAGTTTACATCTTTCATTCCATTTTGAGTTGATTTCTGTATACAGTGTAAGAGGTACATACATTTCTTAAGTGTCATCTTAGTGTGTTTATCCATTTATTTTATTAATGATCTTCTTTATCCCTGGTAATTTTTCTTTCTCTGAAGGCTACCTTTTCTGGCATTGACACGGCCCCTCAAGCTTTCTTTTAATTAGTGTTGGCGTGGTGTGTCTTTTTA
Organism: Pipistrellus kuhlii; assembly: GCF_014108245.1. Lineage (NCBI taxonomy): Eukaryota > Metazoa > Chordata > Mammalia > Chiroptera > Vespertilionidae > Pipistrellus > Pipistrellus kuhlii. Next base: position 182,110,088 of record NW_023425529.1, read on the forward strand.
CCTTTTATACTTACAGCCCATTCATTTTGCCATATTTAAAATGCATTATTTGTAGACAACATATCCTTTTGTCATTAAAAAAAAATCCATTCTGATAATTGGTTTTTGATATGTTTAGATATCTTCTATTCAAAGTAGTTTTTATTTTTTTTTAATATATTTTTATTGATTTTTTACAGAGAGGAAGGGAGATAGAGAGTTAGAAACGTCGATGAGAAAGAAACATCAACCAGCTGCCTCCTGCACACCCCCTACCAGGGATGTGCCTGCAACCAATGTACATTCCCTTGACCGGAATCGAACCTGGGACCTTTCAGTCTGCAAACCGAAGCTCTACCACTAAGCCAAACCAGCTTCGGCTCAATGTAGTTTTTAAACGTTGGGCTTTAAATCTACAATTTTATTATTATTTTTCAATGTTTCTACCATCATTTTTTCCTGTTTTCCTTTTCCTACTTTCACTTGGATTAACTGGATATTTTTTAGTATTCAATTTTTATTGATCTATTGAGCTATTAACGTACTTCTTTGTATAGTGTTTTTAGGTGGTGTTTTTAAGCATTTCGGTATTCATAAATAAATTTTCAGTCTACTTAGAATTAACATTTAACTACCTCAAGTGATTAACCTTACACAATTTTGGCTCCTTTACCCTCCTCTCTTTATCTTATAGTTGTCAAATGTATTACCGTATTTTTCAGACCATAAGACGCACTTTTTCCCCCCAGAAGTGGGGGGGGAAAGTCCCTGCGTCTTATGGTCCAAATATAGCCTACACATATACTTTTAAAAAAAAGTTTTTTTACTTGCCCGGCTCTGTGTGGTCTCTGTGTGCTTGCCCGGCTCTAAAATGGTTCTAAATGCTGCTGTTTACTTTACAGGGTTGATTACATGTGTTTATGACTGTGATGTTGGGTTTTAATACACATAAAATATTTTAGGACACTATTTGTTTCAGAATCTTTTTTTCTTCATTTCCCTTCTCTAAAAACTGGTGCGTCTTATGGTCCGGAGCGTCTTATGGTCCGAAAAATACGGTATATCGATATATACACTGAAACTCTATTATATTTGTTTTCCATCATTCTACAAAGAGAAGAATGGCTAATTACATTTATCTAAATATCTATCACTCCTGCTTTTCTTTCATTCCTGATGCTCCAAGTTTTCCTCTGGTTTTCTATCCATCAGCATTTCTTTTACAGTAGAACTTCTGGCAGTCAACTACTTTTTGTTTTATTTTATCTGAAAATGACATTATTTCCCCTTCTTATCTGAAAGATATATTCACAAGATACTTTCAAAATACTGTTCTACTTTATACTGGTTTTCATGGTTTTTAATTAAAAATCTTCATTCAACTTGTTCTTCTACTGTATGTTATATATCATTTTTTTTCTGACTGCTTTCATGATTTCCCTCCTTTTAGTTTTCAGCAGTTTATGATGTGTCTTATAAATGGATTTCTTTATTATCTTGTTTAGGATTTGTTGGGCTTCTTGGATCTGGAAGTTTACATCTTTTACTAAATTTAGGAAGTTTTAGCCATTATTTCTTCATACTTTTTCAAATCACACCAGAGTTTTGATGACACAAATGTTAGATATCTTTGGCATTGGCCCATATACCCTGAGGCTCTGTTTACTTTTCAATCTTTTATTCTCTGTTGTTGAGACTGGATCATTTCTACTAATCTGTCTTTAAGTCCATGGACCTCATTTCTCTCCATTCTGTTATTGACCACAGCCATATATTTTTACATTAAATACTTCAGTTCTAAAATCCCCACGTGGTTCTACATTATATTATCGTCTATTCCTTTTCACTCTACTTTCCCACTCCTTTCACTAGTGTTTGAGCACACTTCTTGGGCCATATTATAACAGCTGATTTAAAGGATTTGTCTAGTAATTCTAACATGGGTCAACTGTTGACTGTCCTTTCCTATACAAACTGAGATTAGCCTGGTTCTTTACTAGTTTATGCTGAGTCATTTTGCATACTGTTGATTACTATGCTATGAACATCTAAGGGTTTAGATCCTAAGGAACATATTAGTGTCTTTTTTCTTTTGAAGGACGCAATCGATTTGGTTACGTTCAGGCTGCAGTTTCCAAATCACCTTCCATCAGGTGCTCAAAGCCTTGGCAATGCTATCGAGAGCGGCCCCGATTGTGTAACGTTTGATGGGCCATCTGAGTCTCTGTGGTGGCCTAGTTCTGTGGTCGGCAAACTGCGGCTCGCGAGCCACATGCGGCTCTTTGGCCCCTGGAGGGTGGCTCTTCCACAAAATACCACGGCCTGGGCGAGTCTATTTTGCAGAAGTGGCGTTAGAAGAAGTTTAAGTTTAAAAAATGTGGCTCTCCAAAGGAATTTCAATCATTGTACTGTTGATGTTTGGCTCTGTGGACTAATGAGTTTGCCGACCACTGGCCTAGTTCATAATGTGAAAACGGCCCTTGGGGTCAGAGGCACGTGTGCACTGCTCAGAAAAGTGATCTCTCTCTTGAGCTCCCTCCCCTCTGTGATCTCAACACCTTGCAGTTCCCTGGGGCCCCTCTTCCACGGTCCTTCTGCCAAAAGACCGAGGTTTTAGTTCCTTTGCTCAGCCACACACTCCCAGCATCTGTGTCTCGGGCTAGTGCCAAGTGGTGGGAGGAGAGAGGGAAGTCACCCGATACTCTTGGGAGCACAGCTACTCTCACAGAGAGGAGCGTTCCCCGCCTTCCCAGACAGATGACCACCAGACCCCACTGCTACTGCGCCCATGCAGCTCTGAGTACGGGCTGGATGGGAAAGAATGAAGAGAAGAAAGAGAACAGTGATTTCCCCCATGTACTTGTGAATGCCAGAGTCCCTTTTCCTGCTTCTTGGGGTCAAGAAAGTGAGAAATTATCTTAAAGATCTTTCTGACACCGAGCTGGCGTGGCTCAGTAGTTGAGCATCAACCTATGAACCAGGAGGTCCAGGTTCGATTCCAGGTCAGGGCACATGCCCAGGTTTCGGGCTCAATCCCCAGTGTGGGGTGTGCAGAAGGCAGCCGATCCATGGTTCTCTCTCATCATTGATGTCTCTATTCCTCCCTCCTTCTCCCTTCCTCTCTGAAATCAATAACAAATACATTTTTTAGAAAGAGATCTCTCTGTCCATACCAGTATGCCCTGCTGAGTTCTGGGTCTATGCCAGGTGATGCCAGAGGGCGGGAGAAACAGGAAAGTTACAACCAGAGTCGTGGTACTTTGATTTCTGGCCTCCTTCCCCTATCTGCCTGCTGCCATCACCTTTCCTGAGTCCTGGGACAGTTGCTCTGTGCTTTCTGTCCAGGATTCAAGCTCTGTACCGAGGGAGTGAAGGGGCGGACTGTGATCGCTCCATCTCGCTCAGAAGTGAAATCTTCTACTTATTATAACTAACTTTACTGTTTAAATAACCTCAATAATAATATTTAATAATGAAGTACCTTTGATAATAGAAGTAAATATGTTAGCTTTGTTCTTTGTTTCCCTTTTATGAAGACTTATTTTAGCGAGTATTTCATTGAGATTAATTTTTTTAAATTTTAGTCTCAAAATGATACAATTTCAGTTCATCCGTTTCCCACATACCACACCCCCTCCTCTATACCCTTCTGTGACCATAGTGGTGAGACACCGGCAACTAGAATTTACTTCGCTTTTTGTGGTCCTGGCCTCGTTGGCACAATATATTCTTGGGACTTGCTAATGAGAAGCTAAAGTGATTGACACCAGAGCTGCTATCTCATTCCCCCAGCCTGCCCTCTGGCGCAAGCACTAATGAGTTTTCTCACCGGCATGAGATGAGCCAGGAGGCCCACAGCACCTCACACCAGATCACAGGCACCACGGTAATCAGGGTAATCACGGGCTCAGGGCTGCCTTTCTCGACTCTCTCTCTTTGACCCACACTCCACATGCGTGAGGGCCCCTCCGGAGGCTGGCTGAGGCCGGTAAACCGAGAGGAAAAACAAGTGTGACCCGAGACACGTGTTCACTCCTCCTCCTCACGGCTGGCACCTGCGGTCCCCAGAGGGGTCTCTGAGCATGACTAGCTTCTGCACTCCATCAACTCCAAAAATGCCACCAAGAGCAAAGCTCTCAAATATGACATCTCAACAATGATGCTGGCACCCAGAAATAACGTGACCCCCAAATTCTTCCAACCCCTGGTTACGACGTCGCAGAGAGCTCTGTGAAGACGATGTCTGCATCGCACGCACATCCAGCATGACGGGGCGAGGGAGAGCCGGCACGGGCCCAGGGAGCAGCCCGGAGCGGGCGGCTCAATGGGCGGCGGGTGAATGCACGGAGCTACCCTACTGCCAAGCATTTCTTTTACAGGAAGTCAGCGCAGCGGCCCGAGGGGCGCGAGAAGGGTGGAGGGAGGCAAGGCGGGGAGGGGGGGGGGGGGGGGGATGGGGAACATCTATAATAGAGTCAACAATAAAAAACACAAACAACCAATAAAGATTTAAAAGCACATTATACATAAAAAGTAAGAAAACACAAAACAACTTGCATCCTGTCCAAATGAGGGTGTAAATCCTGGCTACTGGCAGCAGCGCTTTGGGGGGAAGGGGAGGGTGCGGGTGAGAGGAACGCCGCTCAGCTCAAACTGATTCAGGGGGTGCCCCCCCTGCTGTTAGTGGGGAGTCACCCAAACATGTTCCTTGAGCACATGACACCCCCATGACACTTGAAGGGTACACTTAGGCAAGGATCTGGTGGGGGACAGGGACGTGGCCTGGCTACGCAATGGGGCCCCAAAGGGCTTCCCCTTCACAGAATGACAGGCTGTGCTTGGTCTGACCTGTGCCATAGGCCACCCGAGGGGCTCCCCACCCACCCGAGGGGCGCCCCACCCACCCGAGGGGCGCCCCACCCACCCGAGGGGCGCCCCACCCACCCGAGGTGGCACCGCTCTCCCGGCCACCCTGTGGCTGGGGAGCCAAGCACGTGGAATCCCGGCGTGGACACCTCTGCTCGGTACTCGGAGGGCGAAGGCCACAGAGGAAGTCTGAAATATCCCCCGCAGCACCACTGTTTTTTTAAAACAATGAGAAATTATGAAATGGAGGAAATCTGATTTCTAACTGAAATTCAGGACAGGGAATTCAAATGAAGCACATCCCCCACACACAAACACAGGTACACAGGGAGGCCGAAGGAGCCGACAAGGTAGTGTGGCGTGTTCTCATGCCTGGGCACACAGTGGCACCGGCTACCCACGGAGTTATATTGAGGCATTGAGGCGGAAAAGTTTTGAGGCAACATTCATCCACGTAAAGAACAATGTACTTGATTTAATAGCTCTCAAAGGTAAGTTAGAGGACGATGTAGCAATGGCCAGGAGTCCTAGGCCAGTGGTCGGCAAACCTCGGCTCGTGAGCCACAGGCGGCTCTTTGGCCCTTGAGTGTGGCTCTTCCACAAAATACCACGTCCGGGCACGCACGTCCAGTGCGATTGGAACTCCATGGCCCATGCTCAGAAGCCTGGGTGAGTCTATTTTGAAGTGGTTCTAGCACCGAGCCACACTCAGGGGCCAAAGAGCCACGTGTGGCTCGGGTGCCTCAGCTAGGCCATTCCTTCTCATTAAAAGCATGTCATTCTGAAGATGGATAACAGCTTTTCATGCTACGTTTCTCTTTGAGAGTGTGGTACCTTCTATTTTCCACAGCCACTGGCAGTGCTCTCACCAAAGGCAGACTTACTGTGTGGTATGGCCTGAGTGCATAGCTGCCCAGCCACAGCCTCTGGGAAAAGCGAGTTTTGGTCACTGGGAGGGTGCACTGAGACCCACCAGCCTGTCCACCAAATGCAGGTGGGCAGAATTATTGTAGATGGCTGTGCTGTTTTCCAGCTCTGGCTTTCCAGTTCTGAACAGTAAACTTATCAATGCCTTTGGGGAAACCAGGCATGTGGGAACCATTCAAAGGAAGCCTGGGTTCGACATTCACACGGAGGTCTGCGTTTCCTCTGCGGGCTTCCATACGGAAGAACTGGCCAGGGCTCCGCCCCAGATGGCCTCTCTCCTCCAGCCCCACCCCCAGCACAGGCACTCTCACTCTCATGCCCAGCAGGTGGGTACCAACTGCCCTCTCTGGCCCTGAAACTCTCCCCTGACTTCCAGGCCCACCTCTCTCTGCGTACAGACAGCTCCGTGTGGCTGTCCCCAGCGCCTCGGCCTCAGCATGTCCAGAACTGGATGTGTGAGCTTTGTCCTAAAGCCTGCTGCCTCATGCATCCCTGAGCTTACATGCCACACCCCCATCTATGCAGCCACGTGACCAGTGAATGCCAGATTCCTGTCTTTACTTCTCGGCCCATCCCTCTAGCTCAGTGGTCGGCAAACTCGTTAGTCAGCAGAGCCAAATACCAACAGTACAACAATTGACATTTCTTTTCAGAGCCAAATTTTTTAAACTTAACTTTCTTCTAATGCCACTTCTTCAAAGTAGACTTGCCCAGGCCGTGGTATTTTGTGGAAGAGCCACACTCAAGGGGCCAAAGAGCCGCATGTGGCTCGAGAGCCACAGTCTGCCGATCACGTCTCTAGCCCATAATCCAAAGAGTCTACAGAGCCAGTCTACTCAAGTCTAAACATTCTGTTGGCCAGATTTTGCCTCGGGTCCCCACCAGAACCACTGAAAACCCTGCTGGTTTCTCCCGCCTACCGCCCTAAGCGTGACGGACAGCATACGCCTCCTGCCGTGCTCCTACACTGATGTGATGTCCCCAGTTTCATCCGCTTGAAAACAGGGATACAATCAATATCAAATGCTCTAAGTATGTGGCTATCCATTACACCCCTATCTTCAAGGGGATAAAACCAAGGGTATTACATAAAGACAAGTGATTAAAATTTCATTGTCATATCAGAAAGATCGCTCTGTACAATAACTTACCAAACTGGAAGAAACAAATCATTTTTCTCCTATCCCAGCAGGAAAGATATCCCATTAAGGCCAGAAGAAGAGGATCATTGTAGCAATTAAGTGCAAACAGGAGATAAAAAGTACTAACATTTATTGAGTACCTACTACCTGGCAGGTACTATACGCTGAGTACTTTACGTAGGTTGCCTTCCTTAGTGCCACCCTGGGACATAGGGGTAATCCTCACGTAAACAGCTAAGACCCAGGAAGTTGTGTTCTGTCTCCCGTTAAGTAAGTGATACACTGTACCCAGGATTCAAACACGATTCTCACATTTGGAGAATGTCTCTCACAAAGACAACGCAGACGCTTACAGAAGCCATGAGTGGCTAAGAGATTCATCTAAACTAAACAGTATAATTGTTTTCATTTAAATTCAACCACGTTTCCTTTTCTTAATTTCAAATTTTAAGGATATATGACTTTTACGTTAGATAAAAGGGGAACTGGGTAAAGATGAGAAACACTATTTGACAATAAGAAAATGCAGATAGCAGCATATCTAAGATTTCATAGGACCTTTCTATAACATTTCCAAATAAAAACCCACCATTTTTTAAGCAACTAAATAAGATATATGTATCAGTACCTGTTGTATGCTTAGTATTGGGCTAAGGACTATGAGGAAGAAAAAGACACGATACTATCCTATAAGTAAACCATCAACTCAGGAAGCCACGATAAAAATGTAGTCATTGATAAGGGCAGCATGGGCTACGCCAGCATTATATGTTACACACAATCTCGCCACAAATTCAGTCTAAGCAATAATAGTTCCAAATACAAGAGGAATAGACATATTAAAACCACACAAATGTGTAAACTGCACCATAAAAAAGGAGATACTATATTGCGAAGATTTGAAAACACATCCTTTTAAATATAACCTCTGAATATGAGCTAGTAACCCCACGAGTAGCTGGAGAGACTTGCAAAGTGTCTTCTCTAAGCAGGTGCTCATCCTTGCACGACTCCTGCTGTTAACTCAACTGGAAAACCCTTTCTTCACGAAGGGGTTTTGTACTAGTCTCCATCCCAGTTATTACATCCTGATTTCTGTGCTATGGATTGTAAGGTTTTATTATTATCATATTATAAATAACATAACATAAAAAAAAAAAATTTTCCATTGATTTTTAGCAAGTGGAAAGGAGGGAGGGGAGGGGAGGGGAGGAGAGGGGAGGGGAGGGGAGGAGAGGGGAGGGCAGGGGAGGGGAGATCAATTTGAGAGAGACACATTGATTGGTTTTCTCTCACACGAGCCCTAAGGGGGGCAGGGATCATGTCTGCAACTGAGGTACGTGCCCTTGATTGGAATCAAACCCAAGACCTTTCAGTGCATGGGCTGACACTCTAACCACTGAGCCAAACCAGCTAGGGCGATGGTCCAAACTCATTAGTCCACAGAGCCAAATATCAACAGCACAACGATTTACATTTCTTTTGAGAGCCACATTTTTTACACTTAGACTTCTAATGTCACTTCTTCAAAACAGACTCGCCCAGGCTGTGGTATTTTGTGGAAGAGCCACACTCAAGGGGCCAAAGAGCCGCATGTGGCTCGAGAGCCACAGTTTGCCCACCACGGAGCTAGTGCAACATTGCATTTTTAAATGGATAAAATCAACATGTAGCATTGAGTTCCCCAGTCCCAAAAGGTGGACATTTGAAACCTAAGCCCTAAAGGGATGAGGTATTTACAGATGCAAAGCTCTGGAGACGCTGATGGGCTGTCTGTGCAACAGATATGTCGAAAGGAACGTCCCTTGAGTGAAGACGGAGCTGTGTACAGTCCCCTCACTCCCACCCGCGAGGCGGGGACTCCTGTGGCTGGTGGAGGGGGTGGGCGCTCCACTCAGGGAGGGTGAGTGACCGAAGTTACACGGAGGAACGTGGAACAGTCGGGGCTTTGTCTGATGCCAAGGCCTTCACGCCTGCGTTATTCTACCTCTCACAGCCCCTCGTTTCATTCTCCTGCTCAAGTTTTGCTTTTCCTGCAGAAACTTTTGCCCCTGCTGCTCCATGAACCCCATTTTACAAGTGTGGTGGGCCTGTGACTTGTTTGTAACGGGTGAGAGTTTAAAGAAAGCATGTATTTTTAAGTTGCTTTAATCCCTCAATCTAAAGCATACTTTTTCCCCTCTCTAGACTTCTCCAGAGGGCCAAAGTTTTGAAAACTCGACAAACCATCGAGTATTACCAATTGCACTTTCTTACGGAGCAAAGCCCTTCGCTAAGCTACTAGCTTCCCTTGATCCTATCGGTGCTGAAAGCAAGGCGATGCCAGCACCGCATCTGCCGTTCATGTCTGCGCTCACCAACAGGAAGCCACGGACTGGGCCTGTCACGGCACATCATGACGCGTGCTAGTTGGGACTCGCAGTTCCTCCTCGCCGAGAGGGCTTTTGAACTAGGAACAAGCTTATGAAACAGCCAAGGCTACCGAAACCCTCTGTACTTTCCATTTCACTTAATCTTGGGCATGTTCACGTGCCGTGTGTAAAATGCACCGAGATGACTTAACACCGAAGATCTGGGGAGATAACCTGATCCCCAGAGACACAGTAAATCGCCTCGATAAAAGATGAGAACTTTTTTACTTGATTAAAGGAAAACAAGTTAGCTTATCACTACACAACATAAGGATACCTTCCTCTAAGGATTAATACATAGAATTCCTACATTTTAAAGCACATGTGTCAAACACAAGGCCCGCGGGCCAAATCCGTCCCGCCAGGCCTTGCAATGTGGCCCGCACCGCGCTGTCATCACTGCACTCCGCTGCGTTTCCATCACAATGACAGTTTATGACTGTTCAGTAAACCATTCGGCCCGCGACTTAGGCTGGATTTTAGATTTTGGCCCCTTCTCTGATTGAGTTCGACACCCCTATTTTAAAGTCAGGGTCTTTCACGGCTTGCAAGATGACAAAGGCAGTGGGTCCTGCCAGCCACAAGCGGACAGATCTACAGAGCATCCGATCTCAGGAAAACGGAATCGTTAATGAACCTGAAAGCCGTGTGAATTAACACAGCATGCCTACGATGGGAAACCACACCACTCACTTCTCCCCCGGAGAAATGGAGGTAGCAGAACAGCCCGTTCCCCATGGAGACAGCGTGCCTATCTTACCCACGGTGGGTTTCTCCTGCCGTGGTCACGGGGTCACTGCACCCTGCTTCGTTTCAGACAAAGGGCTCTGGCTTCCTCCCGGGGCCTGCCCGCTCGGGGACTCGTGAGAGCAGCCAGGCGGCCAGCTCTGTCGCTCATGCCACGAGACAGGACCGGCGTAGGGGTGAAGGGTCACAACCCACCGTCCTACGGGTGCCGCCGGCATTCGGAACTGACTGCAGCGCTTGAAACCCAGACATGCTACCACACCTGCTTATCCCTGGCCAGGCCTCCCTTCACCAACACTGACACACGCGAAGCACACAGCTGGGTCAGAGCGGAGCCGGCTTTACGTAAGAGAATAAAGAGGTGGTTTGCAGCCAGACCGGGTCCTGACTCCCGGCACAGCCCTGTGTCCCGTGGCCTGTGATGGCTTCAACCGCACGCCCGCGGCCTGACCTCCCGGAAAGCAAGGGAGCCGACAGGTTCGCCGGACCGACCGTGCCGCCGCCGCAGCCAAAACCACTCGTTATTGTCCGAGGTGTTTTTATTCTTTGTCCGCTTAAAGGCTTATAAAATGTTATGAGCTCTCTGCGAGGGACACACAACAGAGCGACAAGAGGACGGCTCGGCCAGCTCCAGCCAAAACCTGGCTCCCCGGCCTCCCGTTTCGGACACGATGGCCCAGGCCGGCCACTCGCTGCCCCCTGGGTCATCCCCGCGGCCCCGGGAGCTGCTGCCCGCGCCTCCGTTCCAGCACCAGCTGCCGCTCGTGCGTGTGAGACCACCCTCCCGCCACCACCGCCAAGGCCCAGAGAGGGCTCGGGGCTGCGCTCTCACGTCTCCGTCACGTTGGCACTTTGACGCCTTTGCTTCACAAAACAGCCCGCCAACATCCCCAGACCTCTGCATCCCTAAGCACCTGCCCCTTGGGCGCTCTGCGTTTCCACTGTCCCACCCGGGATTTAGTCGATCATGTCGGAGCAGTCGAATATTCTACTCAATCGTGACAAACCACCTACGATCAATACTGGAGGGTAAACCGGCCGACTTCAAGGAATCCAAAATGAACTAAACCTCCTGACCGAGCAAACCCGACATGCTGCACAGCCGCCTTCCCTTCTATTAGAAGACACCACGAAATAAAGGGCTCCGGCGCGTAATCAATGCCCCATACCCTCCCCCAAAACGAACGAGTTTGCTTACCCAACCAGAATGCATTGTAACATAGCATCTCTCCATCAGCAGCTGCTGCCACTGACGCCAGCAATGAGAGGGAATGTTGGCGCTGAGCAGGATGACTAATATGGAGGGTTATCTCTCTCTCTCTTTTTCTTTTTTTTAGAATACGCTCGAGACCCTATAGGCAACATACACACGTGTTCGGTTCTCTGCCACACACACACGCACGTATGGAAGGACGAAGACGCGCAGCTGCAGAACTTCTTCACACGTTACAGTCGGTAATGAATGCACGTAGGAAGGAAAACACTCCCAGGCTGTGGTCTTGTGGCGGCAGGAGCTCGAAATCCCCGAAGACTCAGAAGCATTACCTCACTGCAGCCTTGAGACAAGCCGAGCATTCACTCCAGGTCTTACCCAGCATCCTCCGGTTCACACAAAGACAACAGAGGCGTGACCAATCACATTGTGGCTAGCAGGCACCGTTTCAAAGCCCTCTCCCAGCATCGCCCATTGACATGCTCGCTGGCAGCCTGCTGAACTTGTCGTCATGGCAACACCTCCCAGCTGCTCACCCAGGCTTGTTATATGACTTTCCCTTTTCACCACTCACTTAGCTAATTAAAAATTTAGGACCGTGTTTTTTGCATGTTGGACGCACACTGAAACAACCGAGACAATGCAGGGTCCTTTTTCTCTTGTCTTTCCGCCGCCTCCCCCCTCCCCACCGCACCCCACCCCCTAAAGGAGCTTTAAAAAATGCTAGGAAAAGGGATTTGAAGGACACTCCCATGAAGTCCCCACATAACCAATCAATAGAGAGACTGCATGTAGCTCCAGCCAGATGGAATTTGTTGCTAAACCTAATCTGCAGCAAAGCAAAACCGAACTGGGCACGGCGCTCAAGATGTCCTTCCTGGTTTGAGAAAGCTAAGCCAATCAGCAGACGTGATTTATGTTGACATGTTCGCAATCTTCCCGGCCCAAAATGCTCTTTTTGCGTATTTTTATTTAACACGGTTCTGATTTAAAGCAGCCTTACCCACAATTCCACAGTGCCAGCAGCGTAAATAAATAAATAAAGCACGGAGGGGAAGGATCCTATAAAATCCGCCCGGATGGCAAGTGCTAACCGCGGTTCCAGCAAGAAGCTGCGCGGTGGACCCGCCATATGTCTTAGATTTGACCACCAACGGGCCCCTGCTCGGGCAGTTCCGCAGGGGAGAACCCACGGGGAGAAAACACCAGCCTTTGTTTGCTCAAGCTTGGAGAAAGCAACCAGACCTCCCCACCTGTTCCAGAGGCGCTGCCTCCCATATATCACCCTAAAAAAAAAAATACAAACACACACACACCCTTGTATCCCGCATTATGCCTATAACCTGAATGGATACCAAAGGCATTCTCAGGACCCTAAGGTAAAAATGTCTCTGGTGTTTCGTTTTCTTTTCAGCTTCCCACTCCCCCTCTTTCAAAGAGCAGGATGAGAACTGACATTTAAAACTATATCCATTGTGAGTGAGCAGGGATAACAGGCATCAATGTGGTTTTGGACATCCAAGGGGAACAGTTTCTAGGAGACGCCTGTACTCATTTCCATTAAGTGGAAAAACCAAGATGTCAAAACCCGATCATAGAGGCCAGCCTCTGCCTCCTCCAGGCAGGCCTCCTACTTCTCCTGTCTGCAGTCATCGGGGCGGCTCGGTGCCAAGTCTCCCGTGAGGCGGATGGGCCACAGTCCCCAGGGCTGCCCACATCCATCCCCGACCTGTCAGGTCTGTCACCAAACACCCCTGAGAGGAAACCCCACCCCCTGAAGTGGTCGGAAGTACAACTGTGAAGGAAGTGGAAGGAATTGGAATTTGCCTGGAGGCTAAGGAGAGGCCTGTGGACTGCGGACAGCGAAGGTCAAGGGGAGAGCCCAGGCAGAGCGGGCTGGGGTGTGGCAGGGAAACTGTTTGCTCTCTCACTGTCTTCTCACTTCAAGTCAAGCCACCCACAGGTGGAGCACCGACGGTGAGGCTCCTGGTGAGATGGACAGGTTGTGGACGGCACCTCCCGACTCCCAGGGCAATGACAGTGCGAGGAAGAGGAGGAGAGAAAAGACGAGAGCAGAGGAGCCATCACACAGTCCTGGGAGCTGGAGCAGCAGATGGAGGGAGGGGGCTGAGTGAGGAGAGAGAAGGAAGTGTAAACAGACACCCAGGAGGAGATGCAGCCATGAGGGTGGTGTGGGTGAGTCTGAAACACTGTGTGTACAGTGAGCCTGAGGAGGTGTGTAAACACATGTGGGAGAAGGGACACACGGAGACGCGGCGGGGACAGGAGAGGGGCCTGGACTCACAGGCCACCTGACTGCCCGCCCTGACCAAGGAACTCGCTGCAGCCACTCCACACAGTGCAATGAGCCACATGGCGTTCGTGGTCTGGGTTCTAAATACTGGTCCCCATGCAAAGCAAAGGATTCCTCAGAGAAGTCACTACTTCCAGGCTCCACGTGCCAGAAAGCAAGAAAACTCTCAAAACCTGACGGGACGCCTCAAAAGACTCGGGGACCAGACTGATGGGCTCCCCGTGTGTGCAGAATGGACTAATGCGTCCACAAGTCCACTGTGACAGGACAGAAATCCCAGGGGTGCCTGAAAGGATGAGGCTCTCATTTCAACAAATGAACGCCAACTTACCACCTCAGAAGAAATTACAGAATGAGAATTTGCATTTGTAACCACCACTGAGACAAAAGTGTTCAAGCAGGAATTATTGAAGTATGACAAAACTTAGGGTGAAAGATTGTTGGAGAACAAGCTATTCCTATAGTCTCAGAATAGCAATAAGTAAATTTCTTTCTTTCTTTCTTTCTTTCTTTCTTTCTTTCTTTCTTTCTTTCTATCTATCTATCTATCTATCTATCTATCTTTGGCTAGTATGCAAAGTGTGCCCTCAGGAGTTCCACCAGGAGACCAGGAGCTTGATTGCTTGTTATGACATGCGCTGACCACTAGGGGGTGGCACGGAATGAAGGAAGGCCCCAGCCAGCAGCCAGCAGCCAGCAGCCAGGAAAGGCAGGCCCTAGCAGGCAGCTGGAAGGCCCCCTTTGGCCCAGATCGCAGGTCAGGCCTGGGGACCCTACCCATGCACAAATTTCACGCACCGGCCTCTAGTTTAATTACAAAGGGAAAAAGACAGTGGTACGCCACCATAACCCAATGACCAAACTTAGCCTACCAGTGAACCAAGAGCCAGCCTGTGCCTCTGAATGCCCTGCACTGAAAAGAAAGCAACATCATCCGTGAGCACCCCAGCCAAGGCTTCATCTAAGCCTAGTCCTGAAGAAGTCAACAGCCCACTTCCAGGTGAGGGATCTTCTGCAAAACACCTGGCCTGTAATGGTCAAGGTTAACCACTCAGAAGACAGGAGGGAGCTGGAACCGTTCTGCCTTAAAGGGGATGAAGGACACACAGCTCGTGATGCTGGTTAGAGCCTGGGATTGAAAAACAAGAGTTAAAAATGAGAAAAGGGGGCATTATTGGGATATTTATATGGACATTATTGGGATAACCAAAAAATGTAAATAGTTTCAGTTTTAAAAATTTGGCTCTCAACAGAAATGTTAATCACTGTTCTGTTGATATTTGGTTCTGTTGACTAATGAGTTTGCCGACCACTGTAGTAGACCACTTTCAGCATAGGGCCATCTGATGGAGCACTTGGAGAAAAATATTAAAGACAGACATAGAAAAATCTATGCCAGTAAAAAAAAGACAGTCATTAACTCCAGGTGAAGTAAGTGGCTGTAAATGTTTTCATAGCACAATACTTGGTCTTTTAAAAAGTAAAAGTTATATCCACATCATAATACAAACACTGATGATTGATTTATTTTTAAATTCTTATATAACTACATTGAGAGAATATGGAAACGGGAAGTGAATATATTAGGAAAGTGAAATTTTCATTTGCCTTACCAGAAAGATAAAAGGTAAAATCCAAAATTAATAAATCAAGATACAACATCGCAAGCAAATTATTTAGAAACTAAATAAATACCAAAGAAACACCTAAACGTGTCTTAAGAGGATTGCCCCTGGGAAGTGGAAATCAGAAATGGTAGGAGGTGGAGGTGACAGATAACTGGTATTTTTCACTATACTCGATAGGAGAAAGAGTCTGTGTGTGTACTTACTACCGTATTTGTATTATTTGACCTCCTAAAGTATATACACTGAGTGGCCAGATTATTAAGATCTCTGAACACATAATAATCTGGCCACTCACTGTATATCCTATATAATAAAAGGCTAATAAGCAAACTGTACCCTTGACCAGGACTTCGACCAGCAGGCAGGCTGGCCGGCCAACAACACATGTTCCCTCCCCCTGGCCAGACTGGCCGGACCCCACCCATGCATGAATTCATGCACCCGGCCTCTAATACACACACACACACACACACACACACACACACACACTCTGAGTGATCTGGCCACTCAGTGTGCATAATTACTTTTGCAAAAGCAAACGTTAACTTATAAAAACAAAATATGATGAATAGCACAGGCATGGGTAGGGCAGAGATCAGTCCATTAGCCATATCTTTATGGAGCACCTCTTATGGGCCACCACTTACTAGCTTGTGACGTTGGGCAAGTTTTTAACCTCCTAGTGCAGCGGTCGGCAAACTAATTAGTCAACAGAGCAGCGAACCTCCAGCCGCAGTTTGCTAACCACCATCCTAGAGTCTTAGTTTCCTCCTCTGTAAAAGGGGAATAAGAATAGCACATACTACATTAATGGTGCGTGGCACAGAAAAAATGCTCCATCCAGCAGAGTATTCAAACTATTACGAGGAGGGTCCTGGGCTGGCCACTGAGAAACAACACGAACAAGAGACAGCCCCTGCCCCCAGGTCCCCCGGGGGAGGCAGCGATAAGGAAGCAGTCACCACACAAGGCCGTAGAGGCATAAAGGCCCACGGTCCGGGAGACACATGCACAGATCCACTTCTGCTCGAAGGCCGGAGACACGTTCACAGACCCACTTCCGGTCAGGGGCTGGGAGACACACTCACAGACCCCACTTCCGCTTAGGGGCTGGGAGACACATGCACAGACCCCACTTCCGGTCAGGGGCCGGGAGACACAGTCACAGACCCACTTCCGCTTAGGGGCTGGGAGACACACTCACAGACCCCACTTCCGCTTAGGGGCTGGGAGACACATGCACAGACCCCACTTCCGGTCAGGGGCCGGGAGACACAGTCACAGACCCACTTCCGCTTAGGGGCTGGGAGACACACTCACAGACCCCACTTCCGCTTAGGGGCTGGGAGACACATGCACAGACCCCACTTCCGGTCAGGGGCCGGGAGACACAGTCACAGACCCACTTCCGGTCAGGGGCTGGGAGACACAGTCACAGACCCACTTCCGCTCAGGGGCCGGGAGACACAGGCACAGGCCCCACTTCCGCTCGGGGCCGGAGACACGTTCACAGACCCACTTCCGGTCAGAGGCTGGGAGACACACTCACAGACCCCACTTCTGCTCAGGGGCCCGGAGACACATGCACAGACCCCACTTCCGCTTAGGGGCTGGGAGACACATGCACAGACCCCACTTCCGCTTAGGGGCTGGGAGACACATGCACAGACCCCACTTCCACTCAGAGGCCGGGAGACACAGTCACAGACCCACCTCTGCTCAGGAGCTGGGCGACAGGTTCACAGACCCACTTCCGCTTAGGGGCTGGGAGACACGGTTCACAGACCCCACCTCTGCTCAGGGGCTGGGCGACAGGTTCACAGACCCACTTCCGCTCAGGGGCCCGGAGACACATGCACAGGCCCCACTCCCGCTCAGCATCCTGGCAGGAAAGATCAGCATTTCCAAAGTAAACTTCGAAAAACACGATTCCCAGTAAACATTTCTTAGAAAAACAGTTTGTGGTCAAATCAGCCTGGGAAACTATTAGTTATACATCCTTTGGGAGAATGAGCACTCGGATTGCCATATTTATAGCTCCACGCTTACTACAGTCCAGAAAAATGGTTTACCTTTGTTTACTCCAGTCTTTGCCCAAAAAATGTGACCACAGAGCCCTTTGGTCATTCCAGAGACTCCAGTGCCTCAAAGCTGGTCCTCTACTAACACGTTCTGGGAGCCACGGCCACAGATCGTAAAAGTGCGTATTTCTCAGCCTTTCCATTTCCCTTGTCATCCATCCCAGTTATTTTGGCCATTTGAAAAGATTCCATATTTTTAAAGCAGAAAAGAGATTATGCAACAGAAACTCCCCTAACTAAATTACTTTTGTGAAAAGGAATCTAATGTGTTGATGAGATATGTTGATAGACTTTTGAAAGTGATCATATATTCAATAGTTGATTTCAAATCATTCAGAACCAAGGAAAAGCTCCAAAGAAGTTTCTGGAATAAAGGTAACATCAGTACTCAGTGCTTTACCCTCATGTTTAGGAGAACAGTATGAATCGTGGGTAACTTGTGACCTGGGACATGGTGTAATGACTGGAGGCCCAATACATGAAATTTGTGCAAGAGCAGGCCTTCCTTCCCCTGGCTGCTAGCACCAGCTTCCCTCTGGCACCCAGGACCTGGGCTTCCCTCGCAGCCCCAGCCTCGTCCGGAAGGTTGTCTAGTCCAGTGTTTTTCAACCTTTTTTGGGCAAAGGCACACTTGTTTCATGAAAAAAATCACCATTAGAAAATGTTAAAAAATTTAACTCTGTGCCTATATTGACTATATATAAAGTAATTCTCTTGAATAGGAATCAAATAAACACAAAGAAAGTATTTTATAATTACTTTATTATGAAATATTAAGTAAACAAAATAGTGAAAAATTATAAAATTCTTGTCTTGTCTGCACCTATGGCACACCAGGCAAGATCTCGCGGCACACTAGTGTGCCGCAGAACAGCGGTTGAAAAACGCTGGTCTAGTCTAATTAGCATATTACGCTTTTATTATTATAGCTTCCGTATCATCAGACCTCCGTTAAAACACCTTTAAGAAAAGAAAGCAGCACGTGGCTTCTGCAGCAATGTTCCCATTTTGAAATATGCACGGCTTCGGTTATCTCACATTCATGTGCTTCTCATGCCTTCTGAGGGCATTCGGTCCTGAAGTTTTCTGTTAAAAAGCAGCCGGAGATCCCGTGCTGTTTACCTCCCAGGAAACAAACTGCTTAATGTGTCAAAGAAAAAGTTCTGTAAGAAGCCCTGGCCAGGGAAAATAGCCAATCACCGAACATATATATTGATTCCAGAGAGGAAGGGAAAGGGAGAGAGAAACGTCAATGATGAGAGAGAGTCATTGATCCACGGCTTCCTGCACGCCCTACGTCCTCACCTTCCACCTCAGCAGCACCCTCGTCATCTCCATTTTCAGAAGAACACACTAGAGAGCTCACCGCTTGTCCAGAGCCATGAGAACAGCCCAGAGCACCTGGGCCCCTGCCCAGTGACCACTCCCCAACCGGTGTGCTGAACCCACACCTAACTAACCTAACCCTAAGCTGGAAAAACACTTACCCTGGCCACTGTGAAATGCTCCCTATGAGCTTACGGACAAATAATACACGTGCAATCCAAGAACAGTCAATGTATCGCCTTCTAGTTTTAAAAGGAAAGAAGGCCCCCCACGATGGTTAAACCTCACTCCTTACACACCCTGAAATGTGAGCTTGTTACAGCAGCACCTTGTTATACAACGTAGGGCAGCACAGAGTCAAGTCAAGAGCCAACTCATGACACGACAACAGGCCAGCTGCTATAGGGTTAGTATGTACTAGTATGTACCACGTGGGACTGGGCAGGCAGGAGGGAACACCGGAACTCTGGGCTGAAGAATCCTTAACACATGCCACGGAGAAGGTGCGAACCGAGGAGACTTTGGGAAGGGGTCAAGGGAAAAAGGCATTTCAAGCGAAGAGTGTCTGTAAAAGAGAAACGAAGAGAGGCAACGGACAGGCAGGACGAGCCAAAGAGGTGGTACTATTGATTTTATCGGCAGGACAAGCCAAAGAGGTGGTACTATTACTTATTCACTTTTCACAGAGTGGGAAATAGAAGTGCAAAGAAATTACATAAATCACACAGCAAGTGGACATCGGAGTTCTGTGTATCACCGAAGGGCGGAGATAAGAGCATGTATTTTGGGATGTGTATTGTATGAGAGGCAAAAGACAGGCCTGCACACTAAGTGGGTAACCAACAGCACTGAGTGCTGAGACTGACAGGGAAGACTGATTCATGCCGGTCTAGCCCTGTGCTTGGCGCTTTTCACACAATCCTACTTGATCCGCACCACCACATGACCATCTCTGGAGGAGCTATTCTGATGACTATTTTATTTTACAACCGGAGGCCCAGTGCACAAAATTCGTGCATGGGTAGGGTCCCTAGAGGCTGCTGGCCACCAGCCAGGGCCTTCCTTGGATCTGCTCTGGAAAAGGACCAGCTACACTTAGGAAACAGGACTGCTTCCATACCAAAACCATCTATTATATTTGGCCTGCCCATTTGCACAGAAAATATTTTAGATTGTTCCATTTTTTAGAAAAAAAACACATAGTACTAAAGGAGCTATGCAGTTACATTCAAAATGTATTCTTCAGATTGAGAACATGAAGCATTTTATCGATATGATGGGCTTTTAAAGAGTTCGAGGAAACGTTCTATGAGAGGATGAGGTGGCTGTGAGGCTGGGAATGACATGTCCCGCAAACCAAACGAAGACAAAAGAATATACTCTTGGGGGAGGGTCAGACCCAAGTCTCAGGACCCACAGTGTCCGTTCATCCCCGCTAACACGGGGTGCTCTGTCCCATGTCACAGGGTTCCCCTCAATCCTTTTTTTTTTTAAATATATTTTATTGATTTTTTTTTTTTTTTTTTTTTTTTTTTACAGAGAGGAAGATAGAGGGATAGACAGTTAGAAACATCAATGAGAGAGAATCATTGATCAGCTGCTGTCCTGCACACCCCCCACTGGGGAAGTGCTCGCAACCAAGGTACATGCCCTTGACCAGAATCGAACCCGGGACCCGTCAGTCCACAGGCCGGCGCTCTATCCGCTGAGCCAAACCGGTTTCGGCTCCCCTCAATCCTCTGCAACACTCCTAACCCCCCAGGAAACAGAACCTTCTTCGTTTTCACTAAGCATCTGCTCCCGAGAAATGCAATGGGTTCTATTCTGAATGCAGGCCTGGCACACGCACAGAACCTCCCGCCCATTCGAAGGAACTTGAGCACAGCTAACCTTTGCTCAAAACACAGGTGAAACCTGAAAACAATCTATCAAGTCTAAGGATAAAAGTACTTATAGTTCTAAATCAGTGTTTCCCAAAGTGTGGTGCTCGTACCCCCAGGGGTACGGGAAGAGTTTGGTGGGGGTACGCATTGCACCGGAGTTTGGTGGGGGTATGCACTGCACCGTGCTTAGCTGCGCCTAATTCCACGTTCTCATGAGTACGAGGGGTACTCAGCGTTACGAAAATTATAGAAGGGGTACACATATGTCAAAAGTTTGGGAAACACTGTTCTAAATGAACAGTTATAGCCAATAAGTAGTAAGTCGCATTGCTTTTGCTTTGTTGCCAAGAAATGGCTGTGCTGTCACAGCTCTCTCCTCAGCTAAAGCGAATTCTGTCTGTCTCTCTCTCCTGCTCTCCATTCCCCAAATTCTGCCAATAAGATTCTCTTGCATTTTCCCCTTTGGGAAATATAAAATTAAGTTGTTGTTTGTTTGTTTTTTACATAAGAAAAAATAAAAATACAAGAGAAAAATTTTAAAATAGCAAATATCGGCATAGTCACCACCCCAAATTGGCAATTGTTGGAAACTGTGTCGTAATCTTTCCTATGGAAGGAATGGAAACTTTTAGGTTAAGGTGATGCATTCACTGTCTCCATACCCAGAGGAAATCATGCTCATAGACTTGACATCCATCTTCCCGATACATGGAAAACAGGTTCACCTGAGTGAATGGATGCATAAATGATGTGTGCGGGGATTTTAGGTGCAAAATAAAAAGTTAAAGTGCACTGTATTATATTGTGCACCTTTCAGCAGCTGTGTCTGTCTTCTCTGTTGAAGTGCCCAGTCCCTAGTAGGAGGGTCCGGACATGGTAGATATCAGATAAATATTTGTTGAATGAATGAGATGGGTTTATAATAGGGCAGCTCCATTGTTTGCTGAGTACACAGATTCTTCCAGACATTTTTCACGAGCAGACATCTTGGTGCTCAAACGCAAACAGAGAATTTAGACTGAGATGACTTTTTCACCCATTTTCAATGCATGCTCAAGGTGCGCATCATCGCTAATCATCAGGGGAATGCAGATCAAAGCCACGAGGAGACATCACTTCACACCTGTCAGGACGAGAGATAACAAGTGCTGGCAAGGACGTGGTAAAAGGGAGCCCTGTACTCTGCTGTTGGGAATGGGAACTGTTGAGGCCACTATGGAAAGCCAGTGTTGAGGTTCCTCAAAAAATTACAGATAGTGCCACCATTTGATCTAGCAATTCCACTTCCGAGCATTTATCTGAAGGAAACAAACACACAACTTAAAGATACCTGTACCGCATATTTCTTGCAGCACTATTTACAAGAGCCAAGATATGAAAACAATCTACCTAAGTGGCCCATCAATGAATGAATGGAGAAGAAAATGTAATATGCGTGGGTTATGTGGCCATCAAAAATAATTAAATATTGCCATGTATGACAACATGGATAGACCTTGAGGACATTATGCTAAGGGAAATAAGTCACAGAGAAAGACAATACAGTAGGCTCTCACTCATATTGTCGGAAACTGATCATCGTCACACTAGCAGAGAGTTGTGGACAAAGAACTGGGAAGGCTGGTGAACCTTGGAAGCTCTGAAAGGCCACAGCCAATCACTCACTGTCTGAGACAATGATAGCTGAAGCAACTTCCACCTGCCAATCTTATGTAAATCATTGCTGATTGGCTATTATTGGCTATGGGTGGATCCCAAACCAACTTTGCAAACACAGGGCCCTTGTCCCATACGCCCCATACCAATGATTAGTGCTAGATAAGGGGTTAAATAATTTTTCAGTGAAGGGCCACTCTTCTCTTCCAGCCTACACTTCGATCTGGAAGAATAAGCCCAATTAAATTCGGGAAATCTCCGTTTCTCCTTATGCCATTCTGCGAGCTGATGGCATCGCAGATGTTTTCCTAGAAGTTCTCCCTAAAAGTCCCACCTCACGCCTGCCAGGTTTGGGACTCAAAGCCCCAGAAATGCAATGAGTTGATAATTGCTTATCAAAATACAAAGAAAGAGACCTATTTCTTTATGAAATGAAAACACACGACGAATACAGTAAGAATGACTCATTTCATGTCCACAAGAACTGCTTCCAAAAGTGAACTATTTAAAAGTGTTGTTTTTTATGTTTTTTTTAAACCACATGATAGAGAAAAATCCATGTAAATGTCACGTCTCAACGTGGCACTAGCCCTGCGGTTCTGGCTGCTGCTTTCACAAGTTGAAACAGTAGTTGGCCCATATTTTACAAACAAGAACTTTTTGTGGCATGCCGAAAATGCCCATTTACAAATGGAAATTATGCAATATCGATTTCTTTAAGAAAAGGAGAGCTATAAGGAAAGGGGAGTAGAGACCAAGAGGGGTGTGTATACAGGTTGGAAAAATGAAGAGTGAAGGGTTATCTCGCAGGTAGGAGAACCAGAACTTCTTAGGGATTCATCGTAGGATCTAACAGCCCGAATCCAGTCCTACAGTGTGAGGCATGCGTGGTCTACACCCGCTAAATATCTTCTCCGTTGTTTTTTAAAGCAGGAAGCTTTGCACATATGTGTATCACAAAGAGGTGAGAAATGTGCTTGACAGCTGCCTGCACTAAAAGGAAATTAGAGGGCTGATCAATCAACAGTAAATCGGATTGTGCCTTTGTTGACACGCCTCCTCCCGGTGACAAAGTTGATTTAGCTGCTGGCTGCTGATCTGTGAACATCAGAATTACGTTGATGGAGCCCAAAACAGCGTCCTCTGCTGTTTACACATTAGGCACTAAGGCTAATGACTTCCTAATCCTTGAGGGGGTTTTACCACTTTTGATGGATCA
Source organism: Pipistrellus kuhlii (assembly GCF_014108245.1). Classification (NCBI taxonomy): domain Eukaryota; kingdom Metazoa; phylum Chordata; class Mammalia; order Chiroptera; family Vespertilionidae; genus Pipistrellus; species Pipistrellus kuhlii. Next base: position 182,133,480 of record NW_023425529.1, read on the forward strand.
GCTATCCCTCAGGATTAGACACATTTTTCAATGGGTTGAGGGCACATCCTTCAACACATGTGCAACCTCATCACTGAAGAGCAGTGGGTGGCCAGGCATGACGCTCAGACAAATGTCAACAAGCAAGACATTATTGTCTCGTCATAGAGACATCCAGCTTCCTCTCTCTAGCCAAAGCTCACAATAAAATATTAATGACGTATGGATGTACCGTGCACCCTTCTGATGGAGCTATTTTTAAAAATACATGTTTATTGATTTTTAGAGAGAGGGTAAGAGAGAGAAACATCAATTGGTTGCCTCCTGTACGCAACCCAACCAGGGATCGAACCCACAAACTTTCGGTGCATGGGACGACGTTCAACCACCTGAACCGCACCGGCCAGGACTGGTGGAGCTTTTTAATGCATAAAGCATGAACTTAATGTTAATTCCATTTGCTGAGGACTTCCTATGTGCCTGGCACTGAGTACTTTAAGAACATTGTGTGATACCGTCTTGCCTATCACCATATGCTTGGTACTCACTGAGTAGGCGCAGGTCCCCTATACCCAGTGGTCGGCAAACCGCGGCTCGTGAGCCATATGTGGCTCTTTGGCCCCTTGAGTGTGGCTCTTCCACAAAATACCACGGCCTGGGTGAGTCTATTTTGAAGAAGTGGCATTAGAAGAAGTTTAAATTTTAAAAAATTGGCTTTCCAAAGAAATGTCAATCGCTGTACTGTTGATATTTGGCTCTGTGGACTAATGAGTTTGCCGACCACTGCCCTGTACACAAACACCGAGGTGCTCAAGAAATATTTTTTGAATCCACAAAAGAACTGAAGAGAATCAGAAGTCTGGGTGAGAAGGAATATTATGAACAGACGCATATTACTGAAGTCTCTGTCCATACATCGAATTCATTGTTCAGAACAGTCATCTCAGAAAGGAGTGAGTTTGGTTCATGAGAAGATCAACGAGGGGCTTTTGTATTAACCCCCATCCCTGACCTATGTATGTAACGTAGCTGGGTCAGAGCTGGTGGCGTAGAGTGGCGGGCAGCCACGCACATGAAGAAAGCCACAAGCTCTATGCATCCGGGTGCTTCCTCTGTTGGCCCGAACGAAAGATCGTTTCTGGGACGGGGTACCCGCCAACACGCATTCACGGAACAGGTATCAGACGCAGGAATTACGAAACAACCTGAGGATGTTAAAATCCATGGGGTTGGAAATGTAAGAGAAGCAATGAGTGTAGAATAAGATGTAAAACATCCATCAGCCCTCACCGGTTTGGCTCAGTGGATAGAGCGTCGGCCTGCAGACTGAAAGGTCCCAGGTTCGATTCCGGTCAAAGGCATGTACCTTGATTGTGGGCACATCCCCAGTGCGGAGTGTGCAGGAGGCAGCTGATCGAGTTTCTAACTCTCTATCCCTCTCCCTGCCTCTCTGTAAAAAAAAAAAAAAAATTAATGAAAACATGTTTACAATAAAAGATACATCACATCAGTAAGGGAAACGAGGACCGGGACATGGAAAGGGGAAGAGACCCAGGCTTTTCCATTGCGGATGAGGGGTAACCACCTGACGACGTTCAACCACCTGAACCGCACCGGCCAGGACTGGTGGAGCTTTTTAATGCATAAAGCATGAGCTTAATGTTAATTCCATTTGCTGAGGACTTCCTAGGTGCCTGGCACTGAGTACTTTAAGAACATTGTGACCAAATTAGAAAACAGCCCTTGACCTGTCAGGCATCACGTCGGCACCGGCGGGGTGATCTCAGTCTCAGGGGAAGCTGCCGGCCCCGTGGGGGTCGCTGGGTAAAAATCGGCGTGGAGCACGAGTGGGGAGCACTTGCCATCCTCCGTCCCCGCACTGGGAAGCTGCGCGGGGCCCAGCCTATGCTCCCATCTCGTTCCTGCAGAACGAAATACTTTCCAAACTGCGCCCGCGGTTTTAGGACATCATTGAAATACTTACTTAGCCGTTTGGACCTAACTACCTAGCGAACAGAACAACATGAGGTTTGGGGGGAGGGGTGCTGGGGATGTTTTTATTGTTGTTGTTGTTGTTATTATTATTACTGCCTTAGGAGTGCCATGAAAAACTCACTGAAGCATGAAAGAAATCCTGAACCCGCAAAGTCAAGGAACCAGCGATTGGTTGCAAGGGGCACCCTGATTTCAGAAATGATAAAAAAAAACAAAAAAAAAAAAAAAAAACGCCCATCTTTAATTAAGGGAATGCTGTAATGATGATGTCTCTTGACGCATTTATATCATGTTTGGAATTTTTAGGTGTACGATGCTCTTCACCATGTCATTTTGCCTGTGAGGAAGCTGAGACGCAGAGCAATTAAGAGACATGACCCAGGAGAACACTGGAACCCGACCTCCAGCCCAGGACTGTGGACGCCAAAGCCGGCCGGCCCCTCCCTTCCACTGCACCCTCTCCTCCAGCAGCCACTGTCCCACATCAGACACAACCCTCGCGAGAAGCTCAGGAAGTCCCCAAAAGATCTGCTACCATGTGCGGGGGGTTGAGGGGTGGCCCCTAACATGGTAGGTCTAAGTCCAGGGAGTGGGACCTTATTTAGAAAAGGGTCTTCGTAGACGAAGGATCTTGGGATGAGAAGGTCACCCTGGGTTAGCTGTGTGAGGCCACAGCCGAGGACAAGGGTCCTGGGAGACACCGAGAGGAGAAGACGCCCCCAGAGGAGGCGGCAGCCCTGAGGAGACAGGCAGAGATTGGAGGGATGCAGCCACCAGCCGCGGCATGCCAGGCCACCAGGAGCTGGAGCGGCAGGAAGGACTCGCAGCCTTCGAGGGAGCCTGAGCCTGCTGACACCGAGATTTCCCACTTCGGACTTCCAGAACGCTGAGAGAAGGGACTTCTGTTGTACGCTGCCAGGTTTATGGTGCTTTCTTTCAGCAGCCCTAAGAAACTAAAACCCCATCCTAAGGCCCTTCACCACGCAGTTAAGTTTGTTAAACCACTTAAAAATCCTTATTACCACCCTAGCTGGTTTGGCTCAGTTGATAAGAGTGTAGGCCAGTAGACTGAAAGGTCCCAGGTTCGATTCCAGTCAAGAGCCCAGGTTGTGGGCTCAATACCCAGTGGAAGGCGTGCAAGAGGCAGCCAATCAATGATTCTCTCATCATTGATGTTTCCCTCTCTCTCTCCATTCCTCTATAATATATATATATATATATATATATATATATATATATATATATATATATATATAAAATTATTTTTAATCCATATTACCCAGTTACTAATACCCCATCCTTAGGTCCAGGTCACCAAGCAGTTAAGTTTGTGATAAACCACGTAAAAATCCATACCACCTGATGAACTACTGATAGATTTTACAAGTCACAAATCTGAAGACAGACCTCTACCCAGTATATACCAAGGAGCTGACTCTATTCACCAGTTTTACCTTACAGCTCTCGTTTTAAAAACAACTCCTTTGTGCCCAGCCAGTGTGGCTCAGTGGTTGAGCCTCGACCTATGAATCAGGAAGTTATGATATTTATAATTAGCAGTCTATTAGACCAGCACTTTTAATCAGGGTTGATATAATGTAATGAGTGATATTACAAGTTGAAGGCTTGGAAATCTAAAATGCATTTCAAAACAAACATCCTAAAATTAGACAGGATGTTGTCTCCACGGTGACAGTGAGTTATGGAAATCAAAGTCAGCATGCGGAAGCCGTGGCATTTGAAAGAACAAACTCTGTGAATAAAATAGACTCTTACTGTAAACAAACTGACGGGGGGAAAAATAACTTGGAAACAACTATTGTTGAAAAAGAACAGAAAAGATGGTGAAGACCCGATAAGGCACAGGCCATCACTAAAATCTCACGGAAAAGGGAACGTTTGTAAGATGAGATACAGCCAATAATCTATAATAATAAAAGCGTAATATGCTAATTTAACGGGATGCCCAGAAGCCAGGGCTGTGAGGGAAGCCCGGGTCCCGGGGGCCAGAGGGAAGCCGGCAGCCGGGGAAGGAAGGCCTACTCCTGCACAATTTCCATGCATCAGGCCTCTAGCATTGTAATAACTATGTATGGTGTCAGTTGGGAACTACTCTTATCGGGGGATCATTTCACACGGTATATAAATGTGTACCCACTCTGCTGTGCACCCGAAACGAATATAATATTGAATGTCAACTATAAACTGAAAGAAACCCTAAGTGCTTATAAACCAAATGGCCCCTTATTCCTTCAGCTGCAGATGGATCGTGGTACTAGTGCTTCTCACACTACTGGTGGCAAAGGATACTTGCGTAAAATACAATAAAAATGAATTGCTGGGGGGAAATGAAATAAAAAATAAAAAAAATGTAAACCTACACTTTTTCATTTTCCCAAATTTTTACTTACTATATTGCAGCGATAAAATTACATTTCAATATATACAACCAGAATAAATAAAACAAAGGAAAAAATGACAAATATTAGGAAATGTGTCCATCAGTGACTTATCTAAAGAAATGTTAACCTCCTAATTCTTGGTCGTTTTGTAATTTAGAGAGAAATGGTCATCCTTTATTAAATGTCTATGCTCACCCCCTGAACAAACTAAGTACATCCGTGAAGTTTTTAATGTGACAAATGAGTTTGCTTCCTGCGTGCTAAGTTACTGATCCAACCTGGCTGGGTGGCGATGCTATTTGCAGGGATAATGTGTACCTAAAACGCTCCGGTGTTTTGTTTTAATAAGTCATACTTGAGAAACCCGTCTCGCACAAGGAATGTTCATGGCGATGGGAGAAGATGTTACAGCCATTTCAGCAAGCTTGCAATATTTTTTCTAACGGTTACTCAAAATAGAGCCAGGGGTCCTGAATTTTCAAGACTCACCTTTCATCTCTCATCAGGAGTCAGTGCCAACAACTCACCCAGGGAACTGAGCTCGAAGCACCCACCGATGAAATAAAAGGCCTGTTGCCTACAGACATTACTCTTATAGTGGGGCGTGTGGTGGTGACTTCCCACCAGCTCTGCTCACACACCACGCCCGGACGGACCCAGTGGGGCAGGGCGCTGGCAGCCTGCTTAGACACTGCTCAAACGCCAAGTTGCAATTAGCTGGTAGGTGCCAGCTTTCAATTTTTAAATATTTCAAACAACTTTATTGAGGGATGATGGTCATAACCCCCACTGGGGATGTGCCTGCAACCAAAGTACATGCCCTTGACTGGAATGGAACCTGGGACCCTTCAGTCTGCAGGCTGACGCTTTATGCACTGATTTAAGAGAAAAAGGGTGGACAGGGCATTCAAGAGAGAGGAGAAGATATTATTCAATTAAATATCATATTTATATTTTTATCTCTTAATAGGTTGTAATGCAGTTTGAATTTCTTGTTGCTTCCAGCACTATATCTTCTTTTTTCTGAATTCTTAAACACCCCACCTTTCTTCCTTTTATTCTCCCTTTGTCCGCTTTTCCATTTATTTAATTTTAAAAGCATACTATATTTAAATATGTTACCAGTCACTTTAATATGTTATCACCCTATTAAATCTACCTAATCCAACTCAAAACCTTTTGGGGGAAGGGAGGATGTGGTAAAGTATAAGTAAATGGCAAATGATTATCCAAACATAAAGATACTGCAGTTTTAAGCACAGTATCCCCCAAAATGGAAATCATTATAATGCCCATATTGGGCATCCTGTGTTTATGACCCAGAACTCCCGTGTTTGTGTGTGTGTGTGTGTGTGTGTGTGTGTGTGTGTTTTGTACAGATTTTTATGTAATCACTTTCATTTCAATATAATTAAATACTTAAGAAAAGCCGTTCCCAATTATGTCTTTGGCAAAACCTGCACTATCAAAATAAAATTAACTACTATCATTTAAAACACATTGGGGGAACTTCTGATACATGTATCTATCCACAAATTCAAATAATGTTTCTGCTTCCGAAATCACCCAGGAGCTTCAGGAGAAACCTAAATTGATGCACCTTAAAAGTGTAAATATCGTCGAAACTGGTTTGGCTCAGTGGATAGAGCATCGGCCTTGTGAACTGAAAGGTCCCAGTTCGATTCCAGTCAAGGGCATGTACCTTGGTTGAGGGCACATCCCCAGTGGCGGGTGTGCAGGAGGCAGCTGATCGATGTTTCTCTCTCACCAATGTTTCTAACTCTCTATTCCTCTCCCTTCCTCTCTGTGAAAAATCAATACAATATATTTTTTAAAAGTGTAAATATCAAAGCAATGGAAACGGGAACCAGTAAAGCATTCAGAAAGCACTGTCATATTGACGATTATTATTGCATGGCCATTTAGAATGTGACTCTGCCTCTTGCCAACCTCATATGTATGTTCCCAGGAATACATGGGACAATGCAGGCAAGCTTTTGAAAATGAGAACTTTACAAATATTCGTTGTTTCGGAAGCCGTGTTCTGCTCGGGGCTGGGAACACCGGTCCGATGAGGAGCCCTCCTGCCAGGCAGGCCTTCAGCTCTCTGTCCACCGTCCACCCTGCTGAGGGGCGGGGCGGGGAGGAAGCTGGGCTCCTGTCTCACAGCCACGTTCAAGTTGCTTCGAGAGGAGCAGCCACAACAGCACTTTCCTCAAGGCTCAACGCAGGAACCGGATGACTCGAGACTTACTCGATCCTTGAGTGAAACAAAGCAGATCGCTGCTCTCAGGATCTTTGTGGGAGTTGAAGCCACAAGCAATGATGCCAGGACCTATCACGCAGGCTGGTTTTCGGGGTAACACGTAAGGGGAAAACTGTCCCTCAACTGCCTCCCCTGTGCTTCCCACAATGCCAAGTTTCATCACGTCACTCGCTGTAGATTTGAACTAAGGTGACCAGACGTCCCACTTTTGGTGGGACAGTCCTGATTTTTAACGATTTGTCCCGCATCCCGCGCCAAAAATCGGGGCTTAAAACGCCTCGGGACACGGGGCAAATTGTTAAACATCGGGACTGTCCCGCCAAAAGCGGGAGGTCTGGTCCACCTTAAACACTTTGCACGGCTCCTTGTTGATCCCCTCTTGAGTGGTATGCCGACTCCTCACCCCTGGACGCAGGATGACCAGGGGTCTCGGTCCCCCTGGGACAGCTGGGGTGTTTGACCGCTCTGCGGTGCACTGACCAGCATGCCCCCTTCCCTGGCCACGGGCTTCCCGTCTGGGTGATCAATCGCGTGGTCGCCTGCTCGCCAAGGCCCTCCGGGTCCCCTCACTCCGCACACTCGGCTGGGCTTCCCCTCCCCTCGCACGCTGCCCTCCAGGCAGACCGAGCTGCCCCCAGCAGTCTGCCACGCCGTGAGAGCGGGAGCCGGCGCCGGGCCTGGCCCGGACTCCGGGCACGGACACCTGGCTGCATCTAGAAGCTGGTGTCACCGAAGGAGCCAGCAGGAGAGAACACCAGAACATGGCAGCTCCAGAGCCAACATGTGTGACAGATAAGTGAAGGCCTTTTGAGATTTTTTTTTTTTAAGTGTCTCTCGTAAGCTAGAATGTGGGTTTAAGTATCACCGTTTTAACAACAAATCCTAATTTCCAGAGTGTGTTTTTTAGGGCTATTTTGACACTAATCAAGACACTTTCATTATCCCCAATAGAATCGCCTGGTGTGGGTCAGGCTCAGTCTCTCTGACTGGAGACACCTCCGGAAGCCACAGGCATCTCCTGGGATATTATGCAAGAAAAAAGAGAGAACACCGTAGATCTGAATTGGTCTGGAACCAGGTTTTCAAAAAGCACCGAGGGATGGCATAAAAAGGAAAGATGGCTCTTTCTAAAAAAAAAAAAGGAAAGAAATATAGCTTCCCAATATCACATTAAGTTTTAAAACTTTATGAAATCCAATTTCCTTGTTAAAAAAACAAAAGCTATGGCCGGCTAGTGTGGCTCAGTGGTTGAGCAGCCACCTATGAACCAGGAGGTCACAGTTCCATTCCCGGTCAGGGCACAGGCCTGGGTTGCAGACTTGATTCCCAGCGTGGGGCGTGCAGGAGGCAGCCGAGCAATGATCCTCTCTCATCATTGATGTTTCTATCTCTCTCTCCCTCTCCCTTCCTTTCCGAAATCAATTAAAAAATCAATCAAAATATTTTTTTAAAGACAGCCATGTAGCTGGGATACCTAGCTGTACGTGGATGTGCAAAGGCAATGGGGCAGCAATGAGCATCTGCTGCACCCCACACAGGCATCCAACTACGGCTCGGCACCAGCCCCCACCACTCGGGCTGCTCAGCGGTCTCTTTGGGAGTGAGAAGTGAGAGTTATGAACCCTGGGCAGGAGCCTCTCCGTGCTTTCAGTTCTAATGCTCACAAAAGGCTGGGAAGGACCCGGTGCAGCCTGTGGCCAGAGAGCCCGTCACCGTCTCAGTCTCGTTCAGAACACCGGAAGCGCGCCCGGCAGGCAGGCAGCGGATTATGGATAAAGAGGATGTCTCAATGCTGCACCCAGATAGGCAATGTCCCACCGTATTTCCAAGTGATGTGGTACAAGGAGAAAGGGCCTGCTTCTTCTGAACCCGCCATGCTTTTCCCTGAGGGCCTGCAACATTCGCATCCATGTACAGCGCTGTCCCAGGGGAGGCCAGTGTCACCACAGAATCAGAACAGAGCTCCAAACCCTGGACTGAATGACAGATGGGGACTGGGCCCACGGGGCACAGCCCTGTGTCCTTCTGGCCCCGCCCTCCTCGCTGTACAGAAGAAACTAGTCATTAGTCATGGACAGGTCCCCTGACTTCAACACATCTCTGCATTTCCAAATACGATGGTATTTATCCCACATCTTCCCAATAACTAGAAATGTGAAGTTACCTCCTCACAGACTATGTGTATGAAACCCAAGACAGCCATCAGCATGTGTTCAGGGTTCAATCTCAGTTCGGTTCCAGCGGGTACCTTTTTCCGGGCTTGAGCGATACCACAGGCCCACACCATCACCCGGGTCTGTGTGTCACACGTTCTCCAGAGTCCTTTTTCTCTGGAGAAAAGGTGGCTCTGTAAGACATCTCCGTTTCCTCTGAATCCCTAGCACCCCATGTAGGGCCATTTCCTAAGGGACGCCATGTCTGTGACCCCCTCCTGTCTCAGGAGCTGTGAGGACAGTCCCCCGATCCCCCCCCCCTGGAGCCCGAACGCTGGTGTCAGGCTTGGGCCATGGGTGAGGGCCCACACCCTCGGTGGCAGGACACGCGAGTACAAGGCGTGCCTCCAGACAGTAACAAGTCCGTTCTGGACCCACTTCCCGACCACCCAGTGGTCCCCGAGCCTCTCACGCAGCTCTCTCTGCAGGCCAGGGCTCTCCTCTCTCCACAGCCCTCCCTCCATGGGACATACTTTGCTCAGAGCCTTGAGAGGGCAAAACCCACGCTCCTCGCGGCACCGATGGCCCTGACGCAGCCTCACGCACACGTTCTGCCGTTGTTGTGAACCCCAAGAGCCGTCCTTTCGCAGAGAAAGGCAGCGACGGGGCGGCGGGCATGCAGGGGGCTGGGATGACGCGGCGATGAGCAGGAGGGCAATGCCCCATCGCAAACCATCTCCCGGTTCGAGCGGCTCCCCCCTGAGCCAGCGCAGGAGCAAGTGCACCGAGGACAGACAGGCGGCCGGGCTGAAGGCCTGTCTGTCAGGAAGGAGCTGCCACTACGCTGGGAAGCCGGCGATGCGACACGGAGCCAGGCCCTCTGCCCCGGGGGGAACAGGTGCAGTCCTATCCTCTCCATGGAGGACCATGACCCACCGCGGTCGGCAAACTGCGGCTTGGGAACCACACGCGGCTCTTTGGCCCCTTGAGGGTGGCTCTCCCACAAAATACCACGGCCTGGGCGAGTCTGTGTTGAAGAAGTGGCGTTAGAAGAAGTTTAAAACAAATGTGGTTCTCCAAAGAAATGTCAATCGTTGTGCTGTTGATATTTGGCTCTGTGGACTGAAGAGTTTGCCGACAACTGGCCTAGCACCTCCAAGACAATCCGCCGACGGAGGGGGAGGCTGATGGCCGAGTGCGTTCAGAGCCTGTGCCCTCCTGGGAGTCTGCTCACTGACCTGCCGACAGGAAGGAGGAGACGGCAGGCTGGTGGCAGAGCCCCCAGATGCAGCGCGCTGGGTGAAGCCCCCGAAAAGGCCGAATGCGGCCATAATTAGGGCGTCGCCCCAGCACACACGCACACCCCTCCCTCCCATCAGAAACACCAGCTGGCCACGTTATGGCTACTTCGTCCGAATGGCGTCTTCCAGATCAGCAGCATGTGATAGTGCCATGTCTATTCTGTAAAACCAGCCTATTCTGAGCACGCTATTAAAACTGCTCCCCGCCTAACCGGTTTGGCTCAGCGGATAGAGCATCGGCCTGCGGACTGAAAGGTCCCAGGATCGATTCCAGGAGGGGGCATGTACCTTGGTTGCGGGCACATCCCCAGTGGGGAGTGTGCAGGAGGCAGCTGATCGATGTTTGTCTCTCATTGATGTTTCTAACTCTCTATCCCTCTCCCTTTCCTCTCTGTAAAAAACAAAAACAAATTTTAAAAAAGACATTATTATTTTTAAAAAACGGCTCCCTGTAGGTCAGGGGGTTGTCATTCCTGGCAGGTAAACCTTTCCTACCTCTAAGAAAAAAAGGGGAGGAAGGGGTAATAAGAAATACATGATCCCTTTTTGGAGACCCAAAGCTGCGTATTCCCATACTCAGAGCTTATTAATAATAATACGTAGTAACAGTTACTGAGCACATGTTATGTGCCGGGCACTATTCTCGGGGGTTTACATCTAGGAAGGCATTTAATCCTCAGAACCACCCCACGAGGAGTGCGATTATTATTCCCGTGTATGCTGCCCGGGACACAGAGAGGCCAGGCCACCGGCCGCCTCTCCCACACCTGGGCCCGGAGGCACCTGCTGGCGCTGACTTCTTCTTCAGCCGAAAGCCAGCGGAGAAGTCTGTGCGCGCAGAGTCGATAACGGCTTGGGAAAGGACCAGGGTCCGTGACTGCCACTCACCACAACAGGCTGCTCTGGTCCTCAGCACATGTGCCATTTCTGTCCTAACACCACGTTTTTCTTCCTGTTAATGGCCTGTTGATCCTTCGCTCGCTGCCCAGTTTCCATCTCCTAATTCTTTTATGGGTCTGCTCAAAAGCACTGTTGGCTTGACTGTAATTCTAAAGCGGAGGGTGAAGCACTGAAGGTTCTTACTAAGAAAACTCAGGTCTGGATTTGAAGCTTAACTGTATCTGAAGTTCAAGCTCAGATGCCTGTAAACTGGTGCAGTCACAGTGCCAACCTGAGGACGGGCGGCTGAATGAAGTGAGAGAATATAACTGGCATCTTATAGGCCCTCAATTAAGTGAGGTGCATTATTACCACACATTATAAAATGCGGAGAAAACCTTGTGTCTATTATTTACCTCTTCCAGGATACGTATCATTTTGAATGTTCATCTTGAAATGGTACACTTATTTTTAATTTTTGTCATTTATTTTTATCTTGAACATCATCTTTTTCCACTTTACCTTTTAAGTTTATCTTGAATAATTTATCCTCAGTATCTGTTTATGTATTATGTATTTATGCATTACAATTTCTTAATGTATTGTTTGTGAGTTTTAAAGACACATCTGTTCTCATAATGATTGCATTGTTTCTTTCTTTTTAAAAAGAAAGCTGAAGGCTCACTATGTCTTTAAGGAAGTAGGATGAGCTCATCCTCCCATATAACACAATTGCATTTTAATTTGAAATCTGCCCACTTGGAGTTTGGGGATGATGGGATAGGACGAGGCTGAAGGTCGTCGTTAGTGAGCATGCACAAGGGGCCTAAACAAGGTTTCCCGGAACCACATCAACAATTGAAAAAGGAAAAATATAATCTATTTTCAAATACGAAAGGAGCAGTCTCTGATATGGCAACCATTGATAGACTAATAATAAATAATTTATCCATTCCTCAGACTGCCTGAGGACATGAAAGTAATGACTCCATTTCATTAAACCTTCTATAAAATTTAAATCTTTCACTTATTTAGAGAAATCTTCCTCCTAATTATCCCAAATTAGTGTAACTCCAGACCTGGTTATAGTTATGACATGGTCCAGTGCCGTGGTTGGCAAACTGCGGCTCGCGAGCCACCTGCGGCTCTTTGGCCCCTTGAGTGTGGCTCTTCCACAAAATACCACGGCTTGGGCAGGTCTATGTTGAAGAAGTGGTATTAGAAGAAGTTTAAGTTTAAAAAATGTGGCTCTCAAAGGAAATTGCCTGAACCAGTTGGCTCAATGGAGATAGAGCGTTGGCTTGCGGACTGAAGGGTCCCGGGTTCGATTCCAGTCAAGGGCATTTACCGTATTTTTCGGACCATAAGATGCTCCGGACCATAAGACGCACCAGTTTTTAGAGAAGGGAAATGAAGAAAAAAAGATTCTGAAACAAATAGTGTCCTAAAATATTTTATGTGCATTAAAACCCAACATCACAGTCATAAACACATGTAATCAACCCTGTAAAGTAAACAGCAGCATTTAGAACCATTTTAGAGCCGGGCAAGCACACAGAGACCACACAGAGCCGGGCAAGTAAAAAAACTTTTTTTTTAAAGTATATGTGTAGGCTATATTTGGACCATAAGACGCAGGGACTTTTTCCCCCCACTTCTGGGGGGAAAAAAGTGCGTCTTATGGTCCGAAAAATATGGTACGTTGGTTGTAGGCACATCCCCAGTAGCGGATATGCAAGAGGCAGCTGATTGATGTGTCCCTCCCATCAATGTTTCTGACTCTCTATCCCTCTCCCTTCCTCTCTGTAAAAAAAAAAAAAAAAAAAAAATCAATAAAATATATAAATAAATAAATAAATAATAAACTCATCACAAAGATTCTTTAAAAAAAAAAAAAGAAAGAAAGAAACATCCATCGTCGTCCTGTTGATATTTGGCTGTTGGCTAATGAGTTTGCTGACCACTGGCCCAGTGGAATATTAGACGCATAGCAAGTCCCCCCAACAGCGGCCTTGTTAGCTGATCAATTTTTCTTGCCTGGAGCCAGAGAAGAACATGGGTGGTCCATCAGAAAGAAATCTTAAGACACTGCACTCAGACTGCAATTACTCTCCAGACCACTTCAAAAGTGAGTTTTGGGTAACTTTGAGAAAAAGATCCACATTTTTGCCTATTGCATTCCTTTCCCACTGAGATCTGCCGTGTCGGTGTCCGGATGACCATCACCGGGAACCGGCCAGGAGAGGAAGCCGAGCCCAGGATCCCCTCGTACCCGGCACCGGCACGTCCACAGGACCACGGCCCCGGTGAGGTGGCCAGCGCTGGCCCCACGCCCAGGTCACACGGGGAGACGGGTGGCTGCTCTGAGCCTGCTGGCCAGCTGCCAATCCCAGGAACATTCGAGTGTCTGGTTTTCCTGCCTCTGCATTTCAGACTCCAGTGCAGCGGTCATGAAATCATCCGTCAAATTAAACTTAAAAAGAGGCGCCGCCGCAAACAGTGGCGTCCGCCTCCCCTCCCACCGGCAGGAGCAGGACGCGGAGACCACGCTCTCCTGTGCGTCACCCTCCCCGCATTGCCATGGTTACAGGACTCATCCTCCTTGACCGCGGAGACACTGGGAGAAACGCCTGAGAGCTGTCTCAGTGGCCCTCCCATGGGGAATGGCAAGGACACTTTTCTCCTTCTCCGCCAAACGGAAGGGTTTTTAAATCTCCCTCTGCTGTGCTCTGAACCGGAACTGATTCTTAGCAACGGTACGGTCCCATTGACTCACTTTGAACCACCTACGTTTTTATCATCTTCATCTAAATGCCCAGCTTATTAATTTCTTCATCACCTTGGACTGAATCCTGTTTTACATCCTTCGGACCCATTAAACTCCTCCCTCTTTGCCTGGCACCGTTATTTTTTTTTTTTTATTTTATATATATATATATATACATATATATACATATATATATATTTTTTTATTATTGATTTTTTACAGAGAGGAAGAGAAAGGTACAGAGAGTTAGAAACATCGATGAGAGCCGAAGCCGGTTTGGCTCAATGGATAGAGAGCATCGGCTTGGGGACTGAAAGGTCCCGGGTTCAATTCCGGTCAGGGGCATGTACATTGGTTGCGGGCACATCCCCAGTGGGGGTGTGCAGGAGGCAGCTGGTCGATGTTTCTCTCTCATCGACGTTTCTAGCTCTCTATCCCTCTCTCCTCTCTGTAAAAAATCAATAAAATATATATTTTAAAAAAAAGAAAGAAAGAAACATCGATGAGAGATAAGCACCGATCAGCTGCTTCTTGCACACCTGCAACTGGGAATGTGCCCTCAACCAAGATACATGCCCTTGACCGGAATCGAACCCGGGACCTTTCAGTCCGCAGGCCGAGGCTCTATCCACTGAGCCACACCGGTTTTGGCCCGGCACCGTTATTTTGAATGACTGGGCTGGGCATTGTCACACTCAGCTATTTGGATGCTGGCCTGTTGTTGTTCTACTCGGAATAATGTTCCGTCTAAACCCTTACAAAAGCAGATGGCCTAAGACAGACTGCACGGAATCCAGGGTTTCTTCAGCAATTTCCCCTACGTTAAGAAGAGTACGTTAACGAGAAAATGAGTCAGCAGGAGAAATCGGTTTACAAGTGAATGAAACTATGTTTTGTGGGGGGAGGGGGGAAGGGACTTCTTTCCATGTGAAGTTTCGAAGTTGTTGTCAGCTACCTCTGTGCCAAACAAGTTGAGTCCTGGGAGTTGGGAACCCCAACCATCTCAGCCCGCCAGGCTCGGGGCTGCCGAGGCGGGACTGGCAGCCGGCGAGGGCCGAGGAGGAGAAGCCACTCCGAAGAGAAGGTGAGAACCAGCGGTCGGGAAATGTCCGTTGGAAGGGAGAGGAACAGAGAGCCAGAAACATCGATGAGAGAGAAACATCGACCAGCCGCCTCCAGCACACCTCGTACTGGGGATGTGCCCGCAACCAAGGTACATGCCCCTGACCGGAATCGAACCTGGGACCTTTCAGTCCGCAGGCCACGCTCTATCTGCTGAGCCAAACCGGTTACAGCATCCTCTGGGGTCTTAGTTACATGTGAGAGAACCGATGCTGGCTCTTTTAATAATACCAATGACAGGTAACACAGACATAATGTTTGCTATGCGCCAAGCTTATTCCCAAGTGCTTTAGCTACATTAACTCACCAAAACCGAATGGTATGATCCATTATTAGTCCCGTTTCACAGGTCAGGACACCGAGGCCCCGAGGAAATAGGCAACCCGTCCAAGACCCCCCAGTCAGTAACGGAGAGGCGGGGTCATGACGCGATCGGCCTGTATCTCTGCCCTAACTCCTGGCCTTCTGTGTACAGAAATGCGTTGGGTCTCGCAGAGGGCCGTGGGGAGGCGTGGGGCGGCGAGGGCTCCCGGGCAGCCGTGAGCAAGCTCAGGCACTGTGGCCGGCACCACACCGGACGCCCCCTGCGGCCGCCCCGCTGCCAGGGAGTGCCATCTTCCTGCAACACTCCCCTCCCCTCCACGGCCCTGCCCCCAGCCTCAGACTCAAAGTCCGGAGGGCAGAGTGTCACTGTGAGGCCCCGGCCACTGCCCTCCATCTCGGCGAGTCCAAGAAAGCAATCCCACGGCCAGGTCAGCAGCATCTGCGGAGAGAAAGGGGGTGTGGCCTCCCCCACCACCGGCCAGAGGTGGTGCGTGAGGTCACCCTTCAGCTGAAAACAAACACCACGGCTGGGTGGCTGGAAACAAGCCAAACGCATCCCCTCCCCCTTCTGTCTGGAGGCTCAGATCAGGGTATTTCTTGGATCACATGATCCCACACATCTAGAGGAAATAATGAACAACATAAACTGATGAACAAAAACAGACCCAGAGAAAGAGAAGCAGCAATCAGACTCTCAAACCTCAGAGGGAAAGTAGGGGGAGGGTGGGGGTAAGGGGAAGAGATCAACCAAAGGATTTGTGTGCATGCGTATGGGCCTAGCCAGTGGCCGTGGATAGCGGGGGGGGGGGGGGGGGGGGGGGGGGGGGGGGGGGGGGGCATATTTGGGGAGGGGTTTGGGATGGGAATGGGGGGATGAGGACAAATGTGTGATATCATAATCAAGGAGGAGGAGGAGGAGGAGGAGGAAGAGGAGGAGGAGGAGGAGAAGGTGGTGCATTTCCCTCCAAGGTACTGGGCCAGAATCCGCCCCAGGCTGCTCTCCTGGCTTCTGCTGGTGACCATCCCTCGCTGGTGGACATGTCACTCACTGTCCCTGCCTCCTTCCTCACCGGGCCTCCCCCTGCCGCTGTGTTTCCTCTCTTCCTATAAGGACACCTCCTATTGGATGTAGGGCCCATCCTACTGCGGTAGGATTGCATCTTAGCTTCCCCTGCGAAGGCCCTATTTCCAAGTCCGGTCACAGCCACAGGCACCAGACCTTGGGACTTGAACTCATCTCCTTTGGGAGGACAGACTCACCTCCTCACAGGAGGAAACTGCACAGGAAGGGGGTTCAGAGGACGGGCAGCCAAAAAAATGACAGGTACCCAATGTACCTCCATCGCTCTGGGGGCCTCCGTGTCATCTCACAATGAAGTGATTTCAAAGCAAACGCTGGATATGCCCACAGCAAGAAAAGGGAGGTCTGTGGGCTGTCTGCAGGGAGCCAGCGAGCGGGAGCTGGAGTCGGGTTGCACTGGGGGTGACCTGGGAGCGAGGTGGTGCCTCCCTCTCTAACCACACCCATCGGGAAGAGGGGCCTCCTCCCCCAGGCCCAGCAGGCAGCTGCCAGACAGCTGCCTTTCATCTCCAGAAGGAGAAGACCGCCTGTAGGGGCCATGGCGGCTGGAAGCAGAGAAAGATAAATGGAGATTTTAACTGTGACTATGAGTTACCTAAGCCATAATTTTTCAACTTGAACAGGTATAAGACAGATGTTTAAAATACACGTTATTTACAGAGCTGGTCTGGTCTTTTGTGCTGCTACTTGTACGGCTCTAAACTTTTTCCAAACCCTGGCTATAAATATCACAAGCATGTCCCTTCCATCAACAGCTCAATGGCTTCTGAGTGGAATGCGAACACTAATAAAACAAGCCCTAGAATTAAAAAGTACTTTGTTTTTAGAGACGGGGGGAGCAGTCGGACCCCAAGAAACCCTAACCTCAACGGCCCAGGCTTTCAGAAACCCAAGTAGGACTCAAAAGTTACCGGAATCCAACCCATCCTCCATCTGCTGGAAGATAAATCGGGCATCGGCCCCCTTTAAGATGCGGAACATGAAGTACAAAAAGCTAAGCTAGCCCGGCTGGTGTGGCTCAGTGGTTGAGCATCAACCTATGAACCAGGAGGTCATGGTTTAAATTCCAGTCAGGGTACGAGCCGAGGTTGCGGGCTCAATCCCCAGGAGGGGGCGTGCAGGAGGCAGTCAATCAATGATTCTCTCATCATTGATGTTTCTACAATAGCTCTCTCTCCCTCTCCCTTCCTCTCTGAAATCAATAAAAATGTATCTTAATAATAAAAGTGTAATATGCTAATTAGACCAGAGGACCTTCCAGACGGAGCCAGGGCTGCGAGGGAAGCTCGGTCCCGGGTGCCAGAGGGCAGCCAGGGGAAGGAAGGCCTACTTGCATGAATTTCATGCACCGGGCCTCTAGTTTAAAGATAAAAAGCTAAGCTATTCTCATGTTCCCAACTAACGTGGCTAGGCGGGTGTCCTCTGAATACCCGCCTCACCCCTGTCGTTTACCTGTGTGCCTGAAGGACCTCTCTGCAGAGACGATCAACCCACAGGTGCCAAATGGGAGTCATCGCCGGCTCCATCGCCCCCTGCTTCCTGGCCAACCAGCCAACACCTCCATCAATTCACCTTTGATTTTCTTTCACCTCTTAGATCGAGTCCGTTATGGCGAGTGGTCAGTTCCTTGCTCTCCCGACTCTCCCTTCCCTCCTCACGGCCCACCCCCTCCTTCCATGGCCACTGCAGGGTCCCCACCACGGGCACGAGGGCCACGCGGGTATCGGAAGTCGCCTTCGGTGAGTGTGTTTTACTGGAAGAGCAGCGCATTCATTCCAGTGGGGATTGGAAAACCACAATTATCAAATGAAACTTCTCCTTTCCCATAAAATATAACTTTCCCTTTGTAACTCATTTAAATTAAGAGGCAGGTCAGGTTAATGGAAAAGACGACGCAGAGAACAGTCCGGGTGGTACACAGACGTGGGTTGGGTAGGAGAATCTTGGGGGGCAAGGGGTGCTGATGCCTAGCAGCCCTGGAAAACACTGCTCTGTGGGGTCCCCCGTCACCTACTACTTGACCACACGGCCCCCCCACCGCCTCCCGGCCTCCCGACTCTCCTCACGTGGCCTGCACACCCCAGCCAGGCCCCTCTTCCAAAAACTCTCCTCTCACCCCTTCT
Source organism: Pipistrellus kuhlii (assembly GCF_014108245.1). Taxonomy (NCBI): domain Eukaryota; kingdom Metazoa; phylum Chordata; class Mammalia; order Chiroptera; family Vespertilionidae; genus Pipistrellus; species Pipistrellus kuhlii. The sequence continues at coordinate 182,151,872 of NW_023425529.1, forward strand.
CTCCCAAACTCACATACCTGCGAGCTACCCCATCATCCCCGAACCCCACCCACGTTTCAGATCCCACCCGCCCAGCTCCTTCTGATTCCTAGTCACTCCCCGGAGTGACCGCGTGGCCGTCTCACACGGACATCTTCACACCCAGCTTCACGCCGGGGTTCATGCTGCCTCCACCCCCTCCCCCACCCCCGTCTTCCTCCTTCTCGGCCTCTCGGAATCCTACCCCGTCCTTCACGGCACAAGAGAGTCCTCCCTCCAGACGGCCCTTTCGAACGGACGTTCTTCTCCTCTCTGACCCGCTGGCCGTACCACCCCCCGCCCCTCGGGGCTCTGACTGTGTGCTGGTATCTGCCGCTTTCCGACGGCCGGCTCATGCAGCGCCGGTGCCGTCTACCCCGACAGCAGCAGGTCCTTGGAGAGCAGGGTCTTCCATCGTGACAGACATGTATGTACGGGAATATGTATTTATTCCGTAGTTATGAAAGGGGGACTCACATTGGGCGTCCAAACCATCTCCTCATCCACCTTTTTTTTAAAATATATTTTATTGATTTTTTTATAGAGAGGGACAGAGCGTTAGAAACATCGATGAGAGAGAATCATCGATCAGCTGCCTCCTGCACACCCCCTACTGGAGCCTGTGTGTGCCTAATCTATACAGTACACCAGAGAGCCTCTTGTAGTGCGGGATGTGCCCGCAACCAAGGTCCACGCCCTTGACCGGAATCGAACCCGGGACCCTTCGGTCCGCAGGCCGACGCTCTATCCACTGAGCCAAACCGGTTTCGGCAGTCTTCATCCGACGTTTTAAGAGAAGCCATGTTTTATTCATTCGTCCAATACACACGGCCTGAGTGCCTGCTCTGTGCCAAGCCCCGTGGCGGCTGGCACAGCAGAGACGTGCACAAAGCACGTATGGCCGCCGAGGAACTTCCCAGCCAGCACGGGAGACACACATCAGCTCCCGATGCCACGCCATGTGACCAGGTCGCCATAACGCGGGTAGCTAACCAATGCCAGGAGAGGGGTTCCTCTAGAAGGGACCAGCGGGGGCTTAGGGAGAAGGGGCTCTGGAGCCGGAGCACAGGGTAGAGGGGGAGGGAGAGAAGAAGCGCTTGGGAAGGCGGACTGGTCACGCCCTGAGGAGCCTTGGCCCAGACCCTGGTCCCCAGGCAGGAGAGAGAGAGAGACAGTGAAAGGAGATGGAACGTGACCAGCTCTGCTTTGGGAGAGGTTTAAAAAAATAAACCCCCTCTGGGCACACGTGGCGGAGGAGGAACTGGACTGGAAGCCGGGTCCGTTTGGAAGATACGGTGGCCGAAGAGACGATTTTAACAAGAGAGATGAATGAAGCGGGAGGAGACAGACTGTAGAAACATCCAGGAGGCAGAAATCATCAGGACTTTCTGACTAACGGGATATGCATTCCACTGTCCAATAAAAAGAGTCTAGAGATGAACTACTTACGGGACAGTTTACCATCCGCTTACGAAATTATCCGTGTCACCCCCTTCTTGCACGGCTGTGACTAAGGTGAATGAAGAGTTCCCTATAACCGACAGTCATCCACACTACAAGAACCTCTGTGTTATACCGTATGGAGTAGGCCCAGGTTCCTAGGATGGATCTACAAAGGCCTGTCCCCAATTCAGGCGTCAGCAAATGGTCCCAGCAGCGAGGACCCAGCCGGGGGCTGCTGCTGGGTTGAACCTGCCCTGAGCGTACGCGATTTCATACCAGAGAACACGCCACTGTCTGGACTGTCCCGGCCCTCCAGGGTACAGGGGACGTAAGCCGGAATTGCTCTGGAGGTGTACAAATGCTCAGGGTTTTATACCATATACTCATACTCCCTTTTTTCGAATAAAAACGTTGACGAGAGTGTAAAAGGTATGGGAGCACCCAGGGAGGTGACCGTTGGTGGGCACAGGGCTCTCCCGGGAAATACAGAATGAAGTCATTCACCCCCGCGTGCAACATCGCTCACGTCCCCTGCCTGGCCAACGCAGCCGACACGGGTGGTTTCAAACGAAAGGCCGGCCGGGGCGGGCGGCTGGAAACGGGGCTCTGCAGAGAAGGGAGCGAAGGCAGCGGATGCTGCTTACTGAAACCTGTGTACGGTTACAACCTGCCAGGTGTGTCTCCACCACGCCCGCCCCACCCCTCCGGCTCCTGGACTGGCCCTCAGGTGCGGACAGCGTGGACAGTGTGGGGATGGATGGCAGGAAACAGGCTGCTCTGCAGAAGGAGCAATCCCCCCGAGCCCCGGGCCGGCCGTTCTGTGATGGGGTCTGTGATGGGGTCTGTGACGGGGTCTGTGATGGGGTCTGTGATGGGGGTCTGTGATGGGGTCTGTGACGGGGTCTGTGATGGGGGGTCTGTGATGGGGTCTGTGATGGGGTCTGTGATGGGGTCTGTGACGGGGGGTCTGTGATGGGGTCTGTGATGGGGTCTGTGACGGGGGGTCTGTGATGGGGTCTGTGACGGGGTCTGTGACGGGGTCAGTGACGGGGGGTCTGTGATGGGGTCTGTGATGGGGTCTGTGATGGGGTCTGTGATGGGGTCTGTGACGGGGGGTCTGTGATGGGGTCTGTGATGGGGTCTGTGATGGGGTCTGTGACGGGGGGTCTGTGATGGGGTCTGTGACGGGGGGTTTGTGACGGGGGGTCTGTGATGGGGGGTCTGTGACAGGGGGTCTGTGACGGGGGGTCTGTGATGGGGTCTGTGACGGGGGGTCTGTGATGGGGGTCTGTGATGGGGTCTGTGACGGGGTCTGTGACGGGGGGTCTGTGATGGGGGGTCTCTGATGGGGGTCTGTGACGGGGGGTCTGTGATGGGGTCTGTGACAGGGGGTCTGTGACGGGGTCTGTGATGGGGTCTGTGAGGGGGGTCTGTGATGGGGGTCTGTGATGGGGTCTGTGACGGGGTCTGTGACGGGGGGTCTGTGATGGGGGGTCTCTGATGGGGTCTGTGACGGGGGGTTTGTGACAGGGGGTCTGTGACGGGGGGTCTGTGATGGGGTCTGTGACAGGGGGTCTGTGACGGGGGGTCTGTGACGGGGGGTCTGTGATGGGGTCTGTGACGGGGTCTGTGATGGGGTCTGTGACGGGGGTCTGTGACGGGGTCTGTGACGGGGGCGGGGGGTCTGTGATGGGGTCTGTGATGGGGTCTGTGATGGGGGGTCTGTGATGGGGTCTGTGATGGGGTCTGTGATGGGGTCTGTGATGGGGTCTGTGATGGGGGTCTGTGACGGGGGGTCTGTGATGGGGTCTGTGAGGGGGGTCTGTGATGGGGGTCTGTGACGGGGTCTGTGATGGGGTCTGTGATGGGGGGTCTGTGATGGGGTCTGTGACAGGGGGTCTGTGATGGGGTCTATGATGGGGGGTCTGTGATGGGGTCTGTGACGGGGGGTCTGTGATGGGGTCTGTGATGGGGTCTGTGACGGGGGGTCTGTGACGGGGTCTGTGATGGGCTCTGTGATGGGGTCTGTGATGGGGTCTGTGATGGGGGGTCTGTGATGGGGTCTGTGATGGGGTCTGTGATGGGGTCTGTGATGGGGTCTGTGACGGGGGGTCTGTGATGGGGTCTGTGATGGGGTCTGTGATGGGGGGTCTATGATGGGGTCTGTGATGGGGTCTGAGATGGGGGGTCTGTGATGGGGTCAGTGACGGGGGGTCTGTGACGGGGTCTGTGACGGGGGGTCTGTGACGGGGGGTCTGTGATGGGGTCTGTGATGGGGGTCTGTGACGGGGGTCTGTGATGGGGTCTGTGACGGGGGGTCTGTGATGGGGTCTGTGACGGGGGGTCTGTGATGGGATCTGTGATGGGGTCTGTGACGGGGGGTCTGTGATGGGATCTGTGATGGGGTCTGTGATGGGGTCTGTGATGGGGGTCTGTGACGGGGTCTGTGATGGGGTCTGTGATGGGGGTCTGTGATGGGGTCTGTGACGGGGGGTCTGTGATGGGGTCTGTGATGGGGGTCTGTGACGGGGGTTCTGTGATGGGATATGTGATGGGGTCTGTGACGGGGGGTCTGTGATGGGGTCTGTGATGGGGTCTGTGATGGGGTCTGTGATGGGGTCTGTGACGGGGGGTCTGTGACGGGGGGTCTGTGATGGGGGTCTGTGACGGGGGGTCTGTGATGGGGTCTGTGATGGGGTCTGTGACGGGGGGTCTGTGATGGGGTCTGTGGGGTCTGTGATGGGGTCTGTGATGGGGTCTGTGACGGGGGTCTGTGACGGGGTCTGTGACGGGGGGTCTGTGATGGGGTCTGTGACGGGGGGGGTCTGTGATGGGAGCGTGGACCTGAGGGCCTGAACAGACGGGAGGGGGTGGGTTCCCAGCGGGTTCGTGGCAGGCCCGGATTAGAACCTCGCTGTCCGCTCTCTGCTCTCAGAAAACTCGCCCATCTCTTAAAACAACGGGACACAAGGAACTGGGACACAGTCAGCGGTACCCCAGCATTTGTTTCTATAAAATGAAAACTAATAATCTGAAGACGGTGCTGTGCTGCCCAGGCTTCCCTCTGTTCATAGCACATCAGCCAGAACAACAAAGCACACACACGGTTCACCCTGTCTGAAGATGTCAGTTTGGGGGCTTTTGCCGCATCTTTCTTTTCAAATATCCTTTCAAACGATACTATGAAAGGGGCTTCACTGCGCTTTAAAGTGGTAAATATCAAATGAAAAGTTTTTGGGTTTTTTTTTGGGGGGGGGGGGGTTGTGTGTGTGTGTGTGTGTGTGTGTGTGTGTGTGTGTTGGGGGGGGGGGGTGTCTCCTTCATAAGCGGCCCCTTTGACAAACAGGCTCCGTAAACTTCGTGGGGAAAAACCACTTTCCGATCTGGACCAGCAGGATGCCCAAAGCTGGTGGCGTTCCCCGGGGGAAGCCAGGAGCCCGGCCTCGGGGCCAGGGAAGAGGCCCCTGAATGCAATTAGAAGCTAATAGCTTCGCTGGTGCCAAGAGGTCAGAGTTCACGCAGGGCTAACACAGGAGGCTCCCTCAGCAAAAGGCTCCGGGCCTGGACACATTCCACGGAGGCACCTGAGCGCACCCTCATCTGCACAGCAGGGGACCAGACGGTTCGCTCTGCGCCGGGAGTTTCGCCTTTACCTCTCCTTTTGGCAAACGAGGGAGAACTGGCCCCATTTGTTCTACCCCCTTCTCTTCTTCAGATAACGCAGGCACTTTGATTATCCATCTTGATCTGAACAAAAGGCAAGACTTCCCCCCGCCCCCCACCCCCTTCTACCCAGAAACTCTCGTTGGGAAATTAGTCTTCCAGACGAACAATGAACTCGTCCCGAGGCCTGTGAACTTGCTGGCTGCCAGGAGGCCTGTGAATGCTTAGGATCATCCACCGGGGGCTCTCACAGTCACAGAAGGCGTGAAGGTTTCGGAATGCTCCGGCTGTCCTTTTGCAGTATATTTTTAAGTGTTAAAGGTGTCTGCGCTAACCTCTAGAGCTTGAGCATAATTTATCCTGAAGGTGTACAAAAAAAAAAAACCACAACAATAACAACAACAACAAAAAAGCCGGGCTACATGTCAGGGGTATCGCTGTAAATCACATTTCAAACCGGTGATTACTTATTAGTGGAGGAAAAGACTGCTTAAAAGGGTGCTGTCCCATCGGAAAGCTATTAGGGAATGCCTGCCATTTTGCCTTAATCAACAGAGGAAAACGTGAAGTACCTACTCCGTAATAGGGATGCCAGACAACTATTAATAAAAATTTCAAGGATCTCTCTCTTTCCCTAAAGTTTAAAACAAAAACACATTTCCCCCCATAGTTTTTATTTGTTGGGGGAGGGGGGGAGAGATTGCTAAAAATAGTCTCGATGAAGTTATTTAATTTAGTCTATTTCTGAAGAGGCTTGTCTTATCCTTTGAACCCAACAACAAAAAGTCCTTTTTGCTCACAGCGAAGTATGACGACACCAGCAGCTATCGCGCCCAGTGGCTGGACAAACGGAAAGGAGAAACGTGAAAAGCCTGGTGTGTCCCTGAGCTGCTCCATTCTCCGTTTCGTTTGCACGGGACAAAGCTCCTGTGTGCATGTGGAGTCCCCGGCCTGACCCACGGGGCCTTCCGCCGCCTCTCCTAAGAGGAAGGGGCCTTCCGGTGCCCGATCTCAGCCGGCTCCCATGCCCCTCTCGTCCCACCAACACTCTCATTGGGAAAGGAGCCATATTTGAAAAGGAAATGGGTGCGATCCTCCCCTCCCCCAACCTCCACCACCACCACCACCACCACCACCACCACAACAACAACAACAACGCCGCCTATGAGAAAGGTCCCACCTCCTCTCCCAGGGCTCACTGTCCTGTCTGAACGCTGACCATTCCCTGCCATTGGCGAGAACACCTTTTCTTACTCGCATCGGCGAACATTTAAAATAAAGAATGAATAACGGCCCTTCCTTCCCGGACGAAGCCAGATGATAAGCCATCCCGTAGCCCCAAAAGAACCTAGCAAGGCTTTAGGGGGGGCTGGGGGCGAGGGCGGGGGGGGGGGCATTTCCAGAAAAGGCTGAATGAATGGCACAGCTCTTCTTCCCTCATCTTCTGGGTTTCTTTTCTCAGAAGCAACCTCACACCGAAGCTGCCTGGAGAACCACCAACCAGCCTGAGCCAGCGTCTCCTTCCCCGTCACCCCAAGACGCGCTCACCACGTGTGGGCCAAGAAATGACCCGAGGAAGGAGAACCAAATAAAAACGCCTGGCACCATGGGCCCTGGCAGAGAAGTTCTCGGGGGAAGAACGGAAATGGGATCCTAATGAAGCCATGCCCAGGTACCCAGAAACGGGCTCCAAGCAAATGTGCCCGAACTCATTAGCGCGTCCGGCAGGTTTGTCCAAGAAATGAGGGCCACCTGCCCTCCCGTAGCTCCCCACTGGGTCTGAGCCCCGGCCAGGGCCACGGGAAACGGACCCTCCCGTTCCGTGTGCACGGAAGCCGTGCAAACCCTCACGCACACAAAACCCGGCCGCCTGCACACGCAGGGCAGACGTGGGCGTCTGGACACACGCGTTCTGAGGTTAGAGTTAGGTGCGTTTCAAAATTCTCTCGCACCAGTCGGGAGACTATAGCAGCCACAGCTGCGATCCACTTAAATTACCGACGTATAAACCTTTACGGATTTGGCTGTTTCTGAAAGAAAGCCCGGCCCCAACATCCTTAGGTCCCCATTAAAAAAAAATTTTTTTTAAAAGATGGTTATTTTATTTAGGTTTTCTATTCATGGAAATGTGGCCACAGGACATTTTTTACAGCATGAGATACTGCCCCAGTGTTTTTTTGTTTTTCTTTTAACTTTGCTGTTTTAGGAGCAAGACAGTGGGGTTAGACTCTTAAGCACCAACCACCAAGCCATCTTCCCAGGGAAGACGGGACTGGGCCATGCCTGGGTTCCTAGGTACTTTCATGACTCGGTGTTTAGAAGAACATGAATTCTTCTGGGATGAAAAACAAACACACACACAAAAAATGATGCCTTGCACAGGATTGCATACAAACGGTCAAACCCACGCGTCAGGAGAAAACCAGGAAAGGGTGCCAGCCTCTCCTTCCTTCAGCCTTTCCTGCGTGGTTCTCCAGGCCCCACACCACCGCCAATCCCCTGGTACTGGGAACCTGCCTCCCCGGAGCCGCCTGGCCCGGCCCAGCATTCTAAGATGCAACCCTTTTCGGGGGAGGGGTTTCCATGGACCGGTTTTTTTGTGTTTGTCCTTTCTTCCCGTCTGACATGCAAATACACAAGACGGCCTCCATCCTTTCCAGGCCACCGAGTCCAAAGCAGCCTATGTGCAAGCCGCACAGCATCATGTGAGCGCTCCATCCGCATACACAGCATCACCCCACCGCCGAACGCGTTCAATGAGCTCCCGCAGCGCTGGCTGCGTACACACACACACACACACACACACACACACACACACACACACGGCCTGAGCCGGGGATGCATGCGGGCTCGCCCCGGACCTGACTCAGACCATTCAGACCTGTGCATGGAACCTGTTCCCTTTCTCCACCCCGCCACCCAAAAAGGGGGGGGGGGCGGGGGCTGTTTCAATGCCCCAGGGGATGGCTGGCCACCATGCAGGCGCCAGCAAGCCCGGGACTGCGGGGAGCGACCCTGGGCGCAGCTCCCCGCAGACCTCCCGGAGGCTGCAGCCCCGCAGCTGGCGCCCATGCATCCCCCACACACCCCACTCCCCGTAGCCACAACATGCGGCGCGGCCCCCTCCCCATGTCACCGGGCTCATTACTCTCCAACCCCATATTGCGAGGGCCTGCTGTGCATCTTGCGGAGGTACAAAATGGTGGATGCGAGCTCATTTTTTTTTTCCTCCCCCCATAACTTATGGCATCCATCAGCCACCCGCGGCCCGGCCTCCCCGGCCCGCACCCCCCGGAGGAGCGGCGCGGCGGGGAGCCCGTCCCCCGCGGCCCCGGCCCGGCCCGGCCCGCGCGCGCCCGCGGTCACCAACCTGATGTCATGTAGCCGCGCGCGGCCGGGGGCGCGAAGGCCGCGGGGAAGCGCTTGTGCTGCAGCCGGTAGTCCTTCTCGCTGCGGGAGCGCACGCGCTCCGAGGCCGCCCGGTCCGAGAAGTCGGCGCTGGGCCAGGCGCGCCGCAGGGTCGTGCTGCGGGTCTTCTTCATGGTGCGGGGGGCGCGCCGCCGCCGGTCCGGGCCTCAGCGCCGGGGCGCCGCGCGCGGCTGCCTCGGCCTCAGGGCGGGCACGGCCCGGGCGCCCGCCGCGCGCATCCCCCCGCCGCCCCCGGTCCGCGGCGGCTACAGCGCCGGCCGCCGGCCCGGCCCGCCCCGCGGCCCCGCGCCCCGCACGGCCCCGGCTGCGCTCGCGCCCCCGCCCCACAATGCATTCCACTTCACGTGCCGCCCGCCCGCCGGCTTACAGCTTCCAGATTCCGGGGGGAAGGCGCGGTCGGGGCTCCCCGGGCCGCAGGGGGCGGGAGGGGGCGGGCGGGCGGGGTGCGGGGTGGGAGGGGGGGGCGCCCAGACTTGCAGCGTGAAAAGCAGCGATGGGAGCCGCGCAGACAATGGCCCGATTCAGCGCCGGCAGGAGAGCTCGGCCCACCGGGAGGGCGCCCGCCCGGCACAAAAGACCCAAACAAACGAGGAGCCCCCCGCCTCCGGGGCCGACCGGGGATCGGGCTCCCGCCCCGCCCCGGGGCAGCCGGAGGGGCGGCCCTGCGCCGGGAGGCGGCGGCGTGGGGGGATGACAGCGTCCGAGGCCGGTGCCCCCGGGCCTACCCGCCGCGCGGCCCGCAGTCCCGGGTGCGGGCGGGCGCCGCCTCCGCTGCGGTCCTCGGGCGGGAGGCCGTCGTCATCACCGAGGCGGGCGGCGCGGACGGCGCGCGGGATCGGGGTCCGGGCGGGCTCTGCGGGCGGCGGCGGCGGCGGCGGCCGGGCTCCGCGGGGCCGGGAGCGCGGGAGCGGCGGTGCTCGCGGCCGCTGCGCCTGGTCCGCCGCGCTCCTGGCCCGGCTCGGGGCGCCGCGCGCCTGTGCGCGTGTGTGCGCGCGTGTGTGCGCGCCCGTGTGTGTGTGTGTGTGTGTGTGTGTGTGTGCGAGTGTGTGCGCGCGCCCGTGTGTGTGTGTGCGCGTGTGTGTGCGCGCGCGCGCGCGTGGGCCCCGACACGCATGTGCCCCCTACACAGGCGTGCTCCTGCCCACTGGCCGGGGCGGCGGCAGAGCCATGGCTGCCGAGGGTGCGGAGCGAGGACCCGGCAGACACCACCCCGCGCGGTGGCACCGCGGCTCGGGTTCGAGCGCGCACACAAACGGCTCCGGAAGGGCAGGAAGCGGGGCGGACGCGCGGTCTCACGCTCAGTCACCCGCTGGCTGCCTAAGTCAGAGCGCGGGTCCGGGCAGGCTTCTGGGTTCCAGGTGCAACGCCCCGCGGAGGCGCCGCCGGGCCTGGCCTGGCGCCCCGGCTTGGAGACCGTCTGCATGTCCTCCGGAGGGGCCGCCCCGCGCAGGCAGGGCGGGCACCGCCCCGGGGACAGCGATCTGCGGTGCCCGGCGCGGCCCACCTGCGCCAGCCCCGGATCAGCCGGAGCCGGGGAGGGAGGGGGGGCACCGCGAGCTCCTGCAGCCGCCGCGCACCCGGCGCCCGGGCTCCGCCGCCTGGAGACGCAGCGCGGTGGCTCGGCGATTCCTCTCTCCGGAGCCCCCGCGGGAGCCTCCGCCGGCCGCCGACCTGCCTCCGGCCCCGCAGCTCCGGCTCCGGAGGCTCCGCACCGCGGCCCAGCGGCCAATCGCCACGGGACGGCGGAGCGCGGCCGAGGGGCCCGGGGTTCGGGGTGCGCGGGGACGCCGAGGTCACCGGAGCTACAGGCGAGTCCCCGCGAGGCTGCGCGGCTACCGAGTCCCCAAAAGCGCTTCTCGTGTGGGTTTCCAAAAGCGCTCTGGTGTGATACACAGCAAGAGGAAGCCCGTGTTTTAGGCTGCATCTTTGAGCGGTTTTCCCATTTGTGAGGATGATGCACCTTCCAAGATCGTTTCCCTTGTGCTGTGGTTTCAAAACCACAGATGCCATGGTGCAGAGACAGGTTGTAATCAGGGGCTAGGATCTTAAGCTGATGGGGGGGGGGGAGGGGGTGAAGAGCCCGCGGGTTCTAAATGGTTCTGATTCTGTTCCAGCATCGTTCAGTGCTATTCCAAGGCTTGAATTCTTAGGGGGCGGGGGGTGGGGGGAGCAAGGTTTTTGGAGAATCGTGCAGAGGGACTGACTGGGTTTCAGCCACAAGCATTACAGAATCCAGAACTAGAGCCCCCATTCCATATCTCCAGACTGCCCTTTGTAACCTGAGGCTAATGTAACTCCTCTCTCTCTCAGGATACCCGGGGTATAAAACAAACAAAAACCATTCCGTGCCATATGGAATTGATAGTTACACTCATCCAAGTTTATGAAGCTATAGGAGACCAAATGTGTAAAGAAACAGAAAAGTAATAATAGTGCATTGATGAATGCAGAAGATATTAGCATTTAGGTATCTTAATTCAATTAAAACACACACACACACACAATTACTCAGGACCTCCCAGGAGCCAAAAGCGGTTGCGTGAATGATTACAGTAGTAATGACTGACGGCTAATGGTGATTGCTGTGGCAACGGCGATCTTTATTCATTCAGCACGTAATTATGGGCTGTCTAGTATGGGCCTGCGCGGGGATGGGTGCTGGGCAAACAGAAGACCACACGGACCCGTGCAGCTTCTGGTCTAAGGAGTAAGCAAGGAAATGCACAGGCGGAGTGCATTCCACAAAGAAGAACCGCCTCTCTCGCTGGGAAAATGACAGTTCACCTGCATCCTACAGCGGAAGCCGCTGTCACAGAAAGTGGGCCCGGCACACACAGAGGCCCTGGGTGAGGAGGAACCTTGGCTTCTGGGGGGAGGAGAGAAGGCAGGCCCCATGTGACCGGAACTGGGGCATGAGAAAACGGTGTGTGATGAGGTCATGGGGGAAGGCGAGAGGCAGATCATGCTGCAACTTGCAGGCCATGTGAAGGGTTTTGTTTTCCAAGTGCAGCGTGAGCCACTGAAGAGCGGTAAGCAGGAAGGAAAAAAAAAAAAGCGATGTTTTAGGATTTCTCTGAAGAAGGGCTGGCAGAGGCAATCTGTGTGAAGGGAGGTGGTCAGCCCAGAATTTTCCGGAAAGTAAGTGTGACCTGCAGTTAACTTAAGCCAGAAAATGTCCATTATTCCTATGGAAGAATGGGGAGGCGTGGCGAGATAGATATTGTGGAAAGAGGTCTACCCCTCCACTTAGGCACCTCTGAATGCGGGCCTCGCAGAGGAGTGACGTCATCGCGTGCCCATACGTTCAGCAGATGCCCTTGGCACAGAAGATGCAGGCAGCAAACAGGCAGAGGTGGCTGGATCAGAGCAGAAAGGAAGGGCCGTTAAGCAATCGATCCATTCAGGTCACGTGACAACATTGACCGAGGTCATGAAGGTGGTAAGGCTTGAATCTAGCAAGCAGCACACTGTGAGGCCAATCCTACGTGAAGAAGGTGGCTGTGAAATTCCGGTTGTCACAGCCACTGTTCAAACCACATGCCGCGTGTGCACCTGTCACACGGGAACACTCACTGGTCCCATGAAAGCCCTGTGTCCCGAGCCCTGGTCTCAAATCTGTGGGCCTACTGGCGACAATCTGGGTTATGAGCTGTCCGTCAAGTAAGCTGGGGTGAATAGACCCAGTACCCAATCGCAACGTTTAGAATTAAATAGGAAAATGACAAAGCAAATAAACTTTATAGCGTTAGTATTTTTAAGATTCAGGCTTAAGAATACTTTGTACATTTGGAACTGGGGCATGAGAAAACAGTGTGTGATGAGGTCATGGGGGAAGAGATGAGCAGAGACACTAACTAGACGCATCTGCATTGTGATTCTACAATAGTTCAAATGTGTAATTGATTTTCGACTTGCAGTTTTGAGTTGAAAAGCAGGAGAATTCTGACTTTGAAAACTTTCCTCATTTAAAGCGTCAGGTTATTGGATTTGCAAGAGGTGAATGGACTGAAGAGCTGTGAGAATGCAAACCCCACGAGGTCAGGTGTGCACGGTCATTCGTTGTTCTCCTCTCCTGGGGCCGGCCATGCTGGCATGTGTTTGATAACGAATGAACCTGGCTGAGGGCTCTGGAAGACGTGGTTGGAACCTGCCCAACCACACATACTAAGTGCTTTTTAAATTTTACATACACTAAGTTTATAAATGCAATGTAAGTTTTTAAGAAAATGCACTTCAGTGAGTTTCTAAATGAGTCTTCTGTTGGAGGTGACAGATGTTTTTGAAAGCTTCCCCTGCAAGCCACAGTGTTTAGTTGATTATTTAAACATTACCAAGTTTACAAAGAGAACAAATTGAATTCAAGACTTAAGGACGATTTGACTTTGGATTGTTATCTTCAGTAAAGGAAATTTTGATTTTTTTAATTTGTACCCTTAGGATAGTGAACCTTAATTAAAGGCCTGCATATCTGTAACCGGTCTTCGCTGTGCACAGAAAGCCCCCTCGGACATTGAAAAGCCCGTACCGACAGTGTGACTGAAGGGTATGGAGTAGTTCAGAGAAACTGAACCCCTGAAGTGAGAAGAGGGAAGACTGGTATGAGTGGAAAATAACTGTAAGAGGTAACAGGCCTGAGTCTTGACCTTGTAGGCTGGAGAAGAGGAATCTCAATCCAGGACCTCCTAGGCCCACAATACCGTGGGATACAGGGACACCCACTGATAGGATACTGGCAATTCCAGGGGTATATCAGACTGTTCAGACTCAGTAGCATTCTACGGAACGACGACCACAGTTGCCCACAGCCTTCTTTTGTCTGCCAAAGTGCGACTCTGGTACAGCCAAAGACCTAAAAACGCAGGAAAGATATGGGTGTCTCTGGATGGATGGATAGATGGGTGGATATATACCGCAAACTTGGTGATTAAAGAATTTGTTAAATAAAAATCGGAATTCTAAGTCTGACAGTAATGTTATCTTTCTGCTTCTTCTTAAAATAGGATGTGCAAAAGACAGTAATAGTTTAATTCTACTAAATGTGTTGTTTGCCGAAACCGGTTTGGCTCAGTGATAGAGTGTCGGTCTGCGGACCGAAAGGTCCCGGGTTCCATTCCCGTCGAGGGCATGTACTTTGGTTGTGGGCACATTCCCAGTAGGGGGTGTGCAAGAGGCAGCTGGTCGATGTTTCTCTCTCAATGTTTCTAGCTCTCTATCCCTCTCCCTTCCTCTCTGTAAAAAAACAATAAAAATATATTAAAAATAAATAAATAAATGTGTTGTTGAATCAAATAAAAAAATACACATCTATCTACACACCTTGGAATTGGGTGGCTGTGTGGCCCAGGTCGTGGGCTCCATGGCATCTGGAAGAGATGGCTCCCCAGAGGAGGAGGGCTTTCAGAGGCCTGCGAGGTGGGAACCAGGGCAGGGTCTTACGTGTCGCACATCTACATCCCTATGTTCATACGTGTGTGTGTGTGTGTGTGTGTGTGTGTGTGTGTGTATACACTGAGCGGCCAGATAGTTATGATCTCTGAACGCATAATAATCTGGCCACTCAGTGTGTGTGTGTGTGTGTGTGTGTGTGTGTGCATATGTATATGTATATGTATATGTATATGTATATGTATATGTATATTAGAGGCCTGGTGCATGAACAACAAATCAATGTCTCTCTCTTTTTCTCTTTCCCTCTCTCTCTTCCTCTGTCTAAAATCAATCAATATATGTAGATACTAGTACCGTGTTTCCCTGGAAATAAGATATCCTCCGAAAATAAGACCTAGCGCATGGAAAAATAAGACATCCCCTGAAAATAAGATCTAGCACATCTTTAGGAGCAAAAATTAATATAAGACACTGTCTTATTTTCGGGAAAACAGGATATACGTAAATCTGGTCATTTGCAAAGCCAGGAGCAACCAGCACGCTCTCACCGAGAACAGGCATCCTTAAAGACCTAATATTTCTCTGAAACCCAAATCAATGAATAACAGGTTTTCTCACATGAAACCCTTTAAGGTTCAGATTAACTGTAGTTGCTTTGCGTCACTGTCCTCCACAAGTGGAGGGAGAAAAGGCAGAGATGTAACGGCCTGATTTACATGACGGACAGTGTTAGCAATTCATTGAGTCATCCCTCCCATGGACTGGGACCCTCTCAGGCTCAGCCTGTGGACTCAGCAGTGAGGAACTTTGCTGGGACTGCCTAGCTCCTTCTCTGCTGGACCACCCAGTACTTCGGCCACAGCTTCACACAACGTCCAGGCAGCTCCTTTGTTCGGCTCAGAACTGACTAACCACAGAGGCCTGGCTGAAACCCCAGCGGGTCCCTCCCATGGCAGGCCATCCCATCAGCCTCATTGTATTCAGAAAAGGCCAGCAAAATTGTAACTTCTATCGCTTTATAAAGAAAAGTGCATCCCTGAACTTTACCTGGAACAGTCCTGAAAGGACTTCACTACAAGATAACTAGTGGACGTTTGTGCATAGTGACTTATCACATGACCAAACCACGAAGATCACGTGAGCTGAAAACCCACTGACTGAGCACAGAGTCACTGCAATGGGGAGTCACTCCCTGAGGAACACACCGCACAGGGCCCCCCAGAAACAGCCTCCACCAGGTGGGCTCCCCGATATATATCCCCAGTGAGACCCTGCCACACCCCAGTGCATCATCTGGCCCAAGGAGTCACCTCGGGCTCTCGTTGCAATACACACTGAGTGACTAGATTACTATGATCTCTGAACCCATAATCATTTGGCCACTCAGTGTGTATCCTATATAATAAAAGGCTAACATGCAAATGGTCCCCTCGACCCAGAGTTCGACCAGCAGGCAGGCCAGCCAACCGCCCATGTCCCCTCCCCCTGGCCAGGCTGGCTAGACCCCACCCATGACTTCATGCACCAGGCCTCTAAAACATACACACACACACACACACACACACACACACACACAGGGAGTGGCCAGATTATTATGCGTTCATTCAGAGATCATCATACTCTGGCCACTCAGTGTACGTGACATACGGGACTCTGTGCGTTTCTCAACCTCATCATTTCCACCTCCAGGTCTGGGAAGCTGCCCTGTTGGCCCCGGATGCCTATTATCTTCCATCTTCCTAGAAAACTCTCACTCACCCTTCAAGTTCAAATGCCAGTCAGTTCCCCAACCAGCTGTCCGCCTCCTCCCTCAGCCTCTGGGCTCCCCTCCACCTGCAGCATCGGGAGCCCTTGCTCTGTCTGTGCAGCAACAGGCGCCTCCCGACTACAGGGCTCACCGAGGAGAACATTCTAACTCTGTACAGTCATCCACTGCTTCCCCAGACTGAGCTCCTTGAGGCCAAACGTTCCCTGAGCACTTGCCATGTGCTAGTAACGGCTCTGAGTTCGGGGACACAAACGTTTAAAAACAAAACCAAGAAACAGCAATACGGACAGCGCCTTCTGTCACTGAGGCATCTACAGGCCAATGGATGGGAGAAAACAGCAGCCCTGGTAAATCAGGAGATTGTACAGAGGAGGAAGTAAGGGTAAGAAAGATGGAAGAAAAGAACTCTGGGAGGAGGACGGAGACCGGAGATTTGTGATGTTGGAGGGGGTGGCCGGGCAATATTCCGTTGTGTATATGTTCCAGATTCCCTTTGTCCCACCCTCTGCTGACGGGCACCTAGGTTGCTTTCATCGCTGGGCCGTTGTAAATAAGGCTGCAATAGGCACAGGAATGCCAGATCTTTTCAAAGGCGGGCTTTGGATCTCCTCAGACGTGTACCCGGACGTGGAGTCATGGGTTGGCAGGGAGTTCTATTTTTATCGTTCTGAGGAACCTCCATGCTGGTTTCCATAGTGGCCGGCCCAGTGTGCCTGGGGGGTACTAGAGGTATCAGGAGGGTCACGTTTTAAACGGTATACATGCCTACGCACTGCGCTGCACACCTGAAACTAATAAAAGCAGACTGAAGGTCAGCTGTAATTGAAAAATAAAACAAAACAGTACATCAGTCAGTGGGGGTCCGGGGAAGATTTCACCTTATCCATCACCAGAGGCCTGTGCCTTTCCAGAGCGGGGCTCTCTGCACTCCTGTGGGCATGCTCACATGAGGCCCCCGCCCTCTGTGTGTCCAGCGGAAACGCAACAAATGACCCTGGATTTATAAAGTGGACTTGGGATCGTAAAGGAACTAATATTAGACCTACTTCCTGTTCCCTCTGATCTGCCTGCAGCTAATAATAAGTAATGCCTTACGTTGGCCTAAAACATGATTATGTATGGAGTCTCATAAGGTCTGAGGTCAGCAAGGTAGGGGTTATCATAATTAAAGATGAAGAAAAAAATGGCCCTGGCCGGCATGGCTCAGTGGTTAGAGCATCGGCTTGTGGAATGAAGGGTCGTGGGTTCGATTCCAGTCCAGGGAACATATCTGGGTTTCGGGTTCATTTCCCAGCAAGGTCAGGACACATGCGGAAGGCAACCAGTCTCTGTGGCTCTTTCACATTGATATTTCTTGATATATATATATATCCCTCCTTCCATGCTTTCTAAAAAATATCAATGGAAAAAATATCCTTGGATGAGGATTAAAATAAAATAAAAGATGAAACAAAGGCTGTGATTTGCCCAGGATCATGGACCAGGGTGTTTTTCTGCCCCACCCCTCTGCCTCTGTCATGTCAGCAGATTTGGGCTTATTTGCTCAGTGCTTTTGTGTAGAATGAATAGTTTATCTAAATCTTTATATTGCTAGATTGACCTCCAAATTTCCAGGTTATCTTACAAAGGTTTTTCACACGCATGGGGGCGGGGAGGAGGACTTTTTCCTGCCAAGGTCCATTTGGAATCTATCACATCATTCGCGGGCCACACACAATTATCAACGTAAAAACTAGCCTGCTATTTCTGGCCAAACATTTCACTCACTCACCCCTAAGGCCTTGGCAGGGCCAGACCCAATGATTTCACGCGCCTCACACGGCCCCTGGGCCGGTGTTCCCCACCCCGGAACTGGGGCATGTAAACAGAAGACACATTTCTCCCCCTGGCTCGGCTGGCTCCCTCGGTGGGCTTCTAGGGATGGCGCCTGAGCCTGGAGGGAAGCCCTTCCTCCCACTCATCACCTTGGAGGTTTCCTTTCTCAGTTCTGCCTGCAGGTCACCGCCGATGGCTTCCCGGGAGGAGAAAACCGCCCTGTGACACAGACCGATAGGCAACGGCGAGTCTTCCTCCCAGCACGTGACTTAAGGTAACGCCATAGATCAGTGTTTCCCAACCTTCTCTCATGATGAGAATCACCTGGTGGAGTTGTTAAACTACAGATTCCTGAATCCCAACCAAGAAGTGCTAAACTAGAATTTTTGGGAACATACAGGTAAAATTGTATACTTAACTAGTGCTCTAAATTGTATACTTAACTAAGCTTAGAGCACTAGTTAAGTATACAATTTTACCTATATGTTCCCAAAAATTCTAGTTTAGCACTTCTTGGTTGGGATTCAGGAATCTGTAGTTTAACAACTCCACCAGGTGATTCTCATCATGAGAGAAGGTTGGGAAACACCGGCATAGATGACCAATTAAACTCGTGTATCAAAAAAGTAGCAAGCTTTTTGCTAGTTCCCTACTCCATCACATTATAATATCTAAATTTCAGACTCTATTTAAAAATAACCACTTTGAGTCCCCGTGAGTGATAGGACGTCTGTGTGACGTCATTTAATAATTACTCACAGTATTTTTAACTTTAAAGTAGAATGCAAAACACACAGATGTAATTATTTAATAATTTCTGCTAAGTCCATCTGAAAGATTTTTTTTTTAACTTTGAATGTTTAGGAGTAATCAGGCTAATAGGCAATCATCTTCAATCTTCCTATCCGTTTGGTATAGTAAAGGTGCTATGGATTTTTATTTCAAACACAGAGGGATTAGCTATCCCCTATGCATCATTCCAGCAGCTTTTATTAGGGTTACTGTATTATTATTCAAGTAGGACACATTTTAAAGTTTAAAAAGATGCTGTTGATTATGGTAGCACCTAACGCTTTAAGCAGTACCCTCCTGGGCAAATGGGGACATAGGGTTACCCTCCTAATCCCTTCCAGAATCCTCTAGGTCCACTCTGTCATCTGGACCAGGAAGTCCACGCCTTCCTCAGCTGTCTCAGATGGGCTGAGACACAGGACTCTGGAACTCGTAAAGAACGACTCCAGATAAACACTGGAATGGAGGGGCTGTGGCTCCCCTTTGCTGGGAATGTGATTGGTCTGGGGTCTGGGCCATTGGGTGTGGCCAATTGTACTAAATGCACTTTCAGGAACTCTGCAACTTTAAAGGAGGCTTCCTGCCAATCCCAGGGCAGAGTGACCCTCCAGCAGGTCTAAGAGCCAGCCTGTGGCTAGCGGCCGGTCAGTGAGGCCCGCAGGCTCTCCCAGCCATCAGCGGTGTCCGCACGGTTTAGCTTCCAGAGCGGAGGTGTTCCCTCGGCCTCCCCAGCAGCACTGGCAGAGCAGACAGGAGGCCTCACTGTCTCCTCACAGAGGAACCCACACCCGGCAAGGAGGCCGCAGGCAGGAGGCCACGGTACAGAGGCTGGCCTTTGGGGAGCCGAGGGCCAACCCTCATCACAGCACAGCTTACGGTCACAAAGCCTCCCTCTTTTCTTTCTCTCTCTTTGAAACACTTGTGGTTCTTAAACCAGCCAAGACCAATGGCAGAGAGTAAAGGTAAAACAAACACAGTAACAGCAACCAACATACAACAATCCACACACAACAACCACCAACACACAGCAACCAACATACAACAACCCACACACAACAACCACCAACACACAGCAACCAACATACAACAATAACTACAACAACCAAGATACAACTACAACACCAACACACAACAGCAACAACAGACAACAAACAACATAGTATAACAACTATAACCAACATATAACATCCAACACCAACATACAGTAACAACCAACATACAACAACCTGCATATATCAAACTACATACAACAGCCAACATAGAACAAGTACAACCAACATACAAAGGTAATACAAACACAATAACAGCAACCAACATATTTAATACAACAACCCACACACAATAATCAACACACAGCAACCAACATACGATAACTACAGCCAAGACATAATTACAACACCCAACACTCAACAGCAACCAACAGACAACAACCAGGGTATAACAACTACCTATAACAACTATAACCAACATATAACACCCAACACCAACATATAGTAACAACAAACATACAACAACCTGCATATATCAAACTACATACAACAATAGCCAACACAGAATAAGTACAACCAGCATACAATGAAAACCAACATACAACAAGAAGCAGTAATTGAAAGGTGAGGGAAAAGGACTTTTTCCTAATTCGGACAGGCCGCAGGGAGATGACTAATGCCATGGATGAGGGAGCGGGAGAAAAAATCTTAAGCCAACCCCAAGATCTGCCTGTTGCCCGGTGACCACCGGCTCTGTGATGTCCCGGAAGCCAACCTGATCTAGAGAGAGCAAGCCTTAAGCCAGTGTCAGACCACACTCTCTCCACTGCTCGGCCCCAGATGTGATGACAGAGACACGGTACCCACGCATAAGGGGCAGATTCCTTTTCTCCCCGCTGGCTTACGCCCTGGGGGGTTACTTCAATGACTGCTGCTTCCAGGAAAATCCTGTTTCCTGCTTCTTACTCCCAGGACCCAGCTCTTCTCTCCCTAGCTTTGCTCTAGAAAGGAAATGTCTCCAGGGAACAGTTCTGGGTGTAGCCAGCTTGCCAAAATGCACAGCATCTCATTACAGCAGACAAGCTAGGAGGACATTTTTGTTTTGTCCTCTGGGTCCTACAGCATGAAGTTCCATGCCAATCTGACATATTGAGGTGTAAGTCACCGAAAACCTGCTCTTGGCTTCCATCACTAAAGAAATTGAAAATGAGCCCAGCGGCATGGCTCAGTGGTTGAGCATTGACCTATGAACCAGGAGGTCACCAGTTCAATTCCCAGTCAGGGCACATGCCCAGGCCGTGGGCTCATCCTCAGGGCAGGAAAGAGCTGATCAATGATTCTCTCTCATCATTGATGTTTCCATCTCTCTCTCCCTCTCTTTTCCGAAAGAAAGAAAGAAAGAAAGGAAGAAAGAAAGAAACTAAAAATGAGAAGCTAAAGAAATATACGCATTATCAACCCTGTCCCCAAAAAGGATCAACCCATCTCCCCTAAAATGCTTTTCCTGGAATATGACGATGGTGAGCAGAACGTGTCTCCAACCATAAAACAGCTCATGTTCCGTGCCTGGAACTAGAGCGCTGGGAGCTCAGGGTGTTCACATCTGCTGACACGAAGGAAAGATCAGTTCCAGACCCGCCACCAAAAATAGCCACGGCGCTCTCCCTCTCCGTGGTGACACTGGCACTTTCGGGGACCCAAAATACAACAGCTGCGACGTCTTCGGAAAACATCGTGCAAAAATGCACTCGTTCGGGTAGAAAGGAGGACGAAAACACTCCAACACAGGAGGACCTAGGCCATGCCTCAGCGGCTGTCAGCGGGACAAGTTTCGTCAGCGACCCCCAGTCCTCCCCAGCCTTCTCTTCTCACTGACCCACAACACCCCAGCTCTTAACAGAGTTTGTTTCTCCCTTGGGAGGGGAAATATTTGAAAGTAAAATGGTCATATAATATGTATTGTAATCGATTTTTTAAAAGACTATAGGGCATTTGGCAAGATTATGGAATCATGCTAATTTACTTAGGTGAATAGTATCATGCTTATGTTTTCAAAAAGCATCTTAATCTTTTGGGGGGATGCACTGAAATATTTGTGGGTGAAATAATAATGACATCTGGGTTTGCTTCAAGATAATCTGGACTTGGAGAGGAAGTAGAGAGGCAGATGAAACAATGGACCATAAATTCATCACTGTTGAAGCTGGCTATTGGCTTTCTGAGTCTATTCTCTCCCTTTTGTACACGTTAGAAATTGTGCATAATAATAATAAGGAACGGCTGTGTAAAATCATCTGAGTGTTCTTTTTAAGTTTCCACTTACAGCTGACATTCAATATTTTGTTACTTCCAGGTGTGCTGTAGAATGGTTAGACATTTTCATAGCTTACAAAGCAGCTCCCTCTCCTCACCTCCCCCCGTGAGTCTAACGCTAAAACGGACTGAATTTCAGGTCTCCGACAATAACGTGCATTCCTTGAGAAGTGTTCCTCCTGACTCTGCACAGGGATGAAAAATATTGCTAAATAATATTCAGAAATAAGTAACCAAAAGCACCAGAGCAGTGGGTAGGAAGCCAGGGGTCAGGTCCCGGCTGGGTCACCGGCTGGCTTTGTGACCGTAAGCAAGTCCCTTGACCTCCGTGGGCCTCGCTGCTTCTTTTCTAACAACACTGGGTCCGATGGGCAGTTTCCCAAGGCCTCTTCCGGCTGTAAGATCCTATGAAATATGAAGCCTCCCTAACAATTAACAGCAAAACATGTCCGGCGAGCAGTTTCACAGTGACCCCCGACAGCTGCTAAAACTCTGCCATCCGCTTGTTCAACCACCAACACCGAGCATTCAACCTCAACGTCAGAAGAAAGATGTTTTTCTGACGTCGACCAAAGTCTTGG
Source organism: Pipistrellus kuhlii (assembly GCF_014108245.1). Taxonomy (NCBI): domain Eukaryota; kingdom Metazoa; phylum Chordata; class Mammalia; order Chiroptera; family Vespertilionidae; genus Pipistrellus; species Pipistrellus kuhlii. The sequence goes on from NW_023425529.1 coordinate 182,174,071, forward strand.
CTTCGTTCCTCTGTATGCAGCCGGGGGCAGACTCCAGACTAGGATAGCGGAGGGGTAGAATTTAATTGACATCGGTTTCACAGAACTCGCTCTATCCCGGGATTAACTGACCCTCTGGGAAATGAGAGTTTCATGTCTGGGAAATGCCGTTTTCTCTTTTATAATCGCTTTAAAAAAGTGGGAACCCAACACGCAGGAACCCATAAAGACCAGCGTGCATGCGGCCTGAAGGGTCTGTGAACGGAAAACTATGCACAGAAAAAACAAAGGTGGGTCTAAGGAGATGGCGGGAATGCATTGCATCGCTGGGATCCAGTTCCCCAAATTCCATTCTGGAGTCCTCGTAAAGAGAGATCGGGCTGGGGTTTGTTTTTGAACCGTCATTCCCACGGCAAGTTCCCAGAACGGCGAGTAGGGTGTTTATGTTCGTTAGACTTGAGGTCCTAATACCTGTCACTTGCCCACGCGTCTCATACAGCACTGTTGGTCATAAAGCGTATTACCGATGGTACGTGAGCTGGAGTCCTCGTTACGTGTAATTAAGTTCTAGGTCAGTTCAAGTTCAACGCAGTTAGAATGAGTTATTTTAAAAGTTGTTTGTTCACATGAAGTTCCACCTCCAGAAGGAAGGATGCCAAAATTGTCTCAATCTGTAAGTCTGATCAGTATGTGTCAGTGTTACAAAGCAATGTGTTTGCTGGCTCACATGCCATAGAGAGAGTGGAGTCAGATGGAAATTTTATTTTATTTTTATCACCTGAGGATACTTTCCCATTGATTTTTTGGAGAAAGTGAGAGGGAGAAGGAGAGAAGAAAGAAATAGAGATGTGAGAGAGACACATCAATTGGTTGCCTCCTGTACGCGCCCAGAGCAGGGCTTGGGGACCAAGCCTGCAACCGAGGTACGTGCCCTTGACTGGAATCCAACCCGGGACCCTTCAGTCCGTGGGACAACACTCTATCCGCTGAGCCAAAGCAGATGGGGCCAGATGGAAATTTTAAATTGCTGTATGAAGTAGGCTTGAGTTAAACATAAAAAATTATTCTTTCTATGCATTTCTGCCTAAAAATCATCTTACACGGAGATTTCGATGTTTTAATGAGGTTTTTCTATACACCCTGGGTGTGTAATTCACATTGAATTCTAGTTTTCCAAGCAACAACAATTTTATCTAGTTATTCAATGAATGCTTAGCCTAAACAGTGCCGCAATGATGTCCTTTCGATTCACAGAAAAGTCTGTTCTTGTTCTCCACGACGGGCTAAGATTTCCTCCCCACTGGATGCCTGAGGTTGCACTTCTTTCCTGGACCATCTCAGGGCCCATAGGTAACTTCAGCTGTCCTCGGAGCTCAGAGAAGAGCAACAATTTACTTACTTTAAAAAAAAAAAAAAATATATATATATATATATATATATATATATATATATATATGTATATTATTGATTTTAGAGAGGATAAGAGAGAAAGAGAGAGAGAGAGAGAGAGAGAGAGAGAGAGAGAGAGAGAGAGAGAGAGAGAAACATCAATGATGAGGGAGAATTACCAATTGGCTGCCTCCTGCACTGGGGATCAAGCCCGAAACCCAGGCATGTGCCCTTGGCCGGAATCGAACCCGGGACCCCTCAGTCCACAGGCAGACACTCTATCCATTGAGCCAAACCACCTAGGGCAAGACATTTTACTTTCGTCCCACTGAAGGCAGAGAGGCTCTGAAAGAGGCCTGCACCTCCACAGCGTGGTCCGTTGTTTGGAGAGTGTGTTCGCCCTCGTTCTTTCGCTGAGCCTCGAGGCGTCAATACCAGCCCATGAGGCAAAGCTAACCCAGACATAGCGTGGTCCACATGTCAAATATCCAACGATAACATGTTTTTCTTGGAAAAATTATTCCTAACAGTCTGTACACAATTGGGGGAAGATGGGGGGGGGGGGGGTCACTAAATCCTACTTAGAAAACAGTTGCCAAACAGCCAACATGTTTACCCCGCTAGTTGGAGGCAAGATGCTAAAAGCTCACACTCTGGCAGCTCCGATGTGTAACCGAGTGGAAGCTAACGCACAGAGATCCTGTCAGGGCTTCCTGTCGCCTCTCTCACCCCCTTCCTTTTTGTCCCCCCTCTCCCCGCTAGCCTTGAACAGGCGTGTGCTGCAAGTTCCCTCTAACCTCACGTCTTAGACTTGCCTTTTCCATTTTCCTGTTCTCCGAACACACACTTCCTGGTCATATTTAATGTAGATGACAAAATTATCTTTGTCCTTGATCTGGCCACTCTCTTTTTTAAGTATCACCCTGGCTGGTGTGGCTCAGCGGGTTGAGCATCCTCCCACTAATGCCCATGTATGGCAGTTTGAAGAGGATTTCTGGCCCCTCATCTTCTACACTTAGGCCTGCACACCATGGTGGATGGGTGTGTGCCCTCTGATGGCTCCCGCGATTATTTTCCTGACGGACTCCATTGTGCAGGCTTCATCTTAGTTTAGAGGGGGGGGGGGGGAAATCCATCAATGAGTACAGAACAATTCCAGAGAGTGGAGCGTTCTTTGTAATTCTTCGGAGAAAAGAAAAACAAAGCAGAAGAGAGAAACTCGGCTTACCCCTGATGAGCTACCCTTTCTGTTCCTAATCCCCACACAAAGGTTGGGATTAGAAGCACTGGCATGGAAACAGCCTGCCGTTCAGGCTTTGAAGTCTGGTGATGACAACAGCTAACACCGCTGGCAACGATGGAGGAGGCAGAGTCCCTCTGAGCCCTTTGAAACGCTGGCTGTGAGCTGAAGAGGCCGTCACGGGGAGAGTTCTCATCTGAGGTGCGCAGTGAGCATGCTCTTTAAGCTCACACACAGTCACTGCTCTCCCAACACCCCGCCTGCATGCATGGTCCCCGTTTGCCATTGTCTGCGATTCTAATTCCAAATCAAAATCAGGAGCCAACTTCCCGGATCCGGCGCATGGAACAACTGTGGCTGCAGAATAAATGGTCCTTATGAAGTGACACATACTTCTCATTGGGGAGTTGCCCTCATTTTTTTTCTTAAATTGGGCAAACACACCCGTGCAGATCTAAGAAACAGTCTTCCCCCCATACAACGCAAAATTACAACAAAATGAATACATGTGAAGCAGCATTGGAAGGCCCGCACCTTGGTCCTTCTCCGTCCTCAGTGGCTACGGGTGGCACCTCCAGGAGGCAGGTCGCTGCACCTGAAGGTGCCTCCAGCAAGGCCAGGCTGCAGCCAAGTTACAGAGAAGCAGCTGGACCTGGACAAGCATCTGGGGACCCAGCTCTGCTGGGTGCACATCTCAGCGCTTTCTCCTCCAGCACGTGGCTGGCGTGGTTCCTAAGCTTCTGCAGCTGTTTTCCCATCTCAGACATTCACGTGATCATTCTTCCCTGAGGACACTGCGGTCGGGATTCCGTAAGGCCAGCTGTGTAAAAGTATTAACCACAGTGTGAAACCAGGGGCTTAGAACTTTTTAAGTTTGAAAAAAACACCTTTATCTTCCACCATAAACTCCAAGTTTCCATGTAGCCGACTAAGCCACCCAGAGAAGGCAGAACAAAATCACAACCAGGCCGCAGGCTGGCATGGCTATGTGGTTGAGCATCAACCTCTGAACCAGGAGGTCACAGTCCAATTCCTGGTCAGGGCACAGGCCCAGGTTGCAGGTTCAATTCCCAGTAGGGGTGTGCAGGAGGCAGCCAATCAATGATTCTCTCTCATCATTGATGTTTCTCTCTCTCTCTCTCTCTCTCTCTTTCTCCCTTCCTCTCTGTAAAAAATCAATAAAATATATTTTTTAAAAAACAAAAAACAAAGACCCTTAGAGCTTGGAGCTAAAGGAGAACTCAGAAATTGTGGGGGATAGTGTCTGTGTGTATGTGTGTGTGTGTGTGTGTGTGTTAATATTGACTTTAGAGAGAGAGAAAGGGAGAAGGGTAGAGAGATAGAAACCTCCACTGGCTGCCTCCTGCATGCCCCTATTGGGAATCAAGCCAGCAACCAGGGCCTGTGCCCTGACCAGAAACAGAACCGGAGACCTCTTGGTTCATCGGTCGTCACTCAACCACTGAGCCACACCAGCCAGGAAGAGATTGATTTTTATCACAAAGATGGTCAAATTCAGCTCACACATAGTTGTTTTGTTTTTAATTTTTGATCCTCGTCGTGTTTTTAGAAATTGGAAATTATTTGCAGATTTACAGCATTAAAAAAAAAGAAAGGAAGGAAGGAAGGAAGGAAGGAAGGAAGGAAGGAAGGAAGGAAGGAAGGAAGGAAGGAAGGAAGGAAGAAAGAAAGAAAGAAAGAAAGAAAGAAAGAAAGAAAGAAAGAAAGAAAGAAAGAAAGAAAGAAAGAAAGAAGGAAAGAGTCAGAAGCCATCACAATCCAGGGCCTCTGTTCCCGAACAGCAGCGAACGCGGGAGCTAAGTGTGACTCTGCGGGTTCTCCCCAGCACAAAGGCCAGGGCCACGGCCTGTATATCGTGGTGCAGGCCTGTGGTGAGCGTGTCTCAAACTGGAGATCTAGTTCTCAACGCCCACGTCCCCACGGCCCTCAGATAAACGAGAATGTCCATGTGGCCACTGCACTTGTTTACATTACCCACCTGGCAACCCCGATCCGCCCCCCTCACGCTGGAGACAAGAAAGTGGGGGGCACAGCAATTAAGCAACTTGGCTCGGGCCCCAGCTGGCGGGCGGAGAGGCCCCGGGGGCCTGCGGGATGCTGACAATGACTCACAGCTGGGCAGCTGCCCGAGGGTCGGCCTGTGTGCGGGCGGGGCCTGTGGCACCTCTCAAGTCACCGCGTTGGCAACCTCTCCCCCAGGTCCAGGCTGAAGGTGACTGACTACTTTCATTTTTAAAAACCTCCCCTCTGGTGAATCCCATTTCTGGCTCGTAATACTGTAAACGAGGGCTACCGAGAAGCCTGGGGTCACCTCCTCGCCGGTCAGAGCCGCCAGGCAGGCTGCTGAGCCAAAGAAGCTCACACTCCCAGCCCCACACGGAAGGCGGGTTGGCTGGGGGGGGGGGGGGGGGGGGCGGCAGGCCCCTCATGCTACCCTGCAGGCTCGCTTGGGAGGCAGCCAAGAGCTTGGGGCCCGGCCAAGTCAGGGGTAATGACAGGGGCTGCCTGGAGTCGCCCTCCGTGCTCAGACACAGACAGGGGCCTGCCACAGACACTGGGTGTCGGGGACAGGCCTCTGGTGTCTCCACGAGGCAGAACCTGAGCCAACAGGAGGTCTCCGCCTGGGGGGCAGGGCTCGGAGCTCAAGGTGAGCATCTGCCGAACGTGCCTGTGACATTCGCCGCCTGCCGGCCCGGGGGTCTCTGGTGGACTCTAGAGTCTTGGCTAAGGCGACCAGACGTCCCGCTTTTGGCAGGATAGTCCCGGTTTTTAACAATGTGTCCCGCGGCGTTTTTAAAAAGTCCCGATTTTTTTCTTTCAAAAAAGGTGGGTCTGTGTGAGCGTTCCAGTATGAGAAACGCTGCCCCCGGAAGGAGACAGCTCAGGGCCTCCCTCAAAAAGCCGTCCAGCCTCGCAGTGCTTTCTCTGGAAGGAGAAAGCGGAACCACAACTCCTCCTCCTCTGCCCAGCTTCTGAAGCCCTGACCTGGGCCCCACCTCACCTGTGAGCGAAGCCTACAGACATGGAGGGAAGAGAGACAGGAAGAACGTGGTGGTTTTATTTTATTATAAGTTGTTGTTGTTGTTGTTGTTGTTGTTGTTAATCCTCCCCAATGGAGGATAGTTTTCCATTGATTTTTTAAGAGAGTGGCAGGGAGGGGAGAGAGAGAGAGAGAGAGAGAGAGAGAGAGAGAGAGAGAGAGAGAGGGAGAGAGAGGGAGAGACATCGATTGGTTGCCTCCCACAGGCGCCCCAAGGAAGGGTGGGAGAGAGCCTGCAACCAAGGTACGTGCCCTTGACCGGAATCGAACCCGGGACACTTCAGTCTGCAGGCTGACACTCTATCCACTGAGCCAAACCAACTAAGGCAGAACTTCGTGTGGGTTTTTTGTTGTTGTTTTTGTTTTTCTTTTTAAATATACTTTTATTGATTTCAGGGAAGAAGGGAGAGGCAGAGAGAGATAGAAACATCCACGATGAGAGAGAATCATGGAGCGGCTGCCTCCTGCAAGTCCCCCACTGGGGATCAAGCCCGCAACCCGGGCATGTGCCCTTAGGAGAATCGAACCTGGGAGAATCGAACCTGGGACCTTTCAGTTCGCAGGCCGATGCTCTATCTACTGAGCGAGACCAACGAGAGCAGAACATGGTGTTTTTAAAGAGAGGAAGAACTACATGCAGAATGGGAGCTCGCTGTCCACAACCCGGGTCATCGGGAGCCCCGTGCAGGCCTTGCTGAAGACGGCTGCGGCAGGGCCCCGCGCAGGAGACCGAGAGCCCTCGGGGCTGAGAGGGGGACCCGCTCCGGAGTGGGCACAGGACACCCTCCTGGACCCCAGAGCAGAGCCCCCCAGAAGACTACACCGACGCTGCCAGCTGTTCTGTGGGTGCGCATCCCCCCATGCCCAGGCAGGCCGGGCGGCGCCTGCAGGACGGCGCTTGTAGAGACGCACGCCGCCCTTCCTGCAAATACAGAAAGACAGCTCCTAGGGAAACAGGGACCCTTAAAGGCCCGAGAAGCAGCATCCCCACGTATCAGACAGTGATTTCCGGGGACGTGCACGTCTCGTGGTTGATGCCGGGTTCCTGTGGCCCTTCAGCACTTCGCAGAGAAGCAGCGGCAGGCCGCACGGGACGCCTGACAGCTCTGACTCCCACCGTGTCAGACACACGGACACGGCAGACACACAGACACAGCAGAAACCTCATGTCGGACACATCAACACGGCAGACACATGTGTCAGACACAGGGACACGACAGACACATGTGTCAGACACAGGGACACGGCAGACACATGTGTCAGACACAGGGACATGGCAGACACATGTGTCAGACACAAGGACACGGCAGACATCCCATGTCGGACACATGAACATGGCAGACACATGTGTCAGACACAGGGACACGACAGACACATGTGTCAGACACAGGGACACGGCAGACACATGTGTCAGACACAGGGACACAGCAGACACCCCGTGTCAGACACACGGACAGGGCAGACACTCCATGTCAGACACATGGACATGGCAGACACACGGTCACGGCAGACATCCCATGTCAGACACATGGACATGGCAGACACACCGTATCGGACACACAGACATGGCAGACACACGTGTCAGATACATGAACATGGCAGGCACACATGTCAGACACACAGACACGGCAGGGGAAAAACACAGGGTTCAAATGAATGAACAGAATGCGGTGCGTGCCCAGGGCCCTGGCCTTGCTTGTGCACGGTGCTGGTGGCAGAAGCAGCACCTGGCCCACCTATCTTCTGAGTCTCCCCTTAAAAACCACTGCTTCAGCCCTGGCCGGTTTGGCGCAGTGGATGGAGCGTCGGCCTGCAGACTGAGGGGTCCCGGGTTTGATTCTGGACGGGGGTATGTGCCTGGGTTGCAGCTGATCAGTGTTTCTCTCCCATCGAAGTTTCTGATTCTCTATTCCTCTCCCTTTCTCTCCGTAAAAAATCAATAAAATATAAATTTAAAAAAACACACACTGCTTCAGCTGCACAGCCTGCAAGAACCCCCTGTTGCTCTGATAGGGATTACGCTCTTTCCCTCACACAGAGCCTCTGTATGTCCCCCTTACATTTAAATTGTTCGCCCACCTGTGTTCGTTTAAAGTGCCTGTAATGTTTACCTAACTCTTCCTTCACCGTGTGCTGAGCTAAAGATATTTCTCATAAATACGTCACCTTGAACAAGATCCAAATGCCCACCCTCCCCCCACCCCATGCCATGAGGTCCCGTAGAAGTTAGACTTTATCCATATGATGGTGGGTGTGTTTTTGTGTGTGTGTGTGTGTGTGTGTGTGTGTGTGTTTACCCTGCAACACTTCATAACACACTATTACATTAATATATGAGGTACAAATTTTCATCCTCACCGAAGTGACTCCCTGGGACCCACAAGACCCACTATCTCCCCACTAAAAGCCCACATTTCAGCAGTGAATTACCGCTGCACGTTTTCCCCCATTGAATGTTTCGTAAGAAGAGCTCACGGTCTGTCAGAGACATTTTCCAAACGATAACTTATTACATAAGGAATTCATTCCTCCCCCCCCCCCCCCCCCCGCCCCGAAACCCCTAAAAAGAACGGTGCCTGAGGTGGTAGTTACAAGGCAGAATAATCACAAGCAGATGTAAAAATACTTGCGCGCGGTGGGGGGGGGGAAAAAAAGATAGAATGATAAAATAAACGTTGTAGGGTTTGCTCCTTTAAAGACACGTCAGCTCCGGCAGGCGGGGCACCGGCCCCGGATTGTCATTAATTGCCATTATTATGTGCTGCTGACGGCTCCTCGTGGCGGTGGTTTTATATTTTTTTCCTGGCGCGAACGCGTGTCCCCAGGCATCGCCGTGCTCTCGTATCGAAACTGAAATGGCGGGGAGGTTAGGAAAGGTTTGTGTGGTTTGACTCCCTGTCGTTAGCACTGGAACAGGTCAGGGTGCCCATGTCTGGGGGTTCAAAAGCTCCTTCGGGTTTAACGTGAGATCTAAACACGGGACAGGAAATGCTGATCGGAGGCACTCACAGCAGACACGACCTGGGAAGGGTGGCCATGGCGGGAGCAGGGCCTTTTCCCTCCCCGAAGAGGGCGCACAGCCGTCAGGAAGAAAAGACGGCTGAAAGATAAAAACCGAACCCCCAAGACTGTGGGCACCACAAGCCCGGCAGCCTAACTCCAAGGTTTAACGACTGTGTTTTCCGCTTATAATAATACTAGAGGCCCGGTGCACTGGAGTGGGGGGGGGGGGGGGGGGGGGGTCCTCAGCCCGGCCTGCCCCCTCTCACAGTCCAGGAGCCCTCAAGGGTGGGAGGCCAGCCGGCAATGAGGGGAAGGCAATGCCTCGTCACACCTCTGCTGCTGCCACTGCCAGCAGCGCAAGCCTTGATCAGCCCTGGTTACCTGAGCCTTGGGCGGCCCTGGGTGGCTGGAGAAGGGAAATGGTTTATTTTTAATATAAGCATGTTATATTAAATAAAAGGGTTTCCTTTTTTGTGTGTGAGGGGGTTTTTTTGTTTGTTTGTTTTTACAAGTTAAACTGGTTTAAACAGGTCACACAAGTGGCGGCACAGGCCATAATCATTATTATGCATAATCCACATGCAAGTACGCCCCCTGGTCACGCAGCTGGGCACGGTGCCTGCCCACCGGGAAGAGGATGAAGTCGGCCCCCCATCGGTGAAAACAGACACCGTTAGGCAACATCAGTAAGACACGCATAACCAGTACCTGCAGGATTCCTAGGTTTCTTACATTTCTCAGGACAAAATCAGGTAAGATTTCCAGCAACGACCCCTTCCCACTCAGTCAGCCCCAGGAATGTGGGCTCGCTGGGGTAAGGGCAGCTGGAATTCACGGAAACTGTGGGATTTAGGATGAAGTGCTGTCCGCAGAGAAGACTCTGGTAACCAGCACTTTCCCTTCGACATGGTCGTCAGTGAACATGGCAGCGCCCTGTTCAGCGTAACGACTGAGACATGTAGTGATGCCGAGCAAAACCTTCTCATGGTGGAATGCCATGGGAACCACGGAGGTGTTGGCTAGGGCTTCTGATCATTAAACTGAGTGTGCTCTCATCCTCGGCTTTCGGACGTGGACACAGGTGCTCCTTGACTTACACCATGTATAAACCACAACCCATGGTAGAATACATTGCCCCAAGAGACAATCCTATCTAAAAAGAGGGAATGTGCTAATTGACTGTCACTCCCTCACAACATGGCGGCACCCACAGCCAATAAGGAGGAAATATGCTAATTGACTGTCATGCCCTCAAAGATGGAAGCACCCACAGCCACAAGATGGCGGCGCCCAGTCCCTTCAGCCCCACAGGGGCAGCAAGCGCTCGGCATGTCCGGCTGCTCCGAGCGCCTGCCTCTGGAGTCGTACAGTCTCCTCAGCCCTCCAGCCGCCCAGGGCCGCCCAAGGCTCATGTAACCAGGGCTGACCAAAGCTTGCGCTGCCGGCAGTGGCAGCAGCAGAAGTGTGATGAGGCATCGCCTTCCCGATCTCTGGGTCGCCTCCCACCCTTGAGGGCTCCTGGACGGTGAGAGGGGGCAGGCTAGGCTGAGGAAACACCCCCCCCCCCCACTCCAGTGCATGAATTTTCATGCACCGGGCCTCTAGTATTATTATTAGTGGTAATTCACGTCACAGTGCAGAGTACAAAAAGCCAACCCCATCCCTGCTGTAGATGAAACAGCTGCTCAAAGCCATTCGGTTCACGCTGTGGTTCTAGTCCAACCGGGCCGTCTGGGGATTCCAGCCCAGAGACATCAGCACTGTGACATCACAGAAGCGTCCGGAAGGACACGAGCATTGATAGGTGCCTCTGACACGTATTTGCTGCTTTAAATGACTCTTTTCCTTTGGAAATACCAGTTCTGAACGGATCCAAAGCAATGCCTGAACAAATTTCGGGAAACATTCACGCATGCACCACCTTGTGAATGACCTGTCATAACAGAGCCCAGAATGAAGACATCACCAAGAGGCAGCACACAAAACCCTCGAAGGGCCGCCTCGGATGGGCCGGGGTGACGTTTACACAGCGCGTTCGTGGTTTTGACGCTGATGAACTCCCCGAGGAGGGCTCTGGGGCAGCTCCCGACGGTCACGGGTCCTGTCTGTTTACACGGTCACCTCACCTCCCAGGCCGTCCACACAGCCCGCCGAGGGAAGCCGCGTCCGACTTTTCTCCAGATACTCACCACCTTCACCGTGAGGGAGACCAAAGTTAATGAAAGGTGCCTTCTGGGCCAGTAAGTTAGCGGTGTGGGACGTCTGACAGCGTCCCACACCGCTAACTTACTTAGGTACAAAGTAAGCCTTCACCCAGGAAGGAACCCAGGTCAGCTTTCCAAACGTGGCCGACGGAGAGATGAACACCCATCCCCTCCAACGATGAAACCATAACTGAGCCGGCTGAAAAGGTGACGCATGTGCCTCTCTGACCTCCTGGTGGGATTCCTCTGGCCAGAAGAGAGCCGGGGAAAGCCTGGAGAACACGTGTTTCCACCCACCCACCCGCACAGCCCGCTGACAGCAGGCCAGACTCCCCGCAGCTTCACCGGAGCCCGACTCCAGCCGCAGCGGACCACGAGGCGGTGGCTTCTGTTTTCCTCCCTGTCCGTTTTCTTGCCTCTGGTGGCCAAGCTGTGGAGTCACAGGACAGAGCTCGCTCCTCAGATTCCTCATGTGCTCTGAGAACAGCCTGCCTCCTGCTGGCCTAGGGAACTCGAAGGTCACTAGCCAGTGCCCCCGGGCAGCGGATAAACACACCGTCAGGGTTCCTTTCCTGGATCCCAGTTGCAGGAGATACTCTTGATGGACAAGATCTGCATTCTCACGTCTGACCACAACCTCGTCACCAAAGTCAAAGGAACCGGGAGAAATGGGCAACTGCCAAATCAGCCCAGCAAGAGTTAGGTGCTCACTGTGCTGCACGGAAGACATGTTTTCATGGGCAAGAGCAGAGATTGGGAAAGGGTTTATTTTTAATATAAGCATGTACTCTTCCTGCAAATAAAAGGGTTTACTTTTTTTTGGTGTGTGTGTGTGTGTGTGTGTGTGTGTGTGTGTGTGTTTTACAGGTTAAACTGGTTTAAACAGGTCACACAAGTGGAGGCACAGGCTTACTTTGTACCTAAGCCGTAATCATTATTATGCTACTCTTTTGCCCTTAGAATTGTGATTCTCAAGCTTTTTTCTTCTTTTCATTTTAAAATATATTTTTGCCGTAACCGGTTTGGCTCAGTGGATAGAGCGTCAGCCTGCAGACTGAAGGGTCCCCGGTTCGATTCCGGTCAAAGGCACGCACCTTGACTACAGGCACACCCCCAGTGGGGGAGTGTGCAAGAGGCAGCTGATCGATGATTCTCTCTCATCGATTTTTCTAACTATCCCTCTCCCTTTCTGTAAAAAATCAATAAAATATAAATAAATAAATAAACAAACAAATAAACAAATAAATAAATAAAATGTATTTTTATTGTTGATAGTATTACGGATATCTCCCCCTTTCCCCCCACTTTCCTCTCTCTTCCTAGCCCCTACCCACCCCCCACTCAGGTCTTCCCTACCCTATTACCCATGTCCATGGACTATGACTATAATAAGTATTAATATATAAGTTCTTTGGTTTTAATAAACCAGAAAACTCAGCTAAGCCATCACCTGTTTCCAGCTCACTTTAGGTCTTGCTACACCCTATAGGTACTGGATTGTTCAGGAGCAGAGCTGGGCCGGCAGGCAGGATCTGGGCACTGCTGTGCCACGCCCCGCATTCCCCAGGCTTCTCACGGACCCCTGGGCAGCCCTCCCCTCAGCGAGGACCTGAGCTCGGGGATTCTGCCACCTCCCCAGCCAACCTCGCCCTTAGTCAACCTATAGGTATAGGAAGGGCTTAAAGAAAACATCGCCATGGCTCTCTGGGGTCCTAGTGTCTTCTTTAAAAATACCATGATGCTGCTTTGCAGAAAATAAAAACTGCCAGGAAAACGCCGTGATTTTATGCAAAACAAAAAAGTCTGCGAGTTCCCAAAACACAGATAGCCGCCGTTTTAGGAACCATAACGAGGGGCTTTGGAACTTTCGGCCGAAGAGCAGTGAAACGAAAAACAACCATGACATCACATAACGCACGCACATCTCTGCCTGGGCCTCTGGCACGGCCACGGAGTCCTGATCTCACTGGGAGGGGATCCTCTATTCCAGCTCCCTCCCCGCGGCCCCCTCTTCCCCACAAATCACACAGAATGCTGGTTCAAACAGACGGCTCTCCCCCGGGCCCCGAAGGCCCGAAGGCTGAGCCATCCTGCCCACACCGGGAGCGGCAGGACAGGCCTCCACAGAGACACCCCTCCCGCCACCGGCGATGCCAGGCCTCGGAGGCTGCGGTTAGAGGACGTGGAGAGGGACCTCGAGGGAGAGGGAAAGGAGGCGTCCTGTCTGCAGACGAGGGAACCGCATGCTCGGCGCGTGCCTTCTCGCTGGGCTGGGCTCCTGCTGCCGGGGAGCGGGCGGAGGACAGCGAGAGCCGCAGCCCCGCACTGCCGCCCACACCGGCTCCGAAGGCCCGAACCCCCCGGAAAGGACGCGTGCACATCCTTCTCAGCCACCACCCCCACGCACCCAGCAGGCTTGGGCGTTCTCTGTCCTCACACTCAGTCCGCCGGGGACAGGAGGACAACGGGACCGGTGCCATCTCAGTCTGTACAGAGCCTCTGTGTTCTCCCCCGGGGTCAGCTCCCTCTTCTGTTACCCCCGAAGATGCTGAGTCACGTCCCTCAGCGGCTTCACGTGTGCTGTCACTGCCACGCCACCGCCGAGCTGGTGAAAAGCCTCCGCCGTCCAACCCCCAGCACCCACCTCTGCCTCCGACCCCCAGCACCCCTCCTCTGCCTCCGACCCCCAGCACCCCACCTCTGCCTCCGACCCCCAGCACCCCACCTCTGCCTCCGACCCCCAGCACCCCTCCTCTGCCTCCGACCCCCAGCACCCCACCTCTGCCTCCGACCCCCAGCACCCCTCCTCTGCCTCCGACCCCCAGCACCCCTCCTCTGCCTCCGACCCCCAGCACCCCACCTCTGCCTCCGACCCCCAGCACCCCTCCTCTGCCTCCGACCCCCAGCACCCCACCTCTGCCTCCGACCCCCAGCACCCCTCCTCTGCCTCCGACCCCCAGCACCCCACCTCTGCCTCCGACCCCCAGAACCCCACCTCTGCCTCCGACCCCCAACCCCACCTCTGCCTCCGACCCCCAGCACCCCTCCTCTGCCTCCGACCCCCAGAACCCCACCTCTGCCTTCGACCCCCAGCACCCCTCCTCTGCCTCCGACCCCCAGCACCCCACCTCTGCCTCCGACCCCCAGCACCCCTCCTCTGCCTCCGACCCCCAACCCCACCTCTGCCTCCGACCCCCAGCACCCCACCTCTGCCTCCGACCCCCAACCCCACCTCTGCCTCCGACCCCCAGCACCCCACCTCTGCCTCCGACCCCCAGCACCCCACCTCTGCCTCCGACCCCCAACCCCACCTCTGCCTCCGACCCCCAGCACCCCTCCTCTGCCTCCGACCCCCAGCACCCCTCCTCTGCCTCCGACCCCCAGCACCCCTCCTCTGCCTCCGAGACACACACACACTCACACACACACACTCACACACACACACACACACACACACACCACACACACTCACACACACACACCACACACACACCATACACACTCACACACTCACACTCACACACACACACACACTCACACACACACCACACACACACACCACACACACTCACACACACACACCACACTCACTCACACACACACACACACTCACACACACACACACACTCACACACACACACACACTCACACACACACACTCACACACACACACGACAGGAGCCAGTTATGTTCTTGGATTTAAAAATTCACAGCTAACTAAACACACAAAACGGTACAGACACTCGCCAAAAGGGATGCGACTGGAAGGGACGCAGATATTCCATTGCAGAATTCTTAGCAGTATCGTATAGATAGATACACTGAAATGGCCTGAAGATGCAGTACCAATTACTCCCATCACTACTGCAAACAATCATGTTTACAGATGTGGGAAAGCAACCAGATAGGTCAGGTACCCCCAACATGGCTACAAAACAATGGAGACGCTGAAATCACAATGTGGAAGGTCTTTTTCTGCATGAGAATGTGCAGACACGTAGATGTGCAGCCACAGAGAGAAAGTGTTCATGGTGATAGAAACACTGGCCCAACACAAACCATGGTAGACCCCAAGAGAGCCCAAATACAGATTCACAGCTCGATCAATTATCACCACGTGAACACAGCCTGGGACCATTGTCCTCACCAACCCCCGCCATATGCCCCCCCCGCCTCCCCCAGGGGGCCGTTTTCCTAACCTCGCTGTTGGGCAGGCGCTCACTGAGGGCACGGGCCCCGGTTCTGGGCACTAGAGCGCAGGGCACAGGGCAGCCGGTTCCAACCTCTCTGCCGGAGCCGGCCAACAGAAAATGCATGAGTTCGGGAACGAGGAGGCTGGGGTGGTGCTCGGGGCTCTGAAGAGGGTAGGGTGGTCGGTGGGCTGGGGCACGGCCATCACAGGTCCTTCTTTCTCTGGGGTGTCCAGGAGGGTCCCTGCAGAAGGGACGCCGGGGAGACCTGGGCGGAGTGGCCAGAGGGAGAAGGGAGAGGGAGAAGGCTGTGTGGGGAAGCCGTGGAGGCAGAGGAGGGGTGCTGGGGGTCGGAGGCAGAGGAGGGGCAGGCTGGGAGTGGGCAGGCTGGGAAGGAGCAGGGGTAGACCTCAGAGGGGGCAGGTCAGAGGGGGCAGGTCAGAGGGGGCAGGCTGGGACAGGCTGGGAGGGGGCAGGCTGGGGGGGCAGGCTGGGGGGGCAGGCTGGGGGGCAGGCTGGGAGGGGGCAGGCTGGGAGGGGGCAGGCTGGGGGGGGCAGGCTGGGAGGGGGCAGGCTGGGGGGAGCAGGCTGGGAGGGGGCAGGCTGGGAAGGAGCAGGGGTAGACCTCAGAGGGGGCAGGTCAGAGGGGGCAGGTCAGAGGGGGCAGGCTGGGACAGGCTGGGAGGGGCCGTGTGGGATCGGGGGATCTCCTGTGAGGCAGAGGGAGGCCGGTGGGACCCCCCTGCCCCTGCCCCTGCAGCACGCCCAGCCCACACGCCCCTTTCCGCTCCAATTACAGGCTCACTCCCTCCCAGCTGCTCCGTCTTCCCCCCTCATTAGACGCCACTGCCCGAACCTTCGGGGCCTTCCACAGTGCACTCTGTACACGGGCTGGCAGTTGTCTAAATCCCCCCGGACACGGGCCCCGGGAAGGCAGCTGCGGACACGCGTGCACACGCAGAACGTTAGGCAGAAACTGAGGCTGCAAGGACTATTGTCCAGTAGCACCTCGACCTCTTCCTCCTCTTTCCCAGCAGCAAAACACGCCATTCGACCTGGGCAAGGGGGTGTCTCCCACAGGTCTGTGCCAGCACACTGCAGGGTCACGGTTGTGGGTGACCCCCCACCGCGCCATCAGTGCGAGTCGGGGGGTACAGGGGAGAACAGTGGCTGTGGGCCACGGCCTGTGCAGGCAGGTCCCGGCTGCCCCTCCGTCTGGATGGAGACCGGCCGGGACCCCGGGTGCACACTTAGGGCGTTTCTGTGGGAAGCACCTCCCTGCAGCAGGACCACCCCCAATCCTCAGGGAGGCCCCGCCGGAACAAAACCCTCGATGGGACGCTGACTCCAAACAGACCTGCCCAGGCAGCTGCAGGCCCGGGCGAAGATGCCCGGCACCTGACCCGTCCGGGGAAGCTGGCACCAGGGAATCCTCAGACTGCCTGGTGGACGCGAGGCCCCCAGCGGGTGGGCACTGCCAAGCTGCTCACATGCCAGGTGCTGCTCCAGAAAGCAGGGGCGGAGGGGAAGGGCCCACATCCGCACTCCACTGGCCCGTCACCCTCCCACCATCACCACCACCGCCAGGCCTTCTGCGAATACAACCTGGTCACTGCCTCCCAGGGATCTTGCAATAGGACAGTGGTCAGCAAACCGCGGCTCGCGAGCCGCATGCTGCTCTTTGGCCCCTCAAGGGTGGCTCTTCCACAAAATACCACGGCCTGGGCGAGTCTATGTTGAAGAAGTGGCGCTAGAAGAAGTTTAAGTTTAAAAAATGTGGCTCTAGCCAAAACCGGTTTGGCTCAGTGGATAGAGTGTCAGCCTTCGGCCTGAAGGGTTCCAGGTTTGATTCCGGTCTAGGGCATGTACCTTGGTTGCGGGCACATCCCCAGTCGGGGGGTGTGCAAGAGGCAGCTGATTGGTGATTCTCTCTCATCAATGTTTCTAACTCTCTATCCCTCTCTCTTCCTCTCTGTAAAAAAATCAATAAAATGTATTACCAAAAAAGAAGGGAACATGTGGCAATGAATAGCACATTTTTAGGACACTAGGGTCCCTTTCATATTCTGAAGCAATAATCTATCAAGTAGGACTCAAGGGTCCAGAAAGCCTCATGGCCCTTTTCCGTGTGTGAGTTCCTCCCCTAAGCCTGGCCTGAGCAGCCAGCCTCCGCCCAGGGAAGAGAAGTGAAGGGCTCTGAGCGTGAGAGAACGCCCCCTGTGGCAGGAGAGAAGAATTCAGGTCTAATGACAAAGGTCTAAAACGAAGTGAGTCCTTTTCAGAATTAAACCCTTAAACCAATAGTATGTGTGATTCAACTTCCTTGCTAACCTGAATTGCTACAGGTTATGGGAATTCATCCGGTTGTTCCCACTCTCCCTCATTTTAACACGGACAAATGGTCCACAATGGAATATTCAGAGAATTTTAGGTTAAAAAAAAAAAAAAAAAAGAATGGGGCAAAGAGTTTCTTGTTAAACATTAAGATTGTGGGGCTGGCAAGGAAAGAGCAAATCTACCCATGAACATCCCATACCCAGGAGACCAGTCTAAAGTGTCAAAGATTTAGGATTTTTTTTTTAATATATATTTTATTGATTTTTTTACAGGGAGGAAGGGAGAGGGATAGAGAGCTAGAAACATTGATGGGAGAGAAACATCCATCAGCTGCCTCCTGCACACCCCCCACTGGGGATGTGCCCAAAACAAGGTACATGCCCCTGACTGGAATCGAACTTGGGACCTTTCAGTCTGCAGGCTGACACTCTATCACTGAGCCAAACCAGTTAGAGCTAAAGATCTAGGATTTTGATGTTGCCCAACTAGCCAAGATCTGCCAAGGTTGGTACGATATGCATATGCACACTTAACCAATACTCCCTGTTTATCAACCCATAAGCGTTGGGTAGAAAAAGCAAGTGACAATTCATGGGCTGACTCCTGCAATCTATCACCAATTGCTATTTTCAAGTTAAAAATCATCCCATTGCATCCCATTGCTCTAGGCCAGACCCATTAACGAGAAAGTTTCTGTTCCTCAATGAGAATTCAAATACTGTTCCTCATGGTCCCACTTACTTTTTTATGTACACATGTGAGATAAGCGGGCCTCTCCTCTTAATCTATTGATATTTCAAAACAGGCATTCATTTTGGTATCTTTAAAAATCTGTCATCTCCCCCTTTGTCACTCACCCCAATAAATTTAGGGCCAGAATTAATAATGTCAGGTGCAAGATCTCTGAATAAATATATGTCCTGATTCAAGTACACGCATGTGTGCACACACAACCTAAAACTTAAAAAAAAAAGGGGGGGGGGGGCATTTGCTGTGGGCTCCTCTGCAAGTACCTTGTTGGAGACAATAAAGAGAAACGAAGTCGTCGATGACAGTGAAGAGCCAACCCATTATTCAAAGCGCCTACCCGTGTGCTAGGGTGAGCCTTCCCCAGGTTTCCAGAGAGAACACAAACACGCTGTCTACGCACAGCGGAAACCGGAGAGCCGTTCACAAACACTCTGCATTCACAGAGAAACTCGAGAAGGTAGGAAGGCCTGGCCGAGGGAAGGTTCATGGGCAGGTATTTCCCACACGAGGCACACAAACCCCTCCTCCGGGTGTTCCTGGTTTTAGACCAATGAACGATTCGTACCACTGTCGCCAGAAAAAGGAAGGGAAAAAAGCGGTCAGGTTTTATGAAGTATCGCATTTAAAACTCCAGACGAGCTTCTTCTGTCTAACAGCACACCAACACGCCCGTCTTCAGTGACTTACTCTGCAGGCCGGCCGGCTTCCTGGTGCTACCAGAGACTCACCGACAGCCACCTCTCTCCTGCGTCCCCTCCCAGCGGGACCGCACCGTGAGTGACCTGGAGCAAACTGGAGCGAACTGGAGCAAACTGGAGCAAACTGGAGCGAACTGGAGAAAACTGGAGCGAACTGGAGAAAACTGGAGCGAACTGGAGCGAACTGGAGCGAACTGCCGTCGGCGTCTATTGCATTGGCAACGCAGGAGGCTGAGGCTCACTCCGGAGTCACACACAGCCACACTCGCTAAGCTTCTCTGCCTTCGGTTCCTCGTTTCCCTCTGTGGCCAGCGCTCTGTCCCTGCACAGCAGGTAGGGAAAGCTGGACGTGTCCTGACTGCATTCAAAGGAGCACTCTCGCAGCTCTTCCTGCTTCAGACCTTCCTCCTCCTGGCTGCTCCCGTTCCCACGCTCCCGGAACGGGCAGGGCCTGTCTGGGCAGGTGAGGTAGCGCTAGGGCAGACATTAAAACCCACACTGGAGTCATTAAGCAGCTGCAGGGCTGGCCCTGACTCCGGCAGCCCCGCCTCCCGACACCCTAACCTTCGTTGGGCTTGAAAAGCCACCAGGAGAGCAGAGCGCGGAGGACCAGCTCCTTCTGGTCCTTGGGACCGCCTGTATTTTCGAGAACAAAACAGCACAGCAGCCGAGGGACCAGCGCCCGGAGGAAATGCCTTCCTCCCAGTTGCATCTCACCTGGGATGGTGGGGACCCAGAGCCCTACGGAGGCCCAGATGAGGGCAACATGGGTCCCAGCTAACATGGTCCCGCTAACGTGGGTCCCAGCTCATGTGGGTCCCAGCTCACGTGGGTCCCAGCTTACGTGGGTCCCAGCTAACATGGGTCCCAGCTAACATGGGTCCCAACTTACATTGTCCCAGATAACATGGGTCCCAGCTAATATGGGTCCCAGCTCACATGGCTCCCAGGTAACATTGTCCCAGCTAACATGGGTCCCAGTTAATATTGTCCCAGCTAACACTGTCCCAGCTAACGTGGGTCCCAGTTAATATTGTCCCAGCTAACACTGTCCCAGCTAACGTGGGTCCCAGTTAATATTGTCCCAGCTAACATTGTCCCAGCTAACATGGGGCCCAGCGGCCCAGAGTGTAATTCTCCCAATACTGCCTTCCGCTCTCAACAGGTTCCTGGTTTCTCCAGCACTTGGCTGCTTATCTACAGCTCGGACCGCAGTTCTGGAAACTTCCTTACATGGGCCATGTGTGTTCTAAAAACTAGGTGGCGCCTCTACTCCCCCACAACTCACGGGTTCCAATAACTATCTCTCCATTCGGTTAAGAACTGAACACCTGTGTGTTACTTACACTTACATACTCTTACACACCGACTTATGAAATTATAAATTTTACGAGAGAGGATTTTGTTTGTTTGCTCAATCCTCACCCGAGAATGTTTTCCACTGAAGTGAGAGGGAGAGAAACATCCATGTGAGAGAAACACGTCGACTGGATGCCTCCTGCATGAGCCCCGACCAAGACCTAGGTCGGGAAGGAGCCTGCAACCGAGGGACATGGCCTTGACCGGAATCGAATCCGGGACCCTTTGTTCTGCAAGCCGATGCTCTATCCACTGAGCCAAACCAACTGGGGCAAGAGAGGGATTTTAATGAGTTTTCTTTTTCCTTAATATAAATTTTTTAAAAACCCATCTCTAATTTAATACGGAAAACAGAATCCTTCCAGGTGCAGAGGAAAGCTCCTTTGAAGGGAAGGGTGTGGTCAGGTGGTCCAACCCAGAACAGTTTTGAGGTGGGTGTGACAAGGCGGCCTCGGCCTTGATCTCATTTGCTGCCAGATTCCAGAACGAAGAAGAGAATTGCAACATCTTCTTTTGGCATCCTCACTGGGCCACTTCCCCAGCCCTTGCCAGCCCATCGCGGGGGTTTCTCGTTCAGTCAAATAAACTCCCAGCTGTTCAAATCAGTGATAGTTGTTTTGTGTTACAGGCAACCAATCCCTGACCCCGAATGGAAAAGACCCATGAACCACATCACTTTCAAGGAAGGCTGGACTGAGTTTCGGTGCCTCAAGTTGCATAGCTCGATAGCCCTCCATTTCCCACCACCTTCATAGTCGGTCTCTCTCTCTCGTCTGACTGAGGAAGGCAGCAAAGCAGCACTTGGCATGTCGCTCACACATGTTTTCTTTTACATATAAAATATCCTTAGAGCACGTGTGCACAGCATGGTCTCAGTAAAATAGCGGAGGAGGGAATTCCATGGCCAGTCCCTCCACAAAACCACCAATAAACGGAAAAAAAAAACAAGAAAAAAAAAACAACTGTCGGTATCAACTCTATCTGAAATCTGTCAACTTGTTAAAGGTTTACAGCAACCAGGTGAACACATGATCCTGAGAAAGGCTACTAAAGATCAGTGGGAGGTACATGTAGCATTTTTTTCTTTCTCTGGCCCCACCGTCCCCTCCCCCTCTGACCAGCTCGGGGGAGGTGGTGAAGCTGGCAACCGGCTTCCCTGTGCGGATCCCTGGTACGGCAGGAAACAGAGCAGACCCCCTTTCAGTAAGTGCGGTTATTTGTTTTGACCATCCAAATACAAATGGTGGCTGGTTCCCTAAAGGCCAGGTGCAAAGGGCTTGTCTTTCTACCACCTAATTCAGCTCTCTCCCTGGTGAAAAGGTGAGTTCCTAGTGGGTTATCTGCTGTCACTAGGGTAAGGGATACTGATTGGGGCAAACAACAGACATACCAAAAAGCCTGGGGGGAAAGGTTAGCAATGGGATCCTCTGGGAAATACGGACTTTGAACAGCTCCCTCATATTCCTGGGAATCTGAATATGCATGCCCAGAGCAGGATGTGTGCACAGAAAAGACCTGAGAAGGCCCTCATCTCTCACTTGCAGGCTCTGCACAAGCAGAAGTGAAGACTAAGGCAGAGCTGTAAACTGCATGGGTAAGTGTGAAAGCCATGCTGGGTCTCTGGTTTTATTTTTATGTTTTCCTTCATCTTCTCCATCTTCTCCTCCCCATCCTCCTCCTCCTTCTTTTTGTTGAGATGTCCAAAGAAATATCTGTCAAAATCACTAGCTGATCATTAAGCTAACCGAAGATTTCAGTGGTCATATATGACAAGAAATACTGACTTCACAAAATTAGATCAGGAAATTCATTAAACAGACTAACAAGAGCAACCACAAAAAGCAGGAACAACAAGCCCTAGGGGAAATCTGACTTTCAGAGTAGCCACATTACAATACTCAAAACATTCTGTTTCCAACAAAAAATTTTAAGACATGCAAAGATACCAGAAAATATGATCCTTACACTGGAACAGGCGTCCTCAAACTTTTTAAAGTAGGGGCCAGATCACGGTCCCTCAGAGAGCTGGAGGGCCGGACTATATGAACTACTAATTCCTACTGTAACACCTCGGCTGCGCTCACTGCCCAAAAAACCTGGCAGGCCGGATCAGACTCCTCTGCGGGCCGCATGTGGCCCGCGGGCCGTAGTTTGAAGACCCCTGCACTGGAATAAAAAAAGCGAATAGAAACTGTCTCTGAGGAAGCCAAGGTACTGCAAAGTCTTTAAACCAACTACTTAAAATATGCTCAAAACCTGAAGGAAACCATGTACAAAGAACTAAAGAAAATCATCAAAATAATGCCTCATCACATAAATCATACCAATAAACAAAAACTGTAGAGAGAAACACACCCAAACAACACACCTCTGGAGTTGAGGAGTATAATAATACAATAACTGAACTGAAAGGTTTGACAGCAGATTTAAGCAGACAGAAGAAAGAATCAGTGAACTTAAAGATAGGTCCATTGAGATTATCCAATCTTAGCAAAAAAAAAAAAAAAAAAAAAAAAAAAAAGAATGCAGAATCTAAAAGAACACCACTGAGCTTGCCAACATATGCTTACCAGGTGTCCCAGAAAGAGAAGTGAGAGCCTGAGCAAAACAGTGAGTGTCATCCTAACACCTACTTGTGATGGTGTGTGTGTTTCTTTTTCAGGGATTTATATTTCAGGATATCAACAAATACAAGTTTACCCAATGGGATCATGTAGAATTTTTAGATTAGAAATTCGAACTGAGTATAGATGATATGAAAGAACTAAACAATTCTCAAAATGTTATACCTCTACTATTTAACATTGATTATTTACAAAGGCATTAATTGAGCAAAAAAATGAAAGTATGGGTCAACTATAATTACAATTATTTCAAATGCATGGCATATGAAGAAAGAATGTGAAATCCATGGATTATGGAATTATGGGTGAGGTGTTTTGTTTTGTTTTTCCTTTTTGACATTTTCTCTCATATTGTTATCATTATAGTAATAAAAGCTCAAAGGAGAAAAGGAAATCTAGGGTTTTTTGTTTTGTATTGTTAAAACCAGAAGAAAACAAAAAAAAAATTAAGCACTCAATGTAGTGCCTTCTGTCCTCACTTTTTTATATATATATATATTTTATTGATTTTCACAGAGAGGAAGGGAGAGAGATAGAGAGCTAGAAACGTCGATGAGAGAGAATCATCGACCAGCTGCCTCTTGCACACCCCCTACTGGGGATGTGCCCGCAACCAAGGTACATGCCCTTGACCAGAATCGAACCTGGGACCTTTCAGTCTGCAGACCAACGCTCTACCACTGAGCCAAACCGGCTTCGGCTCTGTCCTCATTTTTTAACACAAATAATATTTGCAGGAAAATTAATTTTACTCTGCTAACATTATTAACAGTCCTGACCTTTTTTCTCCCTTGCACTGTTCTTCTGTACATTGTTCCTACAATTCCCATTTAACACGTGAAAAGAATTGACAGATTGTGTTCTGTATTTTTTAATTTGGAACAGAAAAATTCCTTAGCCCCAAGTTTGGAAACAACCAAGAATTCTTGAGTTTGAAGTAAAACTCCAAATAAAACATTGAGTGATTAATCTTTCCTTTTTCCTCTAATACTGGCGCTCTCCTTTTTAAGGACCTGGTTATAAATTTGTTCTTTTTTAAGTAACCCTCTCTACGCAGCATTTTCTTTTTAGAAATAAGAGAGAGGCAGGCGGGCTGACTATTTTGATATGTTTACTTGAGTTCCAGCTCCACAATCCTGACGTGACACTCACTAAATATCTTTGCTCTCATGTTCTACGTGCAGCCTCCCTACCTTCAAAATCAGAAAGGTATGTATATTCAGTCACTGGGCCACATTAATGTTCTGCAATATTTCTGTGTCACTTACGTTTGGTGGTTTCAGATACATCCTTACGTGAATAGCTAAACATAAAAAATTGGCTGAAATAATACTCGCAGATATTATATTTTAAATCTGAAAGCCATCCAGGACTTTCCTAGTCTATGAATGAGATACTTCTCATCACTGATATTTATATACTTTCTCCGCTTACTTGGCTTTCACTGTTTGCTGTCAAATTCTATTTATTTTCCCACGTGGACTGTGATGTTTAAAAATCTGTTCATAATTCTGAAAGAACCCTCTTGGAATATTAAGACAGAGAGAGAAAGTTCTAGGATGCTACTAAATAGTGGGCAGCTGTGGGTATTAATATGTTGTGCTGGAATTCACTTTATAGCTACCTTTTAAAAAAAAAAAATCTTTACACTCCCCAAATTTAAATTTTTAAAAATTCACCCAGACTTCAGCCACGGGAGTTGATTCTGCATTTTAAGACTGTGGAACAACAACACTGGGCGGATGACACAATAGTCTATGTCCTGCAAGGGCGAGAGCTTTTGCAGTCCTGCTCCCTGCTGCATCCCCACCTCACAAGATAGAGCGGAGCATACAGCTGGCACTCAATAAAGGTATGTCACGTACTTGTTGAATTGGTGGAACTGAGTCACATAAAGACTTTCTAGTCAAAGTACTGCAAAGAGCAATGTTATCAATTTTGCTCTCAACAACAAAGAAATTATTTCTCATGATTCCTTTCTAAAGTTGAACCTCTTGAACATGGAGATTCCTCCATACAAAACCAAAAGGAGCATGATTCATCAGTGTGGGATAGTTCGCCTGGCTGGCCGGTGGTCAGTGAGCAGGACAGCTCTAGTAGGTGGTAGGATCCGTCTAGTAACTTGTCATTTAACTCTACCCAGTGACCACCTGTCACCCATGGGTGCAGGTGCCTCTCCGAGGGGTGAGCACAGCTCTCTGCAGCGGGTAGAGAGAGTCTCGGTGCATTTTTTAAATATATATTTCATTGATTTCAAACAGGAAGGCAGAGGGAGAGAGAGAGAGAAACATCAATGATGAGAATCATTGATCGGCTGCTTCCTGCATGCCCCACACTGGGATCGAGCCCACAACCCAAGCACGTGCCCTGACTGGTCATCGAACTCTAACCACCTGGTTCATAGGTCAACGTTCAGCCACTGAGCCACGCCAGACAGGCCATTTGGGCCTTTTAAGAGCCCTCCGATGTATAATCCGCATTAAGATTACCCGCAGCATTCACACCATCGCAGTGTCATTTGTATCTCCCTGTCTTCTCCGTCTCCGCACTCCTTCTTTGAACTCCCATTTCAAACCGTCCTGACACGTGTGTGCGAGCCCTAAGGTCCCCCGGCAGCCTGAAAAATGGCATCACCTGGTTCAGACCTCCCCTCACCCCAGGGCCCACTACCGACGCCACCCACCGTCCTGTCCCTTGAAGGATTTTCCAGGGCTGCCCTGGCTATCCAAAGGCAAACAGAGATGATGCAGAAAATAGTAGGAGAAATTATTATTTTCAGGCTTGTCAGTGGCCACCATTAACAGGGAAGGCTCGGAGGGGAGGCGTGAGGCATCTGTCAGCAGCTCTCCATCTGCCGTGTGCTTTCCCCGCCCTCCACGCGCCAATCAGTGAGCCCTTACCAAGGACATTGCAGCCGAAACCGGTTTGGCTCAGTGGATAGAGCATCGGTCTCGGGACTGAAAGGTCCCAGGTTCGATTCCGGTCAAGGGCATGTACATTTGTTGCGGGCACATCCCCAGTGTGGGGTGTGCAGGAGGCAGCTGGTCGATGTGTCTCTCTCTCATCGATGTTTCTAGTGCTCTATCCCTCTCTTCTTCCTTCCTCTCTGTAAAAAATCAATAAAACATTTTTATTTTTTTTAAAGAGAGAGCATTGCAAAGGTTGTCCCATGTGGTCCTCACCGCTCTTCTACAAAGTAGCCTGATTTTCTCCACAGTGGGGGGAAGCTGGGTTCGGGGGTGGGGGAGTCAGAGTCCTGCCAGTGTCGGGATAGGAGACCAAGCCCCCCTCTGCCCAGGGGAGGGCAGGGGGAAGTGTCCACCCCGGGCTGGCGTCTCTGCAGCCCTCACGAAGCTCAGCAGGTGGGTCTCTGCTCCACATCCACTTCAGCTGGGGAGAGGCAGGACCGCGTGGGACCTCAGAGCCTCCGCCTTCCAGGGCAATGCTCCCTCCAGCACCAAGCTGCCATCATCTCGGGGGGAGACAGCCATGCCCTGCAGACCAGCCTCTTCTCTTCCTCCCTCTTCACATTCACTGCCGCCCGGGCCTCCCCCGAGGCACTCCCTCCCCCCACCCACAGCCCCTTCCTAAGGCAGGCCTGGGTGAAGGACAGACGGACGGACCCAGCCTCCTCACGTCCCCACCTCCTGGGTTTGTAGCCCATCTTCTAAGAACAATAGCATCCACTTCCTGAATGACCTTCTCCCTCAGGTCACTGCCGTGCTCAGTGTGTGTCCATCACTCCCACGTCCAAGTCCAAGGCCGCCGGCTGCCATCCCCGTCCCCTTAGCCCGACACTGACCAGGCTCTGCCACCAACAACCCGTGTCTCACCTGGAGGCCACCCGGGTCACCGAGTCCTCCTCTGTCTACACTGCGTGCTCCCCACACGGCTCTTCCCCAGGGCCGTGGTCGGCAAACCGCGGCTCGGGAGCCACACACGGCTCTTTGGCCCCTTGAGTGCGGCTCTTCCACAAAACACCAGGTGCGGGCGCGTACATACGGTGCGACTGGAACTTCGTGGCCCATGGGCAGAAGCCAGTTTTTGGCTCTCAAAAGAAATGTCAATCGTTGTCCCGTTGATACTTGGCTCTGCTGACGAATGAGTTTGCCGACCACTGGCCTAGAGGAAGCCCTTGGGGGAGGGGGAGGGGATGCGGGAGCTGGGTCATCCATGGATCAGACCGTCTGCTCCGAGTCCTGGACCGCCTGCCTCCCACCCTCCACCAGCGCAGGGCTCCAGGACGGATGGGGGGGGCAGGAGGGGCAGGTGGGAGAGGCCTGGCACAGCTCCCTGGGAGGACACATGGACACACGGACACACGGACACACGGACACACGGACACACGGGCCAGCTTATGGCTGTGTTCCCCTCTCACACACTCCGTTGTTAACTACTCGGTGTCCCCCCAGAATGTCCACACCCTCTCACAGCCGACAGCTGTCCAATGAGAATGAAATACACCCTAATACACTCGCCTTTACAGTAATTCAGAGTGCGGATACATTTTTGGGGGGACACCCTGCGTATCCCCTTCTCTTCTCACTCCTCATCTCTCCCGCTGGTCCTGACGGGTGTGGGCGCGGCCCGGGAGAGAGCCTCGGGGCCAGCACCCCCGTTTCCCTCACCGGATCCCCGAGGAACCGTCCCTGAGGAGGGAACCGCGGGCGCAGGGGGAGTCAGACACGTCTCCGAGGGAGCGGGTGCTGCCGCTGCGCACAGCGGCTCGGCGGCCGGCCCGGCCCGGCGCCCCGTCCATGTCTAACCGTCTGCCCGCACGGCGCCCCCGGAGGACGGTTCCAGAATCAGCAGCCTCCGCGGCACCAGCGGACAGGCAGCCTCTGAGAAAGGAGGCTGCAGGGGAGCGGCAGTCAGCGGCAAACGCCCGGCCTGAACGTCAGCTCCACACGCACCTTTTTTCTTTTCTTTAAACGTGATCGCTGCACAGTGACTAACGCAGGCATCAGCAGGTCGGGCCCGGCCAATTCCCCTCGCAGCACTGCGGCCCGCCAGCCGAGAATTGCGTGTCCATTTGTAAACGGTTGAAGGAAATCAAAGCAATGCTATTCCATCGCCTGTGAGAAGTACCTGACATTCAAGCTGTGGCGTCCACACACAGGTTTTCCTGGAGCCCGGCCACGCGCCTGCATCTGCACGTGTCCAGGCGGAGCTGAGTGGCTGACAGAGGCCCTCTGGCCCAGAAAGCAGAAAACTCTCTCTCTCTCTCCCTCTCTCCCCCCCCCCTCTTAATATATTTTATTGATTTTTTACAGAGAGGAAGGGAGAGAGATAGTTAGAAACATCTAGAAACATTGATCAGCTGCCTCCAGCACACCCCCTACTGGGGATGTGCTCGCAACCAATGTACATGCTCTTGACCGGAATCGAACCTGGGACCTTTCAGTCCGCAGGCCGACGCTCTATCCACTGGGCCACACCGGTTTCAGCAACATTTACTCTCCTGCCCTTTGGAGAGAACGTTGGTGGCGATTCCTGCCTAAAGCTCAGTCCCCGTGGAGGCGCAGGTGCTTCTGTGCGTGTGTGCGGCTGAACAAGCATGGAAGTGAGGGGAACACATATAGCACTGAGCCCGAGCCGTTTGGCTCAGTGGATAGAGCGTCTGCTTGCGGACTGGAGGGCCCTGGGTTCGATTCCACGGGCCTCAGTTGCAGACTATCACCAGCCCTGGCAGAGGTGTATGCGGGAGATAACCAACCGAGGTGTGTCTCACATCACTGTGTCTCTCTCTGGGTCTCTCCCTCCCTCCCACTCCCTCTGGAAAATAAAACCAATGGGAAAACA
The DNA here is from genome assembly GCF_014108245.1 of Pipistrellus kuhlii. Classification (NCBI taxonomy): domain Eukaryota; kingdom Metazoa; phylum Chordata; class Mammalia; order Chiroptera; family Vespertilionidae; genus Pipistrellus; species Pipistrellus kuhlii. The sequence continues at coordinate 182,202,707 of NW_023425529.1, forward strand.
TCCTTGGGTGAGGATTAACACGCGCACAATCAATCAATCAATCAATAATAAATAGCGGGCAGCACTGAAATATAGAAACCACTTCCCCTTCCGTCCCAGCGTCCTCACACTGCGTTCTGAGGAGCCGCCCGGGCCAGGCAAGGTGCCCGTGGGAGACAGCTCGGCCCGGCTCTGAGAGTCTCGCCCCTCCGTTTACTTTCATCCTAACCTACTGCACGTAATTTTATTTGGAAAGGGGTTGTTGTTATCATTTTGGTCTTGTTTTAAATTTGTTTTTGTTTTTTCCCCATAAAAAAGTGAGAGGAGTTTGAGACTCACGGCGACCATGTCACCTCTGAGAGATAGATCACTGCACACTCCAGCCGGGTCCGAGGCCGGGGAGGGACAGAGCCGCTGCGGGTGCCCGAAACCCACATGCGTGACCGCACCCCGCAGCTCCCTGCCCCCCGCGGAGCAGGCGCCGGGCGGCCCGTCTAGGGAGAACCAAACACGCTGCTTCCCCCGTCCGCACCCCGCCCTGCAGGGCACGGTATTAAATACATAAAATCACAGGCTGCCTGATCCGCACGCCCGTCTGACCGCCGCCATCCAGTGGTAGCCCCGTCAGAAACGTGAAGGGAACTACTACCAGCAGGGCGGCCGAGAACCTGGAATTTATTTTTATAAGTAATAAGTCATTAACAGGTACTTCGGGAGGTAATTAAAGGGGAATGGATAGGCACTGGCTGGGAGGCTGGGAATGCTCGTGTTTGCTTTTTTTTAGGAAAGCTGTTATCTTCTAAACCCCACTCAGAGCCTCTGAGAAATCAGTTCGGTGCGGAGCTGGTAAACTGATAGGGTCAGGTTCCACCGGAAAAGGCGGTGTTGGTAGGTTCATAAGGAGACGGAGTCCTGCAGGGTGCTGGGGGCAGGCTTGTGAGGCGCCCTAGCCGGTTTGGCTCAGTGGATAGAGCATTGGCCTGCGATCTGAAGGGTCCCGGGTTCAATTCCGGTCAAGGGCATATGCCCAGGTTGTGGGCTCGATCCCCAGTAGGGACTTGGAGGCAGCCGATTCATGATTCTCTCTCATCATGAGTGTTTCTATCTCTCTCTCCCTCTTCCTTCCTCTCTGAAATCAATAAATATATATATTTTTAAAAATAAAGACTGTGCGCCAGGACCGGGTTGGCTCAATGGATAGAGCGTCAGCTTGGGGACTGAAGGGTCCCGGGTTCTATTCCGGTCAAGGGCATGTACCTTGGTTGCTGGCATATTCCCATTAGGGGGTGTGCAAGAGGCAGCTGATCGATGACTCTCTCTCATCGATGTTTCTAGCTCTCTGTCTCTCTCCCTTCCTCTCTGTACAAAATCAATAAAATATATTTTTTAAAAATAATAAAAATAAATAAATAAAATAAAAATAAAGACTGTGAGAGAGACTAAGGAAAGAGGGAACTGCCTGTGTGCTGTCTCTGAATGAACATGTGCTGTAATGAGCATGAAAAGACCAAGTGGCTCTGTGATCCATCTAATTCGGTGCAGGGATTAGATATGAAAATCGATTGCCCAAGCCACACACCCGTGGCTGAGGAGGAGAGCAATGCCAGTGGGCCTAACGCCACAGCCCGTCTTTTCCCACGTGAATGGCTCTCTGGAACAGTATGACGCCGCGGGAAAACAAAATTCCCGATAGAAGGATTTCTCGTACCCATTATGGTCCAACATCTTGATGAATGCAAAGTCAACTCTGTGTATCACCCTTCACCCGGTAACAGATCCTGAAAACGGGGCTGTACGCTGCCATCGCCTGGTATATTCTGAAACACCTTGCTCAATCCTTGCTTTCCAGGGTGAAGCTGCTTGGCCAATAAGAGGCTGCAGAGGGACCAGGGAGCTGGACCGGGTTCTGATGATTTCTCAGTGTGGTGCTGGAAATTCTCCACCCGTCTCTGTCCTCACACCCCTATGCATCTCAAATAAACAGACTGAGACCACATCTCCGGCAAGTCTGAAATACGCCTATGAGGCAGGCCCATGGTATGAGGGTTCCCATCAGAACTGCTCTCTGTGTTACCACCTTTTTGTATAGGGTTTCTAAGAGGCGGAGTGGGAAACGTGGCCATTTTACACCAGCAAAACACAGCCAACAGCGCCCCCTGCTGTCCTCTGCCACTCACACTCGCACACGGGACCTCCGGCTGCCTTGCGTTTGCGGGGACACAGCGTCACGCCTCACGTCACAGGGACCTGCTGCTCTCCGCGTGCCCCCGGGGGGGAGACCGACCCGGAGCCAACCAGCTGAAGGGACAGAAACAGCCAATCGAAGTCATTCTTCAGAGAGCGAGAGCTGGCTGCGAGCCGCACAAAGACCAGGATGCCTCGATAAAACAGAACCTTCCGAACAGGCGAGGCATCGTTACTGTCAGCCACCCATCCGTTCTCAAAGCACGCAGCCGGGCACACCCTTTCCCTGCTTCTGATAAGGTATTATTGGGCAATTCCAATCTGGGTATGAAAGACTGGATTCCAAAAAGGACAATTATATTTTGGTGTGCCCCTTTCCTCAACCACCCCCTATACCACCCCCCTCACCCCCCATGGGAGGAGGGAACCTTCGCCTGCTCTCTCCACGGTCCACAAAACAAGACACAGTGCCCTCATGGCATTCACCAAAACCAGCGTGGAGCCACCACAGACACAAGGCGGGCATTCTGGAAGCTGATCACTTCATAATTCATACTGCAAAGGTCTGTATTCTTCACTCGTGCAATCAGAGTAATATACAGACGCCACATGAGCATATATACATTTTATAAGAACCAACGTAATTCAGATATATTGCAAAACATTCTTATTTAATTTATGTCAATTACTATGTAAGGAATATAACGGTGACATGAGTGTTGGTTAAATTAATAATCGTTATATAATTAACACAAATTATCAGAATGCCCTGAAATGGGAAAAAGGAGCCCTGCACAGTCCGAAAGCCACCGTTCTGCCTGTGGACTCTGCCAGCGCTCTGGGCTGCCCCTTCGCCTGCAGACTTCTCACCAGTGATGGTAACTCTCTCAGCTGCAAACCCTGGACTTGAAGGGGGACGGACCCCCAGGGGTTCCTGCGGTGCTGATGCTGGCGGTTCCCAGACCATCTACCATCTTCCTTGTTCGTGGCGCCCTCTGGTGGCGCCCGGGAAAAACTAAGTACCTTGGATTTTAGTTTCACCTACGTGTAGGTTAAACTCAGCGGCACCCAAACGTTTTAGACCAGTGTGATGGCTTATGTTATGTGTCTACGTGGCTAAGCCTGGGTACCCCGATAGTGGGTCAAGCACCAGCCTCCGTGTCCCCGTGGAAGTGTTTTTAGATTAGCCGTTAGTCAGTGACCTTGGGTAAAGGACAGTGTCCTCCCTAATGTGGGTGGCCTGTTCCATCGGTTGAAGGCTTCCGGAGAAAAAGACTGGGGCCCCAGGAAGAAGGAATTCTGCCTCCATGCTGCCTTCGGACGCAAGACTGCAACCCACTCTTCCCGGCCTCCAGCCTGCTGGCCTGCCCTGCAGATCCCAACCTGCCGGCCCCCGCAGCAGTGCGGGCCCACCTCTAACATTACATATCTGCCCATACATGTATACATACATATACCTATATATACATGCATGCATGCATGTATGTACACACGTATGTATGTAAACGTGTGTATGCATGCACCTATCTATAATAATAAAAGGGCGATATGCTAATTAGACCGGACATATTCTGGACATCATTCCGGACGTCCTTCCTGACCAAGCCAGGGCCAGAGGGAAGCCAGCCCGGGTCCCGAGTGCCTGCCAGTGGCCAGAGGAGGGAAGCAGCCCGGGTCCAGGTGCCGAAGGGAAGCCTGGAGGGGGTGGGGGAAGAGTAGGGGGAAGGCCTACTCTTGCACAAATTTCTATGCATTGGCCTCTAGTCCTACATAATAAAAGTCCAGCAACCAAACAGCAGAATGACCAGAACAATCAGTCAACTAGTCACTATGATGCAAAATGACCACCAGGGGGCAGACACTCAGTGCAGGAGCTTCTCCTGGTGGTCAGTGTGCTCCCCACAGTGAACAAATCCCGTGCACCGGGCCTCTAGTATACATGTATACCTACCCACAGGTCCTACTGGCTCTGACTCTGGAGAACCCCGACTTATACAACCGGCGACTCCCAAGTGCTTCCCAGAAACTCACGTTCCTCTGTCTCCAACCTGCAGCTCCTGCCATGAGACAGGAGGATGGAGGGGGCGTGGCTCACGTGAAGGACAGGGCAGAACGAAGGCTGACAGCACTCCCATGGCAAGTCCACAGGAACCTGTCCCCGGCCCTTACCTGCCAGTCTCCCCCGGTCACTGCAGGCGGTCCCAGGTGGGGGCCGCACGCCATAGAGGACCAACTTCTGCAGCTGTGGGCACAGTTTTGAGCAAGAGTGCCACCGTGCTGGCCTGGAAGGGAGAGGTCACCCCCTACGTGGCCGTGGCCGTGGCCGTGGGGAGCGCCCGGCAGAGCAGTCTGGCCATCAGTGAGCTCCTTGAAATGGCCACATCTTTGATGCAGTCATTTCGTGTCTAAGGAACAGACTTATTGACAAAGATTTCCTGGTATACAGATATATTCAGCTCCATGTAATTTATATCAAATCTCAAAATGATCCAAAACAATGAAATAAACAGGCACACCCACAAAATTATTGTCCTTTCTAGTCATTAAAAATATTTTAAATAATTCTAGTGGTCACTACATAATGTTCAAAGAAAAAAAAAAAGCATGATACAAAATGTAAGGTTTCATTTTTTAATGTAAAAATATCACTAACTTAAAAAAAAAAAAAGGTACCTAGTTATTTCTAAGTATTGCCATTATGAACGATTTTAATTCTCTAATAAATGTCTTCACTTCCTAAATGACCCACAGTACCTGTTATCTCATAATTTAGCATAAAATGCTTTTTAAAAGCGAATGCCACTCACACAGATATCTGCACACCCATATTCACAGCAGCATTAGTCATGGTAGCCAAAAAGTCAGAACAAGCAGTATCCCTCAACGGACGAGCGGATGAACTCTGGTGTAGACATAAAACGGAAAACTATTCAGTCAATAAAACGAACGGCGTTCTAACCCTTGCTACAATATGGATGAACCTTAAAAACCCTGCTCAGTGAAATAATACAGACACCAAAGGGTACATATCATATGACACCCCCCCCCACCCATGGGGTGAATTCATAGACAAAAAGCAGAACAGAGGTTCCCAGGGGCTGAGGGAGGGGCGGTGGTGAGCCAGTGTTTAATTACAAGTACACATTTCGGCAGGGGGTTATGGAAAGTTACAGGTACACAGGGTAGTGTTGGTTAAACAATACTATCGATGCACTAAAACGGTAAATACGATGTTGTGTATACTTTATCACAATAAGCATTAAGTAGCTCCCTGGCGACCTTGGTCCCCATCCCTGGGGCACCTCCGGGGCCTCCTTCCTTCCCGCCCTCAGAGGCCTTCCTCCCGCCCTAACGCACTAACACGTCACTCTGCATCATTCCTACTTGTCTCTGTGTCCGTCTCCGTCTTCCTCTGAGTCCTAACAGACCGGGATGGGCTCTAGCCGATCCCCCCGTCTCCGGGACACGGCGGAGCACCTGGCACATAGCAGGTGCTCAACGAGGCACGCTCCAAAACTGGGTCTGTGAGCGGCAGAGTGGGCAGCTCCTTCAGAGCTTTAGTGAACATGCTTCGTCCGTTTAGAAACATTCCAGAGAGAGAGAAAGGGCCAGAGGAGGGGGTTGACAACATCTTTTTCCGCACCGTCCAGTGTTTTTGTGATGGCAGATTCATGTGCACTGGGCCACGAAACTCCAACACCTCACACAGCATTTCCAGACCGTCCTCTTGCCCGTAATTTAAATCTGACGCTCACAAAACATTCCTCATGTCTGAATTTTCCATCAGGGCCGTTAAAAGCTCATTTTCACGAGCCACACAATTATCTGCAATTCCAGAATTCTAACCACCTGTTTCCTTGGCGGGGCGGCCGGTCCCGGGGCAGGGACCATGAAGGAAGATTCCGAGTTCAAGGCCGAACCGGGACAGCGATGGATGCAGGCCAGATCGTCCGGCGTCCTTCCGGCCGAACTTTTCCCTGGAGTTGTGCGGGCGTGGTCTGGACAGAACAACCTTCCACCCTCTGCATCCTGCCTCTCCCATCCTCCATCCTGTAGACCTCCTGCAGCAAACAGCTCCCCTGAAGTCTACCGTCCCCCACTGCCCGCCCCCACCCCACCCCAGCAGAAAGAAAGCCCCTCCCCGGCGCTCAGGCCTGGGGGTCAGCCAAAGTCCTTGGACAGCTCCACGGGGAGGGCCTGGCCAGGGCCCCTGCGGCTTCCCAGGCCTGGGAACAGCTTAACCACCAGAGGCACAACTTCAGTGCGGAGACAAGTTGACTCCACACAGGTAACAACAAGAAATCACTTCCTAAAAATGCAGCCCCACCCGTTAGGACAGCCCATCCAAAACGTTTGCAAAGCATCAGCCGGTACCTCCACTGGCGTGACTTCCCAGGCGCGCAGAGGCGGATCAGATGACACCGAAACCATAACGAATTGCCTGTTCTGGCAAGAGGACCCTAAAGGATTGCTTCTCAGGGCTGAGGGAAGCACAGGACTCCTTTCTTTTCGATGAGCTGCGGGCTAATTCCCAACAGATTAACCCCAAACCCCCGCATCTACCCTCTGCAGGAGGAACGGCCAGCGGCCAGGTCAGAGGAGCCCGGCACCGGGGCCACGTGAGGCCCGTTCTGAGGTCAGCGTGCAGGTACCGTCATCCCGTGTCTCCCTCCCCTGGCCTTCGCCAGACACCCTCTTCTCTCCCCGGGAAGGGGACACACCGGGAGCCACGTTTGCCCACCCGTGGAGTTCAGACAACAGCATCGCCACCAACGTAGCAACCTCTGGGTGCACCTGGTATGTACCTGGGCCAGCTGAGAATTCAGTAAGCGCAGCTGCTCACATTCGGCCAGCGGGAGGAACCCGTTTTCCTTTTAGTCAGAACACTGAGATGGATTTGGCCCAATTTCCTAACGTGTGCAAGGGCAGGGGGAGTTGGCATAAAAAGTAAATAAGGAGGTACCAGGTGGTCCTACCTCCTCTATCAGGGACAGACACTGGACACAGCACTGCTCCCCAGCCCAAACCCACACACACACAAACACACACACACACACACACACAAATATACAAACACACAAACACACACACACAAACACACACACAAACATACACACACACACACACACACACACAGCCTTGTGCCCAGAACCCACAGAAAATCCAGCGACAGCCCAGAAATAGCCACAGTCAGCTTAACCCCAGCAGCAGCAGGGAGAGCGATACACAGGACGTGCAGCCCGCCCGCAGCGCCCACAAGCTCAGAACAAATGCACATCAACTGTGTGAGTCAGCAGGCCCCGTGCGGGACACACAGCAGGCGCTCAGTAACCGTTCGCTGTTCATCCTGTCTCGTCAGGAGTGTGAGCCCCGTGGCCCAGAGAGAAGTGCTCTGTCCCAGTGAGATGGGTTTACACGGTTCGCTGCGGCCAGGACTAGCGAGGTGCTTTGGATGGCAAGTAACAGAAACCCCAGGGCAAGGGGGCTATTCCAGCAACTTAGAGGTGGGGCTGGAATCAGGGTGGGCGTGGCCAGCGGCTCAGACCACATGACCAGACACCCATTTCCATATGCAATTTAAAATGTGCGCTGTGACTCACCCTAGGGATTTACAGTTTAATACAAAAGCGCAAGAAAATGAGCAGCAATAATCGTCTTCTTTACAAAAATTGCCAAGTTACATGTAAGTTTCCTGTTAGAGTCCCGGAAAGAGCCATAGAAGCACAGGCAAGAGAAGGACAATGGACTGAAAGTCTGAACAGAAATGTAATGCAAACAGGCTTTCGCCCTGTTTTCCCTTTTTTCTCTGCTGCTACTGCAACTCACAATCATTCATGCAATAGGCCTTCCTTCCCCTGGCTGCCGCCACTGGTTTTCCTCCAGCTCCTGGGACCCAGACCTTCACTCGGGCCGGAACCTTCCGTCTTAGCTCCAGTCAGAGCACCGCTCCTATAGTTCCCGTGGCTTGCTCTACCCGCCATCCTCCCCCTCACAGCAGGCGTCCTGCCCCACCTGGCCGCTCCAAGCCTGTGTATGCAAATTAACCATCCATCTTTGTTGGGTCAATTTGCATACTCACTCCTGATTGGCTGGTGATTGTTGCGGAGGTACAGTCAATTTGCTTATTTCTCTTTTATTAGTGTAGCTTTTTAGTTATAATTGACATACATGAGTTTCAGGTGTACAGCATCGTGATTCAACGTTTATGTAGTGATCACCACAGTAAGTCTAACAGCCATCTGCTGTCTTTAAGGCCACAGCAGTCTTAAAGAACATGGAAGGCAGAGATTACTATGTTTTAATATTCCAAACAAGACCATGTGTGCCTACAGTTAAACTCAAAGCACAGACGAGCAACTCAACGTCTCACCGAAGAACACCTCGCCATTCCACAATTCAGTTTTGAAAATACCTTTTCAGGAGTATAAAAATAAAAATAAAAAGATTCAGACATAAATCACACATAATTCTACAGCCCACGACGAGGATGACAGATTTTTAACACCTGAAAACTACCCCCTTTGAGTAGGGAGACAGTAAACGTTTATTTCTAAGATCTCTTTCTTAATGTTCGTTGGCAAACTATCTGTGGAAGAAATTAGTCAGCCTTCCAAAGGCGGCTAATGAAACAGCCGGGATGCGCAGATTGCTATTCTAACCTCCTGGCTGGCACCCAGGCCGAAGGCCTGCTTCCTGGTGCCTGCCCCAACGCCGGCCGGCCTGACGGGACTCATGTCGGAGGCAGCAGGTCTCAGCAGCCGTGTTCCGTGCCCACATGATTACCCATCTTGTCTTAAAGGGCCACCTTGGTTAAGCACAGGAAGAAGAAGGAAAAAAAAGTCCATCAAACAAAGGCAAGTCAGGACACTTTCCTTTGAAGTCTGCAAGGTCCCCACACAAAGGGGAGCATTCCTTCAAGCCAACAGAGCCGTTCCACAGCCCTGCACGCGTCCAGCCCCTGAACGCGGACTCTCGGACGAGACGTTTCCCAGTGCGTGAGCGCCAGGGCTGAGCAGGAAAAACTTGTACCTTACAACCCCCATCTGTCACCACCAGGATGATGCCGCTAACGTGCATGCATTGACCCCGGCACGCCTGTTTCCTTTGCTCCAAGACTCGTCACTAAGAACATCCAAATTTCTACCGATTTTTAAGCGGGGAGAGGGGAAAGCCAACATAAGGACGTGCCACTTGCCATTCCAGAATCAAGTGGGAAAGCAGAGATGAAGAGTGGAAGGCAGAGAACACCTATGCTATGGTGCGTGGACCCATCACATCTTCCTGGTCTGCTTCTTCTTTCCACTTCCTTGTCTCACTCAAGAGCTCTACCCCTGCCCTAGACCGTGTGGCTCAGTGGATAGAGCGTCGGCCTGCAAACTCAGGGGCCCCAGATTCGATTCCGGTCAAGGGCATGTACCTTGGTTGCGAGCACATCCCCAGTAGGGGGTGTGCAGGGGGCAGCTAACCGATATTTCTCTCTCATTGATGCTTCTAAGTCTCTCTCCCTCTCCCTTCCTCTCTGTAAAATAGGGGTGTCGAACTCAATCAGAGAAGGAGCCAAAATCTAAAATCCAGCCTAAATCGCAGGCCGAATGGTTTACTGAACAGTCATAAACTGTCATTGTGATGGAAACGCAGTGGAGTGCAGTGATGACAGCGCGGTGCGGGCCACATTGCAAGGCCTGGCGGGACGGATTTGGCCCGCGGGCCTTGTGTTTGACACATGTGTTGTAAAAAAAATCAATAAAATACATTTTAAAAAATCAATTAAATTAAATAAAAAGAACTCTACCTGTGTCGCTCAGACCAGGTCCCAGCCTCGGAGGCAAAATGGACCACAACCCCCGGCCGCTGTCTACACCCAGCCGGTCCCACGGCCGGTGGGCACCTCCTGGGAAACCCCTTTCGCCGCCCACCCGGCGCCTCGCACAACGCAGACGTGTGACGAACGTTTACGGAGCGAAATTCAGTACATGCACGTGACCGGGTTCTCGGCTTTGAAAACCACTATTGACAACATACTGTCTTCTGCGTGGGCCCTGCTGTGAGCAAAGGCACAATAAGAAATGTTTGTGCCGCCATCAGAGAAGTGTAAGCACAAACTGAAGAACTGATGTTAAGGAACAGCCGGTCATGTTTTTACGTGGGATGAGGGCGCGGCGGTCATGTATGTCCTAAAGCCATCACTCAGCGGGAACACAGAAGAGAACGACTCACAGGGGAAGTCCACGACGCTGCAGCTTGCTTCCAAACCACCCGGAGTGGAGGGGAAGGCACAGGAGGCGGCACAGAGGAAGCAGGACGGACCCCGTGCCCATCGCCAGCGAAGCCGCCCCAATGGGAATGCTTGCCGTGGGTCCCTCGGTCTCCGTGCCCGGGCCGCACTGAGCAAACCAGGCTGTTGTCTTATGTAAGGGCTAGCGGAGTTCCAAGGTGGCAGCTGGACGTCCTGAGGTCGCACCCTAGCTCTGCAGCAGGGCCGCTGGGTGACCCTGAGGAAGTGGCTCAGCCACTCTGTGCCTCAGGCTCCTCCCCTGTGTCAATCACAGCCCCCCAACCCGCTCCCCCCCAAAGCTCTGTGGAGAAGGTTAAGTGGGTGATGCTCCAGGCACGTCGCAAGTACTTTCTAAACTGGCTATTGGTGTCCTACCACTGCCACTACTCCCGCCGCTACTCTCCGTATTATTATTATTACATTGAGCTACGAGCTCTCAGCTGAGAACAGAGGGGAACAGAGCACAGTCTCTCAGTCTCTCCGTTTCCAGGGCCTTTGGGTCCAGCTGGGGATTAGGACGCAAAGGGAAAGAAGGAGAAGGCACATCTGCCTAAGCACGTGCTGTGTCCCAGGCACCAAGTCCCCTCCGGTGTATTCTCTCACCCCTGCCGCAGCAGCCCTGCAGGATGGACTTCAGGGGGGGTGGGAGGCAGAGGGGAGGACTGAGGGGCTGAGGTCACCTGCCCAGGGGAAGGGGCTGCCTGACTCAAGGCCCTTGCTCCTCCCACCAGCAGCCGCTGCGCTGCATCGTAAGGAAGGAAGTCGTGGGGAATTTCCAGTCCAGAGGCGCCGATGGCGGGGCCCAGGGTTCACATGAGTCCTTGCTCAATGATGTCATTCCTTGGCTCTTAATAATACACTCCCTATGTATCGTACTCTTTACAGTATACATGTATGAGCCCATACATGACACATGCATCCTACAATTACTTCTCCTTCTGCGCTGGTCCAGGGACTCTGGAGCTTGCAGGCCAGGCCTCAAGAAGATGCTGAGCTGGCCTTGGAGGCAGGGCCTGCGCCAGCATGCACTCATGGAAGCAGATTTGTTGGTCATTTATCCTAATTTATACAAAAACGTAAGAATAGCCGAAACCGGTTTGGCTCAGTGGATAGAGCATCGGTCTGCGGACTGAAAGGTCCCAGGTTCGATTCCGGTCAAGGGCATGTACATTGGTTGTGGGCACATCCCCAGAAGGGTGTGTGCAGGAGGCAATTGGTCAATGTTTCTCTCTCATCGATGGTTCTAGCTTTCTATCTCTCTTCCTTCCTCTCTGTAAAAAATCAATAAAAAATATATTTTAAAAAAAAACACGTAAGTATACATTTCTTAACATTTTCTTTTCAGGATAAGCACATATAACTTGTCTATACTTTTTAAATTTTTAATTTCAGAGAGGAAGAGAGAGAGAAACTTCAATAATGAGTAAGAATCATTGATCAGCTGCCTCCTGTTCACCCCCTACTGAGGATGGAGCCCACAGCCCAGGCCTGTGCCCTTGACCGGCAATCAAACTGTGACCTCTGGTTCATAGGTCGATGCTCAGCCACTGAGCCACACTCGCCAGGTTATCTTGTGTAATTTTGGCATCTTCCTCTGCCCTCCTACAAAAAACCAAACTCTTCAACATTGCTTTTCATTTTATTGTAGGCACCACATTGCTCTTCCTGCCTCAGTTCCCACTCTGTAACCCAGACACACACACACACACACCCCGCCAGCATGGCAGCTCGCTCGGCAGCAGGGATCTGGCTAAAAGGCCGCGTTCCCCTCCCTACGCGGGTGTCACGTGGCAGGGCAGGAACAGGGAAGCCGGTTCTTTCCTGTAATTATGGTCTCGCTTCACACCCTTTCCTCTGGAGCATGAGAAAGAGGACCCTTTTCCCCTCCCTGGCCGCGAACGCAGCCTGTGCTCCGTCTTCTCCGCTCATCGCAAAGCTCAGCGGACCGCTCCTCTGGCTTCCCTCAGCACCCGGTCTGTTCACCTAAGTTCCCCCTGAAACGTCATCAGCACACCAGCGCGCTGACCTTCCTCCTCCAGCTGAGCCTGGTTTTCAAGGCAGTGCTGTTCCTCAAAGACATTCGATCCGCGCTACGAACCGCACTGGTCACGCGCTGGTCCCTTGTGGAATGTTTTGCCAAGTTGGGGCCTCTGCTGGATGTCATCGTATTTCTCCCACTTGGCACCCTCAGCCGAGTCACCAGCCTCTAATTTCGGTGACTTGAGGAGGCAGTATCTTACCTGAAGTGCCTGGGCAATCCTTTTTTTTTTTTTTTTTTTAATATATATTTTATTGATTTTTTTTTACAGAGAGGAAGGGCGAGGGATAGAGAGTGAGAAACATGGATGGGAGAGAAACATCCATCAGCTGCCTCCTGCACACCCCCCACCCCAATGGGGATATGCCCACAACCAAGGCACATGCCCTTGACTGGAATAGAACCTGGGACCCTTCTATTCTCTGAGCAACACCAGTCAGAGCATGCTTGGGCAATCTTACTGGCAGGAGGACAAAGGCGGCACAATGGCCTACCTGTATGGAAAATTAAATATGTTAGCCACTCACAAAGGACCGTGTTCACGCCTTCTGAGTCCACACGCTCCATCACAGAACTCCTGAGTACAGAGGGAAAATTGATTGCATTCTGTCTCTTGCCACACGTACGAGCTCTCACGCCCTCTCCTTGGAAGTAAAAGCGGATTTTGAACAGCTCAGACCCATTTTCCGTAGGTGAGACCCTTTATTTTTTAATATGTTTTTATTGATTTTATAGGGAGAGGAAGGGAAAGGGATAGAAACATCGATGAGAGAGAACCATCATTGATAGGCTGCGCCCTGCACACCACCTACTGGGGATCGAGCCTGCAACCCAGGCATGTGCCCTGACCAGGAATCCAACCATGACCTCCTGGCTCATGGGTCCATGCTCAACCACTGAGCCACACTGGCCGGGCCAACAGTTTATACTCTTGACCTTCAGATTGGCTAGTTCAGCAAAGAGGAGTCAGTCTTACAAATCGTCACTGGAAGTATGTGGACCCACAAATTCATGTCCAACTGCTCTTTAGAAATAACTTCTGACTGGCCCCTCTCTCCTCTGCTAATAAATTTCCAGACATTTTAACGAGAGAGGAAGAGAGAGAAAAAATCATTTTTTTAAAAAAGAAACACTTATTTCAGCACAGTCTGTTTTCACACATCTAAAGCCATTTAAGTAGCTGAGGCAAATTAAAAGGTATTATGCCCAATGCGATTGTTATCAACTAATCGCACTTTATGAGTGCGTATCCATATAAAGTACAGTTTATCCAAATGCATGGCCATTTGCTGGCTAAATCTGCCTTCACATTTTCACTACAAACATCACCATACGCCGCTGGGCTTTCTTACCTCTGGCCACTTTGTAGAGTGGCACGTTGTGATATTATTTTTAGAGAACAAAGCAGCTGGGGGGCGGGGTGTAGCAGGGAGGGTGGTTCTGAGCTTGTTTCTTCCGTTGGGTCAAACAGATAGAGAAGGCGTTCGTTTCTAAAAGAAGAGAAGACTGAACTCGTCACAGTCACGTTTCCTGCCACAGAAAACCTTTGGTAATGAATCGGCCTGGGACCGCTGAGGGGCGCCGTCAGCAGCTTCCATCCGCCTTTGCCTCCACGGGCTTCCTCTACGGAAGCTTTGCCTCTGTTATCACAGGTTTCCATCCTCCTCTTTCGTCTTCACTTCTTGGTTTGGCACGAGTGAGCGGTTTCCAGTATAAATCACTCTCCCACCAATGTCTCCAGAACCGGTTTGCTTCAAATGAATAAAAACCAGCCCCTAAGGTGCGCTGAGCAGCCAACGTCCACAAAACCGGAGTGGGAGTGCGTCCTGTGGTGCACAGGGGGTTCAGGTGGCGACATAGCACGCTCAGCAGCACCCCTGGGAAACGACGATTCAGAGCCTCAGCACCCCTCCCCCCTACCCTCACCACCCTCAGCACCCCCCCCCCCACCACCACCACCACCCTCACCACCCTCACCACCACCACCACCACCACCACCACCACCACCACCACCAGCACCACCACCACCACCACCACCCTCACCACCACCACCACCACCACCGCCACCACCACCGCCACCCTCACCACCCTCACCACCACCACCCTCACCACCACCCTCACCACCCTCACCACCACCACCACCACCACCACCCTCACCACCACCACCACCACCACCACCCTCACCACCACCACCACCACCACCACCACCACCCTCACCACCACCACCACCACCACCCTCACCACCCTCACCACCACCACCCTCACCACCCTCACCACCACCACCACCACCACCACCACCACCCTCACCACCACCACCACCACCACCACCACCACCCTCACCACCACCACCCTCACCACCACCACCGCCACCCTCACCACCCTCACCACCACCACCGCCACCCTCACCACCCTCACCACCACCACCACCACCCCTCTCTGCCTTCGCGCCTCCCAATGTCACCGCTGCCCACAGGGTGTCTTCTGTAAAACCCTGAGCTCCAGCTTAGAAAACAAGCCTTCCCTGCCTTTCTCCACAGGGATGTGCCCTTTCGTGCTTTGAAATTTCTAACAGTCACCCTCACCCTCTCTCCCCCATGAGAAAGAACCCCGGTCCCAGTCCACAGCACCGTCTACTGGGAGGGCCTGTCCCACCCCACAGTCACCTGCTCCGTGAGCACACGGACATGGGAAGAACCACCCTCTGTAAGGCGACAGAACACAGGGAACCATCACTTTACGACTCAGTGGAAAAGGCGGGTGCAGAAAGGACACCTGGAGCCAAGCAGCTCCTGGAGGGCCCGAGAAGCCACGGTCCCGCCAGACTGACAGGGGCCCCCATGTCTGCAGGTCCCGGAGGACACGGGGTGGGGGCAGGTGCAGACAGAAAGCCCCCGGGCATGGGGGCCCTGAGGGGACCGTCCCCAGGGCAGCAGGCAGCAGACTCTGCTTTCGGGGGGCCTTCCAGGGCCGAGCAGCCGAGGAGCCCAGGCGGAGGGCGCAGGCTCGCTGCAGGGCGTGGGGACAGAGCGGCCTGCACCTCCGTCCCTGCACCTGCCCCTGCTCTTCCGAAGCACCAGAGAGGGCCGGGGACCGGGAGGCCAGGACGCAGGCCTTATTGGAGAGAAGAGCGCCCCTGCCGGCTGCTTCCAGAGAGAGAGTGGAAGAGAATGAGGGCCGGGGTACGAGCACTTTTTAAGGGGAGAATAGGGGACGGGGCTTAGGGCACTCAGCACACACTGACTGGTGGTTTCACGTAAGGCCTAAGATTAGGGACCTAGAGACTCAGGAATCGGGGGCTTAGGGTGTTTGGCAGGTGCTGATGGGTGGTTCAGTGCTCGGGAATGTCCGGCTGCAGGTGGAGGTTACGTCGGTCCATCAGTTGGAGGAAGGGAGGATCTATCATTAACCACCGGCTCCCTTCAGTCTCTGGTGCTTTCTCCTCGCTCCGGGCTCCCTGGCAAGTCCCTCAGGGCGAGGCTGTCTGTGCCTCTGGGGCCGTGCCCGGCTGGGCAGCACCCACCGCTGCCTCCCTCCGCTCAGGGCCCGGCCGCAGTGCGGCTCCCACGTTTGAGTGGATGATGCTCTCCAAAGCTTCCGTGCTCACCACCCTGCACGCTCAGCCACAGGCCCTTCTCATTTAAAGGAAAATGGATACTGCCAAGCGCCTTCCCACCCAGATTCCCAGCCCGGGCTCTCGGGCTGGAGCGAGCCAGGACCAGCCGCAGTGCCCGGGAGGAGCGTCCCTCAGCAAGGCCGCTCCTGGGCCGGTGCCCGCCTCCGGCTTCATCAGTGCTCGGCTCAGCGGCAGAAAGCCAGGCCTCCCTGGGAACCTCCTGGGCTGGCGGCAGGCCACCTGCACTGTTGTTGTCGTTGTTTTAAAGGCATTTTCATTGATTTCAGAGCGAGAGCACGGGAGAGAGGGATGGAGACATCCATGGTGGCGGAGTCATCCATCAGCTGCCTCCTGCACGCCCCCCGCTGGGGACCGAGCCAACAACCCCTACATGTGTCCTGACCAGGAGTCAAACCGTGACCTCCTGGCTCACAGGTGGACGCTCACCACTGAGCCACGCCCGACAGGCGGGATACCTGTGTTTTCAATAGGCCCCCTCCTCCCCGATTCCACCAACATCAGTGAGCCTCTAGGGCAGCGGTTCCCAACCTTCCTAATGCCGCCACCCTTTAATACAGCTCCTCATGTGGTGGTGACCTCCAACCATAAAAGTATCTTCGTGGCTACTTCATAACTGTCATTTTGCTACTGTTATGAATCGTAGTGCAAATATCTGTGTTTTCTGATGGTCTTAGGCGACCCACAGGTTGAGAAGGGCTGGCAGGGTCTGTTTCACACCTGGCCCATCCCCCGGGCCCGGCTCAGCCTCTCCCAGCTCCTCCGGTCCCCCAGGGCTTCTCAATGGGCAGGAAGGAGTAAGAGACTGAGCCAGAAGGTTGGCCGTGAGTGTGGATAAAGCACAGCTGCCACCCGAGGTGTCGCATAGAGAGGAATGCAGAGGGCAGGGCAGGGAACTGTGGCCCGCGGCTGCAGACACTGCTGGCTCTCCGGGGCAGGCCTGCGGGCAGCTGGGATGACAGGTATCTTTGAACTATAGGACCCGCCCCAGAGAAGGAAGCAGCCTGACTGAGGCCGCAGCCCAAGGTACAGGGACATCTGCAAATATCAGCCTGTTGGCAACACCATTGCTGGAGGTGTCCCCTCTGAGAATCAAATACACAGAAGGTCAGGAAACTATCTCGGACTCCCCCAAGGGTGAAGGTCACTGCCAAGGGTGGAAGGGTGATGATGGGGGGAGTAGCCTGGAATCTCCGAAAATAACCTTCCCTTCAAGAGCAGGTGCTGAGTGAACTCCATTGTCCTGGCACTAAGGAGACCTCTAGGTTTCCAGAAAATTGGGGAGGGGGGAAGCTTAGAAATAGAAAGTCAAAGTTGTAATCCTAATCTTTTGTTGCAAAGGTTTAAAAGGAAAAATTCCCCAAACACTGGAGGGAAAGTGGGGGAGGGGGAGGGAGGGACAAAGAAAGGGAAGGAGGGAGAGGAGGAAAGAGGTGCGAAGATGCAGCATCATTCCCCAGGAAGTAAGGAAGTGGAGGACCCCTGCATCCCAGCCTCCTGGGAGCCAGCACCCTCCAAGCGTCTTCCCAGCATCCTCCCAGCATCCTCCAGCATCCTCCCAGCAGCCTCCCAGCAGCCTCCAGCATCCTCCCGCATCCTCCCAGCATCCTCCCAGCATCTTCTCAGCATCCTCCCAGCATCCTCCCAGCATCCTCCAGTATCTTCCCAGCATCCTCCCACCAGCCTCCAGCATCCTCCCACCAGCCTCCAGCATCCTCCCACCAGCCTCCAGCACCCAATTCACTGTGAGGGCAGAAGCTGCGGTGTCTGGGCTAGAAAGACGGAACCACAAGACTGGATTCGCCCTGCTGAAGACACTGGCAAGCCTTCAGGGTGCCCTGGATTTATGAGGAGGGGTTATTTTGGAAGAACCACTCATCAGCCAGCATCCTCACAGACCAAGGGGCTGTCTACACTCCGCACATGTTCAGCACTTGGGAGGGAGAAGTGAGACAAGTCCTTCGACGTTGACAGATGGGCTGTCTTTTAGTAAAACCAACGGCACAGGGGTGAGCTCTCAGCCTGTGAGGGCGCCTGAGACCTGGCGTCTGCCCGAGTGGCGTCCACACCACCGGCGGGCTTTCTCCTTTGCCGTGTCTGCCCTCCAGGAGGGTTTGCCCTCATCTTCACACCCCAACCCTCGGATGAACCCTTCTGCCTCTTTATCTCCGTCGTTTCTCAGATTCTTCAAAGGGAGACCTCAGGTTCTGGCCTGGCGGTGTCCAACTCCCAATAAGAGAGTGATCACTCCCAGTATCAGGAGTGGCTTTACGCATCCTGTGAGGTCCCTGGTTTCAGTTTGTTAAAACGTACAGTATAACATGGACTCTATACAGGTTATATAGTAACAGATTATACTGACAGCCTGTACCTGACCGGCACATCTATGTAACCTCTTCGCTGAGATAAACTATAAGCCAGGTAAGTAGTTACCCCACGCTAGGAAGTGCCGGCCGTTACGTTATGTGTTCAGCGACTTACAGAATGGACGGGTTGAAAGCTTGTTTTGCCAGCGAGGAAGGCGAGAGGGACAGGAACACAAGCACAGTCTCCAAACTCGGAGAGACCACACCAAAGCCCAGACACATACGGAAATCCTATTTTTAAAAGCGGTCACACATCCCGCTGTGAGGTATCTTCTGCAGAACAGAATGCTTCAAACTTTTTGTAGCAAGTAGTCTGCACCTAACAAACCTCTCAGAGTGTCTTACCCCAAAATATGGGCTCCCCCTGAGGACGAAAGCACCCGAGTGTTCTCACTGCAGCACAGGACGCAGACGGTGCCCTTGCGGTGCCACGCCCCTTTAAGAAGAACCTGGGGACACCCAGCAACCTCACCTCCGAATGCGAGAGGGAGGCAGGCAGCATCAGGATGTCCCTGCCAAGCCTCGGGGTGACCCCAGCGAGACCTCAGGTCTGGAAGTTCATCCTAAATGCTTTACTGCGATGAAACCGACACGCCTCTCCTGGGAATCCCTTTGAGCTGGAGGGAGGTCATTCATAAAAGTATTTTTACGGCCACTTGGAAATTAATAAAACTTGAAATGCATCATTGTTCACTGTGTAGACTTAACCCTGAGATTTTGATAAATGGATTGTTTTGGGTTTTTTTAACTTTTTGCCGAGGATATTTTTCAATTGGTTTTTAGAGAGAGTGGAAGAGAGAGGGAGAGGCAGAAACACACAGATGGGTTGCTTCCCAGGCCGGGGAGAAGCCTGCAACCAAGGTACATGTCCTTGACCGGAATCGAACCTAAGACCCTTTTATCTCTAGGCCAACGTTCTATCCCTCCAACAATCCAGCCTTTTCCGGTCATTACTGACGCAGAATTCCAGGAGAGATGCTGAGCGCCCACACGTTCAAAAGCAAGTTCCCACTTGGGGGGCAGCAGGCACCGGTCCTGCTGGGTGCAGGGTGCCTCCGTTCTCCCAGGGAGCCCCTCTGCTCCCTCTCCCAGTGAAGGACTGATATTGCTGTGGTCAGCAAACCCAATGCGGCTCTTGGGCCCCTTGAGTGTGGCTCTTCCACAAAATACCACGGCCTGGGCGAGTCTGTGTTGAAGAAGTGGCGTTAGAAGTTTAAGTTTGAAAATGTGGCTCTCCAAAGAAATGTCAATCGTTGTGCTGTTGACATCTGGCTCTGTGGACTCATGAGTTTGCGACCACTGGTGTTATCCTATTTCTGTATGTGTTTGAAATTTGCCAGGATGAGAAGTCAGAGACCACACGGAACATCGCGTCTAAAAGAAAACTCCTAAAATGACAGTGACCCCATGTGCGCTCCCTCCCTCATCCGTGTTGCCTCCAGCAGGAGGCGGAACGGATCTCCTACAGCAGCTTCATCACAGGGACATCGTGGAGGGTTCTGCTAAAGTCAACAAAGGAGGGGCCTGAAGGCACCTACTGAGCTTGGGCCCAGGTTACAACACAAACAAGATGCAAGCCTTACCAGGTTTCTGTCTATTCAACCCCGGGGAAGCTGTCAGGATCTCTGCTTGGCGAGCACAGACCAAGCGCGAGAACAAACGTGAAACGCGGTGGCTCTGCCCTGAGCCTGGCGTGCAGGCGGGTCCGGGGAGCGGCGGGGGAGGCGCCTGTACCATTCCATCCCGTCGCTTCTGAGCCTCTGACCTCCTCCCCAAAGGTCAGGAAAGCATGTCCACACCTTGGCCCTAGAAAGAAAGCTTTCTGTCTTGAAATCGTTCCATAGAAACACGACTCTGGACTCTATAGACACACGCGTCCGCCATGCCCAAGGCACCATACTAAGAGGGTGTTGTGGAAGAGAGGCGAACGGGATGGAGAGAAATGCATCCAGTGCGCGCAGGAGAACACGGCCCCTCCAGAGCCACGTGCGCTGCGCGCGTCCCCGACGGGGCTCTCCTCCGAGGGGCGCGGACCCTCGTCTGCTGAGGACCGGACTCCTCGTCCTCCTCCTGGAGTCCCTTCCTTCCTTCAACGCACCAGCGACCTGGAGACCATGCCGAGGCGGCGGGACCCTGGAGACGGCGCCTGCAGCTCGGCCGGCCCCGCGCAGAAATGCGGCGATCGAGGCCCCCAGCGCGCGCGGCGGGCGCACCCGGGAAGGACGCGCCGGGCGGCCACGCACCTGAGCCCCCCGCCGCCCGCCGGGGCCGCCCGCGGGGGAGCTCGCGCACCTGGTGCCGCCGGCGTCCTCCCCCGGCTTCCCTCCGTCCTCCCCCGGCTTCCCTCGGTCCTCCCCCGGCTTCCCTCCGTCCTCCCCGACTTCCCTCCGTCCTCCCCAAGCTTCCCTCCGTCCTCCCCGACTTCCCTCCGTCCGCCCCCGGCTTCCCTCCGTCCGCCCCCGGCTTCCCTCCGTCCGCCCCCCGGCTTCCCTCCGTCCGCCCCCCGGCTTCCCTCCGACGCGCACTCACTCCCCAGCCCGATCCGAGGGGGCGCCGGCAGCCCCCGAGCGGCCGCGGACCCTCCGAGCCTCCTGCGCCGCCACCGCCGCCGCCTACCTGGCCGTCCCCACCCGACAGTCCCCACCGGGCCGTCCCCGGCACCGCCCGCCGCCGTCTACCTGGCCGTCCCCCACCGGGCCGTCCCCACCGGGCCAGCCCCCCCCCCCCCAACCCCCACCGGGCCGTCCCCACCGGGCCAGCCCCCGGACCACCCCGCCGCCGCCTACCTGGCCATCCCCTATCTGGCCATCCCCTACCTGGCCATCCCCTACCTGGCTATCCCCCACCGGGCCGTCCCCACCGGACAGTCCCCGGCACCGCCCGCCGCCGCCTACCTGGCCGTCCCCGTCACACATCGCGGCCGGGGTGCCCGGCGCTCGCCAATCCCGCGCGCGCAGAGCCCGCGGCCCCTCCCCGGCCGCGCGGGGGTGGGGAGCGGGGCGCGGAGGCGGGGGTTCCCGGGTGGCGCGGGGGGAACGGGGGGATCGGAGGGATCGGGGTGGGGGGGAGGGCGGGCGGGGCGGGAAGGGCCCCGGGGACTCACCGAGGCAGCGGATGCGGAAGCCGGCGGGCGGCCGCAGCGCCCTGCGCGCCCAGCCCTGGCGCAGCGCCTCCAGGTGCTCCTCGCGGCCCTGCACCAGCAGCACCCGCTCGTCGATCCAGCCCAGGAAGAAGGTCTCGGCCACGGCGGCCGTGACCCCGCGGTTCCAGAAGTGCTGCATGTTCTCCGCCTTGAAGTCGGCGAAGACCTCGTAGCCGACGTGGTGCCGGGCGAGCTGCGGCCGCGGCGGCGGGGCCGGGGGCGCGGGCGGGCCGGCCCGGGGCCTCTCCGCCGGGGGGCCCTCGGCCGGGCCCAGCACGATGGCCAGCGAGTGCGGCGCGATCTGCAGGAACTTCTCCATCTTCGGGGCCTCGGCGCCGCCCCGGGGCCCGGCTCCGCGCCGCCAGCGCCTCCCGGGGACCGGGACGGGGACCGGGGACCCCGCGGGGCCGCCGCTGCGCCCCAGCCGGGAGCGCCCGTGCCCCGGGCCGGCCCGCCCGCCAGGTGGCCCCGCTCCGGCCGGGCTCCGGGCTCCGGGCTCCGGGCTCCGGGCTCCGGGCTCCGGGCTCCGTCCGGCGCGGTGCCTGCAGCTCCGGGCCCCTCCGGCTCCTCGCTCCCCGGCGCCCGGCGGGGGGCGGGACGCGGGAGGAGCCGGGCGCCTGGCGCCCAGTCCCGGAGCCCCAGGCTGGATCACTCGCCCGGGAGATCCGCACGGCCCCGATGGCCGGGGTTGGGGGCGGGGGGTGGGGGTGGAGGGGCTCAGGGGAGACCCGGAGGCCCCAGGGGACACCCCCCGACCCCGGGCAGACCGGGGTTCCTCCGGAGCCGTGCGAGTCGCTCCTCCCCACGCTCCGCCCCCGCCCCCACCGCCCACCTCCTGCTGGAACAAGTGGACTCCCTCGCTGGTTGATTGCTGGTGGAAGTGGCTTTTTTTAAAAAACAAAAAACAAAAAACTTACTCAACCAGGAAAAGTTGCCAGCAGTTCCTAAGCCCAAACTGTGGTTCTCCTCTCCCTTCTGCCACCCCCTGCGGGCCCACTAGGAGGAACCCCAGCCATCCCCATGTCCCCGCACCACTCCCTGCACAGACAGGGGTGAGAAATGGACCAGGAGAGGTGCGGCTGTGCTTTAGAAAAAGACTTCATTGCCCAAGCCGGTGTGGCTCAGTGGTAGAGCGTCAGTCTGCGGACTGAAAGGTCCCAGGTTCAATTCCGGTCAAGGGCATTTACCTTGGTTGTGGGCACATCCTCGGTAGGGGGTGTGCAAGAGGCAGCTGGTCGATGTTTCTATCTCTCTGTCTCTCTCCCTTTCTCTCTGTTAAAAATCAATAAAATATATTAAGGAAAAAAAAGACTTCATTAAGCTTGTTTCTGTACAGAGATGGTGTTTTGCTTATTTTTTAAAATAAATTTTATTGATTTTTTACAGAGAGGGATAGAGAGAAACATCGATGAAAGGAGAGAACATCCATCAGCTGCCTCTTGCACACCCCCTACTGGGGCTGTGCCTGCAACCAAAGCACATGCCCTTGACCGGAATCGAACCTGGGACCTTTCCATCCGCAGGCCAACGCTCTATCCATTGAGCCAAACCGGTCTCGGCATGTTTTGCTTATTTTTCATTGGGAAGGACTCTCCAGGCTTACCTTGGAGATAGTGTGCGGTAGGTTCCAGACCTCCGCGATAAAGTCGCAGGAATTGTTTGTGATAGTTTCACGGCACTGTAGCATATTCCATGTTTAGCATTATGTCTGTTTTAAAAATGCACATGCCTTCATATTTACGAGGAACCATGCAAATGTTCCATCGTTAAGATGTTTGCAATAAAGTATGAAATTAAAAGAGCAACTTTTAATACAAATGCTCCCACCTACAGATAGCAAGTTCTTCACACACACACACACACACACACACACACACACACACACGAAAAGGTATTGAGCCTGTGAGCAGGAAGGGCCCTCCTAGGGTTTGCGATGAGAACTCGGGAATTAAGAGGAGTTACGTATGGAGTCCTACCACTGTCCTCTGCATATCGACCTCATTCGCATCGGCATCACTTTTAATGACTACTCGCTAACGCCAGGCAGTGTGTGAAGAGTGTTTTATATGAGGTGCTAGCTCTCCTGTTCTTCAGAAGATCCGCTATAATGGCAATACTCTTTTTTGAGATGTGCAACCCAACATCTTTTCATTGTCATTAACCCTCGGTTCCCCAGTGGCCCCACAGCACCCTCCACCCACAGACTCAAGTGTTTCTCCTCCACATCAGGTCCTCAGCCTCTGCTCTTGAACATAGCTACCTTTTCTTCCTCGCCGTTCGCCTCTCGTCCCCTCCCCTGTTCCCAGGCTCTCTCCCCTGGTAGCCCAGGATCCGAAGCTGCTGGCACAGCAGGGAGCTGGCACAGCAGGGAATTCCTTCAAATGCTGTTATGAAGACAAAGGAGGCAGTCGGAGAAAAATAAATCCATTCAGGGGAAGCACTAGCCCAGGGAACAGTCCCAGCCTCGCTGCAGCACGAGGCTAGTGCGTGGAGGGTGTCAGGCAGGTGCAGTGACAGGAAGAAGCGGGAGGACCCCCAGGAGGTGGGAGCCTGAAAGGAGGCCTCCCCCGAGCAGCAAAGAGTGGGAAGGAGCCCAACGTGCCAAGACCGCCCCAAGCTGAGAACACGTGCCATCATTTCCTGCCCTGCTGCCTGCGAATGCATCCAGGTCCCTCCCCAGCCCACGCTTGACTCACCTTCTTGAAGATCACAGACGAGTGCTCCTCCAGCCACAGCTGTGGGCTGTGGGCTGTGGGCTGTGGGCGCACTGCTGCCCCCCCTCCCACCCACCCCACCTACCTCCACTCCCCGCTCCTGGATCCAGCCATAGATATCGTGGTCCCTTTTATAAATCACCAACCCCTGTAAGTCTATCCTAACCAAGTCCATGGGTAAAACTATTAAAAAAACACAATAGATTGGAAGTGAAACAAGCTTACTTGATCCTAACTTGGGTAGAATTCAGCAGCTACCCAGAGCTGTCTAGTGTCCGTGCTGTTGTTACGACTCGAAGAAGCTGGGGAAGGCGTTACAGCTCAACAAGGCGGTGCCGGGCCTCTGAACACAGCCAGGCCGGCACTGTGAAGCCCAAAAGGGAAGCGCTGGGCTGTTGCATCACGCCTTAATTAAGAGGTAAGTGCTCCTTTGTAAAGTGCCAGGTGGCCCCGGAATGCCTCCTGGATTTGATGAGTCAGATTCTAAACATTAAAGCGTCGCTGCAGACAGCAGCCTCTGCTCAGATCTGCCCTCTGTGGGCAGCGGTTCCTGGAGGCTCAGGTCCCCAGGCCCTTACCCACCCTGCCGCCCTCCCCTTTCCGGGATCGCCCTCACTGAGGCAGCCTCTGCACCAAGAAGGAATCTGCAGGTGCACGGGGTGGACTTTATCCTTTTTGCCTCACCCTCCTTTCTCCTCCTCTCCCTGCTGTCCATCCAGGAGCCAGCCACCATCTACTAGCCAGTGGGCTCTCCTCCCCTCTTCCAGTTGGATCTGGCCAATGGCAGAAATCGGCAAGACATGGAGGCCAGGAGGAGAGAGAACGGGGTACTCAGTCCTCCCTGGTCAGGATGGGCAGGATTGTGCTCCTCTGCCCAAAGCCATGATCCCTCCCCAGGCCCTTCTCCCCAATGGCCAGTCTCCCTGGGTGGGCGACCTCCCCATGACCTTGCTCCTGGAGGTCTAGGACAGATGTAGGGGTGTCCCTGCCACGGCAGCCCCAGGATGGATCCCCATGAGAGACTCTGAACTTTGCCCACTCCTTGTAAACAATCCCTTCATAAAGCATTCTTCATCGCCCCCGTCTTCTTATTAATGCCAGCAATTAATGGGCGTTACCAAGGGTGAGTGGGATTGAGACAGAATGATAGAGTTTGCCATTTTCTGCTCTGAATTCGGTTTTATATTTTAAAATGAGTAGGTATTACTTTGGTAATTAAATACACACACACTCAAAAAAAAAAAAGCAAAATTAAGCTAAACGTGCGTAAGTAATATTGTTGATAATAGAAGACATGTAGGATATTTACCTATTTCTTGTCAACTAGGGGAAGAAGTTCTGGCAAAGCTATAGTGGGTTCGTTCTATAGGACATGAAGATTTGCATATGAGTGTACGTGCTTGTTATATTGACAACAAATACATTTTAAGTCCCTAAAAATGGAATTAATCACCAAGGACAGATTTGTGAGCCACAATAAAACTTTAAAATAGATGTTAAGGAGAAAGAGATTAAATGATATAATATTATACTATTTACTCCGTAAACATTGTTACCAAAATGATGCATTTGCTAGAGATTTAGAGAAGCATCAACACTCAGATGCAGCTGAATGAGAGATTCTCCCCAAACCATTTCTGTTCAAAACATGTGCTTGTTTTGAAAGTGACATAGCAACATTTTCCAAAGTTAATGTTCTTTCTCATTCATAATTCAAAGCATTTAATTATGATATTAACTCTGATGTTATGTAGCTATGCTTTAAAAAAAAAAACACACACCTAGGGATGCATGTTTTCAATAAAACATTTACTTAATATACAAGTGTATTATTAAATTCTCTCTAACAAAAAATTAGAAACCCCTAATTAGGTACACCCATTAGTAATCAAATGGGCAAGTAAAACACATCCGGACAACGGAATACTATTGGCAGTTAAAAGGGAAAAAACTAGACCTGTGTGAGTCAGAGCTACTATATCTTAAAACCATGTTGAATGGAAAGAAGCAAACGCCATACTGAATACTATGCCGTTTATGAAAAACAAAACCCACAAACAATACCATGTTTTCTGCTTTGTTTTATTTTTAAACAAACATCTACTTCATATCTATAATGAGCCGGGTGCTCCTCTGCACACTTGACATTTTTTTAAAGTTGATAGTATGACTTTACTTCCTTGTGTGGAGGAGGGTCTGGCTGCTCGGAAATTTCAGAACAAAAGATCAGGGAGGGTTAAAGTGGCCAGAGAACGTTTCCTGACAAAGAGAAACATTGGCTAGTTCCTGGGGTCTGGGGAGTGGTGTAGACAGGACATGATGCTCCACGGGAAGGAAATAGGATCAGCAGGAACATGTTTGTCACGGATCGGTGAGGACACGAACCCGACTCTCTCGGGCTGGAGACCCGCACACCTGTACTGCACCTTTATGATCTCAATCCTCCTACCCACCCACCCACAGCACCTGGCAATTTGCAGGTCTTAGCTAATGTTTTCCAGAGTGTAACACAAGACCAGAAACACAGCCGGGACCGGTTGGGCTCAGTGGATAGAGCGTCGGCCTGCAGACAGAAAGGTCCCGGGTTCGATTCCGGGCAAGGGCATGTACCTTGGTTGCAGGCACATCCCCAGTAGGGGGTGTGCAAGAGGCAGCTGGTCGATGATTCTCTCTCATCAATGTTTCTAACTCTCTATCCCTCTCTGTGAAAAATCAATAAAATATATTTTTTAAAAGAAACACAGACGCCAGGAAGAGGCCATTTGGACGTGAGTCTGGAGGAAATTAATAAATACATGTCTTGTCAACTGGGGGCAGATGTTTCCCATGCTCCTCGGGGAAAGTCAGTCCACAGCGCAAGTCACAAGGCAGACAAGGAACCAAGAGAGTCGCAGGCACGCGTCATCGTAAAAGGCTCCGGTTCTGGGAAGGCCTGCTCTGGACTGTATGCAAACAGAAAAGGGCGAGAAGTCCACGCTAGACAGTGGCCACGGCCACCAAAACCAAAGGGCCAGAC
This sequence comes from Pipistrellus kuhlii, assembly GCF_014108245.1. Classification (NCBI taxonomy): domain Eukaryota; kingdom Metazoa; phylum Chordata; class Mammalia; order Chiroptera; family Vespertilionidae; genus Pipistrellus; species Pipistrellus kuhlii. Next base: position 182,230,052 of record NW_023425529.1, read on the forward strand.
ACTTTCCCATCTGTGTGGTGCAGCCCTGAAGCCAGATTTCCCCATCAGCGACCAGCTGCTGCCCGTGTTCAGAGAGTTTCTAAGACATTCACCTAGCACGAGTCTCCCCTGCCAGGAGAGAATGACGACTTTAACTTGAAAAATTCCCCATGTATCGCAGACGTCCTCACAGTTTTCTGACCATGTTGGTGCTGGCATGACGGACCATAAGGTGGGTGTACGTCAATTCCCCTTCCCTTCATGTGACCATTATCACACTGACAAGTTACACGGAACTTACATCGCTTCATGTTTCCCACCGGATCACCCAGCCTCCATGTCATTTACAGAGAAAATGGGCACCTAGGAACCCTCTTGGTGACAGCATCCCACTCCACACACGCACGTAACCTCATTTATCCCTGGAAGTCCGCCTAAAGAAGCACAGATTTCTATAGCTGAGGTACTTGGTGGCACCTCACCCCTCTTGGTGTGGAGAACTCCTACCGACCCCTCTTCCCATGTGGAATTCTCACATCAAGCCTGGAAGTGTGCATTCTTCTCACATCTACGCTGGAGGCCCAGTGCATGGAAATTCATGCACTGGAGGGGAGGGGGTCCCTCGGCCCAGCTTGCCCCCTCTCACAGTTCAGGATCCCTCAAAGGTGGGAGGTGACCTGGTGATTAGGGGAAGATGACGCCCCCCTCACACCTCTGCTGCTGCTACTGCTGGCAGCACAAGCCTTGGCCGGCCCTGGTTACTTGCATCTCAGGCAGCCCGGTGGGGCTGGACAGCCGCCATCTGAGGCTTGCCTGTGCCTCGGGCCAGCCCTGGGCAGTATTGGGGGACTCCAGTGGGGCTGTGGGGACTGGGTGTTACCATCTTTGAGGGTGTGACAGTCAATTAGCATATTCCTCCTTATTGGCTGTGTGGCGCTGCCATCTTTGTGAGGGACTGACCGTCAATTAGCATATTTCCTCTTTACTAGATCGGATTGTCCGGGCACCTCTCCAACACCAGGCAGCTTACCCAAGACCTGACTCGAGGTCCATGGCACCGCAATTGTGCACAGGCTTCTCAGAACTCAGAACTTGAGAAAACCAACAGTGGGGGTGGCTGTACTGTAAACAGTGCCACCTCAGGCCTTATTTACCTGCTCGGGAATTCTAGAGACATAAAACTGCTTTGTTGTTGCTTTGGCTTTATCAAATGCTTTCATCAAGAGCATGGGAAAAAGTCAACTTTCAGGCCTCGGATTTCAAACGAAAGCTTAACCTGAAGCCAGTAGAACGCCGGCCCCAGTTAACTGGTTTTGACAGTCCCCGTACGAAATGCATTTAATTCTGGGGCTCCAGGCCTGCGCTGGCTCCAGGCCAGTCCGGTGGCTCTCAGGCAGCGTCTGAGGCCCAGCGGACGTGAGCTGACCTGGTGCTGCCTCTGCTTCCTGCATGCTGGACATTCTCATAGTGGCTCCCGTCCTAATCGTCACTGTTCCTGGACCTTCTCCAGTTCCCGCTTTTCCCTTTTATTCTGCTTTCTAAATTATTTTCTCCCTCGGGGAACACACTTTCTTTCCAACACTCACGAGGGCATTTTACGTGTGATTCCAAAATAAAACCGAAAGGGGCATAAATGGGTCAGCTCAAATGGTAGAAACATTGGTGGGGTTGTCCAGAACCAAAACGGTTCTTTACCTATATCTCAACCACACACACACACCACACACACACACTCCACAAACACACACCACACACACACACACACACACACTCCACACACACACACACTCCACACACACACACACACACCACACACACACACTCCACAAACACACACACCACACACACACACACACACACACTCCACACACACACACACTCCACAAACACACACACCCACCACACACACACACACACTCACACACACACACCACACACACACCACACACACACACCACACACACACTCCACACACACACACACCACACACACACACACTCCACACACACACACACCACACACACACACACACACCACACACACACACACACCACACACATACCACACACACACACACACACACACACACCACACACACACACACTCCACAAACACTAGTGTGTAAGCACTTCATTTTACATTTAATGCAGATACGATCCTCATTCTAGGAGCAAGAATCAAATGGTCTATGCATCCGCGGTGAGTCTGTCTCTCAGTACGTTTTATTCTTGTACACGCCGATGTGTAAGAAATGTAGCTTTAGTCTTCTTTAACCCGTCGTCCTTCACCTTTCAAGCCACCATTGCACCATCACATTAGAAGCGTGATCTCGTTCAGCCCTCTGCTGAGGTTGTGCTGGGTTTGGGCGGGGGTGACCAGGGGTCACTCAGGATTCCCAGGCGTCCGGACGGGAGGAGCGTCACCAGGCCTCGGCGGCGTCCGTCCACACAGGCCTCTGCTCAGACAGGTGTTGCCTGCTTGGCTCCCGTCCTGCGGTCTACACCGGCCATTACAGAAAAAGTTTCCTTCTCATCCACGTCCTCCTTGCAGTTGGGTGTCCTCCCCCTGGATCCTGGGCTCCTCGTGGCCACCAAGCATCGTTCTGCTGCTCCTGTGACATGCGGAGGGAGGAAACGCTTTGCCACTGCGAGCCCATCCCACAGCCCTCTCTTCCCCCGGGACCAGGGGGTCTCCCTGGGGCATGAGGAGGGCAGGGGACACATCCTCTCTCGGACACACCGCCTGTGGCTCTGCTGCTGCCCCAAACCATGATCAGAGAAGCAGAGGCCGGCACTCTGTCTGGACCCGCCTGCATCTAGACTCGCTTTCTATCACTTTCATTCTGTTCCTGTTAAAGGAAAGCTTGTTCTTGCATTTTTTTTTTAAATGGCTAAAGGCAAAGATCAAATTGCAATGCTGTTCAGATTTCCTTTTATGAGAGATATAATCTGTATTTTAAACTACCTGTTGTATAATAATCTGGAAGCGAAATCTTATGCAACTGTTTAAACATGATTTAAACATTGGGAGTGTCGGCACGGTCACCTGCCAGGGCCTAGACAAAATCCTTTCAGGGCTTGTTGGACCAAAAGGTTTGAAGACCAGCTACTCCAGAAGTGAAAAGAAATTATTCTGAATGGAAGTTGGGAAGACTTGCATTAGAGATGGATTTTGAAAAGTTAATCAAGCCCTAGCCAGTTTGGCTCAGTGGATAGAGCATGTTGGCCTGTAGACTGAAGGGTCCCAGGTTGTGAGCTCAATCCCCAGTGTGGGGCATGCAGGAGGCAGTCGATCAGTTATTCTTCCTTATCATTGATGTTTCTATCTCTCAGTCCCTCTCCTTTCCTCTCTGAAATCAATAAAAATATATTTTTTAAAATAATTAAATTTTAAAAATAAATACTGAATCAAAGGAAAGGAATCAAACATTGCAGGAGGCGATTGCTGGGGAAAGAAGGCCCAGGCAGAGGCTGTCCCGGAGCCTTGGAGATGAAGGTGCAGGCATGCGGAGGGATGTGTGAGCGGCTGCTGTGCCTGGCATGTGGGCAGAGGGCTTGGCTCCGTCCTGCTGGGGAGCATGGACTTGTGCCTTGGGCAGAAAGGAGAAATGAATTTATCTTAATAAGATCAACCCGTGGCCAAGCCTAAGAGGACACTGGCTGAAACCTCTGGAAATGTAGTCTCCAGAATATAAAGAACTCCTACAATGAAGCAACAACAACCCCGTCTAAACACAAACCGCTATGGCGGTGGTGGCAGCACCACAATGTGACTGAACTAACGCCACGGAGCTGAGCGCTTATAAGAGGCTTAAAATTGCACATTTATGTTGTGTGCATTTACGGCGATTTAAAGACAGTTTTCAAATGGTTCAGCTATAAATTTTAGGGGGTCAGGGGCTGGGCGGAGGTGAGCAAAGAGACGGGGAATGGAGACATCTGTAACAGTGCCAACAATAAAAATAAAGTAAGGAAACAATAAATTTTATGTTAAGTTAAAAAATACATGAAAGGTTGTTGTTGTTTTTTTGTTTCTGTGTGTGTGTGTGTGTGTGTGTGTGTGTGTCTGTGTGTGTTTGGATTTTGAAAACCTCTTCCTTAGAGACTGAAAAGGCCTGCGCGGGCTGTACATGGGATTGAGCTTTAAAAAAAAAAAAAACTCACCCCTTTACCCTTGGAAGCTATCACCTGTCCTGGGTTATGACAAACCGCTGAGCTGTGTCGCCACAGGACAGCATCTCTCAGGCCTGCTCGGCCTTCTTCCCGACACACCCCTCCTCCCCGTCCATGACCACAGCGTGAACCGATGCTGACATTCCCTCCACGGGATGGGCTCTCTGGGACTCCGCTCACTCGTGATCCTAAAGCATTGGTTCTCAACCTTTCCACTGCCGAGACCCTTTAATACAGATCCTCGTGTGGTGGTGACCCCCAACCATAATATTATCTTCGTTGCTACTCCATAACTGTCATGTTGCTACTGTTATGCATCGTAATGCAAATATCTGTGTTTTCCGATGGTCTTAGGCTCTACAGAACCGCTAGCAGGGTCGCCTAAGACCATCGGAAAACACAGATATTTGCATTACAGCTATGAAGTAGCAATGAAAATAAGTTTATGGTTGGGAGTCACCACAACATGAGGGACTGTATTAAAGGGTCGCAGCATTAGGAAGGTTGAGAACCACTGTCCTAAAGCAGGAGAGTTATGGACACAGTGGGGTTCGGGCTGTATCCTATAACCCAGAAACCTCGTTTGGGGTCATCTTTTAGAACACAATGGCTCATATGCCAAAACTGGTTTGGCCCAGTGGATAGAGCATCGGCCTGTGGACAGAGGGGTCCCAGGTTCGATTCCGGTCATGTACATTGGTTGCGGGCACATCCCCAGTGGTGGGTGTGCAGGAGGCAGCTGGTCGATGTTTGTCTCTCATTAATGTATCCCTCTCCCTTCCTCTCTGTAAAAAATCAATAAAATATATATATTTTTTAATTAAAAAAAAAATTCGACCCATCTCTTTCTCATTACATTACACCTTAAAGTAATTGATACCCCAAATGCATAAACTCCACTGACTTAACCACGGTTTAAGAGGCACTTTCTGTTGTTCAGAACATCCTTTTTATGTTTTTTTTCTTTTTTTTCCCCAAAGAAAAGCTTTGTAAAAGCAGATTTCAGTCTAAAAATATGAATACTTTCCTTTAGGAAGTCACCACTCCCTTCCTCTCGCATATTTGAGGAAACACGGCAGACCCAATGGTAATGATGTTTAGAGAAAAGGAAACCCAACCAACCACACACAAGGTCCCTTCCCGTGTTTCCAAGGAGCCAGTACAGCCGTGCCAAGACATGGCAGGTGGGCAGGGCCTCTCTCCCCTCTGAGTCGGGAACCACCTTCGGGGTTCTGGCCAAAGGCATGTACCTTGGCCGAACGTTAAAGAAATCTCAGTGAGAGTCAGCAAAGGTCCCTCTCATTTGTGGGGCGCACGGAAACACGGGTCCGAGGCCTGACGTCCCGACCTCCCATGGCTGAACAAGCTGCAGAGATTCACATAACAATCCTCAGGCAGACCCTCCTTCAGAGCAGGTCTGTGCCCGGCGCCACCTGACCCCTTCGCAAGCCACAGTCAATAATATTGTGATAACCACCCGTGGTACGAAATGGGTACTAGAGGTATCGGGGTGATCCCTTCATAAGGCATATAATGTCTAATCACTACGCTGCACACTTGAAACTAATACAATATCGTACATCAACTGTAATTGAAAAATAAATGTTAAAAACGTTATCGGTCCTAACGGGTTTGGCTCAGTGGATAGAGCATCGGCCTGCGGACTGAAGGGTCCCAAGTTCGATTCTGGCCAAAGGCATGTACCTTGGTTGTGGGCACATCCCCAGTTGGGAGTGTGCAGGAGGCAGCTAATTGATGTTTCTCTCTTATGGATGTTTCTAACTCTCTGTCCCTCTCCCTTCCTCTCTATAAAAAAAAATCAATAAAATATATATTTTTTAAAAACATTTCCAACAGGCCCCAACAGGTACAACATATGGCTGTGAGGGAGCCGTACACGCCCGATTTATATCAGCAGAAACCTGGGGGACATGTGTGTGAACCCAATAAAGGAATCCCGGTGGAAGGAATAACACGCTGGATTGCACTGAGTTTTTTTGTATAAATATAAAGTACCGTATGTTATGTTATTAAGTTGAAACGGAGATGCGATGTGTTTTGTGTTTTTTTTTTAGAAACAACTTTTCAGAATTCTTTATTTTTTTTATTTTTTTTTAAATCAATCTTTATTGTTCATATTGTTACAAAGGTTCCTCATTTCTTCCCCCCTCCACCAGGTTCCCACCCCACCCTCCGCCCCCTCCCCATCCTCCATTGTCCTCATCCATAGGTGCAGTTTATGTTCAGTCTCTTCCTCCCTTCCTTTCCCCGATAGTAAAGCTCTTTTCAGATAGTAAATCAGTTACTTAGCATTTTCTTATATTAATAATACCACCACATGCCCAATGATACATTTCACACAAAAGACATTTCCAAATAGGTCAACCAGCCTCATCCAGGCCCCACCCAAGGCACTCACAGATCAACACCCCAGCCTTATACTAACTCAACACATCCAGATCTAAGCCTTCATCACTTGATTCAGCAGACCCTCAAGTTCCCGCAAAAATTTCCAGCCATGTCTGAGAGGCCGCCGTGGGGCAGGGGCAGGCGAGGAGCGAGCTGTTCCGGGCCTGGCTGCTCCGGGCCTGGCCTCTGTTGCTCTGGTTCGTTCCACAACCAGCTGCTCCGGGTCTGGTCACTGCCGCTCCCGACCTAGTTGCTCTGGACCTGGCTGCTGCTGCTTCGGGCCCGGCCGCACCAGACCCGGCTGCTCCGGGCCTGGCCGCTCCGAGTCTGGCCGCTCTCAGCCTGGATGCTCCGGGCTTGGCTACTGCTGTTCTGGACCTGGCTGCTCCCAACCCGGCTGCTCTGGGCCTGGCTTCTCCGGGCCCGGCCACTCCGGGTCTGGGTGTTCCTGGACTGGCCACCCTGGGCTTGGCTGCCTCCGCCTCAGGCCTGGCTGCCACTGCCCCAGGTCTGGCTGCTCCCGTGCTGGCTGTTGTTGCTCTGGTTCTGACCGCTGCTGCTCTGGGGCCTGGCCGTTGCTGCTTTGTGCCTGGGCACTCTAGGCCTGGCCGCCGCTGTTCCAACATTCTGTCCTTTTTTTAAAAAAAAAAAAGCATTTATGTTGCAATGTTGGCTGGTGAGTTGAGTTCTGACTTAGTCTTTGATTTTCCAAGATCTTCTTTGTATTATTTCTTAAGTAATTTTACTATCTTTTGCTCTCACTTGATGTCTTCACATTGAGAACTTTGGTTTCTTCCTCCTTGTCCTGGGAGCTCAGCAGGTTGGCCTGTGGCTCCCCTTTGTTCTCCGTGGGCTCCCGCGCTGCTCCAGCCTGTTGCCGGGGTCGGCACTGCCCAGGAAGCAGCCCCCAGCCTTGGCTCCGTTGCCCGCGCTCAGAGGTCGATGGCTCCGGGGCACCACCCCGCCCCCTCCCACTGGGGGCTCCGTCGCCCGGCTCCCTGCCGGCGCCCGGCTGGCTGGTGCCCGGCTGGCTGGTGTCCGGCAGGGGCTCCTGCTCCCTGTCGCATTCCTCCAGTCTGGGGCTTTTTTTTTCTCCTTCCCGCTAGGGGCGTCTAGGATCAGAGTCAACAGACTGTCCTCTGCGCGCAATGCGCGCGACTCTGGGGGCTCCGCTTTTCACCACTCCCCTGGGATTCCGCCTCACAGCCCCGTCTCCCCCTGCCCGAGCCTGGGTCCTCTGGGTCTGGTCCAGGACTGGGGTTCAGAGCAGTCCGGACTGAGGCTCAGCGCCGCCGGAGGCTTTGTTTCTTCCGGCTAGGGCAATCCAGCATCAGAGTCAACATTCAGTCCTCTGAGCGCAATGTGCACGCGACTCCGGGGGCCCTGCCTTTCGCCGCTCCCCTGGGATTCCGCCTCACAGCCCCGTCTCCCCCGCCGGAGCCTGGGTCCCCAGGGTCTGGCTCATAACTGGGGCTCAGCGCTGACGGTTCGGGGGTTCAGCCCAGGCTGGGGGTTTTATTTCCTTCCTGCTAGGGAACGCCAGGCAGCACCCAGCCCTCTCCTCCTCTCCGGCTGCGTCCTCTCCGCGCGCGTGTGCGTGCGAGCGCGCAGCATCTCTCCGTACCCTAGGCCTTTTTTTCAGCCCCTCTGATTTTCCCTCCGGCCCTCTCCCTCCTTCTTGTTGTAGAATTTTCAGTCAGTCGACTACCTGTAGCTCTGGGCGATGTCCACTCTACATTCTAGTTGTATTCCATTGAAATTGTTGTGTGCTGCCGCGGTTAGGTGTCCACCCGAGCAGCCATCTTGGATCCTCCTCGCCATGTGTTCTTGATTCAGTGTGTCAGCTCAAGTAGCTGGGAGTGACTAAGTCTCTTTATTTGCTTGACTGAAACCTGGGCCCAGAGGTAGGCACGCTACAACATTCAAGAAATAGCTTCTGGGACACAACAAAGGATGGGGAAGGTCACACTGGTTTCAAAGACACCCTGTCTTGAAGAATAAATGAAAAGGCTGAGGTGTTCTCACCCAGGTCTGAGTGATTGCGTGCTTGTGAGGTCAACCTCTGCCTTCCACACCGATTTCAAGCATGATCAGCGGTGGCTCATTTTCCCCAGCGTCGTGAGCCATTTGCAGTTTGCAGAGCATCTTGCCTGGGGGGCGAGGTTAATGTTTGTCAGAGATGCTAACGAAGACAGGTAGCAGCTCAAGCAGGTGTTCCTTCTCAATGGAACTGGTCCCAGGGGCCATGGAGTCCACCAGATTGTGACTTTTCAGTGTGACACCAACCTTCCTATTTCTGTGAGTTCCAGAGCTGAAAAGTCTTCATTTGTACGGAGACTTTAACTAACATGCTGGAAGCAGAGCCCAGCAGACCATGTGACCCACACTGGACGGGGAGGAGACGGGGGGCCTGGATCCAGCGCCAGTTCTGGGTTTCCAGCATGCTCCCATCCTGTCCCCAGATCAGAACAGTGCTGGGATTTCAGCAGAAAAAGTCCTATTAAGCTAAGGAGTAAAATCAGCTTTCTGAATTGTTCTTCTTTTAAGCAGATTCAGGCCCAAAATGTTCTTCATATCCTTAAATTCTGCTTCTTATTTTTTTAAAAAATCACATGCTTTCTTTTTTAAAATATCCAATATCTTAAAGACCTGAGCCCTCACACCGAGAACAATTATGCAGTCTCATTGTGAATCTAAGAATCGGAGTCTCACTGTGGGAACTAAATGAAAAAGTATTTTTTTGAGTGTAGGTGTAAGTAGGAAGGGGGAAGCATTCTGAAAATTACAGCCCAACGTTTACATTGTGTATATTATCCAACACACAGTTGATATCACTTTTGTTCCATGAAATTACTCAAGGGGAAAGATTTGGTCTCTTTCTCTGAACTTACATGAAATTTGCCAGTTTGATTTTAACTTCTTTTAATCTACCATTTTTATTTTCATTTAGAAAAAAAAAACAATCATTTTGTTTTGTTTTGTTTTGTTTTTTAAATATATTTTATTGATTTTATACAGAGAGAAAGAGAGAGTTAGAAACATCGATGGGAGAGAATCATTGATCAGCTGCCTCTTGCACACCCCCTACTGGGGATGTGCCTGCAACCAAGGTACATGCCCTTGACCGGAATTGAACCTGGGACCTTTCAGTCCCCAAGCCGACGCTCTATCCACTGAGCCAAACCGGTTTTGGCTGGGGTTTTTTTGTTTGTTTGTTTTTTAATCACATCAATATCATAGTGGGAAAGTTTGGCTATCATCCCAAGAGGATGTTAATTTGGCATCTGTTATTTACTTGAAATATTTAATTTTTTAAAGCCTAACTTTTGGTTGTATACCACACCAGGTAACCCCAACAATATCCCAATCCCAATTCATCGAATTACTAAATTCAGAGCAGTTTACACTTTCCCCGCTGTAAGGCATGAAAATAGCATTGCCTGCTGCCACCACTGTCCTGGGAGGACAGCTTTGCTGGCTAATTGCTCACTAAGCCTGCATGATTTGTGCTAGCGCAGCAGTTTTATGCTGGATTTTCCAGGGTCAAAGCAGGGTGTGGCCATCCTGTAGAGACAGCAATTATGCAAGCTTGGAGAACTCTGCAAACGGAGGCATCGCTTCAAAACAAGTATGGACTATCCAGAGCAATATACTGTATGTATACACTGAGTGGCCGGATTACTATGATGATCTCTGAACACAAATAATCTGGCCACTCAGTGTGTGTGTGTGTGTGTGTGTGTGTGTGTGTGTGTGTAGAGGGGGGGGGGGCGGTACATGGGTGGAGTCCAGCCAGCCTGGCCAGGGGAGGGTTCATGGGCAGTTGACTGGCCTGCCTGCTGGTCAAACTCCTGGTCAAGGGGACAATTTGGGGCAGGGGGGATTGGTAAGATATCTCTGGATGGGATGCTTCTTGGGTGGGTCCCTCCAGTCACAGCTCACACATACTTATCTGGCCAGGATTGGGCAGACCGCTACTTGTCTCAGACACCTCACAGCGCCTCTGCTGCCGTGGTCACTAGCTGGTTATTGGTAATGGGAAGGGAGCAAAGGGAAGGCCGGACGTCAGAGGTATGTCATTCGGGCAGCTTCGGCAGAGAGCCACAGTCTCACCCTCCCCTGGGAAGACCGGCCCCTCCCCACAGATCACCAACAAGGGGAGATAGATGCCTGAGCAGCCAAGTCCGGATGCCACAGGGGAGGCGCTTGCTGCCAATCAAACCTGGGAACAGAGGTCATTGGCCAGAGGCAGCAGGGCCAACGCAAGCCTGTGGCCATCTGGAGCAGTAATCAGGAAACTCATTAGTCAGCAGAGCCAAATAGCAACAGGACAACGATGGACATTTCTTCGGAGAGCCACATTTTTTAAACTTAAACTTCTTCCAACGCCACCTCTTCAACACAGACTCGCCCAGGCCGTGGTGTAATATTTTGTGGAAGAGCCACACGCAAGGAGCCAGAGAGCCGCCTGTGGCTTGTGAACCGCCGTGTGCCAACCACGGATCTGGGGACATGTAACCCCCCAAACAAAGGAGCTCGCCCTCCTGGCCCTCTGGTCCCCTTGGCTTTGCCCAGACCCCTGTTCCCTTCACAGCCACGGGGCCCTGCAGACCCCACAGCAATGGGCCCGTGGGCTGCCATGGGAACAGGAGCTGAGCCAGCCTGGTCGGTGCTGGGTTAGACGGTGCAACATGGAGAGAAAACTCTGGGCACGGCCTTCGTTCCAGCCTTTCATTCTGAAGTCACAGCTGCACGTCCGTGGCGGCCCCGGGGCAATGGACGTGGAAGCTCCGGGTGTCATTCCACGGAAAGGAAGCGTTCTGTGTTCTACAAGCCCGCGCCTCCTGTGGGCCTCTGGGAGTTCCTACTCCAGCAGCACCAAGGACCCCCTCCCCACCCACAACACTTCCACCAGAAGGGGGTTTCAGCGTCCCATTTCCAGACCGGGGGCCTTTCCCAGGCACAGGCAGTGCCAGTCCCCCGAGCAGAACGTCCCCAGTACGAAGGGGGGGTGCAGTGCGGGATGTGATCGGGACAGTCCCACCTCCCCCTGGAGCACGGCCCAGCCGCCACCCCCCTCACCTCCTCGGGACTGTCCGGGCCACTAAGGAGCAGGCCGGGCACAGGACCCATCCCTGACTCTCTTCCCACGGCTGCCGGGATGTGTGCTTTAAAAGTAACACTCAAGCCGAAACCGGTTTGGCTCAGTGGATAGAGCGTCGGCCTGCGGACCGAAAGGTCCCAGGTTCAATTCCGGTCAAGAGCATGTACCTTGGTTACGGGCACATCCCCGGTAGGGGGTATGCTGGAGGCAGCTGGTCGATGTTTCTCTCTCGTCGATGTTTCTGGCTCTCTACCTTTCTCTCTTCCTCTCTGTGAAAAATCAATAATAAATAAATAAATAAATGTAACACTCATCACCTGAAACACAAACCGGAAAGAAGGTGTGCACGCCTGTGTTCACGGCGGCGCCATTTACCCTGGCTCAGCTCTGGCAGGTCCCCACCGCCCAGGTGCCCATCAGGAGAGGAGTGGATAAAAAGCTGTGGGACAGGTACACCCTGGAATACTGTGCGGCTGTGAAAAAGAAGGATCTCTTATCTCACCCTTTGGGACAGCGTGGAGGGACCCGGAGAGTGTGGTGCTCAGTGAAATAAACCAGTCAGAGAAAGATACGCATCACATGATCTCACGCATATGTGGAATCTAATGAAGAAAATACACTGATGAGCAAAGTAGATCCAGAAACATGGGGGCACGGGACAGGCTGAGGAATCTGAGCAGGGCAAGGGCTGGGGGAGGGGTGGAGAGTGATTAACGGGAACTTATATGCATATATGCATAGCCCACGGACACAAATACAGTGTGGTGAGGGCCTGGGGGGGCAGGGGCAGGGGGGACGGAGTCAATGGCAGGGTGGGGGTGGGGGGCGTGCGCGGAGGTGGGGGGGGTGGGGGGGAAAGAAGGGGACGTCCGTAATACTTTCAACAACAAGGACAAATTAAAAATAAATAAAACAAAAGCAGCGTCCATCATTTTTTCCTTAGTAGGAAAGAACACATGCACTACAGAATACACTTTAGAACAGGAAAGAAGAGAACGAAATCACCTGTCATCCAGTAATCCAAGAGCAGAGCCGGTGAGAGCCGCCCGGCCCTTCCCGTGGGGGTGAGTGCGTTAGCGTCCGTCTAGGTCTGTCCCACAGACGGGCCTCCACCCGCGGACCGCTCAGCACTGGCTTGTTCCTCAGCAACGTATTGTGCCCATCTCCGTGGCACCGGGACCGCGCTGCCCGGAGGGCACTGCAGGCCTCTGTGGCCCGGAGCTGTACGTGGGGAAGGAAGGCCAGCCCGCCAGGGAGATTGTCTGCCTGGTGTGGCCCCGGGGAGGCTGAGGACCTGCCAAGCCAAACAGCGGGGAGAATGGAGGAGGACATGGTGGGGCGGCTCCCGGGAGCGGAAGTGCCAGGGGTGCCCGCTTGCCACCCACTGTCCTCTCACTCCCTGCCCGCTCTTCCCTGCTGGGGGGCAGCGAGGCCGAGCGGGGGAGGGGGGGGCAGGGGGAGAACTGGCGGGGGGGAGGGGAGGGAGTGGGGGAGGAAGATGCAGGAGCTCAGGGGGGAGGGCCCTGCAGACCCAGGCACCTTTAGATCCGGGCAGGGTCAGCTGTCCTCCCGGACGATGCTGCCTTCTGGGGGGAAGCTGGGGATTTGACCTGCCTTCCCCCCAGGTGAAGGCGCTGGGCCCGGGTGGAGGGGGGTGCGGGGGGGCGGGGAACGCAGCCGCTGGGCCGCCTTCCCCATGGCTGCGCCCTGCTTAGGAGAGAGGCAGGCGGTCACGGGCAGGGCAGACGTCCCCGTGGGGCTGAGAGGTGCCCCCGCAGCCCGGCCAGGGTGGAGCGAGCGGGCCTGGTCCGGGGCGAGGGCACTGCAGCGGGTGGGAGTGGGGGACGCCGGGCTCCTGAAGCCTTTCCAGCCCCGGCCACGGGGCCTCTCCTTCCCGCTGGGTCCCTCTCCAGCACAAAGGCTCCTTGTCCTGCCCTCGCCCAGCCTGTCGGACCACTTTGGAGATTCCGTCTGCTCCACCGAGCGGAGCCGAGCCGCGGTGGGGGTTTCCCCGCCCGGAGCCCCAGCACAGCACCGCCGGCCGGTCTTCCGGGCGGGGACCAGGCCCCGCGGAGAGGAAGGCCCTGCCCGCCGGGCCTCAGAGGCCTGGAGGCCGGTCAGCTCACCCCTGTCTGCAGACGGGGCCTCACCCGGAAACAGAGGTTCTGGGGGGCGCTCTGCGTGCGGACAGACCTCTCCTTGGACCAGGCTCCTGAGCCCGCTGCTCTCGGGCCTGACCTTGGCCTTCCCCCCTGTCCTGGGGGAGTCCCGGTGGAGTGAGAGGCCTTGGGCTCTGACCTCCCCGGTCGCCTTCAGCAAGTCCCCTGCCGTCCATGAGCCCTCCCTGCTCCCGGCGGTGAGTCCTCACTGTGGTCGGAGTGCGTCCCCTCTCCCCCACAAACCTCTGCCGCACGCCCTTAGCAGGTGTCCTGACTAACGTTTAACCGTGTGAGCGGTGAGAAACCCCTCCGCCAATGACTACCTGTTTTAGTGTAAAATAACCGATTACACATAATTCCATCTTTCCTTCATGCCAGGCCCCTGCACTGACTCCTTCGGAACATCTATTGCAATTGTTGGGGCTAAAACAGAATTTTTGGGCTGGAACCCGGATTCTTTGTTCGCTGGAGTAGAAGAATGAATCCAGGGACAGAGGGTGGTATAGCAAAGGTGGAGGTTTATTGAAGAACAGGTACAGACTCCCGCTGGGGGGGGGGGAAGGGTCCCACTGACTTCCTGTTTCCATGGTTTATAAAGGCTGCCAGTTCCTGCGTCCTGATATCCCCTCTCATTGGTCAATAATCCCTTTCAAATTGGTTACTATAGTAACGCCTGAGGGCCTCCTCCCTTATAATCCTTCCATTCCTTCTGGGCTCTCTTCCTCCTTCTTTAGTTTGTAAATATAGACCTTTCTGGCTACTTCCAGTTCCCTTGTCTCATGGAAATGTAGCTGCGCCTGGCTTCCTTGTGTTATGGAGATGTACCTTCTCCCTTCTGTAGCCCTGTGTTCTTCATGGACCCCAATTCTAAGAATTCCCCACACCTGCCTATATTCCCCTAAAATTCCTGCTTCAGCGTCACTGAAAGTTAAAGCACCGTGAAGTGATTAGGGCATCTGGAAACCCGAGGGGCTGGGCCCCCACATGGCGTCAGCACCAGGGATGGGGCGTCAGAGGTTTTGTTTTTGTTTTTAATATATTTTATTGATATTTTACAGATAGGAAGAAAGAGGGAGAGAGAGTTAGTAACATCGATGAGAGAGAAACATCGATTAACTGCCTCTTGAACACCTCTTACTGGGGATGTGCCCGCAACCAAGGTGCATGCCCCTGACCGGAACCGAACCCGGGACCTTTCAGTCCACTCTATCCACTGAGCAACACCGGTTTCAGCAGGTGTCAGAGTTTTTAAGGCGCTGTAGGCGAGCTTTTCGGAGGGGATTTCTTGGGCGGAATCCGCTGGGCAAGTCTGGAGGGGAAAGTGACAGGTCTGAGCAAATGGAATGTAGTCTAAGCCGAAGGGAATGTCGCAAAATAGTCTGAAGGGGAGGGGCTGGGGATTCAATTTTTTTATCCGACCCAACAGTAGCATTGATTTTGAGGGCAAGGTTGATAAAGATTTGCAGGACTGGGCGCCTGCTAGAGTGTCTTCTTGGTTTCACTGTTCCAGCTGGAGTTCCTTATAAACTTGATTTTCGAAGCGGGAGCCTTAAAAGGTGGGGGCTGCAGGTGTGGCCCTGTTCCCACGAAGCCACGTGGGGGCGCTGGTCTCCCTCAGAGGCACTGACAGCTGCTGCCTAAGACATCAGAACCATCACATCCACCAGCCCCACCTCCCTGTCTCAGCCTTCCTTTCAGGATTATTTCATAGAAAAAAGGGGGGAATGGGGAGACAGACAAACCAAAGCTCCTGAACTGTGTTAGCGAGAGCTGCAGGCGCCTACTCGTTGCTCTGAAATTAGGAAGAGGGGGAACTGAGTCACTAAGAACTCTATCTTAGGGTGACTTCACGGATCTGATAGATGAGGGGCAGCGTTTCTACACAAAATAATCGCAGCCAATGGAAGCAGAAGCGCATTTTAAAGTTACATTTTGCAACTTCTGGCGAATTGATGCAGACTATTGCGAGATGGCTGTTTAGCTGATCTTGTCATAAAGGGACTAGGCTGTCATCCTGGAACCCACCGAGGCAGCCAGACCTTGCGTGTGGCCGAAGGATGCGTAGCTTGCCAACTGTGAGATGTCACTCAAAAAGGAAAGGCGGGCAGGAACCCGGGACGCAGGCATGCTGTGCTCCCTAACTCCAGTCCAGAGCTACCACGGGGACAGGGACACAGGCCCAGTGACATCCTGGGAAGAATCAGCTGCCACCAGAATGTGGAAAAGTTCAAAGAATGACTCCACTTCAACTCCTCAGTGACAATGGAGGAAGAGGGAGAAGAGCCCTCACCGGTGTGGCTCAGTGGATAGAGCGTCGGCCTGCGGACTGGAAGGTCCCAGGTTCGATTCCAGTCAAGGGCATGTACCTTGGTTGCGGGCACATCCCCAGTAGGGAGTGTGCAAGCGGCAGCTGATCGATGATTCTCTCTCATCGATGTTTCTAACTCTCTATCCCTCTCTCTTCCTCTCTGTAAAAAATCAATAAAACACACTTAAAAAAAGAATGAAATGCAGCGAAGGGTGGAGAAGACCTGGCAAACGCAGGGTGGAGAAGACCTGGCAAACGCAGGGTGAGCAGCGAACAGCTCTGACACAAACAGCCACAGGGCTCCTGCGTCTGGCGCGCCCATGACTCAGCGTTTCCTCTCCAACACTGGGCTTCTGTTCTCTGCTAACTTTGGTTTTGGGATTCAGCCCTTTGTTGAGACAAGGATGGTTGATGATCACCCAACAGCAAACATGTTTCAAGCGATAATCTCCAATCCGATGAGCAAAATAAAGCTAAAAGGAGACAAGCTTCATTCCCAAACTCTCCAGTTCCAACAGAGAAAGGCCCAGACAGCACCTGCATTCTTTCCGTTCTGATTCTCTTATCACCAATGTGACCCCCTGGGGCAGGAGAAACAAGGCCGGCCGCCCTCGCAGGGGCAGGTCCGCAGCAGGGAAGCGCGCGGCGCCAGCACAGCCCTCATCCCGGGAAGTGCTTCCTTCATTTGTTTGTCCTGAAAACAGGCAGGTGCCCCCACGCTCAGCCTCCAGCCCAGGGCCTGTCAGGATGACAGGAATGCGTTTCCAGAGGAGAGAAACACAGAGGGACTGCACGACGGCTCTGAACGGGCTCCAGCCTCCCGCCCGCAGGGAGCCCTGCCTCCGCCGCGTCCTCACTCCCGCCCCGGCCCTCGAACCGCTCCGTCTGCCTGCGTCTGCCCTGACATTCATGAGGCTCCCAGGCCCCTCTCACAAGTATCAACATGGTCCAGCGCCTGTTCTACACATTCCTCCCAGCTGCTTTGTTTCGTGTCTGTCTCCGGAGCCTTGAAAGTAAATCCCAGACATCCCTGAGCCCCCCCGTCTCACGCCCACTCCGGGGCGCGGGCCGCCTGTGCGGAGTGTGTACACGCGTCTCCTCTGGGCCATGGACCTTCAGGAACGGGCCCTCCATGGCTTCAGCACCCAGCGCCGAAACGGGCCCCTGGTAGGCGCTCCAGGCACCCCCACTGCTGAGAGACACCATGTGAGCGATCGCCCAGACTGCCCGGCCAGGCCCGTCCCAGGTTCCTGACCCTCTGGAACCACCCAGGAACCCTTGTTGTTCCAGGCCGGTGGCGGGCAAACTGTGGCTCGCGAGCCACATGCGGCTCTTTGGCCCCTTGAGTGCGGCTCTTCCATAAAAGACCGCGTGCGGGCGCGCATGGACAGTGTGGTTGGAACTTGGTGGCCCACGCACAGAAGTGGGTTTTCGGCTCTCCAGAGAAATGTCAATCGCTGTACTGTTGACATTTGGCTCTGTTGACTAATGAGTTTGCCGACCACTGTTCTAGGCCACCTGTCTTGCAGCGATAACCAGGACATCAAGTCACCTAAGTCTCTCCGTGCCTCAGCTGCCACATGGTTGAAAGGGGACAGTAACAGGACCTACACCACACCGAGCTTTTGCTGGTATTAGAGGAGGTATGAGAGCAGGCTGCAGCTCTCAACACAGCCGGTGACCACCGCCTGGGACCACGGTTAGAAACCCTGACCGACTGAACACAGCCGGTCATCACCAGTCCTCGGCCGGGCGTTCCGATGTAGGTAGGATGAGGGTGCGTTCCGTAGCTGAGCATCAGCCTTCAGGTTGCTGTGGGTTTGCGTGCTCTCCACGGCTGGGGAGAAGACAGGATTTCCCATGCTCTGTGCGCCGTGCACCCCTGAAGCCGGGTGTGCACGGCAGTTCTGACTCGGGTCCCACCCTCTCCCCCCTCCCCTGTGAAACACTTCAGGAAGCAGAAAGAATGGCTGCTGAGCCCACGTCTCTATTCTGAGCGGAAGGGGAGGCTCCCCCCAGGTTTGATCTGCAAAGAAAACCGGACTGTGACTCTGCTAGGACTTCCTCTGCCCTTCCACGCAAACATGGGGTTTTGTCCTTTTGGGGAATTGTCGGCAGCTGTTTCCTAAGTGAGAGGACGGCTGTGGAGCTCATCGGAGGCAGGCGTGAGGACCCTGGTTAGTAAAGTTCCAGAACAAACCCATAGCCAGACGACACCCACCTCTGTGCTTGGTGCCCTGCACTCGTTCATTCAGCCAACTCTGGTCACGAACGCCGCCCACCTGCTTCTGAGTTAGTGGTGCTGCTTACTCACGTCGCCCTCACCTCAGAGAGCACACTCATCTCAAAGGCCTTTCCAGGAGCAGCCAGGACACTCGGGGGCCTGTTCTGGGATTTTGGCCCAGGAGGGAGGTTCCGCAGGTGTTTGCTGGGGCTGCCTGCGTGGACCGCCCCTCAGGAGCGTGAGCTCACCCTTCCCATCTGCCAGCTTTGGCCTTACACGTACTCTCTCTCATGCAATGCCAATGTGGGAATTACAACTCACCTTCTTAGCAGTATCGTGGGGAGACTAGCAACTGGAAGGCTTAATGTTGTGGGCGGAACTGTAATAATAGCAACTGGAAGACTTTATTTTTTAAAAAATATATTTTATTGATTTTTTACAGAGAGGAAGAGAGAAGGATAGAGAGTTAGAAATATCAATGAGAATCATTGATCAGCTGCCTTTCGCACACTCCCCACTGGGGATGTGCCCGCAACCAAGGTACATGCTCTTGACCGGAATCGAACCTGGGACCTTTCAGTCCGCAGGTCGACGCTTTATCCAGAGCCAAACCGGTTTCGGCTGGAAGATTTTATTTTTATTGCTTTCAGAGAGGAAGGGAGAGGGAACGATAGAAACATCACTGATGAGAGAGAATCACTGATCGGCTGTCTCCTACATGCCCCTCACCAGGGATCGAGCCCATGTGCTCCTGGCTGGAATCGGACCCTTTGGTCCACAGGCCGATGCTCTATCCATTGAGCTAAACCAACGAGGGCAACAACTGGAAGACTTTTAACGTTGTGGGTGGAGCTGTAACATGGGACTCGTTCAAGCCAAAGTCAAGACTCTTCCCTTCAGATGATGCAGCCACTGCCAGCGGCGGTCCCCTCTCCGTACCGCTGGCGCCCGGGCTCCGGGGCACCGCTGTCGGGACTGAGCCCAAAGTGAATGAGAGACACGCAGGCACATGGAAAGAGAACACGTTTATTTACAGCACCGCTGCCCTTTTACAACCCCCACACGTTTAAATAATCAACATTTCCAGGACATCAGGTAGTTTTAAATTAAAATATTTAAACACAGAGATTTCACAATGTGATTTTTATTTACATGAATTTTCAAGAATCTACATGGTTGTTTTTAAACTGCACAACATAACAAGAAGCTCTTACTTAGGCCCTGAATCTTTTAAAAACTTTCCTGGTTAGGGAATTATGCTGACGGTCAGGTCCTTGCAGTCTGGGCCCTTTCAGGTTAGAGTCTTAATAACACAGACACAAACCCACCCCAGACGAGCCTCTGACATGACTGATGGTAACAAAGCCACAGGTTGGACAGTGAGACTGCTCCGACGGGAGCTGCGGGAAGCCTCAGTTCTGGGTCCGCGCTGGGAGCACGCTCTGGCTTGTGAGGATGACGACCTGGGTGACCCCCGAGGGCTGTGGGGATGGGAGCTCCCCTCCCATCCACTCCTGTGGGGGCTGCATTTCCTGACACTGCACAGGCACGTCAGGTCACGTCCACTGGGAAGAATTTACCATTCGCCAATGCCTTTCAACAACAATGGTCTGACCGCTGTCACGCCGCACTGACAGATTTCAAAGTTTTATTAGTGAAACTATACAGAGGACAGGTTTGCTAATCTCTTATGCACGAGTGCCTCTGAAGAGTTGGTATAACACCCATTAAAAAATAAAGACTAACGTTCCCCACCATCGATGCTCAGCTGGGAGTGAAGCCTCAGGGAGCTCCGTCCAGCGCCTGCGGGCGCGGCCCGGCCGGGCCTGACCTCACGCAGCTGCGATGGAGGCGTCGTCCCCGAGCCGGCCCTGTGGCTTCAAAGAGGGAAAAAAAGAAGGTTAACAGGGTGATGGTGACCCGTCAGCTCTCTTAACTGAAGAGGTTTTTAAAGTCTTGGAACTGTTCACAAAAACAGTACAAACATGTGCGAGGACCAAAACAAAAGGTAACTGCCTTTGACCTCGGCTTTTCTTCCCTTGAACCTGAGACCGGGAACGACATGCTAGGTCCCTTTTCCTTCTGACTCCTGCACACGCCACGGTAACTGCGTGCTAGGTCCCTGTTCCTGCTGACCCTGGAGACACCCCCCACTGATCAGGCACCTCCACCAGCAGACCACACCTCAGCCACCTGGTATTTTAGGGCCACTGCCAATCTATCAGCACTGTTGGTGGGGCAGAGGTACATGGGCAATCTCTAACTTCCTCCCAATTTCGTGGTGAATCTAAAACTAGACACTAGAGATCTAAAATCATGCACATGGCTTTCTTGTTTTAAACAATCTAAGGCATGGAATAAGACAGAAGTTTGGAAGGGTTAATAAAGCAATTTTTCTGCAGATGCAAAAAAGCGTGAAACCTAGGGGAAAAAAAAGCAAGGACAATTGTGAAGGACACATGAGCAGAAACTGAACTGTAATTTACCAAGTCCGCGGTAACAGAAACACCGCCCACTTCCCCGAAGCCTGACCGAAACTGTGCAATGGACGGCCATTCCCAAACGGGCACCGACGGAGAAGAGAGGGGCTCACACACTGAGAGCATGTGCACAGCAGGGGGGGGGGCGTGCACTATCTGGGGGCAGCCTCGGCTTCAGGCGCCCCGAGCTACAGGACCCACCCGTGGGGCCACCTCACTGTCACACACCAGGCCCACCCGTAGTTTCTCCTGCAGGAACCTGGAGCAAATCAGAACATTAAACCACAGTGTAGTCCCAACAGTGCCACTTCCAGAAAAGACCCGACCTATCTAACTTTATTAACCGCTGCCACCCAATAAACTCAATTAAAAAAGACTCCAACTCGGTATTACACACTTCAACGGAGAGAATTAGGAGAATTCGGTGATCATATTTTAAAAGTGAACCCATTTTGATTAAAAATGAGTTACAAATTAACTATCATTTAAAAACATACTTTGTGAAAGCCAAAGAAAAGGCACATTTAAGGATAGTATAAAGGTAAATCATTTACCTAAGGGAATAAACATTTTTTAAAAATTAGATTCTATAAATATAGCAACTTTATAGAAATAAATAGCAATACTACCAAATTCATAGGGTAAAAATCAAAACCATCACTGTTAGTCTGAAGTTATTATTTAGCGATATTTACAAGAAAAAAAAAATCTTTTGTTTGTTTTCAAGACGGTGTGTGTAAGGGGCAGGAGCCGTGCGGGCCTCACCTTGACAAAAATACTGGTGGGAATGAAGCGCCGGAGCAGCTGGCTTGTGAAGCTGGGAAACCTGGGCACGCTGATGTGGAGAGACGGCAGCTGTTGGTATCCGGCCATGAGAGGGTAGAAGTTGTATAACATTTCCTGCTCGGTGCCCGGCAGGATCCGTAATCGAATCTAAATCACACAGTGTCACAGATAATCAATACACAGACCTGCAATACCTTTGTTGTCACCCCTAGAATAGTCACCAATGTCTGGACACCCACATCTCACTGGTGAATGTTTTCTCTCTCCTATTCCATCTTCCACAGATTCCAAAAGGTAAGGCTGAAGTAGTGCCACACGGATAACACGTGTGTAAAACGTATGTGCATGAGCCCGGCAGGCGTGGCTCAGTAGCGGAGCATCGACCAACGCACAGAGAGGTCCCCAGCTGGATTCTGGGTCAGGGCACATGCCCGGGTTGCAGGCTCAAACCCCAGTAGGGGGCGTGCAGGAGGCAGCCGATAGATGATTCTTTCACATCGCTCACTGGTGTTTCAATCTCGCTCTCCCTCTCCCTTCATCTGTCTGAAACCAATAAAAACATATTTAAAAATATGCGCGTGATTTCTGTTCTACCAAGACCTAAAAGGCAACTGTACCAGCTTAAAACTGAGCACACCTGACGGAGCGATATATTTGTGTCGTAGGCCAGGTAGCGTTCACAGTCACAGAGGGTAAGGGTAATTTACATAATGTGTCCACATAAGACACACTAGTAGTTTCTTGTGTTTTCCTTTAGGGATTTTACCTTTGTGTTAAGGTGAGTAATTTCAGGGGGAAAGGATGTTTAGAAAAATGTTAACAATCCTTTAGAAAAGAATACAAACTGGTAAGATTTTGGTATTTTACATTATCCAAATATTTGTAAGTTAATATGTGGAAAAGATGAAGACACTCAAGAAAAGCTTACTCATTTGCAAATGAGCGCATACAGGTACATGCCACAGGTAATATATGCACATGTGCACCAACATACAGAGCTAAGACCTTAATATGTAACAGTTTAAATTAGTGTATGAATTAGAGTATGCATCGTGTACAGCTCTATCTTGCATATGCAGGGTACAGGTGACTAGTCAGGATACGTGCATCTAGGTGTTACGATACAGGTGTTCCTCTGGTTATGTTCTATTAATAAGAAGTACATACTGACAACAAAATCCCTGAAACACTGCCCTGATAAGAGCTGAAGAGAATTAGGCTTTTAATATAGGTAGTCATGCCTCCAGGCCTCAAAAAAAAACCAGACAGACAGACACAGATACACACACACACACACACACACACACACACACTCAGTAACAAAGGGCAATCTAAGATTTTCAGGAATTCCATTACACAGCCCAAGGATTTGTGAACTCTTGCTTCAAGGATAAAGGACCTGTGCATGCGATCTCAATGTGGACAGGCCTGGCCACTCATTCCACTCCGAAACAACGGGCTCCATCCACAGAAGTGCCTGACGCTGAACTCCATCCGAATCCCAGGGCCACAGGCAGTCCTGCCCGTCCACGCGCACAGCTGTCCCTCCCCTGCCGCACCCGGGGCCTCCGGAGCATCCCAACGAGAGGGACCTCTACCTGCTTCAGGCCCGAGAACATGAAGGCGTCGCTGGGCTCCACGGAGACCTCCAGGTCCTGCACCAGGCTGGTCTTGTTCTGAAGGTGGTACCGGACGGGCAGAGACTCTCTGACACGGCCGAACGATGGCAGGTCTGCAGGGAGGACACGATCCTCTCGGTTAGAAAACAGCCCACCACCTGGGGGTCCTTCTGGCAAATGAATCTCCTTCTGCAATGCACGGCTATTTTAAACTAACGGTATCCCTGCGCTCCCGCTAAATAAAACTTCCTGACTGAAAAAGGCCACGGGACTGTGAAAAATCAGGCGAAGATGACTCCAAATCTCCTTTGAAAGTGACTGACTTAGAAAGGGTGTTGGCTGTCAGGAGCTGCGTTATATGTTAGGAATAATTTTTAAATCTACCATGGTTCCAAAGGGGATGGCGGACATCCCGTGCCGCTGACGGGAGCACGTCATGGACGGTGAAATATTCCTGCCCCAAACTTGAATCTGAATCTGACCACACCTACAGATCGAGCTACCCATTTATAGGACAGACACACTGGCAGTGATGCAGTGCAATCAGCAAATGCTATCCAGCCTGCAGAAGCCCCACAGGACAGGGACTCGGTCCCTCAGGAAACACACAGAAGGCAGAGGGAGTGACGTGTGGGAGGCGATGGCCCCGGGGGCAGAGGGAGTCGGCCAGCCGCCCGGATCCACAGAGACCTCAGGCCAATAAGGAGCGTTCAGAGCGGACGAGGGAGATTTCAGCACTGGAATTTGATAATATTAAGACAACTCTGCCCATTTTAAAGTCATGATAATGGTATTCTGATTAGGTTTAGGAAAATAACCACTAATATTACAGATACACTCTGAACTATTTGGAGATGAAATGATAAAGGGATGGGGGAGGAGGAGTGTGCAGAGGCACATGAAACGAGACTGCTCACAGCCTACTTGGGTAAATGTCAGGTACTTTTCACAACCAGAAGATTCTTAAAATCTTAGCAGCTGAAACACCGTTCTTCTCGGGTTCCTTTGCCCACAAGCCCGGATGTGTTACCTGCGCTCACATGCAGGGGGATGTTTTCCACGATCACGTGTGGCAGGGTGACGACGGTGCTGATGGCGGGGAGGCCGTCCCCGGCCGAGGTCCTGCAGAGAACGGCACCTCAGTCACATCACGTGCAAAGTCCATCCATCGCAACAGGGACACGGACATGCCCCGGCCGGCTAAGGGACACGGACATGCCCCGGCCGGCTAAGGGACACGGACATGCCCCAGCCGGCTAAGGGACACGGACATGCCCCGGCTGGCTAAGGGACACGGACATGCCCCGGCCGGCTAAGGGACACGGACATGCCCCGGCCCCAGCCGGCTAAGGGACACGGACATGCCCCAGCCGGCTAAGGGACACGGACATGCCCCAGCCGGCTAAGGGACACGGACATGCCCCGGCCGGCTAAGGGACACGGACATGCCCCGGCCGGCTAAGGGACACGGACATGCCCCGGCCGGCTAAGGGACACGGACATGCCCCGGCCGGCTAAGGGACACGGACATGCCCCGGCCGGCTAAGGGACACGGACATGTCCCAGCCGGCTAAGGGACACGGACATGCCCCGGCTGGCTAAGGGACACGGACATGCCCCGGCTGGCTAAGGACATGGACACGCACCAGCTGGCTAGGTTTATTCCTGACGTGCAGAAATCCAATTATCTTGTACACTGCCGTTAAACCCAGCCCCCTCGCCGGGACTCTTACAATTCTAACAAAGTGTTGACTCCCCTGGGTGATCTATGTAGGCAATCCTGCTAACTGCAAATAAGGGCAGCTTCTCCTAACGTGTCAATGGTCCAGGCATCAGAAGTAGCTTGGTAAGACTCCCTCAGCATGCAGGTCACGGATTGGGACGAGACGCCGACGGAAGTGCATGGGTGTGACCCGGGCAGTGACAGCCCTGGCTTCCCCTCCTTCGGGGACTCACAGAGCTCCCAACGACAACAGGACGACGACGAGCAGCTAAGGCATGAGAAGAGTGCGGGCGGTGAGAAAGCGCTGACAGCTCACCTCTTCCAGCAGATGACGTAGTGGCCCGTGGCCACACCGCCGTCCACGGCCCCCACCGCCGGGCACCGCAGGCAGAAGCACTCGCTCGCGCTCTCTCCGGTCTGCAAGACAACTGCAGGCAGAAGCCAGTCAGTCCCCGTGCAGGGCCCACGCGTGCGGAGGCCACCGGGAGCAGCGAGAACCCGGGTCCGCATCCTCAGACTCCGACTCTGCGGCTCGCAGCGTCCTCACGGCCCCACGCGTGTCTTTGCCAACCCGGCAGAAAAGGCAGCCGGGCAGCTGCCAGTCTGTGACGCGCTCCCCTGGGGACCAGCGAGGGGGAGGAGTCTGGAGTCAGAGTAACACCCTCTAGTGATTATTTCTCCAAATTACTTCATGTCTCCAAAGGAAACGTTTCCCCAATAGGAAGTAAAAACAAAACCGGGCAATTTCAGTTATTCCTTAAAGCAGTAAAAGCGGCATTCCAGAAGACTCCGGGCTGTCTCTGAACGGGCACTTAGTGCTGAGATCACCAAAACGGAACCCATCAGACAGTGACTCACTACTGCCCAACGTGGCTACCGACCTCGCGTGAAAAGATGTGCTCCCCTCACCAACTGATGGCAAACCTCCTGATGACTAGATGAACGTTCCTCTACACCACATGTGTCAAACACAAGGCCCGCGGGCCAAATCCGTCCCGCCAGGCCTTGCAATGTGGCCCGCACCGCGCTGTCATCACTGCACTCCGCTGCGTTTCCATCACAATGACAGTTTATGACTGTTCAGTAAACCATTCGGCCCGCGATTTAGGCTGGATTTTAGATTTTGGCCCCTTCTCTGATTGAGTTTGACACCCCTACTCTACACTAAGCCCTGCCTACCCTCCGCACGTCCTGGCGTGCAATGTCACTCCTGTACATGCCAGCTGGCAACGGTGCCCATCTAATGCCAACTCCAGCAAATCAAGAGCAACACCCGAGAATGACAGCCAAGGCCCTACACGTTATTAACTGTTTTCATGGGCTTCCCACGCAGAAGGCTGTGATGAACTGATGGTTATGACTGTGGGTAGATACCAGAAACCAGAAGGGAAAAAGCTGGGTCCATCTATACTTGAATTAACTCCTTTTAATTAATTTTAAGGATTAGGATATGATAATGTACCCCAGTTAGCAAAACTCACATCAATTCAACCCTCTTAGAATAGCTTTTTTAAAAACCTGAAGTGGCCGAAACTAGTTTGGCTCAGTGGCTAGAGCATCGGCCTGCGGACTGAAAGGTCCAGAGTTCGATTCCGATCAAAGGCATGTACCTTGGTTGCAGGCACATCCCCAGTAGGGAGTGTGCAAGAGGCAGCTGATCGATGATTCTCTCATCAATGTTTCTAACTCTCTATCCCTCTCTCTTCCTCTCTGTAAAAAGTCAATAGAATATATTTTAGAAAATAAATAAATAAAAAACCTGAAGTGTTCATATTAATTCCCCCAAAGTCCTCCCTAATTCTAAGACGTTATAACCAAAATGATCACAGACTTTCCTAACAATGAAGGTCACATTTATGGCGGGGGAAGTTGCGATTTGTAATGTGTCAGACACAAACCTGACAGTGCACCAGGGCTGGTTCTCGGCGGCGGCAGCATGAGGAATAATGTCCTCCCCGCCCCCCGCCCCCCACTCCCAGACCTGGCACGTGTCCTCCCAGGGCGGACAGGGCCTCCCAGAGGGATGAGGGTCCTAAAGCAGGAGGCCGTCCTGGACCAGCCAGGTGGGCCCAATGCAACCACAGGCGAGGAGAGGGAGGGAGGCGCCGAGGGGTCCGAGAGGAGAGGGGCAATGGAAGCAGCGGGCTCGGACAGGTTTCTGAGGACGAGCCACGCTGGCTTTGAATGGGAGGGAGGAGGCACAAGCCAAGGAACCCACGTGGCCCCAGACACAGAGAAAGGCCAGGGAAGGGTCTCCCTGGAGCCTAAAGACACCCAGTCCTTGGTTTGGGGACTTCTGACCTCAGGATAATAAACCTGGTGCTAGTATCTTAACATAGGCATCACTCACTGATGGAACCAACGCTGACGGATCAGGAGGATGCAGCAGGAACGGGCTGAGAAGCTGGGGCAGAGGGAGAACGGCCCCTCTAAGCGAGACGGCACAGAGCCAGACCACAGGCTCCGGCAGAAACAGGAGTTCCACCCCTATGGCACCTCCTCATGCGGTAACAACACAACCGCGAGGGGAACCGTGCTATTCAAGGCCCTGCTGTACCCTTTTTACGTTCCTTTTTTAACAAGTAGCTTTATCGTAGCAAAACCCTGATTTTAAAAAAAAGGTGACTGAAATGGTAAGTGATGCTGATTCTACCTGAATTCTAAAGGCACCTGGTTTTTGTGAGCAGAAGTGTCCCGTTCCTTTCCTTGCCAAAACTAACTCTTACACTGCCAGCCTACACACGTGCGTGCCCATAGGCGGGCACCGTGCACACGCATGTGTGTGCACACACCTAACTCTTCTGCTAATTCCGTGTGGGATCCCCAGTCTCACCTCTGTCCACCTGGGACTCCAGCTGGTCCACAGACGCCATGGTGGGCGCGAGCTGGAGCTCGCTGGAGACGATGGTGAGGGCCCAGGGGGAGGCGCTCAGCAGGTCCGTCATCAGCAGGAAGGGGATGTCGGCATACACTCTCCCCAGGTGCTCAAACTGTCACGAAGGAAGACAGGGTGAATCCATCTTATTTTTTCCGTTCATCTCTATAACCTAAATGATTCCCAATCTGCTTCACAGGGACATACCTTCGTAGAAACGAATTTAACCGCTACATCGAACGGGAAGACGGTTTCTATCGTTACGGTTTCATCCTGCAGGAAGATGTGAAAGGCACATGCAATGGTGTTCTAAATCGTAAGCATATGTAAAGTTTTCAGAGCAGAAGGCACACCAAACAGTCTAAATAAACAGTCCCAACGTATGTAGCAAGAAGCGATGATTGCCCCTTAGATTCTTGTAAAAATCCATGTGGAGACCAGACCCTTTTTCTAATAAATTAACCCGTGTGTCACCATCACACTGAGAAGCGCCTTCTTGCGCGTTGTTTATGTCAGGCCCCAGTGAGGGGGCAGGGCAGGCATGGCCGCCATCCTGCCATAGGAGCAGAGGTCAGGAAGACACTGGCTGGCTCAGACCACAGAGCCCGCGGTGCCAAGCACCGAATCTGGCTCTTCTGTCGCCTCGACTCAAGACGAGTAAAAGAGCAAGAACGATAACACAGTGTGAGGCAGCGTTTAATCACTGCACCTGTAAAAGGCAATGCTCAGAACTCCAGGAAACACGGTGCCGCTGTTACCGCCGCGCGAAGGTGAGACGGGCACGTGGCTGGGAAGTGACCACGGCAGAAACGGAACCAGATCGGACCCTGGAGCCTGACCGACCACATGCTCCATCTCCTCCGAGCGCTGCACAGAACTGTAACATTCTGATTTTACAGATGAGGAAACAGAGGCCAGAGAAGCGACATGGCTCGCCTGAGCTCCCAAGCCAGGAGGCAATGCTGAGACAGCACCCTCACCGGCTGACTCAACATCCAGGGTGCATCCGGTTACATCCCGCTAGGCCAGGAATGCTCAGCAGTGTGCCGCAAGCATTGTTTAAAACATGCAACACCCGACTACTTAGTCAGGGGCACTGACCCACTTCCCTCAGATTGAAAAATTTAAAAATTGCCGAAGCCAGTGTGGCTCAGTGGTAGAGCATCGGCCTGCGGACTGAAAGGTCCCAGGTTCGATTCCGGTCAAGGGCATGTACCTTGGTTGCGGGCACATCCCCGGTAGGGGGTGTGCAGGCGGCAGCTGGTCGGTGTTTCTCTCTCATTGATGTTTCTAGCTCTCTAGCCCTCTCCCTTCCTCTCTGTAAAAAATCAATAAAATATATATTTTTTTAAATTTAAAAATTGATGTTTCTAACTCGCTCCCACTCCCTTCCTCTCTGAAACCAATTTTTAAAAAAGATAGGCGGACGCTCTATCCACTGAGCAAAACCAGCCAGGGCGGGATGAGACTTTTAACAGCGCGTTCCATGCCTTCCTCCCTCCTGATTTTCTTGGGAGGGTTTTGCCTCCCAGTAACTTACAGAGAGCCCACTGCCTAGACTCTGCAGTGACCAGACGACAAACCCCCAGGTAACCAGGCCAACCCCCCTGCGGGGCTGAGAAGCCGGTTTCTAGAAAACGCTGAGACAACCAGCTGCCAGGAGTAAGACACTAAATACCAGTTTTCCACTAACAGACGTGAGCATTACATAAAACACGGTTAAGTCTACAGAAAAAAAAATGCCCCCCCCCCCATCTCTATAAACAGAAAGCAGACCACGAAGAATTCCATCCGATGGACAGCAGCTGCCTCTGGTCACTCCTCGGCGTGCACTTACCCAACCAACTTGCCTAAGAGCCTATTTTCATAGAAAAATATCTCAGAAGGGAAACCTTCCTCCAAAACTCCCGACGTATGAGCCAACTCACCGATTGTATCTGGTGTGTGACTAGCAGACAGTTTAAACTCTCGAGATCTGTGTGCACAAGTGCTCAAACCTTTTGATTCTCTATGTGAGAAGCCATGCCGGCCAATTTCCTAATGTTTGGGCAATGAATGCCTCCTGTACTGTTTAGGATCAATTTCAGTGAGAAAAACAAATCAACCGATTTTCATGAAAATCTGAAACAGACTACTAGCACCTGCTTTTTGACAAGTAAACGGAAACAACACAGCGCCTCCAGAAGGAGCCACGAAAAACCAGACCTTGTGGCACTTGCAGACAATTTCCTTGTCTTCAATAGTCGTCGTGATCAGGTAGGAAACATACACGAGGAACATTCTGGAACCCACTGTCCCACAGCGGATGTATAATGTTTTTTCCAGCTGTAACAGAATAAAAATATTTTAATTTAATTACTATTACACATTTCCACCTGACATATTAGGGTGTCCCCCAAAATGTAGACACACATTCTGAATAATTATAAAGGCAGTGATTATTTAAAATACATTTTCAAAATTGAGCTATCAACCGTCAAAGCGCGCATACATTTTTGGGGGACACCCTGTTTATTTGGGGATAACGTCCCGACATTTACCACAGCAACTGGTTAAATGCTTGAACCCTTTCCACAGGCTGTTCCTGCGGTGTCAGAGTGGGATCTTTACTACGCCATCTTTTCATCACCATGCCCAGCTCCTCAAGAAATCTTTGTGTTTGGCTTGGAATCAAGTTATTTCACTAAGCTACACACACACACACAGTGTTATTTAATATTACTTAGTTCTTCTGTCAGGTAACTAAGTCTCCGTATCACGGTCATTTGTTCTAAAACCCCTTGTATAAAAGCTGAAGACATTTACACATTTAAGTGTGAAGACGCCAAGTCCCATGTCCCGCCTCGGGAAACGCTCTGAAACGCTGAGACTCGCTCCATTTACAGACGAGCTAGCGCCCTCCCCCGGCCGGTCCCTGGTCACCTGCTCCCCGGGGCGCAGGTCCTCCACGGGAACGTCGGTGAGCAGGGCCGGGCAGGACTCATCGCACAGCTCTGTCCCGCGGAGCGTCACCTGCGTTTTCTGAGTCAGATTGGCATCCTGCCCTGAAAGGGTTTGCACTGTCTTAGAGTCCAGAGAATTCAGAGCTTGTCCTAATTATTTAAAATACATTTTCAAAACTGAGCTATCAACTGTCAAAGTGCGCATACATTTTTGGGGGACACCCTGTGTATTTGGGGATAACGTCCTGACATTTACCACAGCAACTGGTTAAATGCTTG
Organism: Pipistrellus kuhlii; assembly: GCF_014108245.1. Taxonomy (NCBI): domain Eukaryota; kingdom Metazoa; phylum Chordata; class Mammalia; order Chiroptera; family Vespertilionidae; genus Pipistrellus; species Pipistrellus kuhlii. The sequence continues at coordinate 182,261,111 of NW_023425529.1, forward strand.
AACACAGAGTGCAGTGCGTCGTGACCACACGTCAAACGGACCTCCCGGGTTTATGTGCACTAACACTGGCTGAACGGAAAGGCGTGCTCACCGGGCTTCAGACCCGCCATGAGCCTCACACCAAACGGACCTCCCGGGTTTATGTGCACTAACACTGGCTGAACGGAAAGGCGTGCTCACCGGGCTTCAGACCCGCCATGAGCCTCACACCAAACGGACCTCCCGGGTTTATGTGCACTAACACTGGCCGAACGGAAAGGCGTGCTCACCGGGCTTCAGGCCCGCCGTGAGCCTCACGTCGCGGACCGGGGTCTTCTCGTGGGACTGCACCGTCACCACCAGCCGGTACATCTCGTTGGTCAGGGCGGGCGGGTCGTGCCGCAGGTGCACAGAGATGTTGGGGACTCTGGAGATGACCCTGTGGGGGAACCGCCGCTGAGGGCCTGGCGCCTCGGAAACCACCGAGTCCCACGGAGACGCCCGCGAAAGGAGCCCGCCGGCAAGCCGACTCACATGGTGCTGGCCTGCACGAGCACGCTGTCCCAGTGCACCTCGCTGTCTGGGAGCCTGGGCCGCCGTCTGAAGGAGCGCGAGGCCTGCAGGGCTTCCTGGGCGGAGGCGGCGTCTCCCCCTCCGCCCTGCCAGCTCAGCACCACGCACCTGCCCGCCTCATGGCCCAGGACCAGGTCCACGGAGGTGATCTGAGAGGAGGCGGCGTGTCAGCACGGCCAGCTCGCTCTGGGTGTCGCCAGCCCCTCTCCACAAATCCCACCGGAGACGGCTGGTCTGTGGGGTTCACGCGGACGCCCGGGTGCGAGAGAAGTCAGACTCCCGCTGCCCTGGCCGGGCGGCTCAGCCGGCTGCAGCGTCGTCCCGTACACAGGGCGGGGTACACACCGAGGTTGCAGGTTTGATCCCCAGCGATCCAGGTGCAACCAAACTGGTGGATGTTTTCCCCTCCCCTCCTCTCTCTCCCCCTCCTCTCAGGGAAACCAAGTAAAAAGGAAACCACAGAGAAACTTGCCATGAAGTCTTACCATGGCCACTGAGGAGCTGGGACACGGCTAACACTGGGTTTAAAAATCTTTGCCTTTAAGCAGAGAATCACCTGACTTTTTAGCTATGACTCTGACTGCCATGGTTTCAGCACCTGGCACAGTGCCTGATCTAACAGGTACATAAGTAGTGGTTGCTGAGTGAAATAAACCAATGTTTTTGATAACCATTAATATATTCACAACCTCATTCCACACATTTTTCCTGAAGACATCTGTGGTATTAGCAATGATATTCTTTACTAATTGAACAAACGCTCCTTTCAACTAAATCCACCAGCAATATACTCAACATAACATTGTTAATTATGATTTACGTCTAGTAGGCTTCCTTAGGTACCGTGTAAAAAATATGTAAGTAGGGATTTAGTCAAAATCCTGAAGATTCCTTTTAAATGAATACACAAAATCTCTGGATATTGGATAATAATAAATTCAAAAGACTCATAGGAATTATTATGGGAGTATTGGTAGTACAGTCTAAAGCTTCCATCTTGGAAAGGGTCCCAAGTTGACAGCCAACTATTCTCATTCAAGCCTTGGAAAGCATGCACTTAATGAGTGCTTACTGCATACCAATAACTGTTACAAGCAATTTACATTAGCTAACTCATTTAATGCCCACGAAACACTAAGAGGTAGGTCCTATTATTACCCCCATTTTACATGTGAATAAATTGAGACACAAACAAGTCAAGAAACTGCCCAGGGCCACAAGCTAATAAGCTGGAGTGTTGAAATTTAAACCCACATAGTTTGGCTTCAGAGTTTATGCTCAATAAAACATTACTTTCATTGTATATGCCTGAAAGGCATTTGAATTATCTATATTGAAAGAATCCTTTAAAAAAAAAAAAAAAATATATATATATATATATATATATATATATTATATATATCTTCCTTTTTATCTTTAAAATATGCAATCAGCAATGTTTCAACATCAAAATGATTGAATTGTCACATTATACAAAATACAATTGCTATATTATATATGTTTTGTTTATAATTCCTTAAGGGATTTGTCACTATTAAAAAATAAGGTTGGTCTCATGTGCTAACAGGAAATGACGTCTAACATACACTATGAGCTAGAACAGCCAACCACTGAATACCGGGCATGTATCTCAGTGAAAGGAAACCCCCAACCAGTATGAATGGTTTTCCCTTAGCAAGTCCAGGTGGCAGACTTTCTTACTTAATAAACATCTACATCACTTCAATTTTCTCCGGCATACACATATACTTCTATCATTCAAAATCTCTCAAATAAATTTCATAACTAACCTCAATTTTCTTTCCCACATCTTCAGTTTTTGCAATAAATTTGAATACAAACTTCCTCGTTTTACCAGGAACTAAGCACATCTTCCCCTGAGACAAGTTTTCTAAAACTTCACTTGCTTTGGATGCTTCCTGGATCACACAGGACTGGTTGTATTCCTGAAAAAGAGGACAGCGAGAGCCACCGGTGGTTCACAAACATCACACGTCACGCTGTGCTCGCACTGCACGCCGAGGGAGCTGGCGCTGCTTGCTGGGCTGCCTCCGCCACACGGAAGCAGAACACAGGGCTTTTGGGGAAGGGAGATTTATGCAGAGCAGGCGCCTACCCCCGCACCGAGACCAGGCTGCAGTGTCCGTCTGGGCTTTCACTCTCTGTGCGCTCACTGCACTGCAGCCTCCCGTATACCTGCTCGCACCTCTGCTATTTCCCACACAGAGGCTTCCAGTTCTGTCCCGTTTCCCTCACCAGAAGTTCACATCCATACCATAGGGCAGTTGTCGGCAAACTCATTTGTCAACAGAGCCAAATACAACAGTACAACCATTGAAATTTCTTTTGAGAGCCAAAAACCGACTTCTGCGCATGGGCCACGAAGTTTCAATCGCACTGTATGTGCGTGCCCGCACGTGGGAGAGCCACACTCAAGGGGCCAAAGAGCCGCATGTGGCTCTCGAGCCACAGTTTGCCAACCACTGGCCTAGGGGGTAGTTTCAGGAGACCCAGATTCAGCACATCCAGCTGCACGCCCACCGCCCACCTGTCTTCCCACAGCGGCTCCTCTTCCCGATGCGCCAACGCAGACCCACCCCATATAAACCCGGGGACGCACCACTCCCACCCAGTCCTCAGATGCCAAGAGCGCCCAGGAGCTGCCTGCAGCCCCGCAGGTGGAGTGTCTTCTCAGAAAACTCCTACAGGCTATGTCGTTGCCTTCCCTCATTTTCATTTCCAATCCATGCTTCTGAAATCTAAGACCGAGCCCACTATGTTTCCTGTGACCTGTATCTTGAATTTCAAATAACACATGTTCAGAATATAACCTAACGTAAAAGTAATTGCTTTACATTTTAATATTCTCATTAGTTTTTCATTATAGAATTATCTAATAAAGGATAGAAATAGGATAGTAGGATAAGAGCAAAGTGAAATACGAGTCTCTATACTGACTCTAATCCCAGATTTTGAATATTTCCTGGTGAGCAAAACAGTTAGTTACCGGTCCTGTGGGCTCAGGTTGTAGAAAGGAAAACAAGTCCTTACTGAACAACCCCACAGTGAAGCCACGGCTGTGGCAAGCCCTCATTCTCTGTCCTTTATCAACACTGGGGAGCCCAGACTATTGAAATGCCTCGCATCCCTCACCTCCCATCATTGGCATCCTACCTCTCCTATCCTCACAGGAAGGTCAGGTGCGCCAGGGGCGGCCTCTGCCTGCCTTCATCGGCAGCCTCCGTTTGGTTTCCATAACGTTTCTCTCCCTCTGTTTTGTTACTGGAATAAAATGTCTTAAAGCTTTTGTTTTAAAATTCTCAAACATTTACAGGTTCACCATGATATCAAGAATATTGTAATTCTCAGTAAGTGCTTACTGGTTAAAGGCACCAGACACTCCCTGGGTGACCTGAGGCAATTATCTGCTAAGTGAGCTTCTAGCTGAAAGTGAGAACGTAGCACTTGACTCCGTCCCACCTTGCTCACACATGTGGGAAATATGTGGGAAATACAGCGGACCCCCTGCTGCAGAGCGAAGCTGCTGACAACGCCTCGGCTACTCAAGAAGGTGACAGTGCCCTGACCGGTTTGGCTCAGTGGACAGAGCGTCGGCTTGCGGACTCAGGGGTCCCAGATTTGATTCCAGTTGGGGGCGTGTACCTTGGTTGTGGGCACATCCCCAGTGGAGGGTGTGCAGGAGGCAGCTGATTGATGATTCTCTCTCATTGATTTTTCTAGCTTTCTATCTCTCTCCCTTCCTCTCTGTAAAGAAAATCAATAAAATATATTTTTTTAAAAAGGTGCTCGTGTGAGCTTGGGGAAGGACGTGGAGGAGCGCCAACTCACGCACTGACTCTTCATTTACATCCACCCCCTCAACTTCTGTAACATCAGGCACCTGGCAGCTTAATAATGAGAAACTGTACCAATGCTATGTGCAGAGCGAGTGGTTTTGAAAATTACACTCATTCTGAAGATATCTTATTTGGAATTCAATTACATATTACAAAAATGTATAGACCAAAGTTCTTAAGATGTCATAAGCATGGAGTGAAAAACAAAAATCAATAGTAGGAAAAATATTAAATCTGAATTACGTTGAGAACTACTATACACATTGTTTAATTTCCTACAAAACCATTAAGACCTACAGCTCACTAAGCTCACGTTCTCTGATGTACGGAGGCATCAGTAGGGTTCACACGCCGTGAGGCCCGTTAGCGGGCCCCGTTACCTGGTTATTGAAGCTGACGCAGAGCTTAGAGAACCGGATGGGATGCGGACAGTCAGCCTTCAGGTAAATGTCGAACTGCACGGGAACATCGACGTGGAAGCTGGGGGCGTGGAACTTGGCTTTGCATTGCACTGGAAAGAAACAGAGGCCGAGTCCACACCCGCACACCCGGCCGCACATCCTCCTCCGTGGCGAGGACCTCCCACAGCGCATCCCTCACCGGCCGGCACGGGAAGTGCGTCCATGCACACAAAGGGAACTCACGTTTTAAAAACAAACCAAATTTAAGTAAACTACAGTTCCGAAACAAGCACTAATTTTAAAAACGTCAGTGCTCCTGAAATGTAACCAACAGAGCATTTTAAAGGAAAAGAACCATTTTGTTACTTTTAATTTCGTCCAAAATACCTACCCTAGACAGTAAAGCACATGTGTTTTAGATAACTTTAAAATGTGTTTCAAATAACATCTGAGCTATAAATGAACAAAGTAAATTTAAGACATAAACTATTTAAAATTTTGATCATCCATGGGGGAAAATAAATAAAATTAGTGTATTTATAAAATGACTATACTTTGAAAAATTCTTTGATTTTTGTCATTATTATTCTGCACCTATTCATATTGTAGAAATAAGGATAATTTCCCTATAACACCGCAGGCGCTGGCCACCCACCAAACGGCACGAAGTCCTGCACTCCGATGGTGAACACGTTGCTGCCGGCCAGCGAGATCCGGTCCGCCCACAGCTTCTGGGCGGTTTTCACGGCGGCGCCATCACAGTCCGGCTCGGGCTCGGGGCTTTCGTTCTGCACAACACAGAGTCAGACCCCAGCTCAGCTGGTCACAGACACACACGTGCCGGGACCAGATCCAAGCACACAGCCCCGGAGCTCGCTCTACACGGAGAATTCCAACCCACCATTAAAACGTTTATGAGGTTCTTCTCTATCCGAGACTTCTGGTCATCTTTCAGCGTTGAAGCTAACGTGAAGAAAGAGAAGAAAAAACCAGAACATAAGACCGCCCCCACCGAAGGCACAAAAACATTGCAGAGTAACTGTCTCTGCTAAGCACGATGCCAGAAAACTGACAGCTTTCTGAAGTGAACCCCAACGCTTTACACACTTGCACTGACGTCTACGGGAAACTTATTTTAGGACAAGTCTTAAAGAAGCTACAAGTCCCTCAGCTATTTCAGTTCCACGAAAGATAAGAATGCCTTCACTGTGCAGTGACCTGTGCACAGCAAGCGTACTACCGAATATCTGGCATAATTATTCTCCCCATTTTCAGCGGCTTCAGGTTGCTGAATAACTTTAAAAACTTAGAATGTAACGGGAAGCACAGCACGTTACCCCTTCCAAGGAGTTCTAGGGAATAGGTAATGTAGTCCTTCAACTGGGCCATCAGGTAGGAACACTTGAGAGCTGTCGTGAGTATGGACGTGAGCAGAGTCCACCAGCCTTCGGTCCGGTAATCACACATCACATAGTCCAGCAACCTGGAGACGATGGAGACAGGCTGAGCAGCTTCACAGGACAAAGGGAGGAGGGGGTTTGGGGGGGGGGGGGGTGAGGGGAGAGACAGTTCTGGGAGAAAACAAAGTGCCCAAACTTCAGAAAATCTTACTGAAATAATTTAACAAGTATTCTCATATTTAGCTAACTCTGAGGCTCCTTAAGACTTTGAAAAGGATTGTTTGAACTAGTAGATAGTACTTGAAAAAAATCACAGAAATGGAGTTTAATAGAAGATAAGTAGAGAAATTTTAAATCCTTCAGTACAAATTTCTAATTGTGCTGTAAGGTAATCATAATACTTGTAAAAGTACAGTGAAGGGGGATTGGGGGGTAATACGGGAATAAGGACACCTATGTAACACCTTAATCAATCAATAAATTAAAAATAAAAATGGAAAAGATAAATAAAAATACAGTGAACATGACTCACTTCAAAGCTTTGGTGTAATCCTTTGCATAGTAATATTCCTCTCCCATCTGGACCACTACACAGGAAGAAAGATTGGATGTACATAATTTAGTACATAAAAAGCATTCCAATTGATGAAACTGTGGCATGTCATGGATACATACTGAGATGACTTTTCATTCTCGGACACTTGTACTTCTTAAACTGCGCAACAGCATTGCTCAGAAGAGTTATTATTATTTCCTGTTAGAAAAGATAGTGAGACATTCTAACAAAAATAACTTGAATACTATAAAAAGTAGTTGGCCCTGGGGAAAAACTCACCGAGTGAACCACATTTCTCTCCTTCAGCTGAATGGCAAGAATTCCCACCTTCTCTTTTTCAGGATCCGAAAGGTCAAAACCTGCATTGGGTAGGACCCAACCCATTTTAGTCAGCACACCGAACACAGCTCCTCCACTGAAGAGGGGTGTGCACACTCCTGAATCCTTACTTCAATATAACCCATTTACAATTCTTAAACATTCTAGAACTTTAAAGATTGCAACTTCTCTGTGACCTCTGTTCCAAAGAGAACATCGCTGAGCTCAGGGTTCTCAGCCAAGTGGAATCAACCACTTTGAGAAGAACACCACCATCGTCCTCTAGACAGAATATCCTTCCTGGAGACGGAAGTAAATAATTTCTCAATACTTGCCACAGAAATTGCTCCAATGGAATTAAGTTTGCATAAAACACACACAAAAAAGATGCAGAGAAATTATTTTTGAGGCGATACAAATGCTGTTTTAAAATATCAAACAAATCATTAAAGTTACGACAACAGATGTCCAAATACTTTAATCCTATCCCATTTTTAATTTTAAATTATTCTCAAAGGTAGGAATACAAACAAAACATTCTAAAAACTGGGAAAAAATTTAAAAAGTATTTTAAAAACACTCATTTTCACCTCAACAATTTGCTCTGCCTAAGGCAGCCAAGAGGAACGCTATAGAGTGATCTTTGCCTCCTGGGGCTGAGAAGGGAGGAGGGGAGGAGCTCACTCAGTACTCCTTGCCGCCAGGACCGCTGTCCGTAGAAGTCCAGAGCACCTGTCTGTGTTTCCAACGGGTCAGGGCTGGGATACGTCACCGCGGCCTGCGAGGGAACACACAGCCTGAACAGGAGTCCCTGTGACCACACACACCAGCTCTCCCTCCGTGACAGAGCAGGTGTGTACAAACACAGACACCAGCCCACTCCAATACCAGTGAGGCGCTGCTGACATACCCCCATCTTCAGAGAAGAAAACTGACTTCTGGTGGAAATAAACGGATGCCGCTGTATGAATGTAAACGCACGCACCCACACACCCACCATGTGCTTATTTTAAAGGTGCTTATGTAAGGTGACCAGACGTCATGCTTTGGCGGGACAGTCCCGATTCTTAACAATCTGTCCCGCATCCTGCAGCATTTTAAAAAGTCCCGATTTTTGGAAAGATTCTTTTTAAAACACCACGAGATGCGGGACAAATTGTTAAAAATTGGGACTGTCCTGCCAAAAGCGGGACATCTGGTCACCTTATGCTTATGGGAAATCGTTATTTGAATATAATCATCCAAGAGAAAGGTAAAATGAATTGTCAAGTTTAAGAAACGATGCAATCTGAAACATAAAGTCTCGGATTCTTAGGAGTCCTCCCGAGGGGGAACCTCGGAAAGAGAAAGGAGCACAGAGGCATCCGCTCCAGCTGGTCAAAGTGGTGCTCACGTCTGCTGGGCCCTTCCAGCTCCCACAGCCGTGCGCACAGAAACGGGACGCTGGCCTGACAGCGTGGCCCAGGCTGCCTGTGGCTTTTATTTTAGTTTTCTCTTGTCTAAATCACCAGCTTATTGACCACCTAAGCCAGTTCTTCTAAGAAAAACTTCTAATTCCCAGGCGAAATGGAGTATTCAGGCTAAAACGGAAAATGATTACAATTCCTGAAATAGCCAAAACCGGTTTGGCTCAGTGGATGGAGCATCAGCCTGTGGACGGAAGGGTCCCGGGTTCGATTCCGGTCAGGGGCATGTGCCTTGGTTGCGGGCACATCCCCGGTGGGGGGTGTGCAAGAAGCAGCTGGTCGATGTTTCTCTCTCATCGATGTTTCTACCTCTCTATCCCTCTCTCTCTTCCTCTCTGTAAAAAAATCAATAAAATATATTAAAAAAAACACACACACAAAAAAAAACAAAACACACCAATTCCTGAAATATAAAAAGCCAATTCTATTCAAAGGCTTGGGAAAAAATGACGCACACCATTTAGTTTATCTTCTTTCAAGAGAAGAGGAATCAACTTCGGGGGTCAGTAACTTACTTCGTGGCTGCAGAGGGTTTTTGCGAGCTGCTTCCGCTCCTGGGCATAGTACGCTGCCTGCTGGTAATAGAAACCGGGATTCTGAGTTTGAATAGCTGTCAACCCTAACTTAATAGCTTCATCAAATAAATCTCCAAAGGCCTGGAATCTTAAAGAAAGAAAAAAAAAATCAAGAAATAAAAAAAGAATGAAAAAGCAAAAGCTTACTTTTATAATTATTCATCCTGGAACCGTCCCCTCACCCGGCTGGATTAAAATAGTGCTACTGACGAACCATAAGTGAGTAGGACTTCCTGCGTAACTACTAATACACACTAATCAATTATGGGTAACAGATTCTGTACCTAAGTCCACTCTTCTGAGCTGCAAGCCTTTACAATATCCTCCCAAACCAGATGCCAGCATAGCTGCCACCATCAGATACATCCTTGACACTGGGGACAACTTCATTTTAGCAATTTTTAAACATGGGTCTCAAGTAGGAAGTTCCATGTCAATAGAAATTTTGTGTTGTTCGCTGCTATATTCTCAGTACCTAGACACATGTTAGAATCTCAATAAATATATACTAAACTAGCGGTCTGGTGCACGACATTCATGCACTGGGGGAGGGGAGAGAAAGGGGGTCTCCCTCAGCCTGGCCCGCGCCCTCTTGCAGTCCGGGACCCCTTAGGGGACAGCCCGGGGAGCAGGCCTAAGCCGGCAGTCGGACATCCTCTAAGGTAGGGTTGTCGAACTCAATCAGAGAAGGGGCCAAAATCTATAATCCAGCCTAAATCGCGGGCCGAATGGTTTACTGAACAGTCATAAACTGTCATTGTGATGGAAACGCAGCGGAGCGCAGTGATGACAGCGCGGTGCGGGCCACATTGCAAGGCCTGGCGGGACGGATTTGGCCCGCGGGCCTTGTGTTTGACACATGTGCTCTAAGGGGTCCTTGGTGCTGCTGCAGAGGCGGGAGAGGGTCTCCCCCTGTGGGAACGCACTGACCATCAGGGTGTAGCTCCTGCATTGAGCGTCTGCTCCCTGGTGGTCACAGTGAACAGTCTTTCCGCTGTTCGGTCACCTTGCATATTACTCTTTTATTATATAAGAGGATTACTAGAAACATACTTATGCAAGACCATTTAAAAACCTACTTACTGACAAAAATCTTAGTTCAATTTAAATCAAAGTCCATGCCAATTCTAGCCCTCATATCACACGTATTTTTTAAGTTGTTGACAGTATTACAAATGTCTTCCATTTCCCCCATCCCAAGTATTTAAAAAAAAAGACATTCTAAGAGTACAACTGGAAACATACTGTTTAGACATCCATGCAGCATGCTCAAAGGCCAACTCCGCGCTTCCGATTTTTTTCTTGCACAAGTCGATGTGTTTTCGGAACTGAGCAATTGCATCCAATGGGGTGTTGTGTTGAAAACACAGTCTACAGATCTGCAAAATGTAAAGTCAACCCAAAAAGAAAATCAAAGTCTGAAGGCACATTCATTTTACATGAAAAGACGTAAACATAGAGACTAACTTTCAAAGACTGTGGAGCTTCCTTCTCTTAAGTTCTTGGAGATAGAATCTATTTTCTCTATGACAAGGGCTATGCTAAAACCAGAGGTTATGCCCCTTTGACAAATGAATAAAATTACTCAGTATCATACTGAGTCTATTCTATGCCTTAGAAAAAAGCCTGGGGTTATTATTTATATTAACCAGTCACTTATTTCTGAGTTGTTTCCAATCTTTTCCTACTTCAGGATGCAATAAATACCGTATCCTCATATGTATGATTTGCAAATTAGCACACATGTCAGATAAATTTCCTGAAATGGAATTGCTAAGATCAAAGACAACATCCACTTTAAACTTGTACACTCATTGAAAAACATTTTCTATGGAAGCTGGGCCAATTTACCCTTACAGAAACAATAAAGTTACCATCTGCCCTCACATCACCAACACAGTGCCAGCCATCTTTAAAATACTGAGTGTGGGAAGATCAAGAATCAAATCAAACAGCTCTCACCTGCCTTCTGGGGGCATCAATCCTACCGTACATAAATTTAAAATGCGTAAATAATATGAATAAAAGTTTCCACTATGGTGAATAGTTACACTTTTCCTATGGCTATGCATTAAACCAAGGAAGCCTGACATGGTTCTAACATGTTAAACCTTTTAAAATTCAATAATATAGGCATTTTTCTTCTCTCTCCTTCCTGCTCCCACTTAAAAACAGACAAAGGACCCCCTTAGAACTCGGACACCCATAAACTCAAAACCAAGCATGGCCATTAGGCTGCTAAGCACTAGGCGTCCTTGAGATAAGGACATAAAAGAGGTGCATTATTAACCTAATACTTTTTAGAACAAGCAGCTGATTTGGTTTGCAAATTTAAAAAAGACAATGCGATACTTAAAAACCAATTTCCTTTACATGGAATTAGAACTCTCACCTTGTAGTTTATAAATCCTGCCATAGTCTTAATTTCCAGAATATTAGTTTCATGGGCTCTCAATTCATGTACAAGATTGTAGGCGGTCCGATAATTCCTAAGAGAAACACGAGGAAAGAAATTAAATATGCTATAAGTTAATTTTAAGAAAAGATTCCCAAGAGCAACATTATTAAAAATAACAGAGAGAATGGAGTCAACATTTCTTAGCACACAACAGCTCAATGACATATACATATTAAGCTCCGATTTCCTGAAAAATGGTATATGGATTAACAACATGTGAGCCCTAGCTGGTTTGGCCCAGGGAATAGAGCGTCTGCCTGTGGACTGAACGGTCCCAGGTTCAATCCCGGTCAAGGGCACATGCCCAGGGTATGGGCTTGATCCCCAGTAGGGGACGTGCAGAAGGCAGCCAATCAGTGATTCTCACTCATCATTGATGTTACTATCTCTTTCTCCCTCTCCCTTTCTCTCTGAAGCCAATAAAATATATTTAATAATAATAATAACAATGTCTGAGAAGCTCCAATGACTTTTCATTAAAACAGTACCATCACCTGCCCTTTGCTCTGTCATTAACACCTGTCAATAACTGAAAGGAAAAGTTGAAAAACTAAAGAAAAGTGGAAAATTGTCCAGAATTACATTTAAAAATGAGCATTATTGCGCAGCCAGTGTGGCTGAGTGGTTGGGTGTTGACTTATGAACCAGGTCACAGTTTGATTCCTGATCAGGGCTCATGCCTGGGTTGTGGGCTCGATCCCCAGGAGGGGGCATGCAGGAAGTAGCCAATCAATGATTCTCTCTTATCATTGATGTTCCTAAATCTCTCTCCCTCTCTGAAATCAGTATTTGCTTTTAAATTAGCATTGTTAAAAAATAAGTTATTTCTGCCGAAACCGGTTTGGCTCAGAGGTAGAGCGTGGGTCTGGGGACTGAAAGGTCCCAGGTTCGATTCCAGTCAAGGGCATGTACATTGGTTGCGGGCACATCCCTGGTGGGGGGCAGGGAGGGGTGTTTAAGAGGCAGCTGGTCGATGTTTCTCTCTCATCGACGTTTCTAACTCTCTCCCTCTCCCTTCCTTTCTGTAAAAAATCAATAAAATATATATATTTTAAAATAATAATAATAAGTTATTTCTTAAAAGCCTCACACAAACTTCTCAAACAAATAGAACTGTACTAGGAAAGAAGGTGTTACCAAGACAGCAGGTCAATAGCTTTGAAACCCAAGTGTCTGTACGAGGTAAGTGGGTATCACTGTCTCGGGAGCAGGCTGGAGGGGAAATGAGAATTCCAGGCGGCGGCGCCGAGGGAGCGCGTGGGACACAGGAGAGCGCCTGGTAAAGGAGCCTCCCCTGAACGCGACCGTCAGGAGGAAACTCGGTCTTCTCCAGAGAAAACGCTCCTACCGCTTCAGGTGGCCCTTTTCTTCCCAGGCGTGTTTTTGGACAGAATTGGAATGGAAGGTTTTTAACTAATACCCTGGATTCAAAATACACTACAGTGAGGCCAGCTATAATTATCTGAATTTGTTGAGATTTAGAGAACACAATTTGGTACTTACCACCTCAATAATAACACACACAAAAAGAGGTTTCTGCAATATTCCTCTGAATAACAGACGTACTCTATTTTTATTTATTTCTCTGCTAGAGGCCCGGTGCATGAAATTCGTGCTCGGGGGGAGAGGGGGGGTGCCCTCAGCCCAGCCTGCACCCTCTCCAATCCGGGACCCCTTGGGGGATGTCCAACTGCCAGTTTAGGCCCGATCCCCGGGATCAGGCCTAAACCGCAGTCAGACATTCCTCGCACAATCCTGGACCGCTGGCTCCTACTCACTCACCTGTCTGCCTACTTGGTTGCCCCTAACTACCCCCCCACCCACCCACCAGCCTGATCGCCCCACACTACCTCTATGTATTGGCCTGGTTGCTCCTAACTGCCCCCTGCCAGCCTGGTTGCCCTTACTACCCCCCTGCCAGCCTGGTGGCCGCCAACTGACCCCCCCCCCCTGCCAGCCTGGTCACCCCCAATGCCCCGCTCTGCTGGCCTAGTCGCCCCTCCCTGTCCCCCCTGCCCAGCCCAATCACTCCCAACTGCCCCCCTCCCAGCCTGGTTGCCCCACACAGCCTGCTTGTTCAGTTGTTGGGTCATCTCACACTAACCCCCGCTGCCAGCCTGGTTGTAGGCAACCACCTTGTGAGGGTTAATTTGCACATTACCTCTATATTATACAGGAAGATTTTTCTCCCTGTACACTTAGCCTGTCCTTAACTTTAGAATATACTGCTGTTTTTATCCCTCTGTTAACACTGCCACTGCCAAAGCTAGAAAGAGATCATGTTTTATTAAATTGTGGCAAAGGAATAAAAGGCTTAAGTTCTGCCAAGACATCCCCAACTACTCATCAAAGCTCTAAGCAGAGAATTGAATGAAAAATGATGTTATCGCCGAGACCGGTATGGCTCAATGGATAGAGCGTCGGCTTGGGGATTGAAGGGACCCGGGTTCGATTCCGGTCAAGGGCATGTACCTTAGTTGCGGGCACATCCCCAGTGGGGTGTGTGCAAGAGGCAGCTGATCGATGACTCTCTCTCATTGATGTTTCTAACTATCTCTCTCACTTCCTCTCTGTACAAAATCAATAAAATATATATTTTTTTAAAAATGATGTTATCAACAGGCATTAAAAACTAAAAACCAACTTTAATTAAAATAAAATCATGCCCTAGCAAGTGTGGTTCGACTGGAGCGCTCTCCTGTATACCTCAAAGGTTGCCGTTCGATTCCCAGTCAGGGCACAAATGCAAGCTGCAGGAGGCAACCAATCCATGTTTTCCCTCTTTCTCTGCCTTCCTCTCTATAAAATCAATTAAAATACAAATAAATAAATAAAATCATAGCTTAACTGAATAAGTGCACTATACAACTTAAGTTCATAGTCCGACTTAGATAATGTTTATATGTATATTTAACTTTGGAAGAAAGCAATCTTAATACAAGCATTTTACTGAATACACAAATAAGAAGTAGAAAGTGGGAACATTTTAATATTGTTTCTTTAGGTCATGTCATTTAATGGCAGTAGACCAGAAAGCCTTATAACTCTATGAAATTTACTTACAATAACAGCATTTTTTTTAAATCTAAAAATATTATATTCCACTCATCTCTAGATAAACTAAATACTACATAACTGAATCTAAATCAACATAAACATTTTAAAATTAGTTTGATTGTGATTCAGAAGTTGCCATTAATATTATATTATTAACATCAAGATAAGAAAAATTTAGTTTGACAACTGTTAGAAACTTACTTCAGCGCATTTTGTGTATCCTGTTTCAACTCACTGAAGAAAGCTATTTTAAACTGATGTCTAACAAATAAAAGCTGAAAAAAAATAATAGAAAAAACATCATTACACATATTCTCTTAAAAATATAAAATTTTTAATAATTTTTATTGAGACACAAAAGCATAATATTCAAAATTAAAGTTCAAAAATTATCCCAACAAATAAGTATAGTTAAGGAGGCTATAAAAGTCTATCTACATTTAAGAACAGTAAGGGCAAAAAATACAAAATGAATTAGCTCTTAAATGCTTTAAAAAGTCCTGGTCGGGTTGCTCAATGGTTAGAGCATCAGCCTGCAGACTGAAGGGTTACAGATTCAATTCTGGTAAAGGGCATGTACCTAGGTTGCAGGCTGGATACCCAGCCCCAGTCTGGGCACATTTGGGAGGCAAACAATTGATGTATCTCTCTCATATTGATATTTCTCTCTGTCTCTCTCCCTCCGCCCCTCTCCTTTCCACTCTAAAAACCAATGGGAAAAATATCCTTAGGTAATGATTAACAAAATAAGTAAGTAAATATATGCTTAAAAATAAAAAAACTTTAAAAGTACTGAAGCCCTTTAAAAACATCCAAGACATTCACTATCTCCCTCAAATTAATCAGCTCTAGAATCTTTATTATTTCCTTCTTCAGGGAAAAACACGTACCTGGTGTGTTGTTTTATTCAAAAATTCTTTATGAGATTTCACTCTTCTGATTTCTGTGTAGTAATAGGTCTGTGCATGTTCATAAAAGGCATTTTCTAATCTATTAAAAAAATAGAAAGTTGCTTCTGTGAACTGGACAATGATCACATGACTTGTGAGATAAGTCTACAAAGACAGGCTAAGCTATGATGGGACTCAGACCCTTCTTAAAAGTTATTTAAATATACACATAAACATACCGAAAACGAAGTAAAACACAGGCCAGAAATAGACACTGTCATATAAGAGGACAAGTCAGAAAAGGCCACAGGGTAGTTACTGAGAAGTACACTTTAAAATATGAGTAAGTTTTTTAAATGAAGTTGACCTAGAGGTACATATGGTGTCAATGAGGTGATGTTACATGGCAGTTCAGTATATGCTGTACGGCTTTATTATTTTTATTTTTAAAAAAGACATTTTTAGGAAGGAAACTTAAGTCCTTGCTAATGGAATCGCTTCTCAGCCTTGGCAAAGATCAAGTGTAGTAAGATGTTGATGGAACTGGAGAAAGTTAAAGAGTTGACTAAGGGGATTTTACTTTCTATCTCATTTCCTCAACACTATTTGAATTTTTTTCCCGTGAACATGTTTGTTTGTTTTTATAAATGGGTCTACACCTCCAACTTCTCAATGCCTAATGAACCATCTACTGAAGAAAAATACCTCAAAGACCTTCATTTACCTTATAATATACCCCACCAGGTGGTCAGTGTGGGGCAGGACAAACAAAGATTTTCCTGAGAGTTCACACGCATTACACAGAGCTGCCGCCCTTTCTGAAGCCATCACGTCCTCTCCTGCAGACACGGCCCACAGAGAGAGGAAATAATTAATGCATTCTTCCCAATGAGCGTTTCCTCAAACCTGAGCAAGAAAATCAAAACCCCAACCACTGAAACCGGTGTGGCTCAGTGGATAGAGCATCGGCCTGGGGACTGAGGGGTCCCAGGTTCGATTTCGGTCAAGGGCATGTACCTTGGTTGTGGGCACATCCCCAGTGGGGGGGGCGGGGGGGGCGTGCAAGAGGCAGCTGATCGATGTTTCTCTCTCATCGATGTTTCTAACTCTCTATCCCTTTCCTCTCTCTTCCTCTCTGTAAAAAATCAATAAAATATATTTAAAAAAAAAAAACCCACCACTGCCACATGCCAGCAGGAGTCCCGGGGCCCTCGGGAGCGCTGTGGGTTCTCAGAAGTGACCCAGACCGTGATCTGTCAGGAAAAAACTTGTCCTTTCCTCCTGAGCCAAGATACACAAAGCAATGCCAACACAGAGGCCGCATTACTGTGTCCAAAACCGTAACTAAAAATGGAAACAATAATTCATGAAAGTGGATTTAGGATGCTACAAGTGTCAACACCGAAACAAAAAATATTTTAGCCTCTCAGTGGGTATGTGGCTGGACCAGGAATCAAACCCACGACCTTTTCGGTGCATGGGACAATGCTCCAGCAACTAAGCCACTCTGGCTGGGCAAAACCTAGGCATTTTCTAACGAGAAATTAGACGTCCTATTGCATTTTCCTCGGCCGTACTGTAAATTAATTAAAAAAACTACACGAGGAATACTTTTATTTAATATTTAAACCGGTCTCAGATAAGTAAGTAAACAACGTTGTTTAAAAATCAGGTGGGAACTGTTTTGTCAGTTGCTATATGCCTACATCGGGAGATAAATGACAAAGAGCAGGACTTAAGAAGACCTGCACTCTTGAATATTCTTAAATTTTTACAATAAGCATTATGCATGGGTTACTAGTACTTTTTAAGTTAACACACTATCTTTCCCATAACTGAATGCATAAAAGATTTCAACATTAACAATTATGCTTCTTGGTAATAAGAATTGGAGGCATAAAACAATTCACTATTAACTTTTCGATACCTGGAGGCAATGGGGTTTTCTTCTGAATCAGAACCACTGCCACTTTTGTGTTCCTCCCTTGCAAACTCTGCCTGCAACGGAAAAGTGTTAGCATTAAATAATTAAACTGTCTTTTTAGAAATATACTGGTATTCAAGCCCAGGTGGTATCTCTCAGTGGTTGAGCAGCAGCCCATGAACCAGGAGGTCAGGACACAGGCCCAGGTTCGAGCGCCATCCCCAGCAGGGGGCGTGCGAGGAGGCAGCCGACAAAGGTTTCTCTCTCATCACTGATGTTTCCAGCCAGAGCTCTCTCCCTCTCTCTGAAATCAACTAAAACATATTTTAAAAATATGCATGTATTCAAAACCATTCATAAAATACATTTGATAATTCAAAGAAAGAAAATTCAACTAAAAAAATTCACAAGATTAGAGGAAATCTTTTCCTGCATACAAAGAAACATATGTACCACAATGATTTCAATTTCAAAAATAAAAATCTCACATTGAGCTTTGAATCCTTACAAAAGTCTGTTTTGAAAGTAAAAGTTTTATATTTTCACATAAGAGTTATAATACAATATCCTTATAGTGATACATGACAGAGTAGTCCATTCGAAAGAATTATTTTGAAACTGAACTGGTGCCAGGGCAAAAGTATTATGAGACTAACGAGCAAATTACTGTATCTTCAAAAAATATAAATGCAAGAAAAAGCACTTGGAAATCCAGACCAATCTGTCTTCTAATGTCTTCCTCCTCCAGCTCAGCATTATTTAAGTTAACATGGATGCGTCCTGTTTGGAACTGAACACGTTTCCCTGGAGTTCAGCAACCCCCACAGCGCCCGCTGCAGCCTGCACAGCGCCCGCCGCCATCGGCCCGAGCGGCCGCCATGGGCCTGAGCGGCGGCCTGGCCGGCGCACAGACAGACCTGACGATCTCCACGCGGGTCGCGCACTCGGACTGCTTCTCCTTCCACTGCGGCTCGTCCCAGTCCAGCTCGTAGAACACCACCACCAGGGCCGGCACCAGGTTCAGGTGCTTGTTCATCCAGCCCGTCTTCAGGATCCCCTTCGGGATGTACCACTCGTAGGACGTTCTCTGTGAGCATTGGCAGAAGTTGTCGAGTTACCCGATGGCAACAGCAGCAGAAACCACCTGTTCTTGAGCCCCAGGCACTTTATGGGCATTCATCTCACTCAGTAGACACCCAAGCCATCTGAACTAATAAAAGCGTAAAACGCAAACCGACCGAACGACCACACAGCAGAACCACCGTCCTGATGACCTTCCGGACGACCACGCCAGGATATGCACTGGTGCCAGGCCAGCCAAGGCAGGTGTGATGCAATTAGTAGGGGGGCCCCGCCATTGCCCCACAATCGCCCCACGCAGAGAGGCCCAGGCCACCCTCTGAAGGGCAATTGATGGGGGGGCTCCACGATCGATCGCCCCAAAGAGGGAGGTCCAGGCCACCAGCCGGTGGGGCGACCAATCTGGGGGCCCCACGATCAATCACATAATAGAGGGAGGCCCAGGCCACTGGCCAATGAAGCTGTGGCAGGTGTGTGGGGCCAGAAAGTGATCACCCTGCTGAGGAAGGCCCAGGCCAGCCAAGCACCCCATTGCCGCAGGAGGAGGCAACCGGTGGCAGGGGAGGAGGGGAGCAGCGCCCACACAGATGGCAAGCAGCCGGGGGAAGCAACACCCCAATAGGCCCTGGTGGCTGGCCAGGCCTAGGGACACTACCCAAGGGGTCCCGGACTGCGAGAGGAGGCAGGCCGGGCTGACGGACACCTCTCCCCGAACCCCCATGCATGAATGTCTTGCACAGGGCCTCTCGTTGTCAATAAGATGAGGAAATTCCAGCTTACAGAGACCAAATAAGAGCTAGAAAGCACTAGAGGTAGGATCTCAACCTCAAAGCTGTGGCAATTTTCAGTTAAAGAATGAACAAACGCAAGAGTTTCTAACAGTATTAAGACTCTCAAACACCCTGGAAGCATACAGCCCTTTTCCAGGTAAATTTGACATATTCCTCACCGTTTCAAGCTTCTGCTCTTGTAAAAAGCTGCTCAAATAAACTGTTATCTGAAACCCAACATAGCTTCATTTGTTTCAAAACATATTGCCACGATGGCATTTCACTCTACTTGTAAACTGTGAAGACCATGGATGCTACAACGATACTGGTAATGGTGAATGGAGAATGCGAAACCTTCCTAAATAGGGAGGCCTTTATGGAGATTTCTTTGTTTTGTTGTTTTTTTAAAAGGAAAAACTAGGCTCATTGAATAAAAAGCTTAATAGTTATAAAGTAATTATTCTGCTGGGTTTAAAAAAAATAACTATTATTAAACACTAGTAGTCCTGTGCAGGAATCCGTGCACCAGTAGCTCGCTGCTGCCTCCTGTGCCACCCTCTATATCCCCCCACCCCCTCATAGCTTGCTGCCCTGCCACCTCCTGTAGCTCTCCATCGCCACCTGCTTGTAGTTCAATGCCCCACCCTCCTGCAGATCTGTGATCTGGTCCTTATGTGGTCCGTCATTAAGCCTCACTGTATAAAAGATAATGAGCATATTCCTCTCATTATATAGGATAACTGTATTGTATTACAGACTTGACAAAGCCCAGGGTTTTCTATACCCATCACTGTAACCATCCCCTTAATAAACTCAGGGGTTTCCGAGCTCAGACAACAGGAGCAAAGAAGACGTACACACACATACAGAGGGAGAGAGGGAGGACAGCCCATGCAATCACAATGCCGTTACCTTGGGTCTGCATTTAGGATACTCGTGATCACCGGGGAGCACCTTAAAAGAGATCGGTACTCGATCAGCCCTCCGATTGGCACAGAAAGCATCCCAGACGGCTCGATGGACGGCGTTGTACACCACATCCAGGCCGGTGAGAGTGACAAAGGCCATCGGCCGACAGCATAATTCCACAGGGAAGTCCCACTGTGTGGGACCCATGTTCACGGCGTCCTGAAATTTTTAAATACAAATGTTGATACATTCATAACTCATTTCTTAAAAGCCCAAATCCATTTCTAATATGTGAATCTCCACCATTTAGAAAACATTACAAAAAGGCAAAAGACTCTGAAGTGTCTGCAACTACAAAAGAAATCAAAAGTTTTTCAAAACTTTAATTCCTAAATTGACCTACTGAAATTTGGTAACTATTGGTACTGTATTTTTTAAATCTTTCATATTACAAAGGTAGTCAACTTTAAGACTAATCAGTATTTTCAGTAACATCTCAAAATGCGCACAGAACTTTGGAATGAGCAGAGCAAGAAAGCAGAACGCCATCCAATTAAAAGGTCTCATGACCTACTTCAGCTATAAAGAAAAATAATTTTTGACATAGATATACAAAAACTGTAATTATCTATAATTTCCCTGTAATTGCTAACATCTAATTTCTGAACTCCTGAGATATTATTAAAATAATATGCTAATCATCTAGTCGGTCCTCCGTATCTCGAATACCACATCAGCAGATTCAATCAACCCTACTGTGTAGCTATATGCCTGCTCTAGCGGTCACACAAGAAAATACAAATAGGTGGAATTAATTTTAATGATATTCTATCTAACCAATATATCCAAAATAATATCCTTTTAAAATTAATATAAAAATTATTATCACGATATTGTCCTTTTTCATACTAAGTTTTCAAAAATCTGGTGTGTACTGTACACTGAAAGCACATCTCAAATTGGTCTAGTCTATTTCACATGTTCAGCAGCCACATCTGGCTACTGGCTACTATACTGGGCAGTGCAGCTCTAAATCACTGTAATTCTGTCCCCGGTAATGAAAATTGTATCTGAAATTCTGGCACATTCTATCCTAAAAGCTTCGGCACCTGAAATGGGACGCGCTTATTCTGCAGCAAAGGAATGGGGGTGGCCAAGGACAGGTACAGAGGTGCATGGGCCTCGCTGACAGCAGCTCCTAGAAGCAGCCAAGGGCGTGGACGGAGGCGCAGAAGGAATAACACCCCGGACCGGGAACCACGTAGTGCAAGGGAATAATCTGGAAGCTGGCATGCACGATCATAAGGAAGACTCTTGGGAAGAAGGGCGGTACAATGCAAAGGAAGGCGACCTGCTCGGAGTGGAAGATAAATGTATGTGGTCACTATTTAATGAATGGAGGTTCAGGGTGTAGGGCAAGGCGAATGAAGATAAGATTCAAATAAGTTCTACTACAAAATGACCAAAATAGGAACGACAGTTTGAGGCTGGGATGATTGGGGGGAAGAAAAATAAAAAGCTGATGTTGAGGATGTGAACCAACAACTGATTTCAGAAAAACGAACCGTCCCAGGATCACAGAATTCAGGAAAGGCAGAGAAACGACGCTGGAGCCCTAAAAGCAGATTCTACCCTCCTCCCCAGCCCCCTTACACCGGGAGGCCCTGGAAACAGGTGCACAGGGGCTAAAGGAGCGATGCAGGCATTGCACCCGCTGGCGCCGCTGCAGAACGCAGGCCCCTCACCCCCGCAGGAAGAGCCAACGCTCTCCCAAGGCGGTGTCGCCTGGCCCGCAGGTCTCCGGCCCGGACTCACCCAGGCCGCGTGCACGGGGCCCGCTGCAGCCGGTGGCCGGTCGCCTCCAGCCGGGGAGGCCGAGGGGAAGCCGGCGGGGGTGTCCGAGGCAGCCAGGCCGGGTCCTGCAGCCGCCGCCGCCTCACAGCCGGGTCCAGCGAGCAGGACTGCCCTCCGCCCGCCTGCGCATGCCCAGGAAGCGCTTCCTGGGCCTGAGTGACAGCGCTCTGCGCCAATCGCTGCTCGCGAGCTAGACGCCGCTCCACACGACGTAGGGAAGACGCTCCGTGTCCTCCGGGAGCAGGAGCCGGACGGAGCGAGGCGGAGCCAATAGGAGGAGCGGGCGGAAAGAGGGGGCGGGGCCTCGGTCTCGGGGCTCGGCCGTCTCCGTCCACACTCCCCGGCGCCCCGCCTGCCACGGCCTCGGGCTCCGCGCCCTCAGCCCTCCCGCGGGCGGCTCCGCGCTGCCCCAGGGCCGCGGGTGCCGTGACCGCCGTCTGCGGCGCCGAGGGTGCGCCTCCCGCGGCCGAGGGCCTCGGGCCGCCGCTCGCGGTGCTCTTCGCGGTCGCGATGAGCGCCAACGAGGACCAGGAGGTGAGTCCGCCCCGCACGCCCTCTCCCCGCTGCCCGGCCCGAGGGAGGGTAGGTAGCCGCCTCCCCGCGCCCGGACGGCGGCCCCGCACGAGCCCGGCCGGAGTGCGCCGCCGCGGCCGCCCCGCGCCCCGCCGAGCTCGGTCCGGTCGGCCCGGGGCCGCCCCGACGCCTGAGCGGCGCGATCGCGTGTCCTCGGTCCGCCACCCGGTGGACTCGGCCCGCGTGTGGGACGCGTGTCCGCGGAGCCGTGCCCGATGGGGTCCGATCGCCTCCGGATGTGGCCTCGGCGGGCGGGTAATTGGGTTAAATCTCCGACGGAGGACAACGTGGCGCGGGGTCCGCGGGCTCCGGCCGTGACCTTCGGTGGGATGTCCTGTCCGTCTGACGGCCGTCGATGAGCACACGTCACGTGGGAGGGGTGCTGGGTGCCATCGGGGGTGGAGGGGGCCTGGCGGTGTGAGGGGGGCGGGCGAGGCGCAGGTCTGCGAAGGCCTGAGCGATCGGCCCATAGGGCACAGGCAGCACTGGGATCGGAGTTTCTTTTTCTTTTTTTCTTTTTCTTTTTTTAATATATTTTATTGATTTTTATACAGAGAGGAAGGGAGAGAGATAGTTAGAAACATCGATGAGAGAGAGTCATCGATCAGCTGCCTCTTGCACACCCCCTACTGGGGATATGCCCGCAACCAAGGTACATGCCCTTGACCGGAATCGAACCCGGGACCCTTCAGTCCCCAAGCCGGCGCTCTATCCATTGAGCCAAACCGGTCCCGGCGGGAGTTTCTTTTTCTTTTCTTTTTTTTTTTTTTAAATAGTATCTTTTAGCATACTTTATTGATTTCTTACAGAGAGAAAGAAAGAGGAATAGAGAGCTAGAAACATCGATGAGAGAGAAAATCAATCGGTTGCCTCCTGCACGCCCCCTACCAGGGATGTGCCCGAAACCAAGGTGCATGCCCTTGACCGGAATCGAACCCGGGGCCCCTCAACCCACAGGCCCACGCTCTATCCACTGAGCCAAACCGGCTTCAGCTATATATATATATGTATTTTTTTAAATATATTTTTAATTGATTTTTTTTTACAGAGAGGAAGGGAGAGAGAAACATCGACCATCTGCCTCCTGCACATCCTCCACTGGGGATGTGCCCGCAACCAAGGTACATGCCCTTGACCGGGATCGAACCTAGGACCCTTCATCCACTGAGCCAAACCGGCCAGGGCTCGGTGTCCATTTTTTGAAATTCTCCTGGGTTCGTGTGTTTCTGCGTCCTGTTTTAAAAGGGTGGCATCACCGTTCTCCACAGTTAGACTTACTGGCCGCTAAGCCCTTTACACACTTTATGCAAAGCAGTTGGTCTTTCGCCCTCCGCTTGTGTGTGTAGGTATCCGAGGACTTTAGCCGCTCGGGTGTCGTCCCGTGAGGTTGTTTGGCAAGGACTGTGTGAATTTTCGTTCTGCTACCAGCGTGATTCACTACCCCAGGGGTTGGCAAACTGCGGCCCGCGAGCCACATGTGGTTCTTTGGCCCCTTGAGTGTGGCTCCTCCACAAAGTACCACACGCGGGTGCGCACGCAGAAGTCGGTTTTTGGCCTGGGCGGTCTATTTTGAATACCCCCCCCCACGTGGTATTTTGTGGAAGAGCCACACTCAAGGGGCCAAAGAGCCGCATGTGGCTCGCGAGCCGCAGTTAGCGGACCACTGCACTATCCCATCAAATTGTCATCCACAAAGTCGGCAAGCCTGCCTTCAGCTGTCATGCCTGTCCAGGTCGATAATGAAAAGGCAGGAAAGGATTAGCAACCCACTAGAGTAGCACTATATTTTGAGTAAGTTTGTTCCAATCTAATCTGAGTTATTTTTTGTTTATTATTATCATTATTATTATTATTGATATTTAGGGAGAAAAAGTGGGGAGGGAGCGAGAGAAAGTGAGAAACATTGATTGGCTGCCTTCCACTTGCACCCTGACGAGGCACAAACCTGAAACCTGGGCATGGAGCCCACCACTGCCTGTGGTGTCCGGGACGATGCTCCAGCCAGCGGAGCCGCACAGGCCCGGTACTGCTCCGTTATTCTTTAATCTAGTTTGCATTTCTGAAACAGTAACAAGAGAAATCGTGGGCCCTTCCTGTAATCAGGGACGCGCTCTGAAAAGGACTGTTTGCATAGATGCTGTTTCTCACGTGCCTGCTAGGTCTTAGGAACTCCTGCTTACTCTCATACTTTCTTTAATAATCTGTTCTAAAAGGTTGTCCCCATAGATCAGATCCACCCATCTTTAGTTTGTGGAATTCATGACGTGGTTTTTTAAACTAAAGTATGTATCCAAGTGCAGCCTCTCCTGGCTTCTCTTCTGAGTATTCCCCAGCGATCACAGCAGCAGCCGGTCTTCTCCTCTGAGACGTATTTCCGGGCAGGGTCTTCCTCATTCTTCCTCTCCTTACTCCCATCTGGGTCGGTCCTTGTCAACCTTTTTCTAACTACCATTGTTTCCCAGTTCCTTTTCCTGTCTCTAAGTGTTCTTACCAGTTTTGTATCATTCTGTGGGAAGGGTTACAAGTACAAGATGTGTAAGTAGTGTTTTTTTACACTCTTTCTGTCCAGCCTTCTCGCCGGCAGAGTGATGAAGGGCATGTGCTCTGGGGTTGCTTTAATCCTAATCTTATCTCCCCTGTTTGGAAGGGGAAGATAGTGAGATTTTCTTCCCAGGACCGAGGTGAGAATTTAGGGCTGGCGTCTTCAAACTACGGCCCGCGGGCCACATGTGGCCCGAAGAGGAGTCTGATCCGGCCCGCCAGGTTTTTTGGGCAGTGAGCGCAGCTGAGGTGTTACAGTAGGAATTAGTAGTTCATATAGTCCGGCCCTCCAGCTCTCTGAGGGACCGTGATCTGGCCCCCACTTTAAAAAGTTTGAGATAATACACTGTAAAATGCTTTGCAGTGCCTGGCACATGGTTTTGAAGTATTAGTATCAGCATTATCGTACTGTGTTGTTATGTCCCTGTATGTTACAAACATCTAAGCTACGTTCGTCAGCTGTTACGTAGTTGAGTGGGCTTGAATCAGACCCTCTACTCCTAGCCCATTTATAGCACTAAACAAAATGCACTGGATTCATTTCTTTCAGATGGAACTGGAAGCATTACGTTCTATATACGAAGGAGATGAAAGTTTCCGGGAATTAAGTCCAGTTTCATTTCAATATAGGGTAAGTGTTGACATAAGTAGGAGCGTTAGTGCTTTCTGGAGAAGACTAATAAATGCTGATTTTGTTTTTAAATTTAGTGGTTTGGATTTATTATGTTTTTGGATTTCCTGAAGCATTTAAATGAAGACACTTCGCCATGACATCAATTATTTATTTATTTGTTTACTTAGGTAAAGCCTGACCTGAGACTATTTTTCCATTGATTTTTAGAGAAAGTGGAAGAGAGGGGCTGAAAGAGAGTCATCTGGTTGCCTCCCACATGCTCCCTAATGTGGCGAGGGGGGTTTGCGCAAAGGAAGGTGTCAGACCTACATCTCAGGTACATGACTTTGACCGAGAATCGAACCCATGACCTTTGGTGTGCAGGCTGATGCTCTAATCACTGACCTGACCATGAGCATTGGAAAGGATTCATTCTGAAGATCATAATTAAATATTCTGTCTTGTATTACTTTTTACAAGCCTGAGATTTCCCTTTTCTTCAGATAGGTGAAAGTGGTGATCCCAAAGCTTTCCTCATCGAGGTTTCCTGGACGGAGACATACCCGCAGACCCCCCCAATCATCTCCATGAACGCTTTCTTTAACAACACCATGTGAGTAGTGTTTTATTTTCATGGGGTTTTTTGTTTTACACTCTTGCTTTTCCGCTAGCAATATATTTCTTGTCACTCCAGATCCTCAGCCATAAAGGAGAGCATACTAGCCAAGTTACAGGAGGCGGTGGAAGCCAACCTCGGCACCGCCATGACCTACACGCTGTTCGAGTATGCCAAGGACAACAAGGAGCAGTTCATGGAGAATCATCATCCTGTGAGCTCTGCAGTGAGTGTGCCATTTGCTTTTGCCAGATGTTCTTAATGTTTCGATTTCAGTGTTAGTAATTAATTTGAGCTAGTTATTTTTTTAATTGGAGATTGTTAGTTTAAAGTGAGTTACATCTGAGTTAAATAAGAACAATGAGTTTTAGATTTCTTAGCTTTTATGTAACTTTAAAAATGTTATTCTCCATATTTTACCATTCCTATTAGACTAGACTACTTCATGTGCTGATATTGTAGAATTCATATTTTCAAGTTTATTTCCTCATAAAACTCCGAAAGGGGATTTCTTATGTTGAGCTAAAATATGTATGACATTTTTAATGGGGATTATTTCATTGCAAGTGGTCTTGCCACAGCTCAGTTTGAAGGTATGGCCATTTACAGAGACGCTATTAAATGGGGAAAATATACATTTTTTTCTAGGATTATTTTAGAGAAGAAGCCTCTTTGATGACCAGGAGCATCTGTGTATTAGCCCCTCTGCACCATGACCTGCACTAAAACATGTTGATGGTCGGTGCTGAGTTTTGTCTGTGAACCCAGCTGTACACGGACAGCAAAGGCCTCATCCCATACTTGAGCAATTCTGGTTTCCACAGGCCCAGCAGAGCACAGGACCCTGGGAGGCAGCTGGAGAAGCAGTGAGGGTGGGAGCTCAAATCGAGGATGGGGGCAGACCACGTGGGTTCAGACCCTCACCGCACCGCTTACTGGGTAGCTCAGTTTCTTCATCTATAAGATGGCAGTTATGGCAGCATCCACCTGAATCTGTAGTAAATGACTGTGAATGTACAACATTCGTTGCAATGCCTGCACCTCGTAAGCATTTAAAATTTTGCCTCATAATCTCTGGCTGCATGAACTGAAATCCAGTGGTGGGCAAAAGTAGATTTACAGTTGCAATTCAAATAAATAATTAATAAATGATAATACAAGAATAAACTTTTTCACGTACTCACAACTGTAAATCTGCTAAAGACTTATTTAAATTTCCAAATAATAGCAAATTGAACTGTAAAATTACCTTGGAACTTCAGAGCTTCTGCATCATGCTGGCGTCAGGTCTCCTTGCTGAGGGGCCTGGTTGCAGCAGTTGCGCTAGTATTGTGCCCGTCAGTGCGCATTACAGTGCATCCAGTCGCTAAGTTCACCTGCACTAATAAACAAATATAACAGGGGAGGGTTCTTTTATTTCACAAGTCTAAAAATTATCAACCCATTTCAGGGTGTAGCCATATTTTGTGTAATTCAGTAAGCTTTAAGACATGGGTCTAAGAATTATTTTTTCCCCCCTAGACATCCATAAGCAATATCCTCTCAGTTGAAACTGCTAATGTAGCTCCATCCAGTAAGAAAAAAGAAAAGAAGGAACAGCTTACAAAAGCCCAGAAACGCAAGCTGGCAGATAAAACAGGTTTGTGTTTGTTTTTTCCTTTTATAACACTGAGAAATGTGTTGCTTTTTATTGCCTGGTGGGTGCTTAATAACTAGGTTTCCATTCAGAGGATTAGTCTCCACTCTTTATTCTAGGGACAGTTGGCTCAGAGGCTGGGTCAGGGCACATACATGTATTGAAAATACTTTCTCCTTCACCACAAGAAAGAAACGTGAGAAGAAGGTAGATGAGCGGCAAAGTAACTAAATCAGTCCTGACTCTCAGGAGCATTAGAATAGCGTACAGGATCCCACCTGGTTTGGCTCAGTGGATAGAACGTCAGCCTGTGGACGGAAAGGTCCTGGGTTGAATTCCAGTCAGGGCACGTGCCTGGGCTGTGGGCTCAGTTCTCAATAGGGGGCGGGCAGGAGTCAGCTGATCAATGATTCTCTGGCAGCACTGATGTTTCTATCTCTCCTCCCTTCCTCTCTGAAACCAATAAGAACATATGTTAAAAAAAAAAAGAATATCATACAGGTGTGTGTCCTACTTGTATCCTCGCTGTCATGTGTGGGATTTTCATGTTTTTTCACCTCCATGGCAGATATGTGTATTACTGAAAACTTCTTGAAATAGAGCTTTCATATGAAATGAAGTCTGGTACACATTTGATCTTAGCACAATACAATAAATATTTTAATGTTTTTCTCTATAATTGACTTACTTATACAACAGCAACGAAACTTGAGAATGGCATTCCTGCCCTGCCTGGTTCGGCCCAGTGGCTAGAGCTTCAGCTCCCAGACTGAGGAGTCTTACAGGCTCGATCCCCAGCCCCAGTTGGGGTCCGTGCGGGAGGCAGCCAACTGATGTGTCTCTCTCAAACGGATGTTTCTCTCTGTCCCTCCCCTTCCACTCTCTAAAAAAAACCAATGGAAAAATGGCCTTGGGTGAGGATTAACAACAGCAACAAAAAGGTGGAATTCTGTGTCTTAAACCAGAGTCATTTTGGGTGAACCTTTAGAAGGGTATTATAAGCCCCAGCTTATATTAGCAATAATGTTTTACCCCTTTTCTTATTTAATCTGAAAATTGGCAAATTATATCAATCCGTAACCCTTTTCCTGGTTAAAGTGATATCACCATGTGTGCCTATAGACGTTTATATACATGGACACAGAGTGTGCATATATTTACATCTGCGTGTGTGTGTGTGATTGCTGCAAGGTTACAAGCTGCTCTTTATTGAGAAGAACTGATCCTCTTACTTTGGTGGTAAAGTTTAAAATAGTGCCCTTTTTAAAATATAGTGCTGGTGGTTTTCTGCTTATCTATGTTTTGTTTAATGCCTGTGGAAGAATAAAAAGATAGCAATCTGTATTGAACCTCAAAATACATGTTTGAAATTATAACGGTTTGTGAAATAAAGTCTGGGGATCCATTATTCCAAAGTCAAAGCAGCATCAACAACTAAAGCAGCCTGTTTTCTAGAGTTTGGGTTCATCGCTTTTTGGAATGTTTAGCATCTGTGTCAGTTCATTACCTGTTGCTTTCCTACATGATGACCTCTGGTCATTCCCTTTTATTTTATTTATTTTTTAAAAAAATATATATTTTATTGATTTTGTACAGAGAGGAAGGGAGAGAAATAGAGAGTTAGAAACATCAATGAGAGTCATCAATCAGCTGCCTCTTGCATACCCCCTACCCGGGATATGCCCACAACTAAGGTACATGCCCCTGACCGGAACAGAACCCGGGACCCTTCAGTCCCCAAGCCAACGACACTCTATCCATTGAGCCAAACCGGTTTCGGCTGGTCATTCCCTTTTATTACTGTCCCCCTACCTCCATCTCCTTGATGGTGCCCACCTCAGAGCCATTATCTTCCTGTGATTACAGCATAGAGGTTTGTGACTTTCCAAATAGGGGCTCGCATTCAATACAGAGCTGTAATCGGACAGCCATGGCTGGCACTCTGAGTAAGTTTGGGTTCCCAAGGCTGGTGATCTACCTCCATCCCCTCCTAACCAGGAATCAGGGGAATAAGACTCTTCTTGGCCAGAAGGAGAAAAGAACCATTAGCATCTAAAATTGAGCTCCATAATACTGCTTCTCTCCTATAATAATCAAAGAGCTGAAACTGGTTTGGCTCAGTGGATAGAGCATCAGCCTGCAGACTGAAAGGTCCCAAGTTCGAATCCAGTCAAGGGCATGTGCCTTGGTTGCAGGCACATCCTCAGTTGGGTGTGTACAGGAGGCGGCTGATCGATGTTTCTCATCAGTGTTTCTGACTTTCTATCCCCCTCCCTTCCTCTCTGTAAAAAATCAATAAAATATATTTTAAAAATAATAATAATCAAAGAGTTGGTTTCCATTTCCCTTGCTATAAAATTAATATACTTGTTTCAAATACAGATTTTATGTTTTCTAAAATGAGACATACAAATATATCGAGCATAAAGGAAATCAAGCTATTTTAAATAGAAAATATTTAAGTGTATTTATTAAACTGTTCTTTAAATTTGAATATTCTATTAATGGAATGAAATGGTTTTACTTTATAAATTCTTATATAAAAGTCCAGCTTGCTTGTAAGCACTCCCAACAGACGAAAGCCCTGTTTAAAAAACGTCAGATTAAATGATGGCTGTTTTATCCGAACTCAGGAGTGGATAAGTTGACCAGGCCTCCTCTCATCTTGAGCGAACGTTTGTATGTAAGGCCTCTTGTCTCGGGCTAGCTTCCTAGAGGGGAGCATGAGCACAGGGAACAGTGAGCATACAGCGTCTCACTGAGGTAAGCAGCCCCGGAAGGCAGCAGATGCTTTGTGCACGCACCTGAAGCCAGCAAGTGGCTGGGTTTCTCTTCCCGGCATTAGCAGCTCACCTCCGTATTTTCCTGGACACCAGGTTTGGTCTAGAATGAAATTAGGGGACCGTCAGAGGACACACCTGAAACACTTGGCAAGTGTGCCCAGGAGAGCAGTGTGTGCAGGCACGGTGACAATGTCTGTTTGTCAGCGTGGTGTTATGTGACTTAGATTTTATCTGCTGTGCAGAATGGCATATAGATCTTATGTATTCGAATATTACCTTAAAGGTCACCGACTGTTCTTAAAAATAACGTTCCTGTGTTTTCTCCTCCAGATCACAAAGGAGAGCTTCCTCGAGGCTGGAACTGGGTGGATGTGGTGAAGGTACACAATACTTAATTCCAGTCTTCACACGACCTCATGGCATTGCCAACGAATACTGACGCTTTATCTCCCATTTTCTCCCCTCCTCCTCTGGATTCTCCTGGGACGTCCGTTTCCTCCTCCACACTCAGCATGTAAGTATTTATAGCTGCAGTGAGGTGTGACTGTTGATGTAAGTACACCGTAGAATGGGCATGCTTAACTGTGACTCTAAGTTAGTGATGGTATGGAAACTGAGGAAACAGGTTCCGGGGAGAAATGCTTTGATTTCTTAGGAGGAACTAAGCATTTTAGTTAGATCAGACCCTAGTTGTAGTTTCCCATCGTTACCAAGAAAGAGTTTCCGTTTTTGTTGTTTTAAATTGTTTACTTCCATTTTGAGATTTTTCTGCCAACTACTCTCAGTATTTTTCTTGCACAAATTGTAGCTTCAAATATACTCAACTGATACCCAACACAGTAAGTTCATTCTCTTTGCAGAACTTCATGAAGCGAATTTTGCATGCTGCTTAGTGCCAGTCCTGTCAGAAGTAACTAATGTGATCTAAGGAGAGTTAAAGGCTAGCATTTTAGTGAGGACCTCATGGGTATATTCTTACAGTTTATCTTGAAGTCAGCTGTTTGGGCGGTGGGATGCCCTTTCCATAAAAACTGTATAAAATAATCTCTTTGTTTCTAGTACAACAATAGGGTTGGAAGCTAGAAGTGGTTTACCCTCCCAAACCTTGCCGACTCTGGTTCCAAAAGCTATAAATGTTTACCTTTGCTATGAAATGGAAATAACTCAATATAGTAATTTAAACTTGTTGAATATTTCTTTTATCTTTTTCCATAGTTAAGCAAAAGTGGCACTAAAGATGATGACTAGCACTTGGAATTGGAAACAAGGAAAGAGCATCCTTAAAAAGTACACTGGGTTCAAACTTTTGTCACTCTCTTCTGGTATTGAGGTGGCTTTTTATAAAACCATTTTTTGTATGTTTCTTACATAAAAATGTTCTAAGCTGAAATTTCCTGAAGAGATTTGGTTGTATTAAATTATTTTCACAAACTTGCCTTAATAAAAGGTGAAATATTACTGTTTAATATACTTTGGAAGCCTTTTGAGCTTTGTCAGTGGAATAAGGGGAATGATAAATAATCAGTGTTAACTTATGTGATCTTATTCTAGTGGATGTAACCATTTTTTAAAAGACTTTTCTAAAACTTCTGTCCCAGGGAATAGAGTACTGAGTGAACAATTATTCCAAAGCATGATACAGATTCATAGACTTCTCATCTTTTTTTTTTTTTAATATATTTTATTAATTTTTCACAGAGAGGAAGAGAGAGGGATGGAGAGTTAGAGACATCGATCAGCTGCTCCTGCACACCCCCTACTGGGGATGTGCCCGCAACCAAGGTGCATGCCCTTGACCGGAATCGAACCTGGGACCTTTCAGTCCATAGGCTGACGCTCTATCCACTGAGCCTAACCGGTTTTGGCTAGGCTTCTCATCAATTACTGAGGCATAAATTGCTTCAGAGAAACTTAAATCCTGGTATTTGAGCTTTACACAATATTCTTTGTAATGCCTCCCCCCCCCTCCCCCCCCCCAGGGTGAACTGCTTCCCTTTAATAAGTGAATATGGTTTATGCTTCTCTCTTGGTGTGGGTCATGATATGAGAGCTTTCCTTGGTGTGTGGAAGAGGAGTCTATAAAAACGGATCCAATACATCAGACAGCATCTGAACAGACGTGCTGGTTCCCATTTAAACATTTCTCTTCACTGCACTACCAACATGGGAGTACAAGATGCCTTAATATTTAATTTTTGTATTGGTGGAGCCAGTGGTCCTAATAAATTCCTGTTTACGTGCTGTCATATATCTTTCGTTGTTTGGTAACGGAGGTCTTGTAAATAACTTAGCATAAAACTACGTTTCATGTTTTGTTCCAAGTATTCAAATGCATTTCTCTCCCTGAGCATCATTGTAATAATAGAAGTGTTTCAAACGCTGAACTGTAGTACATGCTTGATTGCTTTTTAATCATTAATAGAGGAAACCGTTAGTGCAGTTTTGCCAGGGGTTCAGTGATGCCTTTGTGCGTTTCTCAGTGACTCTGCTTCTTCTCCCAGCTTTAAAAATCCGTAGGGCTGCTGCTACAGGCCCCAAAGGGACGTTGCTGGTTCCTCAGCTGCACTGCACGGTGTGGGTCTGCGTTGTAAGGAACAATTGGGGTTTTCAAAAGTTTCTTTAGCATAAGAGCAGTCTGAATTGTGTTCATGGTTTTGACTGAGCCAACACTATCTTCAGTTAAGTCATTTAAATTATGAAGTAATCATAATTATGGTAAAAACATTTACTCTCATTTTTAAAAGCCGAGTAGCATTTTATTTCCTGAAACTAGAGGTCTGGTGCATGAGTTCCTGCACAGGCGGGGTCCCTCAGGGTGTCCTGCGAGAATGAGGTCTCAGCCCGCGCCCTCAGCCTCACAGCCCCACAGCCACACAGCCCCACCGGGCACCCCACCTTGTCCTTACACCGCCCCCTCACCTGCTCCACCGTCCTGCCTTTGGGGCCATCAATCAGGGCCAGGCTCCCTGTCCGGCTCCCTCAGCACCGCCCCCTGTGGCCACCACTGGTCACCATCTGCGGGATGATTGGTCGGGGTCGGACTCCCCCCTCTGCCTGCTGCTGCTGGCTGCCATCAGCGGGGTGATCAGCGAGGCAGTGGGGCCCCTGCTCGCACCCGCCTTGGCCTGGTGCTACCGGATCACCTGCTCCACCATCCCACCACAGTGCTGCTCTTGTCAGCGCCCATCGGGGTCGGCAGAGCCTCCACTGCCAGCACCACCTCCCCGCCATGTTCCACACCACCATAGATAATATGACAGAGAAACAGTAAAATTCAGGGCCACTGAAATATGCCGACTCTGTTTTGCCCCAATTGTTCCTTACATCGTTGTGTTGATTTGTCTGTTGTTTTTAAAGAAGCTACTACATCTGCTAGTGGAAGAAAAGCCTTTGTTTTGCTCCGAAGAGTCTGAAACTGTTCAAGCTTATCACGGTTCATAGATTACAAAGAATAATGCTAGTAAAATACCAATGAACTTTTTTCTTTTTTTATATATGAAATGTACAAATTCTGGGAGGCGATGGTGGCACTGGTGCCTCTTACTACCTTATGTGACACTTGAACATTCAACAATAGTGCCATCACTGTTCAACACTCCCATTATATTTTCTCAAACTGTTTACTTAAAATTGTATAGAATGGCATAATTAATGAGCAATAAAATCTGGACTACCCACAATGGTTTTTCTATGTTTTATTTCAAATGATGTGAAGGAGAATTGTTGATTTTGTAAACGTGCGTAGTCTTAGGGTGCAAAGTGTACCCTCCTCCTAGAAACTGTTCTAGCTGTTGGATTAAAAAATGTTTTTTGAATGAGCTGACGAGAAGGTAAGGAGTACCCGTTCTAAAGCATTACATGAAAGCTGCTGGACCCTTGAGGTTAAGGACAACTTACTGTTTTCAAGCTTCAGGGGCCCAGAGGCAGCGGGTAAAGTCCCGGGTTAGTCTGGGGGAGGGATCACACACACACCACCCCCCATGCTTGAGCGGAGCGCCATCGCCCCCTAGGAGAGTTTCCGTCTTGAACTTGACTGACTGAGGGGTAAAGTGTGCTCTCCTGACCGCTTACAGCAGGCTGCCTCTCGAGTTTCAGGCCAGATTCCTCCCCATATGGACCATCTGAGAAAACAAGCAAAAACCTCAAGCCCAGATTTCAGTTTAAAGTGGCATCACATGGCAGAGCCCTGACACCATACAAACAACCACAATTTCCCTCTGGAAAAAGCCACCTTCCGAAGAAGCCCCGCCCATAGAGTGCGGGGACTGTTCTCACAGGCATGGCCCGCAGCACACACGCTGGCGCTGTGAGAGCCTGCTAAGAAACGGGGACTAAGAGCCTCAAGAGCAGATGCTCAATTATTCAGAAGAAATTGAATAAGGACAAATGAGCTATTAAAGTTATCAAGTAGATTTGGGAAAGAATCAAATAGAACTTCTCAAAATGAAAAAGAAATTGGCATTCACGCTGCAGATGAAGCATTGTTTGCAAAATGTATAAATCCCTGTGGGAGGAAGTCAGGTTTGGACTTGCTCATATTTTGGTCATAGCATCAGCATGTCCGGCCTCCCGCGTCCTTTCTCACAGGCCCCACAATTCAGATTAGCTGGGTGGGTCGAGCCCTCACAGCTCTGCTCCGACTACAGAAGTGTCCCACCTGGATCTTGTATGTTTTCATTATGTGATAGAATAACAAGGAAGTGATATATGTATGATCTAAAGCACATGTGTCAAACACAAGGCCCGCGGGCCAAATCCATCCCACCAGGCCTTGCAATGTGGCCCGCACCGCGCTGTCATCACTGCACTCCGCTGCGTTTCCATCACAATGACAGTTTATGACTGTTCAGTAAACCATTCGGCCCGGGATTTAGGCTGGATTTTAGATTTTGGTCCCTTCTCTGATTGAGTTCGACACCCCTAATCTAAAGTGTGAGTCAGGCCCAGCCAGTGTTACTCAGTGGTTGAGTGTCGACCTATCAACCAGGAGGTCACAGTTCAATTCCCCACTAGGGTATATGCCTGGGTTGTGGGCTGGATTCCCAGGTAAGGAGGCAGCCAATCAATGATTTCCACTCATCGATGTTTGTCCCTTCTCCCTTCCTCTCTGAAGTCAATAAAAATATATATTTTTTTTTTTAAAGTGTTTCTCAGGCTGCAGTTTGTGGTCCATGAGTGACGGGATCGCTGAGTGACTTGACCAGCAGCATTTTGGTGGATTGGAAGAGGAGGAGGAACAGAAAACACCAGTGCATCCTGCAAGCCAGAAGGGTATTGTGTGTACGTGTGGATACTATGTAAAATGATTTCTTAAAGGGAGTAATGGTGAAAAGGGGGTTTGAACAAGCCATTGTCAGAGTATGCAAAAGATGGAGCAGACTTTATATGATGATCTTATCTTTTAAAAATGCAACATGTGCTGTTCAACGTGTCAGGAACATTAATCGTTGATTTTGCATTTTTTCCTGAAGACCAATGCAGTAAAGCTACCCTGCACAGTGTAACGGGAGAGGAGCAAAACACTTGATTTTGAGTGGGATCGTTCCACGACTACACTTGTAATGATGAAAGTCCTTGCCTGACAGGTGCTGCTTACTGAAGAACTGAGAACATCCAAGAGCTATGCCTGAGGAAATAATTCTAACAGCTAATTTCTTACTGATAAGAACCAAGACTTATAAAATTAGTTCAATTATCCCACCATTTCTAGAGGAATACTTACTTTCTCCCTGGGTTTCCTGTATAAATCCAGTTCCCAAATTAAATTGTCATAATCGTCAGATGGCGGCGAATAAACGGGAAACATTCTGACTGCCCATTTCTACTTTGCTGCTGGTGTAGGTGATCTTGCATGTTCTGTGAAGCCTTCCGGATCTGTCATATGTCCCTTTCTGCGGCTCCTACAGATGTTTGGCCTGTTGGGACACTGTCAATATTTTTTTAATATATTTTATTGACTTTTTACAGAAAGAAAGGGAGAGAGAGAGTCAGAAACATCGATGAGAGAGAAACATCCATCAGCTGTCTCCTGCACATCCCCCACTGGGGATGTGCCCACAACCAAGGTACATGCCCTCGACCGGAATTCAGTCCGCAGGCTGACGCTTTATCCACTGAGCCAAACCGGTTTTGGCACAATGTCCATATTCTAAGGAACAATCCATCCCTGCCCAATTTTCTCCATCCACAAAAGAGAATGCAACTTACAAAAGGAGGAAATATAGGGAGAAAAGCACTAATGGAAACTTTTCTGCTTCATAATTAAGCGCTTAGAAGTGAACCTTAAGTGGGTGAATAGCAGGACTGTTGAGAGCACAGAAAGAGACCAGGAGAAAGGGTTCCTCACTCTGGCCAGCCTCAGTGTGTGAGGACTGAGACTTCACTCCCACTGCGAAGTGAGCCGAACACTGGCTCTCCCGGAGCGGGGAGGCATTCTGAGTGACTGTCACACCAGCTGTGACGGGACATGCAAGCGTGTAGACTCTCGTATCCTGGGAAAGTAATCCCACTGAAGTTTCATTGGAAGCAAACGCTTTATTAACATCTACATTCTTTTGACTGTTGTCTTCCTAAAAAATCACTATTTTCAAATTCTACCCAATCCTATGATTTTTTTTTTCAAACACACACAAAAAAAAAAAAAAAAAAAAAAAAAGTAAAGACTGTTGAAACCGTTTCCTCCTCTGTTCTATTTCTCTAAAGATCACTCCATCTACATTTGGGGGGCACCCTATACACAGCTTATACATCTTAAATTGCATCAAGTCTGAGTAGTATGATGAAATCTCACATTGAGCTATGTCCCACCTGGGATGTGACCATCCCTTTGTCCAGCGTATCCACCTGTGGCTTCTGCTCAGTAGTCACACAGGAGCCACCTCAGTTATCAAGTGCAAGCGGGCAGTTAGGACATAATATTATTATTATTATTATTATTATTATTATTATTATTTTATAACTAGATGCCCGGAGCACTTGTGCACAGGTAGGCCTGGTCAGTGATCAGGGCCTATCGGGGCCTTTTGGCTACTGGCCAGGGTCTCCCTTCCCTGGCTGCCAGCTGCCGGCTGCCAGGCAGGGTCTTCCTTCATTCTGTGCTGCCCCCTGGTGGTCACCACACATCACAGTGAGCAATTGAACTCCCTGTCTCCTGGTAGAGGGGACAATTTGCGTATTAGGCTTTTATATATATAGATGCATGTAATTTTGTTATATGTGTTGTAATATTACTAGTTATTGTCAACCTCTCACTGTGCCTAACTTACAAATTAAACTTTATCATAGGTATGGATATGTAGGCAAACATATAGCATGCCATGTGAGGCCTCTAGCAGGGGTCATGGGCACAGTCCATGGGATGTTAATCTGTCACATTGAGCAACTGTCGTCTGTTGTGCTGAGAGGAGTAAAGTGTCTCTCTTGGGTCCGCTGGATTCTGAATGTTTCCAGTGACTGGAGCTGTGGCACGGTCACCTTGCTTCCTTTGTATGTCTGGGAGGAGGGATTCTTCCCTGAAAGGAATGATAGTACCTTGAATTACAAGGTTGTTATGAAGATTAGAGATGATGTTTAGAAAGAGCCCAATGCTGTCATGGGTGCAGAGGAGGCAATAAGTCATAGTGGTTTTTTATATAAATATGGGAGGCCCAGTGCACAGATTTGTGCACTGGTGGGGTCCCTTGGCCTGGCCTGTGCCCTTTCACACCCACAGAGGGTGTTGGAGAGCCGTTTTTGGCCTGATCCCAGCAGGCCAGGCCGAGGGACCCCACAGAGCACAAATCCGTGCACAGCGCCTGTAGTATGCATATAAGATCTTAATCTCTTCCTGCCCTCCCCGCTTTCCTCTGAGATTCATCAGTCTGTCCCATGTTTCCATGCCTATGGTTTCCCCTGCATTGAACATCTGCCCCCTGGTGGTCAGTGCTCATCATAGGCCAGTCACTTAGGCTGTTTTATATATATATATATATATATATATATATATATATATATATATATATATATATATATATACATCTTTGTCACCTTTGATTCTCAAATCAGATGTCCTTGAAGATCAATATCAAGTGTTTGCCCGGTGACAGTCTTGGCTGTACCAATAACTGGAAGAGAGGCAAGCGCATGGCTGACCCTGTGTTTTCCAATGGGCTCCCAGCCATTAGCGGCTATAAATCAATGCTGTGTGCTTTCGGCAGCATTTGTTCTAACGAACAGAAGGAACAGAATGGAAGAGATCAGAGCACAGTAAGATATGCTCTGGAAGAGCTGCTGTTTTCTGAAACACGTTCAGCTTGTTCCAGAGCCAGTGTGTGTGTGTGTGTGTGTGTGTGTGTGTGTGTGTGTGTGTGTGTGCTGGGTTGGAAAATGTACTGTGAGTTCTGTTTTGTATTTTCAGTACAAAATCACTTTTCTAAGGCCTAAATCGCTGCTTGGCGTCAACATTTATTTGGGTTTCAAGAGACTCAGATCAAGCAAGCTTGTGTTTCAGCAGAACAGTGCTTGGATGGGACCCACGCTGGAGGGAGGTCAGGAGGAGTGAATGTTAACCCATCAGCCGTCCGGAGCGCGTTGCTTTACCCTGACACCCATCTGTCTAACAGGGCCCCAGGGAGTTCAGTTTGAGGGGCTGCAAGAAACAAATTCAAGCGTTCATTGCCCACAAGTGGAGCCTTGCTTTAAAATTTCAGTTGCCGCCCATCAGGTGTGGCTCAGTGGTGGAGCGTCGACCAGTGAGCCAGGCGGCCACTTGTTTGATTCCCTGTCAGGGCACATGTCCAGGTTGCAGGCTTCATCCCCAGTAGGGGGCATGCAGGAGGCAGACGATCAATGATCCTCTCTTATCATTGATGTTTCTTTCTCTCCCTCTCCCTTCCTCTATGAAACCAATAAAACATATATCTAAAAATTAAAATGAAGTTTTAGTTATCTTCTAATGTAGGGGCAGGATTGTGTGTTTTCATTTAAGCCTCCTGTTTCTTTCATAGAAATGCAGAATTTGCCAAAACTGGTTTGGCTCAGTGGATAGAGCATTGGCCTATGGATTGAAGGGTCCCGGGTTCGATTCCGGTCAAGGGCATGTACCTTAGTTGAGGGCACATCCCCAGTGGGGGGTGTGCAGGAGGCAGCTGATCGATGTTTCTCTCTCATTGATGTTTATAACTCTCTATCCCTCTCCCTTCCTCTCTGTAAAAAATCAATAAAATATATATTTTTTTAAAAAAGAAGAAAGAAATGCAAAATTCATACTGATCCCACTGTTTCCCACCTGAACTCTACCCCGGAGTCATTCTCACCGCGCCATGCTTTGTGGCTGGACACCTACTTTATCACTTACCGGGCCGCGTCCGTGACTGAGAACAAAGAGGAACTCCGTGTTGGCACCCACACTGTGACTCCTCGGGCAGCATGTCATTCCGCAGCAGGGATCAGCAGTTTGTAATCTCTCCATCTTCCTCAGTTCCGCCTTTGAACAGCCCCCCTTTCCCACACGCAGTGATTGTGTTCATGATCGGAAGAGAGGCGGCCTGGCAGTGTTTTAGCAGGAAAAGCCTGCCGGCACCTCCACGGAGCCCCATGAAAACTCCCATGCCCTCGGCCCTATCCCAGTTCCACGGCCCCTGCCTCCATGAAAACTCAAACTGATGACATCTCTCTCCTGCGTTGGAAGGAAACCACTTGTTTAAAATAACTATCTTCCCATCCTCACAGCCACCCGCCTCGTCCTTCACCGCTGTGCCCTGGCCACCCGGTCTCTCCTGCGCCCCCAGCCTGGGGCTGTGAATCCACAGCCCCTCGCGGAGGATCCTGCAGGTGCCCTTTCTCTCTTGCCTCTTCAGTTGCCATCGGCCCTTGTGCCCTTCAGCCAACGTCACCCGTCAGCATCTCCTCCCAGCCAAGGAAAACGAAAGCCCTTTATGGCGCCCCCTGCGGTGACACCCGTCCATGTCCACCTCCTGGCCCTCTCCGCCTGCTCACCGTTGCTTCTGCTCATGCCTGAGCTGTGCTGAGCGATGGACAGGCCATCACTCCCACTTACAGGGTCCATTCCTCCCAGTCCCCTCTCACCGCCCGGCCAGTGCTGTCTGGGTGCGAGCTGATGGCCCCCTGGTACCTCTGAACCCGCGGTTTCCCGGACAGGGTGCTCTCTGACCGGCCGGCACCCTCCCTGACAGGCCGGCACCCTCCCTGATCCAAGGGACGCTTTCTAACACAGTGGGACCTGCAGGACCAGGAGCCTGTACGCCACTGCGAGGCCGGGACCCTGGGATGGGGCGGAGGCTCCAGCCTCCCTGGCTTCCGGCAGCCCCTGAAGCCGGAGTCAGGCAGGCCCTCCTGGTCGGAAGGAGTTTGTGTGCGCATTCTTCGGGAGATCCCTGCAGCCTGGCGCTCAGCCAGCGGGACAGATGGCCTTGATTTCAGCAAGTGCTTCTGGCTGATGGCTTCCAGAAGACGCGTGTCACAGACAGCATCGGCTTCTGCAGGAGGGGGCAGGGAGGGGGCAGGAGGGGGCAGGGACACGGGGGAAGCCTGCGGGGAGGTCAGGGCAGCCCGTTCTCCCTGGCACATCCCCTCGCTGGTAACTGTCACCCAGCTCCACCTCCCCAAACACACGGCTCCGGAACAAGGCCCTCCGAGGGGCCTGGGCCAGCGCGAGTCCAGCGTCATCACACCTCCCTTCCCGTCATCACATCCCGGAGGATGTGGGGAATGTGAGATGCTGCTGAGCGCCCGCCCGGAGGCTGCCCGGTCGGAACCTGCCGCTCTCCCCTGGGGTCAAAGGAGAGTCCGGCTGAGCAGGCGCCAGGCAGTCCGAAAAGTGACCCAGACAGACTGGGTGTAGGAGAGCCACGCCACGCACCAGGGAAGCACGAGCCCGGCCATAGCAGCTGCTGCCGCCCTGGGAGGAGGGGGAGCAGAGCCAGAGCTTTAAAGAGAAGCCAGTGCCCTGGCCAGAGCGGCACCTGCACCCAGTGTCTCAGGTTCGAGTCCCGGTCAGGGAGGGACGGAGGCAGAGAGGAGTCTTCCTTTCCGTGCCCGCATCTAAACTCCACTGCAGTATCCCTTGTTTAGAAATCGTCTCTGTGCTTATGGAAAGACAGGCGGGCTGTCTGCTGTCGAAGACCTAGGTTGCCTGGCAGCAATGTGAATGGTCCAGAGGCCCCGCCCCGGCCATAGGGGCTGTGCGCCCAGGAGCCCTCCCTCCCACAAGGTCAGCAGGTGCTGGCAGCTGGCGCCCCAGGCAACGAGGACGACGAACTCGTGAGCAGCTGCCACCGGACCTGGCCGGCCTGATGCCCACACAGACTTGGTATCCCAGTTGGCAAGGCCACGCTCGTGCCCGCTCTGTGAACGGGGGAGCAGCTGAGTGGGGGTGGGTTCCAGGGCTTCTCTCGGAGTCTGAGTCTGACCCGTATCAGTGCAACTCACCCCTCTCCACCCCCACCCCCAGGTGCCGCCCCCACCCAGGCGCCGCACTCAGCGGGGAGAGCTGGGTGCAGCCCGGCCTCTGCACCAGGCGGGCTGGGCTGGCTCCCGGCCTGAGGATCGGTGGGACAGCTCTGGCCTTGACCCCCTCCCTCGTAGCGGGAGACGGAAGTGAGGCTGCAGGCGGCCCTCACCGGTGCTGCTGAGGCCCCCCGGGTGGGAATGGAAGCCGGACTCCGAGGGCCAGCGGGTGGAACGGTGCGCCAGCCTGGACTGCCCTCCCCGCTGCCTCTTGGCTGCAGCCAGTTTCAGGTATTTGCAGCAGAAGCATGTCTAACTGATGCACCTTCTCCATGGGTCACCCTATGTATGGATATACACACGTGTGTGTGTGTGTGTGTGTGTGTGTGTGTGTGTGTGTCTGAGTGTGCCTGCTAGTATGTAAGGCGAGAGGATTTTTAATAGAGTTGGTTCAATCCTACTACCCACATGGTCCTGAGTGTTCCTTTTCTTACTGACAGTGTATCTGAAGGCTCTCCCTAGAGCCGTCCTTTAAGCAGAGTTTGCACAAGCCACTTCCTTCTCGATTGTCCCCAATGATTAGCTGTGGCAAGCCACGTTGTGTGCTCTCTTCTCGGACGTGCGTCTTCCGTGTGAGTCAATATTTCTTTTCTTTTTTTTAATATATTTTATTGATTTTTTTACAGAGAGGAAGGGAGAGGAATAGAGAGTTAGAAACATCGACGAGAGAGAAACGTCATTTCGCTGCCTCCTGCACACCCGCCACTAGGGATGTGCCCACAACCAAGGTGCATGCCCTTGACTGGAATCCAGCCTGGGACCCTTGAGTCTGCAGGCCGATGCTCTGTCCACTGAGCCAAACCGGTCAGGGCAAGTCGGCATTTCTGTAGGAAGGTCGGGGAGGGTGGTCGCATGGTCTGTCACACACAGACCAGGTGCGTGTGACATTTGCAGAATTGCCACCTCCGGACTGT
This sequence comes from Pipistrellus kuhlii, assembly GCF_014108245.1. Lineage (NCBI taxonomy): Eukaryota > Metazoa > Chordata > Mammalia > Chiroptera > Vespertilionidae > Pipistrellus > Pipistrellus kuhlii. The sequence continues at coordinate 182,304,359 of NW_023425529.1, forward strand.
CCTTCAAGCTCCTCCCTACCAAGCCGGAGCCCACTTACCACATGCTGAGGCAGCAGTGGGCCGGCTGCTAACCCAGCACAACAGGCCCGTCACTGTCCTCCTCGGTGCATGCATCTGACCGCTGGCGGGTTTGAGCATCGTTCCCGGGACTTACCCGCCACTTGTCTTTCCCTGGATGGTTAGTGTCTGTGCCGCACACGCCTACCAGACTGTCTGTCCTTGGCCTGTGGATGTGCAGGTCTTCCTGTGCTGTGCAGAGGCTGTGTTTCTACGCTGTGCACCGTCTTTGACACCCGTGTTTGCGGCTGCAGGCCCCAGGCTGCCTGCCTCTGGGAGGGCGGCCCCCTCGCTGACAGTCCACTCGCCCGCCTGCCCATGTTGTGTGTGTCTCTCTCCACCTCGGTTTCTTCATCAATCTGAGGCCATTTGCTCTCGATATTCCAGAAATCTCCTCCCCACCCAGATTCTGATCCACGAGCAGCACCCTTTCTTTGGACGGGATTATCATCTTAACAAATGCGTGTGTGTCAGGTGAGTCAGATGGCTGGGGCTGGGAAGGGGCGGTGAAGACAGACACTGACGTGTCTCCCGCAGAGCGGACGCTCACTCTGCACTGGCTCCATCCGCCGGCCATGGTCAAGGACAACTTTTCAAGGAGTGTCGTCAGCGACTGGGTGTCACCCCAGGAGGAAAGCAGTTCACACACCACGAGGAGCCTGTGAAAAGGGGTGGGTTTTTCAGGAAAGAGGGGAAATGAAAGTCATTTGTTCCAAAAGGCCAGAGCTGTTATAGACTAATAAGTAATTACAGAAATGTCTCTACCAGTTGTTTTTAATTAAATGGGGACATCCTGGGATGCTGTTAGATGACCCGATGTTTAAATCTTTAAATGCTGGTGAATTTGAACATCAGGACTAGAACATCAAAAATGGAAACTAAGGCAGGTCCATGCAAGGTGCAGGAGACAACGTGAGAACTCTCACATGGGAGTCTGTCCAGCAGGACCAGCCTGACCGGGGTGAGAAGATACAGCAGACCCATCGCCTGCGGTGGGAGGCCCTGACCCATCCCCTGAGGTGGGAGGCCCAGACCCATCCCCTGAGGTGGGAGGCCCAGACCCATCCCCTGAGGTGGGAGGCCCCTGACCCCATCCCCTGAGGTGGGAGGCCCTGACCCATCCCCTGAGGTGGGAGGCCCTGATCCCATCCCCTGAGGAGGCAGGGAGCAGGGCCGCATGAGGGCAGGGCTGGGGTTCAATGAGTTTGCTGGAGAAGATCCCTGATGGGTGTGACATTGTGGGATCCCTTAACGACCCGCGTGGTTCAGGGCCCACTCAGGGTCCAGTTTCTGGAGAAGGCCGCACACTAAAATGAAGAGAGAGACTGGAAAAGAGTTAAATTGGGAAAATGGGGGCCAGGCGGGAAGTCTACCTCTAGTGGGAAGACTAACCGCTCTTTGGCCTTTTACCATTCCTTTTATTGAGATTCTGAAACAAAGATATCTCTTAAGGAGGAAGTTCCAACAGCAGAAAATCAACTTACATTTACATATGATTAACAGATTAAAGTTGCCTCAAGCACCACTATCTCAACTAGACAAAGAGTTAATGCCTCTGACCATCAGGGCCATCAAGGTCGCATAGCTCTTTTTACATTTTATCTCCAATGACAATGCTAGGTTTTGGTTCCCTGTTCCTGGTTCCTGGTTCCCGGTTCCCGGCATGACATGGCGTGGGCCTGGGCGTGCACAGGACTCCACTGGCATAAAGGAACGAACTCCAAGCAGATCCTTAAACAGCCTCCGAGCCTCATAAGTTAAATGGCTGTGTATGCCCAGAAATAGCTCACAGGACAGACAAGTGGGTGTGTGCGGCGGGTCAGTGTCTGCGACCTGACTTTCCGGTCTGGGTCTGTCTGTGAATCTGTGGCGAACTGAGGTATTATGATTCCTTCAATGAATCGACAGCCTTTGTCCCTGTGTCAGTGGGGACTGCGGCATAACCTGGGAGGGACTGGGGTTTGGGCACCTCTGACTCCAAAGGCTTTTTACAACTCAGACAACTCTGCCTGCAGCATCTGGATGTGAATGGACATTTATAATAAAAATACTGACACTCTGCCAGCAACCAGGAACATGATTTATTTATGTATCTCGGCCTAAACACTTATCAATTCCTGACTTAAAGGTTTTGTCTTTATTTGAAGCTTACCTGTACATATTACTATGCTGATGAGTATGACTGAAAAACCAGGTGTGCTCTTTCTACATGTCTGCATTCCAGAGCATGGCATTCCAAAATGTCACTCTTGCATTTTACACACACACACTCACACACACACACACACACACACACACACTCTCTCACATACACACACTCTCACATACACACACACACACACTCTCACACACACACACACACACACACACACTCTCTCTCTCTCTCTCACACACACACACACACACACAGACACACACACACACACAGCCAACCCTCCCTGAGGCCCCATTTAGAATTAAGGACACCTCTAACCACACTCACCTCTACCCAACACTTACTTCTAACTGCTTGTTGTGAAGAACACAGACTGAGGCTTTGGCAACGTAGCTAGCTCTGCGTGCCCTTTGGAACGTTACCTGCAGGCAGTACGGAGCAGTGAACGTTGTATGTCACCGGGGGGTGAGACTGGCGGAGTGCGGGGCACTGTTCTGATGCTTCTGTTCACTCATGTAAGCTTCGCCACAATCTAGTAGCTGGGTGCTGGTATTATTATCACCGCTGAACACATGAGGCAAAGGGAATAATGGAGAGGACTTAACGAACCCGAGTCTCAGAGCCCAGAGGTCGCCGGGCCTGGGTTCAAACCCAGCAGTCTGCTCCGGGCCTGGGGTATGGGGAGAAATCTGCACAGTCTCTGCCCCTGGTTCCTGCCTCCGAGGGAGAAGGCTGGAAGATGCTGAGCAGCAGGAATGTCTCCTGTGACTCATCACGCTGTCACCTCTGGGTGTCCGCGGATGAGGTCAGCGGGGTGGGCCTCCGTGGCCTCAGGATGGGGCTGGTCCCCAGGGAGGCCGAGCTATGAGACACCCGGAACTCGGGCTCCGCATGCCCACCTCTGGGAAGGGCGGGGAGTGGTGGAGATTGCGCTCTGTAAAGGCGCTTGGAAAACAAGATTGGATGGGCTTCCCGCTTGGTGAGCACACCCAGGTGCTGGGGGAGGTGAACCCCGGAGAGGGAGAGGGTGTGGAAACTCAGGGCCCACCCCACCCCTAGCCCCAGGCATCTCTCCCACCGGCCGTTTCTGAGTTGAATCCTGTGTGTGTGTGTGTGTGTGTGTGTGTGTGTTGATTTCAGAGAGGAAGGGAGAAGGAGGGGGAGAAATAGAAACATCAATGAGGAGAGAGAAAATCATTGATCAGCTGTCTCCTGCTCTCCCCCTACGGAGGATGGAGAACCCGGGCCTGTGCCCTGACAGAGAATTGCACCGTGACCGCCTGGTTCATGGGGTGACACTCAGCCATTGAGCCACACCAGCCCGGCCTGAGTTGAACCCTTTATAATAAACCAGTAAACCTAAGTGAAGCGTCTCTGAGTTCTGTGACGTGTTCTACCAAGTACTGAACCTGAGGAAGGGGGTGATAGGTCCCCTGACTTATAGCTGGTCGTTCAGAAACACAAGTGGGAAGGACTCTCACCTGGCATCCGCGGGGGGAGCAGTCTTGTGGGATTAAGTCCTTAGTCTGTGGACCCTGATACCAACCCCAGGTCGTTGGTGTCCAAACTGAACTGCATCCTGGGACACGCAGTTGGTGCCTGGAGAATGGGCTGTTGGGCTCTCAGCTTCTACCCTCGGCACTCTCCCGGTGTGTGTGTGGGGGGGGGGGGGGGTCAGGGGGGACCCTGTGACATGGATGATATCTCCCAGAGAGGAAGAGGAAAAGTTAGCTAAGTACAAAAGGTTGTTTTAGGGACAAAAGGCAAAGAGACAGGAAAATGGCCCAGCGCATGGAGAGCCTGCACCGCGGAGTCAGAGAAACCCGAGAGCAGTCCGCCTCAGGCTCAGATGCCTCCCAGACGTCAAGAGGGAGGAGGTCCCCAGGAACTCCTTCCTGGGCTTTGGGGATTGGGTGACTTCCAGAACCGCAGGCCCCAGGAGGACCAGCATCAGGGTGCACGGTGCAGAGGGCTGGGGGCGGCCCACGGCCAGGAGGGAGAGACGGCAGTTACGGGAGGAGGCAAGGGAGAAACCTTGCTGTTGAACATAAAGAGAAAGTGGAATGGAGTCATAAGCTCTGAGCACAGCATAAAATCTCCGTTTGCATGCTCGCTTTTGTTGAGTTACACACTTGAAGCCTCTATAGTTTTGTGAACCAATGTCACCCCAATGCATTCAATTAAAAAAAGAAAGACATAGTAGATACTCAGTTAATTCACAAACAAGTGGAAATAATAGCTCACGTTTATTTTGTGCCTTCTATTTGTCAGGCACTATTTCCTAAGCACGTCATGTGCATTAGCTCATTTATAATTTCCAACCACACTACAGGAAGTCCTGTTGTGATGACCCCCATCCCAATTGCACAGAGGATACGGGCACAGAGAGGCTGCCACCTGCCCAGGTCTGTGCTGTTCGGCTGCGCACCACGGCCGCCATGATGGATGTGAAGGTCAGATGGCGGTAAGACTGTCAGAGGGTCTTAACATGTAAATTTGTAGCAAATCACATTCATCTTCATTCATGATTTCATCCAATACCCAGGGAGTGGGTATGACAAGGAGAGGCACGGGGGAGAAAGCCTGGCAGGTGTATAAGATACAAGAGCATCATAAAGACCATTCTCTTCCTGCCCACTGTCCTCTCGGCACCCAGCACCATGGGCAACGTGGGCAGCCCATAAGTATTTTTTAGGGAATAAATGAGGCCCAGATGACATGGCGCATTGGTTGCAGGTCAACCTCTGAACCACAAGGTCACAGTTCAATTCCCGGGTCAGGGCACATGCATGGGTGGCAGGCTCGATACCCAGTGTGGGGTATATAGAAGGCAGCCGATCAATGATTCTCTCTCATCATTGATGTTTCTATCTTTCTCCCTCTCCCTTCTCCTCTGAAACCAATTAAAAAACATTTAAAAGAAGAATACATGAGTACCTCCAACCTATGAATGATTATGATCAGATTGGTAATGTTTATTGATGATAACATGATTTTTAGTCATGATGAAAAGGAAGAAGTAAAGAGAATAGTAGCTGTTTTTCATTCTTGAAACTATTTTCTCTCTTTTCTGCATCCAGCGCGGCTAGAGCGTGGGCCCAATTCCTGAGTAGAGGCGGCTGGGGATTGAGAAATTTAAAAAAAAGAGACAAGACACAGAGATGGAAGGAAAAGCTGGGGCCGGGTGGACCACTGCCCTCTTCTGAGGGAGAGACAGTGACCCAGAGCCCATGCAGTGTGTTTATTTTATACACCAAAATAAACACATATAATTTTGAAATATAAAATTAACACATTTGGAAGTTTCACCAAAAGTCAAGACAAAGAAGATTATTTGCATTCTAGAGTAGGCCCGAGCATTCCTGGTGCTGGACTGGATTTACATATCAAAGCACACTTCTGACACCTGGGCTGAAATGAAGGCCAAGCTGATAACACTCTTGCCTTTTTTGGCTAAGCATGTCCCAGGCCTGGCTTTGCCTAAGCCACTGGGTTTGGCTGACAGTAATTAAAGAATGCCCACGTGCCTTCCAGGCACTCTCTACACATTCCATAACTTCTTTCATTCTCACAGGACGGTTGCTTCTTTTAAAACCTAAATCTAAACGAGATTCCTCCCCAGCCCTGTCTTTTTCCATTCGGGCTGCTGTAACAAAAACATCCCAAACCGCGTGGCTCATAAGCAGCAGAATTTAGCACTCACAGCCCTGGAGGTGGGAGTCCGAGACCGTGGTGCTGGCAGACGGTGTCTGGTGGGAATCCACCTCCTCAGAGACGGCCCTTCCCACTGTGTTCACATCAGGAGGGGGTGAGGGGGTGAGGGTCTCTCTCTGGCCTCTCTTACAGGGACACTGCTCACTCCCCAAATCCCCTCCTCCCACCTGCAGATACCACCACCTTGTGGGCTAGGGTTTAAACATATGAATTTGAGGGGAGACATTCAGACCATAATCCGCAAATCAGTTTCTGTTTTTTTCCTCTCCTTGGAGTCCCTGGGAGTGTTTTGTTTGTTTGTTTTGCTGTGTGTGGTCTTTCGGTTAGGGTTGTTTTTTGTTGGCTTTTTGGGTTTTTTTTTTTTTTTTGGGGGGGGGGGTGATCTCTATGCTGAAACAGGAGAGGGAGCTCACATGAATACACGGAGGTCATCGGTGCTTCCACGGCACAGAATTCTCAAACACCAGCCCCGTCCGTTTCTTCTCCTCTAGAAGCAGGTTTGAACAGGACAGGGAGAGTCACCGTCATTGAAACCAGGTGCTAGAGCCAGAGCATTGCTTTCATGTGTGAGAAAACCCAACTTACCCCACAACACATTCCAGACCTGCCGACCCACACCCTGAATCTCACTCCCCTGGGGAGATGTTGGGCCCAGAGATCTCGTAGAGTGCTATGTCTATGTCACCTCCACCAGCGTCAGGCCTCCTTGGAGGTGGTCAGGTTAGGAAGAAAGTTCTGGACCGCAACCAATCTCTTTTCACTGCACCATACGCTCACTGTATGTAATTACTGAGCTATTTGGGTTTAACTGTACTTTTCTAGTTGTCCCATCTGTTTCATATGTTTTTGTGATGGTTAATTTTATATTTCAACTTGACTGGGTGCCCGGATATTTGGCCAAACATTATTTTGCCAGGGTGTTCTGGAGGAGATGAAATCTTAATTGGTAGAGTAAAGCAGATTGCCCTCCAGGTGGGTCTCATCTAATCAGTTGAAGGCCTGGGTAGACCAAAAGACTCACCCTCTCCCGAATAAGAGAGAACTCTCCAGCAGGTTGTTTCCTGGCTTTATCTGAATTGTAGGACCCTGAAGTCTCCAGGCTGCCAGCCCACGCTTCGGGTTAACATTTTCCAGTCTCCATACTCTTGTGAGCCAATTCCTTGTAATAAACTTCTTTTTATATATAATCACATCTTAGTCGTTTGATTTCTATGGAAAAGCCTGACTGATAAAAGATTTGTTTCTTTTCATTATTTATCATTTTTACCCTCTTTTATCCTCTCCTTGTTTGGAGATTGTTTCTGTATTTTAGTGGCTAGCCAAGAAATCATAAGGTACATACCTAAATTCTCAAAGGCTAAAGTTTGTGAATCTCTTATTTCCTTCCAGATAATATTGTACATTTTTTTTTACAGAGAGGAAAGAAGATGGATAGAGAGTTAGAAACATTGATCAACTGCTTCCTGCACACCTCCTTCATGTGCCTGCAATCAAGGTACATGCCCTTGACCAGAATCGAACCTGGGACCTTTCAGTCTGCAAGCCGACGCTCTATCCACTGAGTCACACCGGTTAGGGCATCTTCCAGGCAATACACTTTAATGGTTTAAATGTTAAGACTTTATTTGTCCCCAGTCTACTTACATTATTAGACTGCATGTTTTAGTTCTCTGTTGTTGTTTTTTAAACTTCCCAAGTAATGTTCATTTGGCTTTTCCCAATGAAAATCTGATGTCACTGCTTCCTGGAACATGGTAAACTTGCTCTTCCCCACCCTCTGAAATTGCATGTGATCATGTGACTTGCTCTGGCCAACGAGATGTAAGGCTTAGTCACCTGTGTCGCTTTTTAGGGGTAGCCATTGAAGGCCAGTCTGCATTTTTGCCATTTTCTTTTCTTCCTGCCATGGCCACCAGCCATTCTAAAAAGTGGAGCCAACATTCCAGAGGCTGGCTGTTCCCTCAGCCTTCATCCCTGACAAAACTAACATTTCAGAACTTAATGGAATAAGCCCCCGATGTTTAAGAAATATCATTCCCTGATTTTGGTGTTGAACGTACGCACTGTTAGATACCCACTTGTTAGTCTTCCTAGGCTGCTTACTAGTTCATATCCCGCCTCCTCCCAGAAGGAAGATGGCCACAGCCACCCAGGAAGCCTCGGTGACTCAGGGGGTAAACCTCAGTTTTCTGATTCTCTATTGACTGGTCCAGACACTCAACTAATGGAAGCTCCTGCATGGGCCTCTCCTCTCGCTGCATCTGAGTGAGGCCTCGGCATCCTCCATCCGTGTCAGACCCGCTGGCGCAGCACGGGCCACCACACTGCTCCTAATAACATGCGGAAAATATTTGCTTCCGACAGCTGTCATCTTGCATAACTATGAATGCAAATCACAGCCACCATCTGGGATGTCAGAGCAAAGGGGACTGTGACTGCATTTCCCTCCCGATTTAATTTCACAGTTTTTTTTTGGTTTTTTTTTAAAGCCTGTTTACCTCCCATAATCATCCTAGGGCAAAACAGACAATTATCCTCTGCGTGATGAAATTACTGCAAATTAAGAAACGGTTATGAGCATAATTTCCAACTAATATGTCACAGGAGCACAAAAAGCGCAGGACTGATGAAGCGAAGTGAATTCGAGCTGCTGAGAGATGGTGTGCTTTTTATTTATCTGTTTTGGTCCCAGAGGGACAGGCTGTCTCAAGCTGCTTTGCAGCACTGAGAACTAGGATTCCGAAAGAGCCTGAAGAACTCAGCGAAGGTGTGTAGTTTTTGGCCAGCGGCGGATGGCTTCCGGTCGTATCAGAACCCCAGAAAAACAGAGCCAGCCTAACGCAAAACGTACACTCTGCTCACAGGAACAGGAAGCAGCGGAGAAGAATATGATGACGTCTATACCAGTGCTTCCTGTTGGGGCAATGATGTCAGAAAAGTAACAAAATAAGATCTCTGAGAACGATTTCTTCGATAAAAACGATGAGAAAACTCGTTTTTCAGAACACGGACTTTTCAACAAATGGTGCTGGACACAACTTGGACATCCACTTGCACAAGAAAAAAAAAAAAGAATCTAGACACAGGCCTTACACCCTTCCCAAAAATTCATTCGGAATGGACCCGAGGCGTGCAGGCACAATGTGAAAGTATAAAACTTCTAAAACAAGAGGGAGCATAGAGGACCTTGGGTATGGCTGCGACGTTTTGGACACAACGCCAAAGGCACCGTCCACGAAAGAAATGATGCGCTGGCCGTCACTGAAGTTAAAACTTATCTCTCTATATTTTTTAAATGGATTGTATGGTAAGTGGATGCAATCTCCTTAAAGCCATAAAAATTTATTTGGGTTTTAAAGTATCAGTGGATTGCTTCAAATGATAACTGGGCCCTAAAAATCGCAACAGCCTCACTTGGATCTGCACGGACATGGCTCGCTGTGTGAAGAGGCCCCGTTCGAAGTACCGAACATGACAACTTAAAGGGCAGAGTTATAAATAGCCTGTTCTCCTAACACCTCCCCGTCCCCCGGCTCCGTAAGGCTACTCCTGTTCCCCTGCCTCCCGTCACCTTCCCATCCAGGACAGCGCGACAGCCTGACAGCTGTCACAGCGCCCGGGAACGGAAGCTGCTGAGTGAGGCTGAGACCTGTGAGTGCGCAGGACTCGGATCCTGAGAAAATCTGCTGACCAACCGCACGTGGACACTGGAAACCTGAGCTCCATCTTCTCACACCCGGCTCAACTGCCAGGCACAGCCTCTGGGGGGGGGGGGGCCACAGCCTCTGGGGGCACAGCCTCTGGGGCGGGGCACAGCCTCTGGGGGCACAGCCTGGGGGTGCACAGCCTCTGGGGGCACAGCCTCTGGGGGGGGGCACAGCCTCTGGGGGCACAGCCTGGGGGGGCACAGCCTCTGGGGGCACAGCCTCTGGGGGGGGGGCACAGCCTCTGGGGGCACAGCCTGGGGGGGGCACAGCCTCTGGGGGCACAGCCTCTGGGGGGGGGCACAGCCTCTGGGGGCACAGCCTGGGGGCACAGACTCTGGGGGCACAGCCTGGGGGGGGCACAGCCTGGGGGGCACAGCCTGGGGGGGCACAGCCTGGGGGGGCACAGCCTCTGGGGGCACAGCCTGGGGGGGCACAGCCTCTGGGGGCACAGCCTGGGGGGGCACAGCCTCTGGGGGCACAGCCTGGGGGGGCACAGCCTCTGGGGGCACAGCCTCTGTGGAGCAGGAACGGCTGGGTCACATTTACATGGAGCCTCCAGGGACCCAGCCCTCTGGAGGCAGGAGGAGGAGGCAGGAGGGAGGAGGGAGGCCCAGAAGGGAGGAGGGAGAGGTTCTCCGACACCTGCCTTGGGCCAGAACAGCGGGAGAGGGGACCACTAATGGTGGAGTCCACAGAAGAGCAGAGGGAACCTTGGGCCTTGCGTTGTGCTCCATTTGATGCTTTGGACAAGTTCGAAGGCACCACATGCTTCCCAATGAAAGCCAACCCGGGGCCAAAACAGGTGTGGCTCAGTGGATAGAGCGTCGGCCTGCGGACTGAAAGGTCCCGGGTTTGATTCTGATCAAGGGCATGTACTTTGGTTGCGGGCATATCCCCAGTAGGGGGCATGCAAGAGGCAGCTGATCGATGACTCTCATGATGTTTCTAGCTCTCTATCCCTCTCCCTTCCTCTCTGAAAATCTGACATGCCCCGGAGCTCCGGCCTCTCTCCAGAATTCCCATCGGGGTAGCGTGGCCCCTAGCCCGGTCTGTAGGGCATGAGCTCTCTGGGGTGAGCCAAGGGGGACTGGCCAGGAGCCAGCCCGCTCTGGTCTTTGCTTCTGCAGGACTTCTATTCCCCCTATGGAGCGCCCTGTAGCTGGCCCCGCGGCCGGCCGCCCCTCCGACAGTGCAGAGTCACATACAGCTCTGCCCGAGTCAGAGAGGGAGCCTGCGGCCTGGCGGAGTGTCCCTCCGGACCGCCCGGGATTCTGGATAACGGCCTAAGGCCCATGTGTGTGCGTGCATTCACGGCATTGGTCTTGGCGTGTGATGGCCTGCCCTCCAAATCCCCGCCTCCAGGCGCCTGGTCTCCTGCGACCCATCGCTGGACGGAGGCAGCCATAGGGCAGTCCGCTTTCCTCACTGCTGCCTCTGCCGGGAAGCTTGAGAGCTGGTGTCTCACGGGCTCAGGCCCCTGCTCCCCCGACTTCCTTATGTTTTAAGGGTGAGTTCAGGTCTGGTGAACACTGAGGGCTCCGAGACTCGGACAGCCATGGTTTTCCTCCGTTCCCTCCTGCCCACAGCTCTCATCCTCCATTAGTGGATTTGTCTTTCATCGTTAGTTAATAAATGAGCAGTCTTGTTCATGGAAATGAAATGGAGACAATGGAGACAGAAAGTGCGAAGGACGATAATGGAATAAAAAGACAAGATGACTAAAACCCATTCTAACGGAGGCTCGCTACGCACCGCGTTTCTGTATAGTAGACGAGTGGGACATTTCATGTCTTCAAAGCCAAACTTACTCAAAAGGCCGGCTGTTATTTGTTTCTATAAAAGCTTTATTAAAACGCATTTCACATACCATCCCATTCACCCACTTACGGTATATAATGTAGTGGTTTTAATATATGCACAGGGCTGTACAGCCATCACTAGATAACTATAGAACATTCCATCCCTCAAAGCAGCCCCATCTATATTAGCAGTCAGTCTCCACCCCGCTGTGGACACCACCAACCTACCCATGGATTTGATTTATGTAAACGGAACCTACAATATGTGATCCATCTTGGCCAGTGATGGTCTCATACAGTCCTTTTCAAGGCCACAAAGCTACTGTGCTTTGGACACTCAAATTCCTGCGTTTATTTAATTTTCTGAGCTTGGCTCTGCATACTCCCTCCTTAACCACATTTTACTGATTCCTTCATTTCTTAGGAATCATGAATTCTGTACACTTTCAGCTAATCCCTCCCCAGCCCACCCCTCGAGAACAGTCTTTTTGCCCGTGTGCCCTGGTTGGCATTCAAATACAAATTCTGAGATGAGTATTTTGGGGGGTTTTCAAGGATTAGTTTCTCAGCCACTCTGGTACTTTTTTTTTTTTTTTTTTTTTAACTAAAGAAAAAAAAAGAATTAGATTCTGTCACCTTACCTCTTCCTCATGGACTTGGGTTTGATGTTCAAGGGTGAGGAAAGGAAAAGATACACGATACAAGATACACGGGAGAAGACAATTGCTATGATGTCCTCCTTACAGTGATTATCAAGACAGATACGAACATAATTGAATAAACGTTTGGCAGTCTTCCCCCGAGGCCTGTGGGAGGGGCATTCATACATGAACCATCACCCGTCTCAGGAGGACTCCGCCGCCCGAACGTCCTCATCGGTTCCTCTGCTTCCTCACGTACCCCGCTGCTCAAGGACCGTTTCTGAGCTCTCTCCTGTGCCTCAGCCCTCTGATCTGGTCACCTTCTGCGGTGGGTGCTTCTCCTTTTCCCGAGTCCCGCACAGAAAGGGAGAAGGCTTTTCCAGTTTGACCTCCGGAAGCTCGCTTTTGAGTCACTCTGGAACCCTGGGTTCACCTTTACAGACCCCGTGGGCCACTTCCGTCTTCTCAGCGCCCTCCTGTGTGTGGTGCCATCGGAAGGCTCTGAAGATTGCATCACTGGAGCGCCCGGTCCGAATGCTGCATGGTGGTATCCTGGTACATCAATCTCTTCTTGTCTCTAACGTCCTGGTGCGTCAATCTCTCCTTGTCTCTAACATGTCCTGGTGTGTCAATCTCTCCTTGTCTCTTACATGTCCTGGTGTGTCAATCTCTCCTTGTCTCTTACATGTCCTGGTGTGTCAATCTCTCCTTGTCTCTTACATGTCCTGGTACGTCAATCTCTCCTTGTCTCTAACATGTCCTGGTGCGTCAATCTCTCCTTGTCTCTAACATGTCCTGGTATGTCAATCTCTCCTTGTCTCTTACATGTCCTGGTGTGTCAATCTCTCCTTGTCTCTTACATGTCCTGGTGTGTCAATCTCTCCTTGTCTCTAACATGCCCTGGTATGTCAATCTCTCCTTGTCTCTAACATGTCCTGGTGCGTCAATCTCTCCTTGTCTCTTACATGTCCTGGTGTGTCAATCTCTCCTTGTCTCTTACATGTCCTGGTGTGTCAATCTCTCCTTGTCTCTAACATGCCCTGGTATGTCAATCTCTCCTTGTCTCTAACATGTCCTGGTGCGACAACCTCTTCTTGTCTCTAACATGTCCTGGTACGTCAATCTCTCCTTGTCTCTTACATGTCCTGGTACATCAATCTCTCCTTGTCTCTTACATGTCCTGGTGTGTCAATCTCTCCTTGTCTCTTACATGTCCTGGTGTGTCAATCTCTCCTTGTCTCTAACATGTCCTGGTGCGTCAATCTCTTCTTGTCTCTAACATGTCCTGGTGCGTCAATCTCTCCTTGTCTCTAACATGTCCTGGTGCGTCAATCTCTCCTTGTCTCTAACATGTCCTGGTGCGTCAATCTCTCCTTGTCTCTTACATGTCCTGGTATGTCAATCTCTCCTTGTCTCTTACATGTCCTGGTGTGTCAATCTCTCCTTGTCTCCTGACCAGAAAGGCCAGGAGTCTGGCATTTCCACGGAAGTCCCTGCCATCGCTGTGCAGGCCCGGGACCAGCTTCCCTCGGTTGAGACTAGAAAGCTCTGGCGACATTTTAAATGTCAACGAACAAAAGGCACACACATCACCAGCTGTCCTTGGCTGCCAAGAAGCTCGGAGCTAAATGTTAGGCTCGATGGAAACCACCCTTGGCTTAGCCCCTGGCCCAGGAAAGCCGGGATTGGAAGCGTCCGGACCGTGGGCCTGAGCATCCGGAACTTCCGAGCTGTAATCACAGATGGGCGCAGAGTGCTTTTCTCCCGCCACTCGGCCCACGGTGAGCTCCAGGGGGAACGCAGTCCACACCGGTTTCCTTTTCCTCCGTCTCGCATGGAAGTTCACTAATTACTGTCCCACCCCCAGGAAGACGTGCTGCGGGACGCTGTGCTTTGTAGCTGCATTTTAAAGATAAACTATACAATTTATTTAACTTAAACGTATGCATGGCCGTGGCCGGTTTGGCATCAGCCTGCAAACTGGTTCGATTCCGGTCAAGGGCATGTACCTTGGTTGCAGGCACATCCCCAGTAGGGGGTGTGCAGGAGGCGACTGATCCGATGTTTCTCTCTCATCAATGTTTAAAACTCTCTATCCCTCTCTCTTTCTCTCTGTAAAAAATCAATAAAATATATTTAAAAAACAACAGCAACAACAAACGTATGCATGCTTTTTACACAATGGTAGTGGTTACTGACAAGCATCTTGGTTGGATGGCATTCTCTTACCTCGTGTAAGTGCGTTTCCATGCACACAATCCCGTTAGGTTCCAGCAGACAAGAAAGTCTCATTCCAGGAAAGTCACCCTTCGCCAATCCGGAAACTAAGCTGTACAATTATCTCCCTCTGTCACCACATGGCTCTTATGAAACTGTCCGCGTTTTAATCATTCTTTGTGTAGCTTTGATTGCAAATTCTTGGAATCTTCTTGAGTGGTCTGGCTTAACAGCCGCATGAATGGAAAACAAAATTAACCTTGCATATAGCACATGCCAATTAAGCCAGCGTTTCCTCACAGACAAGCTGCCATCTTTGAGTGGTGAAGCTTTTGTGGTGGACGGGTCTGTGGCTTACTAGTCATTTCAACAGCGATTTATCTCTACTTCTCAACGACCCTCGTGTTTCCTGTAGGTCTGACGAGGCTCAGAGGTGGAGAGCAACATTAAAATAATAGAATTTTCTTTTCCTTGATTCCGGTCAAGGGCATGTACCTGTTTTCCACCGTTGCAGATACAGACTCAGAATGGCTAGGAGACACGCATACTCCCTCTAAACCCGTCTGAAGGGCAGAGCCTGGGTTTGGAACCAGGTCCGCTGGCTCTGAAACCCACGCCTTTCCCATCCTGTCTCTGATTTAGGAACCAGATCGCCAGGAGCGAGAAGAGCAAAGGCACAACTGGAAACGGGCTGATGGGACAGGACGTGTCCGTGAAGGGGCACACAGGGGACCGGGTCCGAGGCAGCACCGGGCGTGGACTAGGCCCATGAAGCAGGAAGATGGAGGCTCTGATGGGCACATCCAGACCAGTGGCTTTAAAAAAAAAACAACACGTGGTGCTCCCTCTCTACTCAGTGAGTGTGGCAGCAGAATGACACGGGGAGCCATAGTGACCCGGTCTGCAGGGACACCGACCTGCTGGCCTGCTCCGAGAGCACAAGCCCCCCGCCATGGCATGGAGGGAGAAATGGAAAGAAACCACCCAAACCCAGGTTTCTGGAGTCCCTTCTACAGCGAATGTGGTTTCCAGGGACTGGGAGAACTGGAACTTCATTTATCCATTCGTGTTTACACTTACTTTAGGAGAGGAATCGGAGAACAGCTGGTGGGGGGAGCTATTCATCTAGGGGCCCAAGGCCTCACTGCCCCCAAGGGGGGTCTCCATGTGAAGGGCAGGGAGAAAGCACCAGCCATCGCTGGAGTGCATGTTTCATACAAATACACACTGAGTGGCCAGATTATTGTGATCTCTGAATGCATCATAATCTGGCCACTCAGTGTGTATCCTATATAATAAAAGGCTAATATGCAAATTATCCCCTCGACCAGGAGTTCAACCAGCAGGCAGGCTGGTCAACCGTCCATGTCCCCTCCCCCTGGCCAGGCTGACCAGACCCCCAACCATACACGAATTCATGCACCGGGCCTCTAAAAAATATATATTTTATACACACACACACACACACACACACACACACACGGCCCCGTGCACAAAATTCATGCAGGGGGGCGATGTCCCTCAGCCCACACCCTTTCCATTCTGATCTCCCTTGCAGTCCTGGTCCCTCCCAACTGCCCTTCCCTGCTGGCCATCTTGTGTGCACATGGGGGCAGCCATCTTGTGCGTTGGAGTGATGGTCAATTTGCATGATACTCTTTTATTATATAGGCTATACACTGAGTGGCCAGATTATTGTGATCTCTGAATGCATCATAATCTGGCCACTCAGTGTGTATCCTATATAATAAAAGGCTAATATGCAAATTATCCCCTCGACCAGGAGTTCAACCAGCAGGCAGGCTGGTCAACCGTCCATGTCCCCTCCCCCTGGCCAGGCTGACCAGACCCCCAACCATACACGAATTCATGCACCGGGCCTCTAAAAATATATATATTTTATACACACACACACACACACACACACACACACACACGGCCCCGTGCACAAAATTCATGCAGGGGGGCGATGTCCCTCAGCCCAGCCTGCACCCTTTCCATTCTGATCTCCCTTGCAGTCCTGGTCCCTCCCAACTGCCCTTCCCTGCTGGCCATCTTGTGTCCACATGGGGGCAGCCATCTTGTGCGTTGGAGTGATGGTCAATTTGCATGATACTCTTTTATTATATAGGCTATACACTGAGTGGCCAGATTATTATGCGTTCAGAGATCATCATAATCTGGCCACTCAGTGTATTTTCCCTTTGAATAGGCTCCTCCCAGACTCCCTGTTCCCTCTGCCCCTGTCCCTCTGAGCCAGCAGGCCTGTCCTGTAGCTGTGACAGGAGCCAGCACAGCTCTGAGCCCCCCTCCGGGACCCCCCTCTAAGGGGCCGCAGGTTCTCCCCTGGGCCTGGGGCAGGCGGTGGACGGAGACCGAATGTGTTTCCTGGAGTTGTTTGCCTCCTGGAGATCCTCTCCAGGGCCACCCAGAGGTTCATGCTAGCAGCTCGCCTCCCTGGAGGAAGCCCTTCCCTTCTCACCACTCCTCCCGCCCCACAGGAGTCTCCAGCAGGACCAGCCCCCCCAGAGGGAGGACACAGGCCCGGTCCCCGGGAGAGGTCCCTGCTTCTGCCACACTCAGCGAGGAACGGACCCATGAGATGGGACTTCACGGGCATGAGATTCCACATGGAAATGCCTGTGGAGGCACGGAGAGGCCTCTGAGCGCACTCTCCCTCATGCCCATCCTGCACTCACGTCAGCAACTGCGCTGAGAACTTCCGGGAGCCCGCATCAGTCCCCGTGGAAACAGCACACGTCTGAGAGCCAGCAGGGCCGGCTCCAGATCGCAATCAGAGCCCTGAGGGGGAGCGAGGCCCCCAAGGCTGAGCCGCTGCAGAGACCACAGGGGGCACTGACCCCCCAGGACAGCCCCTTCCCTTTGTTTTCTTTACTTGTTTTCTTTACTTCTGATGGGCATTTGGAAACAATTTTATTTTTTTCTGGTAGAACAGTAACTAGAACCTTTTTTTTTTTTCAAAAAAGAAAGAAAAGATCTCCATTTGAAGGAAGTATTAACATTTCCTGGAGGTGTTGGCTCCTGAGGGTGGGATTAGCATTCAGATTCAGATTCGACCCTGGGGGTGGGCCAGGCAGGCCTGCAGGCCCCGCTGAGTCCTCCTGGTGACTGGGAGAGGGTGCTGAGTGAAGTCAGAGGAGCGGGAATGTACATCATGAGTTAGATCTCATTGTGCTGATACTGACCCAGATGCCACTGCAAGATTTGATACACAGGAGATACACGTGTATATACACATACACACGTATATACGCATACTTAAACCGTTCGTGAAGGTGGAGCAGTGGAGATGGGGAGACCTGGATGGATTAAGTGTGCGTCTTGGAAGCAAAAGAGACCGAATTTGCTGTTGGACTAAGCATAGATGGGGGTGAAGGAAAGAGAAATGAAAGGTCATTTCTACCTGTGAGTTCTTAGCGACCCCCCGCCCCCCTCCGCCAATCCACCAGCTTCCCGGTGTGAAGTGTGGGTGGGGACGGTGAGGGGAGCTCTGACATCAAGCCCTCAGCCTCTCTGAGATGGAATCTCAGCAATGCTGGTGGGAACATCTCTGAGAGGAAGGTCAGGAGATACTGGTTCACTCAAGATGAGTAGACACATTCCCGACTGTCCACGCTGACAGAGGTCACCCAGCTCTCCCACGTAGTCCCGCATTTGACGAGAGAGAGAGAGAGAGAGAGAGAGAGAGAGAGAGAGAGAGAGAGGAGCTCACCGTGGCACCCGCGCCCAGACAGCTCCAAGGGTTCCATCGCTGACCGTGGTCCTCAGGCTCCCAATTCTACGTCCAGGGTCATCCCACAATCTGCAAAATATGTGCCATTTCGGGAACAAATATTTAAAATTTATATACGAAATTATAGAGGGAAAAATGAGTAAGATTTCCTTTTCCTGGCCCTTTTAAGCTGTCATTTTACAAAAATTAGTTCTGCGTGAGTAGGTACCACATACCCACACTACAAGGCTCACAATGTAGGGACGGGCACACAGTAAAAACCCATCTTCCCCCACACCCGACCTCCAGGCCTTTGTCCCCTTCCCTCGTGGCAAGCAGCAACACTGTTTCTTGTGAACCCTTTCAGACAATGTGAATAGCAATCTTTTCTTTTTTAATCATTTTTTAAATTACAGTAGACATACAATAGAGAGTGAGGGCTAATTATGTTAGTTAGCCTCAGGTGTACCCTCCAGTGGTTAGACATTATATAACTTACCAAATGATCATCTGGATGATCTCGTACCCATCGGCACCAGACACAGCTGTTGGAATATCATTGGCTGTGTCCCCCATGCTATACTTCACATCCCTCGACTGTTCTGTGACTGCCAGTTCGTACTTCTTAGTCCCTTCACCTTTTTCACCCATCCCCCAATCTTTTGAAAGAATTTAAAATTCACTTTTGTCACTTTTTTCTTGTGATCAGACCTCCGCTATGGACACTCTGATCGAACAATACATAGAGTAGCTGTCCGGGTAATTTCTCAGGAAGGCTAAGCAGTGCCAACCCCGAGGATTTGAAAGTTGCTGTGTTCTTTCGATATTTTGCGCCTAATCAATCAGGCGTCCTCAAACTTTTTCAAGTGGGGGCCAGATCACGGTCCCTCAGAGAGCTGGAGGGCCGGACTATATGAACTACTAATTCCTACTGTAACACCTCGGCTGCGCTCACTGCCCAAAAAACCTGGCGGGCCGGATCAGACTCCTCTGCGGGCCGCATGTGGCCCGCGGGCCGTAGTTTGAAGACGCCTGCGTCTACACTTTTCTCCTCGGCTTTCCGTGTCCACACACAAATGCACACACAGGATGAAGCCTTCACAACGTGGCTGCTGAGAACGTGCAGCTTTCTACCACCAACCTTTAGCATGACCACCAGAAAGCCAGTGTTTTTATTTCTGAGAGACAAGCGTTCACAGCCTTGTCTCTTCAGAGAACTCTTCCTGGTCGGTGACCTACAATCAAGAGCCATAAAGAATTCAGTTAAAGGCAGGAATCAAGGACCAGCCCCGCTGCGGCTCTGTCTGAAACGTCGCAAATATTTGAGCACCTGTACAAACACTCCTTACCCCAAGCCCCAGCTGCTCCAGCTCACGCCCTTTTTCTTGGCTGGAACTATTAAAATAGATTCCCTTTGTTACCCCTGCATAATCCGGGCAGAATCCTTCTGGGCGATCAGGGGAGCGTTACTAAGTAAAGTCAGAGGCAGTAACAGGGACTACACATGAATTTTAAAAATATATATATATATATTATTGAGTTTTTACAGAGAGGAAGAGAGAGAGATAGAGAGCCAGAAACGTCGCTGAGAGAGAAACATCAATCAGCTGCCTCTTGCACACCCCCCACCGGGGATGTGCCCGCAACCAAGGTACATGCCCTTGACTGGAATCGAACCTGGGACCTTTCAGTCTGCAGACCGACGCTTTACCACTGAGCCAAACCAGTTTCGGCTGCACATGAATTTAGATTTTATTGTGCTGATACTGACACCAAGATACCATTGCAAGATTTGACCCAGAAGAGAGATATATAAATATATATATACATACGTATAACATATACGTACGTTATTCATGAAGGTGCCTATGATAGGAGTAGAGGAGATGGGGAGACCTGCATGGATTCAGTGGATGTCTTAGAAGCAAAAGAGACAGAATTTGCTGTTGGACTAAGCATGGATGGGGGTGAAGGAAAGAGAAATTAAAGACAATTTCCTAGATATTTGACCTCTGTTACTGGATCGATGCAGTTGTATCTTGAATTGGGGTGGGATATGGGAGGAAACAGAATTTGGGAAGGGTGGAAAGTTGTGCTGGAGCCATCGTAAACCTTGGACATACAGTGGTGCCTCACACAACGAACTTAATTCGTTCCAGGAGCAAGTTTGTTATGCGAAAAGTTCGTTATGTGAAACGTGTTTTCCCATAACAATACATGTTAAAAAAAAATAATTCGTTCTGTAGCATAAAATATGCTAAGATGACATAAAAAAAGATAAATTTTTTGTTATTATTTTTATTTAGATACATCTAAAAACATAATTTAAAAAAAAAACACACATTTTTTTAATTTTAAGACAGACTAAGTAGAGTCTACCGAATCTTGCACATCTTCATCCATTTTCTGCTTTTTGGCCAAACTCTTTGACGAGGTCACACTGTTTTACCCCACATTCACTCCTTCTAATTATTTCCTGTTTCATTTCCAATTTTAGTATATGTGCTGCCGAAGCGAGCACTATTTCCTGTTTCATTTCAACAGAAATCACCTTCCTGCTTTTTTTAGAAGCCATGATATAAAAAAAATATTGAGTTTAACTTAAAAGGATGACTGCCGTGATACGTACGTGATTTAATTCGTAATGAAGAACGATTGCCGCGATACGTGCTTAAGTTAAGCGCAGTGACTAACGACTGCCTGCAGTGCCTGCGCGGAAGGATGCAATACATCGGCAGCGATCGTGGAAGCTGGGGCGAAGCAGTCGTGGAAGCTCGGGTGACTTCGTTGTGTGAAACGAAGTTCGTTGTATGAATCATGAAATGAAGTTCGTTGTGTGCAGCGTTCGCTGTGCGAGGCGTTCTTTATGCGAGGCACCACTGTACTCACTTCCCTGCCACCTCACTGGCTCCTTCCCCCAGTCTTCTCTCTGGGTCCTCCTCGTCTCTCCCATCTCTTCCCACTGGAGGGCCCCAAGCTTCTTCCTTAGACCTGTTCTCTGTCCACACTCACTCCCTCATTGACTCCCTCCCGTCTCATTGCTTTAGAGGCTGATGTCTCCCACGTGCTAATCTCCAGGTAAAAACTCACCCCTCAAATGCAGGCCCATTGATCCAACTGCCTACTCAGCATCTCTAACAGACAACTCGAACTTCCCTCCAAAACTAGGGTCACCAGATAAAATAAAGGACACCCAGTTAAAGTAGAGTAATAGCAAATAACTTTTTAGTGTAAGTACAAATCATATTACATGGGCCATACTTTTTAAAAAATACATTTTTATTGTTTTCAGAGAGGGTTAGGATTAGGGAGAGAGAGAGAGAAACATCAATGATGAGAGAAAATCGTTGATCGGCTGACTCCTGCACACACCCCCAATGGGGACTGAGCCCACAGCCTGGGCATGTGCCCTGACTGGGACTCAAACCATGACCTCCTAGTTCAAAAGTCAACGCTCAACTACTGAGCCACACCAACTGGGCCACAGTTATTTTTAAGGATGTATGCTCTTAGACTGAGAGGAGTGGTACAGCAGAAATAAAGTGATGAGGCAGGGGATGAAGAAGGATGTTGGAAGAAATGTCATTAAGGAGACTCATTAACCCTAACAAGACAAGCGATGGGACATAGTGGAGGGGTTATAACCCTAACAAGACAAGCGATGGGACATAGTGGAGGGGTTGGGTTGAGATATGAGCAAACAGGAAGGAAGCAGGGAGTGTGGCTGGAGGCCCAGTACTTCGGTGGCTGTGATGATGGGAAGATGAGGGTGCACCTGATTGCTTCTCTGCAGATGTGTGCACGTGTGTGTAGCTCCCTCTCATGTTATAAGCTCTGAAAGAACATTTGCCCTGTAGCCCTCTCCCTGCCTCCCACCCCCTTAGTACTAACACGAAGCAGCACAAGAAGACAAGAGGGCTTCTGTAATTAAATCAATGTACGACTGAAGGGTGCAGTGCACCCCAAATATGCCACTTTGGCTAAGGATTATTTTGAGTTTAAGGCACTTAAATAAAGGGCAATTGGCAGAGGGCGCTGGGCCTTCCTTTCCCTCCCTGAAGCCGGGCGGTGCAGCGCCAGGTGGAAGATGTCCTCCCGCACCAGGCGGACGGGAACACCCCATCACCTGGAGGGGAGTCCAGGCGGTTAGTGGGACTATTTTGGAGGTCCTGGCTCAAGTCAGAGCACAGAGGGAGTGAGCCAGAACCACAGGTGGAGGTCAGAGGGCAGGATGCTGGAAATGGAAAATTCACTTTTGGGTGGGAGGTACAAGATTTTGCAGAGTCTAAGGTAACACCGTGGTGGTATAAACTATGTGAGGTGAGGTGATCAAGGCCAACATATTGAACAGATTATTTCTGTCAATGATTTCTACTGCTTTTGCTCTACTAACCTAAAAAAACAACCACCGTGTCTTTGCTCACACATATAATATAAGCTGACCTCTAAAATATTTCATCTTAAGCTTACATGACTGCAAAGAATATATATCCTGGCACCTTTTCTATACTGACATTTAAAAATAAAATTAGTATATCACTCAATTACATTTGAAGGAATAGAAATACCATACCATACATTTTAAATATACCAACAAATTAAAATTTAACATTATTTCCCCCCTGAAATTACATTTTTATTCCACTTCCCTGACAAAATAGTCCTAATGTGTGTTTTAAAAAATATATATTTTATTGATTTTTTTACAGAGAGGAAGAGAGAGGGTTAGAGAGTTGGAAACATTGATGAGAGAGAATCATCGATCAGCTGCCTCTTGCACACCCCCTACTGGGGATTGCCTGTAACCAAGGTACATGCCCTTGACTGGAATTGAACCCGGGACCTTTCAGTCCGCAGACTGACACTCTATCCACTGAGCCAAACCGGTTTCGGCAATAGTCCTAATGTTGTAGTTTTATCCTTAGGTGTCATTTGCTTACCCTATTATAATTCTTTGCCACAAAAATATGTATCTAAATAAAAACTTTTGCCCAAACTGAGTATTACAATGATTAGTTGCCAATTGATTAAAACGTTATAAAATTGGTCATTTATTAAAAATAAGTAAAAATGTATTAAACATGGTTAGTATTTGGGAGTGCACGTTATGCTGCTCCGAGAAGAGGAGGTTTCCCAAGATCAGTATTTCAACTGTTCCCTATGGCGCCCCGGAGCCTTCACATTCGAGGCACCAAAGTGGATTGTGGTCTAACCCAGCTCAGATTTCAAGAGGCTGAGGAGGAAGACCGGTTCTCCTTCACTGTTTTAGAGGCAGCGGTCACCGTAAGATGGTGGCAGGAGAGCTCTGCCCCTTTTTTTAGTGAACTGAGCATGACGGTGAAAAGGGACATTCCCCCTTGCCCATCATCCTCACTTGCCCTTGACACTTTTATGGTTACTCTTCAGAATAACCATCAAACTGTTCTCAAACTAGTTTTACCAAGCACGCCCACAGAGACTGACGGGGAGCCTGTGACTTCTCAGTAGAGAGACGCCATCAGCACATCCAACACCACCTTGCTGTCATTTTCTGGTTTCAAGAACAATTGGATTGCCTCATTCTACAGTTATTGATCATCCTGACCACCCCAACTAATTTCAGGATGAAACAAACTACGAGATTTCCCTCTTTCTCACTAATCTGCTGGGCCTGGGTTCTGCCAGCAACTGTCTGGGCTGGGCGTCTTGAGCAGCTGGCCACCCCTTTTCCCTAGAGGCCCACCTACCCCCACCCCACCCCCACCCTCACCCCCGCCCAATTCAGGTTTTGCTTCTCTCTACAGACAATTCTGCCTTTTCAGTAGATGCATGTTACAGAAACAAATTATACTATTATACTTTGAAATAACAATGAAAATCTCCAAGGAAAACAATGAGTTGATCTTTATAGGCTCTAGAGCCAAAGGAGTACCATGATATTAAATTCTGATAAATTTCAGAGCCCAGTGGGAGTACAAGATTATTATCCTGAGCTTGGTTCTCACGCCTACTTGACCCGTTTGCTAATAATAAGATGCGGCTTGCATTCGGATCCTCATTATTGCTTGCCCTTTGTGGTCCACGCTTTCTGAGAAACAGGTACAAGATTATGAACAATGGTCTCTTATAGAGTCTCTCTGATCAAATACAAAGGTCACAGGCCCCGTGTGCATAGGAAATCTAGGCCAATTCTAGTCAAGAAATAATTGAACAAATTAAAGTATTTCCAAGACTTAGCGGATAGGCTGTAGAACCGTTATATTTGACAGACAATTCCTATTTAAACAATATTGTTACTCGTTCCATCAGCTTCATTTCATCTGCTCTTAGAAAGATAAACCTAATTGATCTGAGATGTATTTGAAATCTGTGAAGACTTAAATAGAAAGAAAATAATAGAGAGCCTTCTTATTTCTCTTTTCTTTTCTTTTTTAAATATATATTTTATTGATTTTTTTTTTTTTTTTACAGAAAGGAAGGGAAAGGGTTAGAGAGTTAGAAACTCAATCAGCTGCCTCCTGCACACCCCACTGGGGATGTGCCCGCAACCACGGTACATGCCCTTGACCAGAATCGAACCTGGGACCTTTCAGCCCCCAGGCCTACGCTCTATCCACTGAGCCAAACCATTTAGGGCTATCTCCCTTTTCTTAACTAGCCATGGACGTTCCTTTATTTTTCACCATGCGGTTAGAAATGGTCTAGATTGCCAGCTTCTCTAAGTCAGACCTTAACATGAATTGGAATTATCCCAACATGACTTAAACAGGCCTGGAAAATACCCAGGGCGACACTCAGGCACCAGACACCCAAAGGCAAGGCCACTGCAAACGTTCTGAGCTCAAAAGGGAATGCCTTTCCGGTCACTATTTCGCTCCCGTCTGTGATCACTTTTCTTAAGCTGTGAGAGTTTACTTCTTTAAAAAGTTGATGAGAAATTAAAGCTTATAACCAAAAAGTAATAGCTACTCCATAGATCACAGAGGAAAACTGGCATTTGGGGGTGCTATCGGCCTCAGGAAGGCACAGAAGTGCAATGACAGTCCGCCGCGGAGCCTGGGGTTGCTGTTTGCTGCCAGTTCAGGTTCCAGAGAAGCTCAGCAGCCGGTCCTTCTCTGGGCACCGAGGCCACAGCCGCCCGCTGCAGGCATTGGCCCGGCCACCGCCTCACACCTGCAGGGAGAGCTGGCCAGCTGGCCTGCCACCGCGGTGTCCAGATGGGAAGTTAGTGAGCTGTATAAACACGGTCAGGGCTCTGGGCAAATAAAGGGATTGGAACTTGCTGTTCAAAGCGAGTCTACAGCAAAACAGTGCTATTTGGACACAGTCACGAGCAGGGAAGGAAAAGCCCACATATTACAAAACCCAAACCATACATTGACGCGCAAGCACTGGAATCTACTTATTGTGAAGCTGGACACACGTCTGACTAAATGCTTTTCCCACACACAGAGGGCCGAAAGCGGGAGACGGGCTCCTGGGCAGACATTTTAGCAGCCGGGAGAACGACACCAACTCAAAGCAGCCAGATTGTGTTAACCGCCAGCCTGGGCTAGAGGACAGGGTACCGCTGTACATTAACTCTCAGCGGAGTCCAAGGATGAAGACCCATGTGCCAAAAAGGATGGAAGGACATGAGTAAGACAGGACCATTTTTACTCAATATGACAAAACCTGAAAGCCTACATTAGTGCTTACACATGCACAGCTACCCTACATCCCAAAACACACTCTACACCACAAATCCCATCCCTGCAGTGCTTAGGACAGGCATGGGCGTGACACCACCCAACTCCTAAGGAAACTGGAATTTTTATTTTATTTTTTATTTATTTTTAAATATATTTTATTGATTTTGTACAGAGAGGAAGGGAGAGAGATAGAGAGCTAGAAACATCGATGAGAGAGAGTCATCGATCAGCTGCCTCTTGCACAGCCCCCATTGGGGATATGCCCGCAACCAAGGTACATGCCCTTGACCGGAATCGAACCCGGGTCCCTTCAGTCCCCAAGCCGACGCTCTATCCATTGAGCCAAAACGGTCTCGGCGAAACTGGGATTTTTAACGGAGACTGCTAAATCAATGACCTGCCAGCAAGCCGGTAGTGGCGGAAGTGGCCTGAAGGTCCGAAGGGGGTTTTCAGGGCGGGAAGGTAGGCCCGGAAGCAGCTGTGGACAGGTCTACCCGGAACTCTCGCTCAACCCCAAAGAATCACACTAGAAGGCCGAGGTGTCTGATCTGAGATGAGACTCCTGAGGAGTCGGGGTGTCAGTTCCTCTTATACTGACACAGACAATGCCTGTGATGCCTCAGGGGGTTGGCAGAAACCTTTACTAAGAGGCACGTAGCTAGGCAAATGCCTCTAAATGAAGACATGTTAATATTTCTGTTTGAGGCTAATAAGCAAAAAACTACATCGATTAGCCTTTTGGTGCTAAGAGTGCTTCCCGGACCAAGATGACAGTAGTGCTCAAAATCCTCTCCAATCCTTCTGATTACCTCATGCAGAAAGATTAGATTTGCTGTTCCTGCTTTTTACCCTCACCTGGTATTACTTACTAACCACAGCTTCTCATACAGGGAGAGCAGCCAGCTGGCGGGGTTCAGTGATTGAGCGTCTACCTATGAACCAGGAGGTTCCAGTTCCATATGGTAGGCGGGTGCAGGAGACAGCTGATGGGTGATTCTCAGCATCGATGTTGTGCTCTCTCTCTCTCTCTCTCCTCTCTCTCTCTCTCTCCCTCCCTTCCTCTCTCTGAAATCAATAAAAACATAACAAAATATTTTTTAAACATAAAGGGAGGGTAGAGTTGGGGCTGAGACTTCATAGGCATACTACATAGCTGGAATTTAATAACTGCTTTGGTATCATTATGTGTTTACGTAATCTCCTATTCGCAGAAAGGGATACCAATTTTCTATTTATCAATGCGATATGCTTCCTTTTCCAAATAAATTGACATCCGAGTGAGTTGTACTTAAGAAAATTATTATGCCTTAACTGTTTTTGGCTCAATGGATAGAGCGTTGGCCTGCAGACTGAAGGGTTTTAGGTTCGATTCTGGTCAAGGGCATGTACCTCGATTGCAGGCACATCCCCAGGAGTGGGTGTGCAGGAGGCAGCTGATCGATGCTTCTCTCTCATTGATGTTTCAAATTCACTATCCCTCTCCCTTCCTCTCTGTAAAAATAAATAAATAAATAAAAATCAATAAAATATATTTTTAAAAAAGAAAAGTACTCATTCAACAACTCTTTTAAATATAAAATTAGAATGGTATGTGGCAATGTCAGAATCCATCCAGATCGCTCTGTCCGAAGTTCAGAAAGCACTGCTTTGAAGTCATTACTCCCACGTGCATTAAACGCTGCTCCTCTACAAACCATCCCATTAGCTCTGTGACAAGAACCCCTTCCTCGGACGGATGTGAAGGAAGGAGAATAATAAGACTCAGGAGAACCGTCTATTAAACCATCAATTTCACAGCTGACCCAGCGGCAGGGCCAGGACCGGGACCCAGTGCGGCCCGAGAAGTCCAGAGCACAGCCCTCGGTGGGTGTGGGATGTGATAAAGGGGCGCTGGTCCTTCTAGAGAGGAGGAACACAGTCAAGGTAATGGCGAGGTAACTTATACTTGACTTACAATAGTGTAGGATGACTCCAGTCTGAGGATGCGACTCGGGAAGGGACGGAGAGCTGTCTGGCGCGTTTATCCCACCTGCTCCTGGGACAGGCTTTTCTCCTCTCACTGGGGCAACGAGGACGCCTCTCAGGGAGCCACCTGCCGGTATAGAAGGGCCGGGGATGCTGAAACCAGTTTGGCTCAGTGGCTAGAGCGTCGGTCTGGGGACTGAAGGGTCCCGTGTTTGATTCCCATCAAGGGCATGTACACTGATTGCGGGCACATCCCTGGTGGGGGGGGTGTGTGCAGGGGGTAGCTGGTGGATGTTTCTCTCTCATCAATGTTTCTAGTTCTCTGTTCCTCTCCCTTCCTCTCTGTAAAAAATCAATAAAATACATATTTTAAAAAAAGAAGGGCTGGGAGCTGCGGCTTTCCCGGCTCACTGTGCAGGTTTTGAAACGTTGAGAGGATTTGTACTCTTTTGTCATGCCTGCATCCGGGCCACAGGATGAGTTATCCGGTTCACCTGAAGTTAGGAACAAAGACTCCAGCTGATGGGCACTCCTGGCCCATTCATTCACTTTGCTGCTCTGAGAGTCACACAGGCCTCTCACCTCCAGGAGATAGGCTGTCCCCACCCAGCCTTCCGGGAATGGGAATCTATTAGAAGGGAGTGATCTCATTTCCCCCGGGCCGAACACGGCAGCCGTCTGCCTTTACGCCATTCTCTGGGGGACTTCTGTCTTGTTTTGGTCACTGCTCTATCGCCAGTACTTAAAAGGAAGCTTTGTAATGACACCTACGTAATAAATACTTAAATAAGTGAGCCAAAGCGCTGCCTTCCTTTCTGACACATGAACTGGAAGTGACCCTGTGCCTAGTGAGACTGCCGAGTCCTAGTTCTCACTTCTGGTCTGCCTCTCAGATTTCACTCCTACAATAATCCACTCCTCCCTACTACACGCATCTGTCCCCTTCTGAGGCAATACTCCAGCCCGCATGTGCTCATGTGGTCTGTCTTACCTCCTTACAAGTTAAAGCCTTCCCTTAGCTCAGCTATCCACGTATCCCTCCCTCCCTATGCATGAAAACTTGACTGGTCCATGTGCTGACTCTACTTCACTCCCTTTCTCTCCAGTGCAGTCCTTCATCCCCTAAACTTGCATTCTGTTAAACCTACAATCCGCCAGCCTCATGGTTAATTCGCAATCCTCTTCTTATTGGACAAAACCTGAAATCACGCTTCTTGAAACTTCCTTCATTTTTGTTTCTTTTAAAAATATATATATATTTTTTATTGATTTCAGAGAGAGGGAAACATCAATTTTGAGAATCATTGATTGGCTGCCTCAGGGATCAAGCCCACAACCCGGGCATGTGCCAGGACCAGGAATTGAACCTGTGACCTCCTGGTTCATAGGTCAATACTCAACCACTGAGCCACACCGGCTGGGCTCACTTTTGTTTCTGATGTGCTACATTTTTCTGGCTTGCCTCCCTGAGAGATCTCAAAGTCCCCTTGGCTGGCTCCTCCCTGTTTTATTTTTAAATATAGTTTTACTGATTTCAAGAAGGGAGAGGGAGAGATGGAAACATCAATGATGAGAGAATTATTGACTGGCTGCTTCGTGTATGCCCCACACTGGGGATTGAGCCTGCAACCCAGGCATGGGCCATGAGCAAGAATTTAACCACGACCTCCTGGTTCATAGGTGGATGCTCAACCAGAGCCACACTGGTGGGCTCCTCCCCATTTTAAATGCTGTACCACAAGCTCCCTTCCCCCCCTTCCTGGATCTATAATACATGGCTGCTGCCCCAAATCTGGGTCCCTGCACCAGCAGCATCAGCTCCCGCAGGGGCTGGGAGACGTGTAGCATCTCAGGCCCCACGCCAGACCTCCAGGATCAGGCTGCAGCTAAAACACAGGTGGCTCAGAGGCAGGTTAAAATTTGAGCAGCACTACTCTACTTACAGGAGTGATTTCAGTCACGTGACCGAACTCCTTTCACAGGCTAACTCAGAAATGTTTTAGCTTCTGTCCCTGCCCCGACATCAGCCCCCAACTCCACGGGCCAGAGGCTCCTGATGGCCGAACCCCACCCCTCAGCACTCCCACTACCCTAGGTCAGCAATGTTTTTGGTGCAAGACTTGAGTCTCCAGAATCTCTTGTCAGCAGGTTCCCTGCAATAAATTGTCTGTGTTGTATCCAGAGTGATCTTTAAAGAACGTGGATGCTTTCCAAATTTCCTACCCTGGCTTCCAACAGCCCACGTTTTCCAGCCCCTTCCACAGTCAGATGCTCCACTCAACTCAAATCCAGGGGCTCGTCCTCCTCCGCCCTCCCGTGAGCCTGTCTGCCTTACTGCCCAGTCCCCTGTGCTGGGCTTCCCTCTCAGCACTGACAGGTCCCCCACACGACAGACGCCTGGCTGGCTCTCCCACCAGAACCTCGGCGTCTAGCACACAGGAAGCACTCGAGGACTGAGACTTCAGGTGTTGTTGGTGGAAAGGTTGTGGGGCAGGGACAAATTTTTAAAATATATATATTTTATTGATTTTTCACAGAGAGGAAGAGAGAGTGATAGAGAGTTAGAAACATCGATGAGAGAGAATCATCGATCAGCTGCCTCTTGCACACCCCCACTGGAGACGTGTCCGCAACCACGGTACATGCCCTTGACCGGAATTGAACCCGGGACCTTTCAGTCCGCAGGCCGACGCTCTATCCACTGAGCCAAACCGATCCCGGCAGGGACAATTTTTTGTATGTACCAGCACTTAAGCTCGTCACACAAAAATTGGATGTAGAGAACCCACCAGCAGTCTTCAATAGGTTCAAATTTCCAAAATATGACAGCCGGTTCTACAACATTATAAAAATTCCAATACTTAAGTTACATTTTAAATGAATTAAATCACAATTGCTGGGAGTGGGACACAGGTACAAGTATGTTTTTAAGCTCTCAAGGTAATTCCATTGTGAGTTAAGTTTGGGAACCACTGATAAGCATGACATGTTATAAAACCTAGCCCGGTCGATGTGGCTCAGTGGTTGAGCGTAGACCTATGATCCGGGAGGTCCGGTTTGATTCCCGGTGAGGGCACAGTCCCAGGCTGTGGGCTTGATCCCCAGTGTGGGGCCTGCAGGAGGCAGCCAATCAATTATTCTCTCATTGATGTTTCAGTCTCTCCCTCTCCCTTCCTCTCTCTGAAACCAATAAAAATGTTTTTAAAAAAGATATGAAATATATAATACATTAAAAAAAATCCTAGTCATAATGTTATGCAAATCCTTTTTGGTATAGAAAACAAAAAGAAATTCATTAAAATAAAACTGTTTCAAACGTTAGGTCTTCAAGAGAGCATATCTTTCAGGATTTCCTACACTTGTTTTCCTGTCAAGACAAATCCAAATTTGGGCATTTCTATTAGGAAGCTTATTATTTGCTGATATGCTGAATCAAATTTATGTATTAAAAAGTGTTTGACTCACCTAGCCAGTTTGACACAGTGGCTAGAGCGTCGGCCTGTGAACTGAAGGGTCCTGGGTTCAATTCTGGTCAAGGACACGTATCCAGTAGGGGACATGCAGGAGGCAGCCGATCAATGAGTAATTTTTTCTCATCACTGATGTTTCTTTCTCTCTCTCCCTCTCTGAAATAAAACTGTATTTCTTTTAAAAAGAAATAAAAAGTATTGAATCCTGTGTAAGTCACATTTAAAGGCTTTTGCACACACTCATATTTTTAATGACATCAGGTAAATAGCTCTATCCTGGTAACAGGATGTAATTATTAAGACCAAATGCTATATTCTCAAGAGAGAAAGGGATTTTAAAACTCAACAAGTTATAATAAAATAAAATCTTAATCATGCTAATATTCCTTGTTCAAGAAGTAATAAACTCTAGTCATCAAATATTGTGCATTTACCTGTCTCTAAGCTTGCTTTTAAAGTGTCTTCAGAGAAAAAAATAAAAAATAAAAAAAATAAAGTGTCTTCAGAAAAAGGAGGATCTATGTATTACTTTCAACAATAAAGATTAAAAGAAAAATAATAAAGTGTCTTCATACTTCAAAATGAAAGACAAAATTAATGAAAGAGAAAACCAAGTCATGTGATTTTTAAAATCCTCACTACAGTGAAAACACTGAAGATTCCCAAAGAACCTTGGGGGTGTTTAAGCCAACCTCATATTACGTGCACACGAATAACCCAACACCCAGCTGGGTGGAATGACAGGCCTAAAAGTCACACAGGAGAGCTAGAAGAGAAGAAAACAATTTTTTCCCAAACAAGCGGACAGAATTTTTCACATGTTAATCAAAAAGAATCAAGATAATCAAATTAGGAAGAAATGAGGAATAAAAAGTATGTTGAACATAAATTTAAGGACTAGTCAATCTGCTGCCCCACTCCCCAACCTCCCCAAAAATAAAAATAAAAAATCCCCGAATATATGGACATACATCCCTTACCCTTCAAATATTAGGATTTTGGAAAACTCTGTTTACGAACGCATTATTAATTGCATTGTTATAATTAGCTAATTAAATGCGAAGACATCAAACAGCACCAATACCAGAAAGTTAAGAAAGTAAATGCACAGTTACTTAATATATAATCACTGATTGGGACAGCAATGAACTACAGCTACTAGCAAAACTATTTAAGCAACTGTTTGACATGAAGGCAATATTTAAAGACTAGTAGATGCCCTTTGCCCAGCGAAAGGCCTGGGTCTAGGCATTCTAGCAGTGGGTCAGCGTAGAAAATATTAAATAGGATGGATTTTTTTTTCATTGCTCACCTTGAACCATACTCCATAACCCCAATTTTACCAATATAAGTCAACGACAGAATTTTTGGCATTCTAACCACTCACTCTTACCTATCCCAATGAAAACAAAACCTAAGTCCCTTATGAAGCATTAGATTGCATGTGTCTAAGCAGCAGCAGCGAGGCTTTACAAATGGGCCTCAAAATGCTGCTAATGAAAAGACAGCAGCAAATAAGCCTGAAAGAGCACATTATTCCACATGGAATCCCAAGTTATTATCTCTATTCCTTAAATTCCAGGAAGACTAGAGATGAACAAGTGTATGTATAAGTGGGGCCGGGAAAAGCTCTAAATGGTATACAGTGTTCATATTTTAAATCACCCACGATAACTGTAATGCTTGCAGAGAACTCCAACTGTTATCTAAAATTTTCTAAACACGGAGAACTTAAAAAATGCCAGCAACACTTTGACGTTAACCCAGAACAAAGAATCCCATTTTAGCCAAAACCGGTTTGGCTCAGTGGATAGAGCATCGGTCTGCGGACTGAAAGGTCCCGGTTTCAATCCGGTTAGGGGCATCTACATTGGTTGCAGGCACATCCCCGGTGGGGAGTGTGCAGGAGGCAGCTGGTTGATGTTTCTCTCTCATTGATGTTTCTAACTCTCCATTCATCTTCCTTCCTCTCTGTAAAAAAAATCAATTAAAAAAAAAAAAAAAAAAAGAATCCCATTTGAAGTGAAAATGAAATAGGCATGGCTTGTGAAGTTTTCCTAATGTTCACCCCACCCTCTCCCTCTTGCCCTGCTCCTCTCACCAGGTGACCTACAGACCACCTGGTTTAAAATATTTGGTAATTCAGTGCAGAAAATTAAGGTCACAGACAAAGTACAACAACTTTTAATACATCATTAATACTAATGATTAAAAATTATTGCATAGTCTTATGCATTTACCCTAAAACATTTTCTGAAAGTAAATTCTCAAAGAATTATATAAAAGACAAATGACCCTTTAAAATGTGGATGGCCTGTACTACCTCGATCTTCTGTCCTTTTTTGTCTTTTCCGTACTTTTGTCCATGGTTTTCTCATTATCTCCCCTGCACTTTGGGCAATACCATTTCCCCTTTGGTTTATAGGTAAGTGACACACATGAGAAGTGGAACCACTCAATGGGACACTGTTCATTGTCACAGCCGATCATCTCCCCGTAAGACACTTGGTTACATAGACAGTATGTAGGTTCATTGGGATCGATTGCAAACTCCACAGGCGACGTCTCCCTTTCCTGCTTGGCCTTGGAGCGTTTCTTTTTCTTGGCGGACTTGGATTTCTTTTCCTTCGGTGGCTGGTCATCACAGTCTTCAATGCCGTTAGTCATGTGACATAAATCACGGCTCTCACTGGTTCGCTGCCTTCTGGGTCTCCGTGAAGATCTTTCTGGTTGGCTGGCATCCATCTTTGCTTTATCTGAGACGCGTTCACCTTCAGCAGGATCTTGGAAACACTGTGAGTGTAGCTCCATTTGCCTCGCCCGATTTTCCACCAATTCGAGCATTTGCGTGACAATCTGAATTTTTTCATCTCCCAATTCTTGGCTATTGATTAATGCTCTTTGGAGATGCTGCTGTAGGCGTTTTTTCTGGTTTGAATCATCTTCTTTCTTATATTTTTCATAGACATCATCAATTTCCTTCAATGTTTCTAAAGAAAAGGAAAAATCACAAGGTTACTGTGTATTAGCATTTTTCAAGTTAGTTATCTTTCACAGAATTGGAAAAGTTAGAATGAACTCAAACCATAAGACCATACTCTTTAGTATGTGTACATTAAAAAAAATACATTATTTCCCATACAAAGACCATGTGTTATCAAATAGAAAAATATATTTAGAAATAAACTAATAAAAAAGAGTACACAAAACTCTAATATCCATTAATCAATATTAAAAACAAAACATGCCTTAGCCAGTCTGGTTCAGTGGATAGAGCGTTGTCCTGAGGACTGTAGGGTCCCAGGTTCGATTCTGGTCAAGGGCACATGCCCAGGTTGCGGGCTTGGTCCCCAGTGGGGGGAGTGCAGAAGGCAGCCAATCAGTGATTCTCTCTCATCGTTGTTTCTATCTCTCTCCCCCTCTCCTTTCCGCTCAGAAATCAATAAAAAGTATATATTTTTTTTAATGTGTGGCTACCTAATAATTAAAAGTATTTTATGCCGAAACCGGTTTGGCTCAATGGATAGAGCATCGGCTTGGGGACTGAAAGGTCCAGGGTTCGATTCCAGTCAAGAGCATGTACCTTGGTTGCGGGCATATCCTCAGTAGGGGGTGTGCAAGAGGCAGCTGATCGATGACTCTCTCATCGATGTTTCTAACTCTATCTCTCCCTTCCTCTCTGTACAAAATCAATAAAATATATATATATATATAAAAAAAAGTATTTTATGTGCCAGCCTGAGAGCCCAAGGATCACAGGTTCGATTCCCGGTCAAGGGTACCTCGGTTGCAGGTTCCCCAGCACCAATAGGGACAAAGTGGGAGGCAATCAATCCACGTGTCTCTCTCACATCAATGTTTTTCTTACACCAGTTTCTCTCTCTCTCAATCTCTCTCTTCTCCCTTCCACACTCTCTAGGAATCAATGGAAAAAATTTCCACGAAGGAGAACTTAAAAAAAAGAAGTATTTTGTGTGGTCAAGTTCACTATATACCACTTTACAGTTTACCTACTGCCATATTGTCTACACTTAATTTGAATCTCAAAAAAAAATCCTGTATATGAAATTTACAGGCCACGCTCTAGCTGTAAAACTTAAAGAAATTCAAGACTATGCTGCAGATTACTGTCCAATTGCATCTGCAAGATTTACAGTTCTATCACTGACTTGCATGACTCCAGAGAGACACTGTACCTTTAATTTCCTATCACACCCCTGGACTCCCTTAAAGCAGACAGGAGCAGCTCTTAGCTTCCCATCATATTAGTTTTAATGGCTCGTTCATTTTGCCAGAGATAATTCTGAAACCTAAACTATTTCCAGAGCAGGTTTAGGTTCATGTTCTGGCATCAACTGACAAAGCTATTAACAGAATTACAGTCAAGTCAGCATTGGGTCACTATGTCTTTGTAGATAACTCAGCAGATGGTTCTATGTAAGCTTTTTGAATTGCTGATTTAGTTATTGAATAGCGCCTGGAACACATTCAAATCAATTGAAAATAGCTGAGTCACTAGAAGGTACACGAAAACTAAAAATATAGCTGCAGATATCACCAAAATTTGCAGATTAGTTTTTATTCAAATCTGTTCTGGTTTTTGTTTTGTTTTTTAATCCTTATGAGATTTAACACTATTTGAAAGAGTTCTTAGTAAAGATGGAGCAATAAAAAATTAACTAATTTATCACACCACATAGCAGACAACTGTTTTAGATCCCAATATTATTATTCTAAGGAGAAGAACAGAAATGTCAGATGAGTGAAATACACACAGTGGGGCTGTCTGCAAGCAACGTGATACACAGCAAGGAACTCCTCCCGGAAATGGTAGGCACTCACAATGGAGGGACAGTGCTAACCTAGATACTTGACAACGTGACTCTACACATCTGGGGTACTCACACCTGCACAGCAAACTCTAAACAAAGGTCTTATCTGGCCCATTTACCCAGGTAGGTATGTAAACTGGTTTCTTGAGAACCTAATTTTCCTCCAGGAAAAATAAGGTATATATTCCCCCCCCCCCCCCCCCCAAAACACACAAAATTTGAAGGTTAAAAAATAAAGAGGAGCCGAAACCGGTTTGGCTCAATGGATAGAGCATCGGCTTGGGGACTGAAGGGACCAGGGTTCGATTCCAGTCAAGCATGTATCTTGGTTGCGGGCATATCCCCAGTGGGGGATGTGCAAGAGGCAGCTGATCGATGACTCTCCCTCATCGATGTTTCTAGCTCTCTCTCTCTCTCCCCCTTCCTCTCTGTACAAAATCAATAAAATATATTAAAAAAAATAAAATAAAATAAATAAAGAGGAGCCCTAACAGGTGTGGTTCAGCAGATAGAGCGGAGGTGTGGGGACCAAAGGGTCCTGGGGTTGATTCTGGTCAAGGGCACATGACCAGCTGTGGGCTTGATCCCCAGTAGGGGATGTGCAAGAGGCAGCTGATCAATGATTCTCTCTCATCATTTATGTTTCTATTTTTCTCTTCCTCTTCCTTCCTATTTGAAATCAATAAAAATATACTAAAAAATAAAAGGTAACCTTATTTCAAGTATTCTTTATCCAATAATCTAATAATCAGGACTTGGAAGCTAATTATAGCATACCAACACATAGAACTATACATGAGATAAAAATTCTCATTTAAGACACCTTAATTATGAAATGAAAGAAACTAATACTGAGACACGTCTATGTGATAAAAATTTTCTCATTTAATCCCCACAGCAACCCCACGAGGAAGCCATCGCTTCCATACGTACAGAAAATGAAGCTCAAGAGACAACCACCCCAGACTTTGTTTTTGGTCAAACCTCACCCGAGGATATTCATTGACTTTTAGGGAGAGTGGAAGAGAGGGAGAGACAGAGAGAAACATCGATGTGAGAGAAATACATCGATTGATTGCCTCCAGCATGAGCCGTGACTGTGGTTCCAGGCCAGAGAGGAGCCTGCAGTCAAGGTATGCGCCCTTGACCTGAATTGAACCTGGGACCCTTTGGTCCACAGGCCAATGCTCTATCCACTGAGTCAAACCCAGTAGGGCAACAACTGCGGACTTTTAACTCTTCTAAATCTGGATGTCTGGCTTCACCACGTCAGCATTTTCTACTACATTAAAAAGAAGACACTTGAAATTAAGTATTAAATTTTATTTACCCAGGAAATTAGGAACAAAAATACTGGAACAAATATTGAGGTTCTCTAACAATCAAATCCCATAATAAATACTTCATTATCATAATATTTTCTTCATTTCTCTATTTTTAACTTTCTTAGGTTACTTTTAAGGTTCATGAGTAATTTCTAATGAAGTGTCTCAGCTAGGAAATTTCTTTGACTGCTTTCGTAATTCGTATCACTAAATATTACAGTATTAGATCCAGAATCAGAAAATACTTGAAAACTAGCAAACTTAAAAATATAAACAAGTATTTAAGGCTAATAAATGTAAAACAGAAAGCTGAACTCAATACACATATGCAGAGTGAAAACTTAATCATTTTTATTTATTTAAAAATATTTTTATTGATTTTGGAGAAGAAGGGAGAGCGAGAAACACAAATGATGAAAGATAACCACTGATTGGCTGCCTCCTGCATGCCCTCACTGGGGACTGAGCCTGCAACCCAGGCCTGTGCCTTTGACCAGAATCAACCTGAGACCCTTCAGTCCTCAGGCCCACACTCCATCCTCCGAACCAAACTGGCTAGGGCAGTGGTCAGCAAACTGCGCTCAAGAGCCACAAGTGGCTCTTTGGCCCCTTGAGTTTTTAGCAAAGGCCAGCTTAGGAGTATCCTAATTAAGTTAATAACAATGTACCTACTTATAGTTTAAGTTTAAAATATTTGGCTCTCAAAAGAAATTTCAATCGTACTGTTGATATTTGGCTCTGTTGACTAATGAGTTTGCCGACCACTGGGCTAGGTCAAAACTAGATGGTTTTCAATTAATCTTGAAACTAATCACAATCTTAACAACTGAAAATTTTAAGGTCTCTCAATCACTTAAGGCCCAATACTGTTTCTCACGTTAACAGAGCTACTTATGACAATTCTAGATGGCCAAGATGGAAGATTTCCCTGTAACAATTGTCCCTCCCCAAACACAATGAAAAAAAATAGCTTCACTTTTGTGAAGGCAAATGTAGGTAATGCGTTTTTATAGCGATGTGAAAACCTTTACTACAGTGTTATCGGAAAAATTAAAAACGCTGAACATACAATTCTTAGGCAGGTATGTATCATTTTTAGGTTACAATGTATGTACTGTGTATGTGCTCCAAGTCTGTCAAAAACACCTTTGGAGAGTTTTTCTTTAAAAAACAACAAAAAGTTAAAATAGTTCAAAGCAAGCCTGGCACCCAAAGGAGCCAGGCTATGGAGTCAAAACACTCCCCACCCAATTGAACAAGTTAAACTCCCTGTACTTCTTAATTTATCCGTACATTTTTACTTCATAAGGTTATTGTGAGGATTAAATGAGATAACCTTCTAGACCTGACACAGCGTATGACACACAGTCAGTAATCAGCATCAATTCCCTCCCCCCTGACATGCACCGGTCCTACCAACTGTGGGCTCAGAAGACAGAAATAAATGATAGTTTCTAAAACAGAGACACTTCAGTCTGTTAACATGCTAAGGGCCTGAAAACGCCAGCCCAGAAGTGGGTTCCTGAGAGACCAAATCATTAGATTTACGTTACGTCTGTCTACAAAAACGGCCTGGGTCCCACAAGTTCTCTCTCCAATGTCCGCTTAGCTGTTTCCGCGCCATGTCCGGCCCGGGACCAGGAGGAGCACGGCGGCCCCGGTGACGTCCCCCCTCCTGGAGACAGACTATCTAACAATCAAACACGGACGGTTAACAAACGTGGACCGTTACGATCCTCCGGTAAAGCCTGACCCCCGTGCTAGCGCCCGGCGGGCTGACCACACGGGGCGGCTGCGGACTCCACGCTTAAACCCGGCGGAGGAGGGCGGGGCTAAGGGACGCCAGGCGGTTGCCGGGTCAACCACCCACTTCCTCCCGAGACCCGGAAGTGGGACGAGGACCGGAACCTACGCAGCGCCGTGGTCAGCAGCGCTCCCCGCGGCTGACCCGTCCCCGTCACAGCCGAAGGGCCGGGGAGGAGTCGGAAAACGACCACAGGCCCGTCCCGCACACCGACCATGGCTCTGCCGGGGCCGAGCGGACGCCCCGCACGCCCGCCCCGACCTCCCAGCGGCCGGCCATCTTCGGGGCGGGAGTGCGCGTGCGCCCCGCCCCTGCCTACGTCATCAGGCCACGCCCCCGGCGCCGGGCCCTCCCCGCCACACACACCCCTCTTCCTCCTTCCCCGGCGCGGGGACCCCTCCCCTTCCAACCATGGGGCCGGAGGGGCCGGGGCCGGGCCGCTGCCCGGGACTCTCCCCGCGGCGGCCGGGGAGGACGGGCACCCCGATGGCCGAGCCCGGCGCGGTGAGCGGAGGGAGGAAGGGAGGGACCTCCTCCGAGTCCGTCCGCCTTCGCCGCGGCCCCCTCTCGCCCCCTCCCCCCGCACGTTCCAATGCATCTGCTCCCAGGGGCTGGGGGAAGCCAGGCCCGGAGACCAGCGGGGGAGCCCGGCCACTCACCCCATGCAGCCCCGCCGCCGCCAGGCCGGCTGCACGCTCCCTCGCCCGGCAGGAGGCTGGCGGCGCGGCGCGGGGCAAGCCGGAGCCAGAACAAATGCTCGCTACTTAAAATGGCTGATCCCCCTCTCCACGCCAGCTGCAGCCGCCGGGTCTGCAGCGTGGGCGGACGAGCAGCCCCCACCCCCACCCCGGAGACCCCACCGAAGTGCTCGCCGATCGCGGGAGGGGAAGGCAGGGAGGGAGGGCCGCGAGCCCGGCCGCCCGCCCGCCCGCCCCTCTCCCCGGTCCCCCGGCCGCACACTTCAGACCCCCTCCGTGTGCCCGAGGAGACTGTCACGGGGGAGAAGGAAAGTGTCACTTCCTCGGGCTGGCCCCGCGGACCCCAGGGCGGGGGGACCCGCACGGGCAGCCCCGCGGGCCCCTACCTACCTTGATATTTGTTGTCCAGCTCCCGCAGCACCGACACGTTCCGCTGCATGTCGTGGGGCAGCGACTCCACGCACTCCAGGTAGTCCTGCACGTAGCAGGTGAGCAGCCGGCTGCGCTCCCCGCTCAGGATCGCCGCCGACGAGTAGAGCGGCTGCTGCTGCTGCTGCTGCTGCCCTAACATCCTGCCGCCGCCGGCGCCCGCCGCCGCCGCCGCCGCCTCCGCATCCAGCAGCCGCGCATGCAACAGCCGCGGCCGCCGCGGCCACCCTGCTCCGCAGCCCGCGCCGCGGGGACCCCGGCCGCCGGCCGCTCGGAGGGCACCGCCGAGTCCCCCGATCTCCACTCCCCCCAAAAGCAGCCCTCACTCCCCGCCCCCGCGGTAACCAGCCCAGGGGCGGGGCGATCAGGGAGGGCTCCCTCCTTTTTTGTCCGCCCGCCCTCCGCGGGACCCGAGCAGCGGGGATCCCCGCAGCGGGGCGGGCGGGCGCCGGGGTCTCCGGCGGTGAC
The DNA here is from genome assembly GCF_014108245.1 of Pipistrellus kuhlii. NCBI lineage: Eukaryota > Metazoa > Chordata > Mammalia > Chiroptera > Vespertilionidae > Pipistrellus > Pipistrellus kuhlii. The sequence continues at coordinate 182,345,043 of NW_023425529.1, forward strand.
ACTTCCTGCCCCGCTCCCCCTCGGCGTCCCCGGCTGCTACCAAGGCCGTCCCGCGGCTCGGATCCCCATGACAAGCCCTCCGCTGCCCCTTCTCCTCCCCAATCGCCCTCGGAGCCTGTCGGAGCGTCCCTCGCTGGCCCTGTCCCCGCCCCTCCGCGGCGGCCGCCACTGCGCCTGCGCAGGGCTCCCTCCTCATAAGGCCGGGGGCCCGCCTCTACCGCCCTACCGGAGGGTTCGCATTCTCCCGCCTTCCCGCCGCCGGCCCGCCCATTGGTCCGTCAGCTCTCGGCCCGGCCAAACGGCAGGCCTCGCCCCGCCCCCTCTTAAAGGGGAACGACGCCGGGCCGGTCCACCTTTCCGCCCCGGCTCGGAAAGGGACTTGCGGGCGAAGGTGGGGGGGGAGGGGGGAGGGAGAGAGGACACACCCCTGCCTCGCCTCCTTCCCTACAGGGCGCGGGGGGCGGGGGGAGGAATACGGCCCGGGTCCCTCGGCCCGCCATTACCGACTTCTTCCCGGTCGGCGGGTCTAGCGCAGCCCCGAGCGAGCCTTAAAAGGAGCAGCAGGCGGCCGAGTTTCGCTGCAACCTGGAGGGAGTGAGGCCGAGGGGACTACGGGCCCCGGCGTGCAGCGCGCGCGCTCCCGGCATGCGCCGCGGCGGTGCTCTCGCCCCGGGGCTGCCTGCGCTGCCGCCGCCGCCGCCGCCGGGCGCCGCTCTCCTCCGCGCCTCCACCGGCCCCGGCTCGCGGGCTCGCGGGGCAGCGGGACTCCCGCTGGCCGGTCGCGGAGGTCGGCGGCGCGCCCACGGGCTCCCCGGAGCGCCCCTGCACTTCCGGGCCGCCCACCTTTTAAATCTCCCTCCGGCCTCCGCGCGCCTGCGTCCGCCGGCGCCCATGTGCCCCGCGGGTCCCGTGCAGCCCGGGCTGCCTCTGGCCCGGGGCGTGCCTGACCCACAGACGGCCTTACACGTTACTTTACTTTTCCCGTGTTTTCGCCCGCAGCCGGGGCACCCTCGTCAGGAGGCGGACCCACGCGGCCCGCGGCCCGCGTTTGGCTTCTGTGCATGGCAACGCGCGTCTCCTCCCCGGAGGGACGCCCCGCGGGTGGCCGCGGCGCCGGGGCAGGGCCGGTGCCCGCAGGGCGGGGGCACGGCGCTCCGCACCGGGAGTCTGTGCACAGGCCGCCCCGCCCGGGAGCAGGGCCGCCGAGGGCAAAGGGAACACGTGGGAGGGAGGCCCGTGGGGCTCCGCAGCGATGGTACCATCTGATGGGGGCCTCCTGAGCGCCTGGGGAGCAGGTGTTAATAGTAAGGAACCGTCCGCGAGGAAAGAGAATTTAGACCTTCCCCTCTAGACCAGTGTGTCCCAGACCTCTCTCATGGTGAGAATCACCTGGTGGAGTTGTTCAACTACAGATTCCCGAATCCCAACTAAGAAGTGCTAAACTAGAATTTTGGGGAACATATAGGTAAAATTGTATACTTATGTTCCCAAAAATTCTAGTTTAGCACTTCTTAGTTGGGATTCGGGAATCTGTAGTTTAACTCCACCAGGTGATTCTCACCATGAGAGAGGTTTGGGACACACTGATCTAGAGAAAGGTTTAAGTTGCACCTCCCCAAAAAGCACTCCAGGGAACTCAACGTCTTGGGAACTATATACATAAACTAAACTATATATATTGTTTATATTTATGTATTAACATACATATTTCTATTGCACAAGGACGTGGAGATTGTCTCGAGTTATATCCTGTGATCCTGGAGGTTCTGGGCGCTTGGATATTAGTCAACCCAGGCAGTACCGTGCACTGTATTCCTGAGAACCGGGGAGGGACTTTATCGTCGTTCTTCACATCGTTCAGATTAAGCAGATGGGTCTTGTCACACACACACACACACACACACACACACACACACACACACACACAGTCCCAGTTAAGAACAAATGGTTTGCTTTTTATCTGAGCCCTGCTGTTTTTGTTTACGCATAGATTTGAATCGGGTCTTCATTGGAGGCCCCAAATACTGCAAGATGCCTTGTTTTCCATGGACTGGGGTAGACTGAACCCACCGGTGGATTTTATCCAGCCTGGGAAGGGATCTGCAGGCAGGGAAACCAGGGGTGAGGCAGGCAGTGGCGCAGAATGCTGAGATCACTCCCTCAGAACCTAGAGCGAGGTGCGAGGAAGGACGGGTGAGTGTGGGGTGGAGGCCTTTTCCAATGTTATTCTTACCTTCCATAATTCAGTGGAACAGGCAGAAAAGAAGCAAAAAAAAAAAAAAAAAAAAGCAAATAATGATTTTTTTCCCCAGCTTGTGTTGGTCTACACTAGGGGTGTCGAACTCAATCAGAGAAGGGGCCAAAATCTAAAATCCAGCCTAAATCGCGGGCCGAATGGTTTACTGAACAGTCATAAACTGTCATTGTGATGGAAACGCAGCGGAGTGCAGTGATGACAGCGTGGTGCGGGCCACATTGCAAGGCCTGGCGGGACGGATTTGGCCCTCGGGCCTTGTGTTTGACACATGTGGTCTACACCTATAAAGAACACTCTAAGATGGTAATATGTGTGTGTATGTGAATTATTTCAGATGCACTTTTCTTGCTATATCAATTTATTAACGTTAAATCAAAGGCGTGGCTTATTCCTACCTTACTCCTGAAAGCATACTGTGGAGGCATGTACCCACATGGGGAAGAAATCACCCCCCTCAGCAAACTCAGCCTGTGACCTTGATTATTTACCCTGTCCTTTCTACTCAGTAACTAGTTAACTGGGAGTTTTAGGCTTTTTCAGATTGGGTTCCCTTATTCTGTTAAATGCAGTGTTTAAAGTTCCCAATTCTTGCCCTGGCCAAGCTGTGCAGTGGGTTAGAGCATTGTCTACCTATGCCAAGGTTTCAGCCTGACTGGGGCACATATAAGAAGCAACCAATGAATGCATACGTAAGTGGAGTAACAAATCAGTGAGTGCAGAAGTGAGTGGAATAACAAATCATTGTTTCTCCTCTCCCCCTCTCCCTATTTCAAATAAAGTAAATACATACAGTTCCCATTTCTCTGCATCAAGAAGTTAATTGGTGATATTTAATCTTGTGAATAAAACAAAGAGTTATCTGATTTGTTCTTCAATATATTTTCTGCCATAAAATAATCCTTAAAAAAAATAGCAACTAAAATCCCCCAATTAGAAGTTTCTGGGATTACCGTTAATTTCTAAATCAGCTACTTTGGGAAGTACCGGGAAGAAAATGTTTATGCTTCTAAACCCATGTCCTGCAGCCCTTATTTATACTGAGAGGGCAAAGCAACCTTCAGACTCTAATGGAAAACTAGTAGCAAATAGCCCTGAAGAATTCCTCAAGGTGCCTCCTGAGAAAATTCAGCTATTGTGTGAGTCAGGCCAATCAAATTTGGAATCTTTTATTTTTTCAACTTTCTAATTTTAAAAACTTTTTATTATGGAAATTTTAAACACACAAAAGTAGAGGTAATAGTACAATAAACCCTAATATACTATTCACCTTGCTTGAACATTTATTGACATATGGCCAATATTATTTAATCTATGACCCCCTTACCCTTGCTAGATTTATTACCATTTTATCTCTAAATACTTTAAATCTGAAATGAGATAATTTTCAAAAACATCTACAATACCATTGACCCATCATTGAACATCATATTACCATCATTGAACATCAGTTTGAATTTCCCTATTGTCTCGATACCTTTTCACACTCGGTTTGTTCAGTAGCATCCAATCAAGTTACACAGTTTGCATTTGGTTAGTGAGGTCCTTTCTAAACTACTAAGAGGCAGTTAATTCCTATTTAATTTAGGGAAGCAGATTGCAGTGTTTCTCTAAGGAAGAGATTTAGATGGCTGAAAAGCACTGTTAAAAATGTAGGGAGCCGAAACCGGTTTGGCTCAGTGGTAGAGTGTTGGTCTGTGGACTGAAAGGTCCCAGGTTCGATTCTGGGCAAGGGCATGTACCTTGGTTGTGGGCACATCTCCAGTGAGGGGTGTGCAAGAGACAGCTGGTCGATGTTTCTCTCTCATCGATGTTTCTAGCTCTCTCTCTCTCCCTTCCTCTCTGTAAAAAATAAAATTTATTTTTAAAAAAATAATAAAAAATTAAAATGTAGGGGAATTTGGGAGAAAAGCGATCAAAGAACTTATATATATAACCCATGGACATTGACCATATCAGGGTGAAGGCCTGGGGAGGGGACAGGAGCCAAGAGGAGGAGGAGGTCAATGGGGAGAAAATGGGGCATCTGTAATACTTTAAACAATAAAGATAAATTTTAAAAATTATATATAGGGAAATTCAAGAAAACAAAATCTTCATATTAAAAGGTTACCAGTTGATAGCTTACCGTAGAAATGAAATTTTACCTAATGCAACTAAATAAATACTTAAAAATCTAGGCATTTGTTAATTTAACACACTTATACTAATAAAGGAGAAAGATGCAAATTGACCATACCTTTGTGATGTCTACCAGCCAATCAGGAGAGAGTATGCAAATAAACCCAGCAAAGATGTTGGGTTAATTTGCATATGCAGGCACCCTGTGGCTGGAGGCAGGATACTTGCCATGGTGACAAGGCAGGCATTCTGCATCACTGCAGGCCTCTGGGCAGTGTGGGGAGGCAGAAAGACAGCTCAGGCAGGAGCGAAGGCAGTGCTGGCAGCCAGGGGAAGATGGCCCATTCTTGCACGAATCTTCATGCATCGGGCCTCTAGTTATTGTTTAATGTGTTATACAAATCCAGTGACGCATTTTTAATTGTACTGAAAAAAACCTAAAACTTTTAAGTCAGTTCATGAGTACAGCAGGCAACTAAAAAAACTGCATTTCCAGTGAGCTCAGTTTTAAATCGTGTTTGTGTTATTGCATAAATAGTACACATTAATTATAGGGGGGAAAACAAATAAAAAATAGAGTTAAAATGAAGCTTTTAAAAACTGACCACAAATTGCAGATAACTCTTCTCAGTAAATATTACCCCTAAGATGCAGTTCCATTTTAGTATTTTGCTTTAAGAAAACACTAGCTAGGAGTAAAGGACATAGTTAAGAAACACCAGCTTCCCGAAATAGAATATTACAAATCTGAGCAATGTCAGCCTGTTCATTCAACTTATGAGATAGACAGCACAGAGTTAAAATTGGTTCCTACAATCAATCCTACTTTGAGTTATAGTATTGTTCAGTATTTAGAATGCTAATAGCAAAGGATGGTCCTAAAACATTTTAATGAAGGAACTGAATTCAGACTGGAACTGTAGTCAAGAGAACATTCAGTATAATATCCCTTAACCAAGAATAAAAACATTATCTACTAATCCCAGAGAGAAAAAAATAAACATATGGTACACTTTGCATATTGCTGACCAGAAAAAACATTTAAACATTTTCTTAGATGGTTACCATAGTTACTTGAACTGTTTATAACATCAAGATGGGGAAGTAGGCCACAATATTGAGGGAGTTTAAATTATGCAATTATGTTTCCTAAACAGGGCAAAGGGTTTAAAATTTAGGGAAGAAACATATGTTCCAAGTTCAAACTTCTGTCTAATTTTGATGGTGAAACTTAAAAATTTGTTCAAAATTAATTAGAAATAAATTGTTCAATCTATACAAATAATGTATATGTAATGAAAGAGCATTCTGTCATTATCTTAGTGAGCTATCTTTTTAAAAAATATATATATTTTATTGATTTCTTACAGAGAGGGACAGAGAGTTAGAAACATCAATGAGAGAAAATCATCGACTAGCTGCCTCTTGCACACCTCCCACTGGGGATGTGCCCACAACCAAGGTACAAGCCCTTGACCAGAATCGAACTTAGGACCTTTCAGTCTGCAGGCTGATGCTCTATCCACTGAGCCAAACCGGTTTCGGCATTAGTGAGCTATCTTAAAATGTTTTTGTAGATAATCAAAGCCGACCCTTTGATTACCCACAAATCCAACAATAGCCTAGCATTTTGAAGTTGCCAAGCCACTATAAACTGAAGCTTTGACCTCTTACCAACTTGGAAAGCCTGAGATTAAAGTTTAATACAATGCCCATTAGATGCTACTCTCAATTTTGGAGATTTTCCTATTAATGTCATCAAATGGACACAGCAGAGCGGTGGGGAGGAAAGATATTGAAAGCTGTGTTAGCGTAGGCTTCCCACTTTCTTAAAGTTACTGTTCCGTTTTTTTTCTATTTTACTAAGAATCTCACAAGAAGATGGTTTTATCCAGGAACCCTCCACCGTGCTCAATGGCAAGGCTGAATGAGGGAAAGGAAGAGGGAAAGAAGTGCATTTCAAGGTGGCACAGTTTCCGATGGTTCATTGTCTTCTCGTGATCACTGTGGGCGCAGGTGTGTTAGAGCTAAAAGCGATCTCAGAGCAGTGGTTTCCCGGAGGAGGAGAGAGCAGGCAGGCAGCCTCGCTGAGCGGGTGAGCCGCCGCAGCTGATGGTGGCTGATCATGTCCATCGTGTCCGTAGGATGGGGCGGAGAGGAAGCTGGGGCTCCCTATTACAGATCATCTCTAGACCAACTCTTTACAAATCCGAGCAATGTAGGTGATGATTTGAGGACCCAAAGCAGTTAAGTAACTTGCAGAGGGTCTCATAGCAATTCCTGAAATAAGTGTATACTGAAAAATTTAGGAGTCAAACAAATATTAGCTAACCATATTTTCTGACTGATATTCATTGGAAAGGAAAAAAGAAAAAAGAAAAAAAAATTAAGAACCTGGGATATTATAAAATTTTGCAGAGAAGTCTTGCAGCAAACTTACCTCTAAGGGGAAATTAGGATTTCCTGAGCAATAATATATTCAGAATATCCCAAAGTAGAAGTCCTAGAAACCACCTGTGTTTTAGACTTGTTTCATTCCAACAGCAAATGCCTTACACCATCAGCTCCGGCCGAAGAAAGAATGGTCTTTTAAAAATAAACTAATCTGCCCTGGCCGGTTTGGCTCAGTGGATAGAGCCATCAGCCTGCGGACTGAAGGGTCCCAGGTTCGATTCCGGCCAAGGGCACATGCCTGGGTTGTGGGCTCGGTCCCCTGTGGAGGGTGTGCAGGAGGCAGCTGGTCCATGATTCTCTCTCATCATGTTTCTATCTCTCTCCCTCTCCCTTCCTCTCTGAAATCAATAAAGATATATTTAAATAAATAAAAATAAACTAATCCAACTGGCCAGGCGTTTTTTGCTAAACTTTTTTTTCCTTTCAAATGATTCTAATTGATTATTTAATGAAGATTATTGGAGCTGCTGTTACATTAATTACTCTTGCCATGATGAATTTAGTCCAGCATTTTGATGACCATTAATTTATCTTCTGGGGGTAACACTTTTTTTTTTTAAATTGCTTATCTAATTTACTTTTATAAATTGAGGTTCTCTAGCTGGTTTATATATGGAAACCAGCATATTTCACCTTATATATGTGTTTCTGGAAAATGGTGTTTAAACCTTATTTTTCGACAAGCAATTTTAAATGTGCCAGTTCCATAAAATAAGATACTCAAGTTCTGAAAATGAAAATATTTATTTAATACAAACGACTGGTCTGATTTTCTCTCATTTTCTAGACTGCCTTCAATTGCTTTGTTCTGCTGGAGAACACGGGGGCTGTGTCTTCTGTTTTCACTAGCAAACTGCGGCCCAAGTGTGGTTACCTCTGGTTGTCCTTCTAACTGGTGTTCATTCCAGATCCTTTAGCATAACGTCCTTTGCCACACACCTAGGGAGAAGACTCTGTAGAAAGGCCATCTACAAGACTCTGTAGTAAGTACTAGAATTAGAGAGATTGTTTTTAAAGATATAAAAGACACAGGGAGAAATGTATATGGAGAGTAATAGATGCTAAGAAGCTTTTTGTTGTGGGAAAAATAGAAGAGTCAGAGAAAGAAGTGATTATTTGAGCCATTGATGTTGGTGGTACAATATTCGAATGAAAATTTAGGGACCATAATATATAAATTCTATTTATGGAAACTACTTGTTATTACTTTTATTATAATAAAAAATACAGTTATAATTCTGGAGGGTTGGACTAATAGCCGATCTGACCTTATCTTTGAAAACTGGATGTTGATTCTAAAATAATAATAATTCCAAGAGCCTAGTGACTTCTGTACTTGATGTTATCTTTAAAATATCCCTAACTTTTAGTATTCAGGCAAAGTATCTCTGGAAGAAGAGACCGAGATATCTGCCGATAGTAAGTAATTGCCTCTGATTTAGGGCCTGAGAATCTGGAGGTGGAGGGAGACTTCGTTTTATAAATGCCATTTCACCTATTTGGTTTTATTGCTATATATGTTACTTTAAATGTAAAAGAAGCAAGAAATACTTTCTGTACCTTCTGAAGTAACAACATGCATATGTGTATTGTCTTCTAGGAAAGGAACACAGAAGCAGATGCACTAAATATGCAGGTTTATGAGAATTGTATACTTTGCATACTGGTATACTAATGGCACACATATTATTATACAAAATTAAAATCAAGAAATACCACACTTGGTAAGCTTGAAGCTTTTGGGACTCCCACTTTCGGAACTAATCTAGGCAGTTTGGACACAGAAACACATTTTTTTGTGAAGGTTTTCAGCAGTTTAGAAGCTTCAGGGTAGCCTTTCTCTCATTCAGTATATTATAGTTTTCAATGTGTTCAGAGCTCTCTTAATTTTTATGTCATTTTAGTTGAGTATTTTAAATAAAGGTGGAATAACTTGTATCATTTTTGTGAATCAGGTGTTGAAAATTCATAATAAGGCTGATGTTAGTTAATGCATCTATAACTTCTGCCTGTGACCTCAGAAGGTCACATGAAATGTGAAATATATTCACTCAAGAAAGAGTGTTTCCTGCAAGTCTCCTGCTGAATGGTGGTCTTCTCTACAGGACTGGGATTGAGCAGACATGTCTAATGAAGAGGACCTTGGACACAGATAGTGGTTGAGAAAGGAAGACGATTGGGTGGAGGGCCCAGATGGCTTGCAGCAAAGAGGCTGTGGTGCAGGAAGCAGCTGTTACTATTCCTGCTGTGTGGCTCAGGGAACTCCAAGAAATTAGTTCTATTCCCTTGAGCATATTTTCCCCATTTGGGATAGAAACAGATTTATTTTCCCAATAAAATAGATATTAGTAGATAAATACCATACAGGAGGACCCTTGGGCACAGTGGCCTGAGTGGTTACAGTACCTCCTCTAAGATCTTTCTCAGAAAATGATTCTTCAGTGTTGGTGTCGCTTTCTAGGAAAGAATGGGGGTGAGGACTCTGCTGTAGTGAACAATGGCCTGTGGGGAGAAAGAAAGAAGCAAGGAAAGAGCTGTTAACGGAAATGAGGTCACATGGAAACAAGGAGAAAGATTCGGAAGTTTCTGGGAGGTAATAAGTGGATTTAGTGACTGCGTTTGAGGGGTGGGGGAGAAGAGAAGTCATCTGCAGTGTTTCCCAAAGTGTGGTACTCATACCCCCAGGGGTACAGGAATAGTTTGGTGGGGGTACGCGGTGCACCGGAGTTTGGTGGGGATATGCACTGCACCGTGCTTAGCTGCGCCTAATTCTATGTTCTCATGAGTATGAGGGATACTCAGCGTTATGAAAATTATAGAAGGGGTACACATATGTCAAAAGTTTGGGAAACACTGATCTAGGGTTTCGGCTTGAGCCACACGTAGATCATGGCAAGGCTGTGTGACACAGAGCATCCAGGTTTGGGAGAGAGGTGCCACTTTAAATCCTGTGAGGATGATAGCCCTACAGTTTTGGCATCTTTGGGCTCTATCAATCTTAGACCTCTTACTTCAAACAACATCAAGTACTGCTTCCTGCACGTTTGTCAAGAACATTTGAACAGCCAACCATAGCAATTGGTGACAGGGATGTATTTGTTGGGAGTTAGCCTAGAGGAAATGATTTAGAGATGTAATGGTCTTAAAAGTATCTTCCCACATGACGGGACTCATTAGCTTTGAGCTGTTTTTCTTAGCGAGCCAGGAATTGGCCAAGGGTGACAGCAAGGATGTACAGACCTTGTGAGGAAGAAGTTATTGCAGCGGGTCTGGCTGCTTGTTCCTTGCATGTCTCCCGGGAACCAGGACTGACCCGTGGCCAACCCTGGGACTTTGGCTCTTGGGCTGTTCTCTGTGCTGGTGAGGATTTTGTTATGTACACCTGGGGCAGCGGGTCATGCGCCTTGGATTGTCAGGCTGCTCTGCACAGACGTGTGTCACTGTTGGGATGCTGAGTTTCCGTTGCTGTGGCTGGTTGCAGAGCAGAATATGCTCATGTTAACAGGCCCCTAAGAAGTCTTGGACCCCAAGACTCTCATGGGTTGTAGTTTGCTGCTAGAGAGAATTCCGGTGTGGCTCCGACAGAGGACACAGGAAGCCTGTGCTGAACCTCTCTGGACTTCAGTGCAGCTTTTCCCTGTTGCTTTTGTCCTCTGTCCTTGGCTGGACTAAACCTTGGCCCTGTGAATAGCCTGCTGTTAAGTCTTGTCATTCTTCCTGGCATCACCAAAGAAAACAGCCACAGACAAAGGGCTGAATACATTTAAAACCCCATTTGTCCATCCGGATCTTGATAAAATTCACTGAAAAGAAGAACGGTCAACCTCTGTAAGCATCTGCTGTGTGCGGATTTAAACAATCAAATCTTTGGTCCATGTCCCGAAAACATTTATAAGTCTCTTTAGGGATACAATCGTCTATAGACATGTAAATTGTTGGGGAAATGCTTACGGGCTTAAATATAAATAAAAAGTAAAAATTCGCAATAAAAGCAGAAGTGGTAGAATAAAATAATAATCGTTGAACATGTATTGGTTTCTTAATCTTTGATATACCTATTTGTGCATTAAAATATCATGTTTGAAACTAAAAAAGTAAAATTTACTCTTGAAAAGAAACCTGTACCCCTGAAACATGATTTTATTAATCAATGTCACTCCAATAAGTCAATTAAAAAATAATAATTTAAAAATACCTGAAAAGGAAGGAAACCTGTGCTTATTTTGGGTTGCACAATTACCTGATTCTGGAATAATTTGAAATGTGCACCCACAGATTTCATTTTCAATTGAATCGAGGCTATTGCCCTCCTGGTTCTTGTTAAGCTACTCAGCAAGAAGTTGAACATTGCAGCACAATTTCCATTGCTTTGCCTAGGAGTAGCAGAATACTCTCCCTGTGCAGACATCCAGAACTTGCCTGGGGAGAGATCAGGAATCTTCCATCGAGTGTCCTAGCACAGCGTTTTTCAACCGCTGTTCCGCGGCACACTAGGGTGTCGCGAGATGTTGCCTGGTGTGCCGTAGGTGCAGACAAGACAAGAATTTTATAATTTTTCACTATTTTGTTTACTTAATATTTCATAATAAAGTAATTATAAAATACTTTCTTTGTGTTTATTTGATTCCTATTCAAGAGAATTACTTTATATATAGTCAATATAGGCACAGAGTTAAATTTTTTAACATTTTCTAATGGTGGTGTGCCTCGTGATTTTTTTCATGAAACAAGTGTGCCTTTGCCCAAAAAAGGTTGAAAAACACTGTCCTAGCAGACTGCAGTTGACAAAGTTCTTCTCCCCTCAAGGTCAAGTTCTCAAGCTGAGCAGAAGGCGTTGGGATGGAAAACCCTGGGCCACTTGCTTGCAGTTCTCCCAGGCAGCTTCCTGTGGCTGGAGACTGAGCCCTTTCCTCACCCTCACGTCCAACAGCAGTGCAAACATTTCAAGATATTATCAACGTGATTTTTCCAGAACGCAAGAATCCTGTTACTTTGGAGTCAAAACATTTCTCCCAGGCCTCAGGTACCGGTTCAACTAGATCGTGTGATAAAGTGTTTGCTAAATAGTTTCTGCTGACCTTCTTTATCTCCCAAAGAAAATCCGGCTTACTGTTTTCTCAACAGGAGGCAAGTCGCCTGTCAGCTCAAACACCAGGTTGAGAACTCTTCCTCTGCTAAGCCCCCGGATTTCCCTGTGAATCAGGAGACAGATGTGCCCTTACCCAGGTTTCCGAGCACCCTCAGGCGCGCTGGCCTTTGTGTGCGTGCAGAGTGCCCTTCACCCCCATGCGGTTTCTCCGTTAGGCCGCTCTGTGAGGAAAGTGTGCTGTGACATTGACAGACTGCCTTCGAAGGGAGGTGAAACTTCTTATGGAGCCCCCCATGGCTGGGCCGCCCTCCACAAAGACTGTGAACACAGTTCCTTCCAGACAGGACTTTTGTTCCCAGAAATGAAAATGCTAAAGGGATCCCTAACTGGTTTGGCTCAGTGGATAGAGCATCGGCCTGCGGACTCAAAGGTCCCGGGTTCGATTCCGGTCCATGTACCTTGGTTGCGGGCACATCCCCAGTGGCGATTGTGCAGGAGGCAGCTGATCATGTTTCTAACTCTCGATCTCTCTCCCTTCCTGTCTATAAATATCAATAAAATGTATATTAAAAAAAAAAAAAAGATTTATAAGGACAAAAAGAAAAAAAAAAAAAAAAAAAAAAAAAAAGAAAATGCTAAAGGGATCTTGCTCTTCGCTTGCTCCAGGGGGATCTTGACCGCAGGCAAGTAAAGATTTATCACCAGTTTACAAATCTTACCAGCGCTACCCTGTGATTATTTATTGGCGAAATCTGTTGACTCATCAACCTGAATAGAGAAACTATTGGTTTTTAGTTCATGATACATACTTTTCAGCATCATGGGGCATGTCATCATTACGTCAACTTGATCATTCTATTGAAAGTGGAATCTTTTCCGTTTCTGATATTGAATCTTTTCCTAGTATTTTACACGGTGGTCTTAGGATATTTTCACTAACTCTGACTTTTCCTCTTCTGTGTAATAAGTTTGGCTACTAAAGAGCTCCTTGAGCCTTTCTACTGAATGTAACTTTAAAAAAACAAAAACAGCCGAAACCGGTTAGGTTCAGTGGATAGAGCATCAGCCTGTGGACTGAAGGTCGCAGGTTCGATTCCGGTCAAGGGCATGTACCTTGGTTGCGGCCATATCCCCAGTGGGGGGTGTGCAGGAGGCAGCTGATCGATGTTTCTCTTTTATCAATGTTTCTAACTCTCTATCCCTCTCCCTTCCTCTCTGTAAAAAATCAATAAAATATATTTAAAAAAAATAAAAAAAACAAAAACACTTGACTTCCTTTGAGTTTCCAGTATTTACTTGAGAATCAGTGCCTTTATTATCAAACAGCTGTGATTTGCATTTAGGGTCTTTTCAAATTTTTTTGGCGGCGCTGTACATTTTAAGTTGTTCAACAACACACAATGGAATAGGCAGCTTGGATTACCAGCCAGCCTAAAACTCATTGATAGTAACTTTCTGTATTCTTGGTCTTGTTAGTGCAAAGACTCCGAAAGTTGTAATTGGTCTTAATTACAGAATTGTTCATAGGTGTAGGTCCAGAATGTTCCTCTTCAATCCTATATTTTCCTTTAAAAAAAAAATAGCCATATTGGACCAGCAGCCATTTAAAAAAATCAAACACAAATACAAAACAGAAGCATAATTTAAAAAATAAAATGAGAAACACAAGCCAAAAAAAAAAAAAAAAAAAAAAAAAGCTAACAATGTACTTCTCTTCACAATCCACATTTTTCTTCCTTTAGTCATCAAAGCAGCAGGGATGGGCAGCTGAGTCACAGTGATTCAAACATGCCCTTCTTTAGAAAGGAAGGTCTCTCCAACCTTCTCACTGGAGGAGCTTCCTTACTGCTGTCAGTCCGTGTTGAGGGGAGATTGGGCGAGCTGATAGCTCCTTCCCCTCTCCACTGCCCCCTGAGCAGTGCTGGCCAGTGATCAGGTGGACTCCCACTGAGAAGGCCTCACGTGAACACTGGCCGGAAAGATAGCTGATCATTGGGAATGCTAGCGTTGCACAGTGCAAAGCCTTTTAAAGAATGATTTGTTTCCAATCACAGGCTCTTGTGGAACCCCTAATCACACCTTGCAGAACCCAGGGTTCCCTGGAATTCCAGTTGGGAACCCGCTCAAAGACAGTGCAGTTGGGTGGGAACTACTTTATTTATTTTTAATCCTCATGAGGATATTCTTTCCATTGATTTCTAGAGAGTGGAAGGGAGGAAGGAGAGAGAGAGGAAACATTGATGTGAGACACATTGACTGGCTACCTCCCACTCATGCCCCACTGGGGCTGGGGAATCTGCAACCAAGGTATGTGCCCTCGACCGGGAATCAAACCCGTGAACCTTCCCTCCACAGGCTGACACTCTAACCACTGAGCAACTGGCCAGGGTGGAGACCAGCTTACTGATGTGGTCAAAGGCAGGAAGTGCCTTCTGAATTGAGACTTGAAGGATGTGAGCTACCAGGCCTTTCATCAATCAGGATCTTAATCTTAAGATTCCAGTTTCTTTCAAAGTTTTTTTTATTAATTCTCCTCATTATTTTTGGTAATGGGAAACATTTGGGTGTGGGTTGAAATGAATTTGGATATACACTGAGTGGCCAGATTATTATGATCTCTGAATGCATAATAATCTGGCCACTCAGTGTGTGTGTGTGTGTGTGTGTGTGTGTGTGTGTGTATTAGAGGCCTGGTACATGAATTCATGCATGGGTGGGGTCCAGGCAGCCCAGACAGGGGGAGGCGACATGGGCATTTGGCCGGCCTGCCTGCTGATCAAACTCCTGGTTGAGGGGACAATTTGTACATTAGCCTTTTATTATATAGGATATACACTGAGTGGCCAGATTATTATGCTTTCAAAGATTATAGTAATCTGACCACTCAGTGTATAAAAGCAGGGTTCCTCTTTGTTGGCTTTCTATCTGAAGACAGGGGAGCCTCAAGCAGCCATTACTTGTTTTTTGTAGGTGCTTTTTTTATGTGTAAGAGTGGTGGTGCTGCCTCACATCACCACACTGTGGTACATGTACACATATGTATACATAACATGATTCTCTGTGAGTGTGTGTGTGTGTGTGTGTGTGTGTGTGTGTGTGAGTGTGTTACACGCGCGCTCACGTGGTTTTAGAGGCTGAGACGTCCCAGGATCTGCAGCCTGCAGGCTGGAGACCCAGCATAGCCCATGGTTCCAGTCCGCTTCTGAAGATCTGAGAACCAGGAGAGCAGATGGTATAAATTCCAATCCAAGTGCGAGTCTGAAAGCAAGATTGATGTCCCAACCCAAACGCTCAGGCAAAGAGCAAATTCTTTCTACTCCACCTTTTTGTTCTCCTCAGGCCTTCAGTGGATTGGAGGAGGCCAACAATGGCTTTCAAAGTCCACAGATTCTAATGTTAATCTCTTCCCTCACAGACACGCCCAGGATAATGTTTAACCAAATATCTGGAGTGCCTCCGTGGCCCAAGCAAGTTGATAAAATTAACCTTCACAACACAATTATGTATACTATTTCTGGAAGATTGATTATGCGTACTATTCCCAAATTCATCAGTTATTATAGTTGATTGTATTCTGTGTTTACCTTTGAACACTTAAGAATGTTTTGAAAGTGGTAGAACAATGAAATAAAGGTATTCTTTCCAAATAAAGTCTTTCTTTGAACACATAAAATTGGGGCTTGTAAAATTTTTAAACAATCTCTGATAATCTGAGTGAAACATGCTGTTGTGTTCGATATTCTCTG
Organism: Pipistrellus kuhlii; assembly: GCF_014108245.1. NCBI lineage: Eukaryota > Metazoa > Chordata > Mammalia > Chiroptera > Vespertilionidae > Pipistrellus > Pipistrellus kuhlii. The sequence goes on from NW_023425529.1 coordinate 182,360,707, forward strand.
GAGTGAATCATGCTGTTATGAACACTCCCTGTGACCTCTAGGATACTTGCAATGAAATGTTAGGTTTTAATGTGATTTTTAAATGCCTGGGATAGATTTTACTGTTACATAAATGAAGAATGTATAATCAAGTGTTTTAATAATTAAATGTGGCTTTTGGCTATTTGTCCAACTATACTTGAGAGCTATAAATTTAAGATGTATTTTTTAAAAATTTATTTTATTGATTATTTTACAGAGAGGAAGGGAGAGGGATAGAGAGTTAGAAACATCGATGAGAGAGAATCATCGATCAGCTGCCTCTTGCATACCTCCTACTGGGGATGTGCCTGCAACCAAGGTACGTGCCCTGGACCGGAATCGAACCTCGGACCTTCAGTCCGCAGGCCGATGCTCTATCCACTGAGCCAAACCGGCTTTGGCCAGAACTCATTTTTAAGCTGTGCCACTTTCCATACATCTTTTTCAGGAGCAAGACAGTCAACAGTTATTTGTGAAGTTAGAAAGCCAACATTTTCAAGATGAATAGCGGTGGTGGTAAATTCAGACCTCTATGTGGCAGGCAGAATAGCAGACCCCCAAAGAGACCCATGTCCTAATCCCTAGAACCTGAATATGCTGTTTGTTCCATGGCAAAGGAGAATTAATGTTGCAATTAATCATGCCTGTTAGATAACCTTAAAATATGGAGGTTATCTGTGACCCCAATAGAACCAATCACAGGGGTCTGTGTAAGTAGAAAAGGGAGGCAACCAAAGTGGGAGAGAGGCAGGCAAGTCAGGGTCAGAAAAAGGTGGGACGGCAGCAGGAAGATCAGTGTGATGCCAGTTGAGGCCTCAACCCACCACTGCCAGTTTGCGTACTATGCTAAAGTTATTTGTTAATGCTGACAGGGAGAGGACCATGAGCCCAGGAATGCAAGCAGCCTCCAGAGGCTGGAGATGGGAGAAGCAGGCTCTCCATCAGTCTCCAGAGGGAAGCCAGAGCTGCCAATACCTTGATTTAGGCCCAGGGACACCCAAGTTGGATCCAACCTACAAGTTTGTGTTGGTTAAGTCCCAGAATTTGTGGTGATTTGTTAAGCAACAATAGCAACTCAATATGCTGTTAATGTTACTTTAGTTTGTCTACTGTAGGCCGAGGCTCAGTTGGGAAACTTGGCTTTGATATATGGAGGCATGGATTCCCTTACAATAAAAAGGGACAGATTTTTAACCTCTACAGCAGCGTTTTTCAACACTAGTGTGCCGCGAGATGTTGCCTGGTGTGCCGTAGGTGCAGACAAGACAAGAATTTTATAATTTTTCACTATTTTGTTTACTTAATATTTCATAATAAAGTAATTATAAAATACTTTCTTTGTGTTTATTTGATTCCTATTCAAGAGAATTACTTTATATATAGTCAATATAGGCACAGAGTTAAATTTTTTAACATTTTCTAATGGTGGTGTGCCTCGTGATTTTTTTCATGAAATAAGTGTGCCTTTGCCCAAAAAAGGTTGAAAAACACTGCTCTAAAGAACCACCAAAGTCTACAAAAATTTCACAAACCCGTTTCTTGGGAACAGAATTGACCTGACCTTTTATTATTTTTTATGTAAAGCTTCCCATCTTGTTTTATACTGAGATCAAAAGGGGTCAGCAATTTTTTTTTTTTCCACGAATTACCCCAGAACCAACATCACATTGAAATTTATAGGGCATCTGACTTCTGAAGTTATCTCCTGAGGTTGCGGACAGTAAAAATCTTAAAATGTTTAGGCACTGACATTAGCTTACATCAGCAAAAGGTGACAAAAAAAAAATTAATGGAGCCAAGAAAAAGACGAAAGGGAAACTGAGCAAGAGAGGATAGGTGTACATCAAATGTATAGAAGCACACGGTGTAATTGAGGAAATATCTGTAGGAGACCACAAAGCAGTCTGAGTTTTATTCCATTCTTGAACTGACAATTCTTCATCTGCCTGGTTCCTGAAATTCCCCCAAAGTCTGTGAGTAGAGAGAAAAAATCCTTAACCTCACCCAAGCAGCCTTACTTCATTTGATATAATTTTATTTTAGGCTACCGTCTTAAAATAATCCCCTACATAGAATGTTGGAAAAACTAATTTGTTATTGAGCATTTATAGTGCCCCCAGCATTAACAAATACCTTTAGCATATGCTACCTCCAAGAAGTTTGTTAGAATTTATATGCTATCCATGCTTCCCAGAACCAATATTTAATTCAAATTACTTTAAAATGTGTACTTTGATTTCAGAGAGGGAGAGGGAGATATAGAAATATCAATGAATCATTGATCAGCCACTTTCTGAATGACCCCCCACTAGGGATTGAGCCTGCAAACTGGGCCTGTGCCCTGACCAGGAATAAAACTGTGACCTCCTGGTTCATACATAGGTCAACGCTCAACCACTGAGCCACGCTGGCTGGGCTCAAATTACTTTTTAAAAGTAAGATTTTTCTCCTAAGTTTACTCATATGGCAATTGCAGGGATTCCCAAACTCCAAGAGACATTATCCATTGTATCAAATAATATCACATTTCATGTGAATGGTGCCCCCTGGTGGTGTGCAACTCAATGGCTCTGTATTTAAGTTCCTGATGCCTTTGGTATCTCTTACTCAAGCCTTGTCCTTTTTCTCTTGGAAGCTCCTACAGAGTGATGCATTCTTTATCAGTATACTTGGGGTAAGCCAGGGAGGCACAATCAGTGAAAACTGTACTTCCACCGCTGCCATTCAGACACAAGTGAAGTTCATGTTGTAGAGTAAGTCAGGACCGACCGTCTCAAATGCCTGCTTCCCCTTACACTTCTCACCATCTCCCAGGCCGGATGAGTGCCTTTCACTTCCTCACTAGCTCTGGTGGGGACTTCTGTAGTCACATTATCCTTCTCTTTTCCTATGTGAGTCATAATAGGAAATGCCTGCTAACTAACGTGAATTATAGGGAAAAGGAATAATTTCAAAATAGTATTATTTTACTTATATTTCTCTTGTTAACCGCATTTACTCAAAGTTTTGAAACCTGAGTACAGAAAAGTGCACATGCTTTACCCCATATTGATTTCCAAACTGCAGGTTTTGAGTGATAACTAAATCCCTCAGTACTTATGGTTAATGCCTCCATGCACCTCTATTAGTTTTGACTTCACGTGAACCATGTCTTCCTTAGTTAGTGTAGGAAAGTACTTAAAAAGCAAATGGTGAAGAGCAATGAGGATTACCTGTTCCAACTATTGATTACACCTTTGACTGTATCATTGCCTCGGTAAATTGTTCCTTTGCATTCTACAAGTAGACTGTCTAGGAAATATTTTGCAATGATTATTTCAGATACATATTTGAGTAGTTACTCCTTTAGAAGTTTCCTGATTTAAATAAAATTTTTCCAAATTTCCTGGGTAAATTACACTTATTTTCTGCAACATAGGAAACAAATCTGGGACAGCATGTCTCAATGTTTACATTCGGTGCCCCAAATTAGAACCAAGTCATTGTTCATCCTCTTTTCAACATTTACCTGTTCTGTGAACTGAGGGAAACAATTCATAACCGTCATCAGTCCCCTCATTTGTAACACACTACCAATACCAACCCACCCGACAGGCTTTGGGAAGCCTAACACATGCAAAACATCAACATATTGTGGGTATTCAAGTAACAGTAGCTGTTCACAGGCGAGTTCTTGAATTGCTGATAGTTCTGTTCTTTGACCTATGTAAATGCTATATGGACATTCAATAATTATTGGACTAAACATATAATACACCTCATGGACTCCTGTATTTCACAATTAAAAATGAATGGTAGCTTTTAGTGTTAGTTAATTTATGTAATGGTCCCTTAAGCCTTGAGTCCCTACTAATTATAAATTCTAATAGGGTATATTATTTAAAAATAGATGTTTCATTTTGTAGTAAACAGATGAATTTCCTTTTACATCCACTCTAATACCTGTTGCAGAAGGAACCCCACTCCTGCTCATAGTCCAAAGCGGTGCTGCAGGAATTGAGAATGGGAAGTAGGGAAGATATAGCCTTATGACAGTTATTGCAGCCAATGGCAGCACCAGCAGCCCCCAAGAATTTGGGTTAAAAATTCACCACACCACCATTCTTCAAAGTCAACTTTCTAACTTTTAAAAATATATATTTTTATTGACTTCAGAGGGGAAGAGATAGAAACATTAATGAATCATTGATCAGCTTGCCTCCTGCAACACCTCCTACTGGAGATCAAGCCCAAAACCCAGGCAGTGCCCTTGACCAGAATTGAACCTGGGACCCTTCAGTCTGCAGGCTGATGCTCTATCCACTGAGCCAAACCAGCTAGGGCCCAACTTTCTAACTTGACCATTAAAAAAAAAAAAATTTGATTTTAACAATGTTAAGAAAAATCAATCTCAGGACATTGTCTTGTCTAATTGTTTCCTATCTTAATAACCTATTTTACTCACTAAACCTGATTGCAATTTTAGGATTTTTAAAACAAACTTCAACTGCACCCATAAGGAATAATTTCCTAGTCGAGAATATTTAAGACAGGCAAGTACTAAGGAGAAGCATTAATAAAGAGCTACTGATGTGACTCATTTCAAGGGACTGAAGCTTTGAAGATGTGGTCACTAACAACTAACTAGCTGAAAATCAGTCTGAGGGGGATTTTCAAGAAATTTACAATTTAGAGAAGGTAAGCAATACAACATCAAGTAAAAGCTTGGGCTCTGGAATCAGATAGGGGTGTGAAATTAATCTTTAACCAAATTACTTTTTTCAGTCTCTTCATCTGAAAAATGGGCTAAATGAGCACAGCTACTCATAAGGCTATGAGGAAATCAGTACACATGTCTAAGCAGTTAATAAACTAAGGAATACTGCATTACAGTGGGCACTTTCAATATATTATCTAGCTTAATTTTCCATGCTCTCTGTGGCAGCTATTAGTCCTACTTTACAGATGACGTTTAAAGGCTCAAGTCCCAGAGGGAGCCCAGATTCTCAGTAAGAGATTCCCAGGTTTGCTTTCTTCTGCACTATACTATTAAAGAATTATAAAGTATGCATTTTTCTTAAATCACGAATTCTTTAAAAAATTTCAAGGGACTGAAGCTTTACTAAGTTTATAGCAAGTAAATGTTTAAAAATTAAACAGCATTTTGTTTTTACACAGAGCAGCTCCCTCCAATTCTACCATATCAATAGGTTACTAGAATTTAAAATATTTTCAATAACCTTTATGTTAACTTGAAACAAGCCAATGTAGGAATTTACCAAACTACCTAGATACATTATAGAAATGTATTCTTTGTAATATTTGGCTCATTTTTCTGACAATCGTCGTCCCATAAAATACACATTCCAAGACTAGGGAAAGCGAGGTAATTAGAAGTGCTTCCACTCATTCATGCTATTGCTTCTCACAACCCATGATTATTTCAAGTACATAAAGTATCTTATCTATTATTTCTAGAATATAAAATAGAAATAACTTCCACATATTTAAGTTGTGCTAATGTTCTGTTTACCTATTCTAATATTACTGGCATGAGCAAGGTCATTTCTTGATTTTCCTCTTACATTATCACTATTACCGCTCAACTTGCAGTATCTCAAAAGCCAGAAGAAAAGCCACAAAGATGATTAGGACATCTTGGGCCACTGAAGAAAAGTGAAACAATACACCACAATGGAATAACACAATTAGAATCACCCAAGACACAAAAACAGGATTCCACTTCATTACTAACAAAGGTATGTCAACTGAACAAGCTCATTAAAGAGCTGAGCATGGCTCTCTATTCTTCCAGTATTAAGACTTGTAAACAAAAGATCATCCAGTTCTAGATTTGCCAACTGTACCTTCTCTATTCATAAAGTTGCATATCAACTTGAAAAACTACTTGGCTGTAATTTCCAATGACTAATAGCAGGAAGCTTATTTGTAGGAATTAGCTCTGACTTAAGGGGAAAAGAAACACAACTTCTTGAAAAGGTAAAATAGCTTAAAGCATTTAATATCTAAACAAATCAATGTGTTAATAGCAGTAGTCACAAAATATGTTTAATATAGAAACCCACATTTGTCTTAAGAAAAAGTGTAAATTGTATTTTTACCTCAAAACATAAATTATTAACACACTTAAAGAATCTGCAGTGGTCAAAATCATGAATTTTAAGCAACCTCAGAATAAAATAACCTTAAGTACTTTATACTGCTTTATATCTAAAAAATGCTTACAACTTCTCATAAAAATAGTCTGAGGCAACTATTTTTTCTTTTATTATTTAACAGACACATTCAACATTCTGGGCAACATTCTTAAAACCTTAAGCTTCAGACTTTCAAATACTATGGTCCCCTTTTCTTGATGTTCACTAGGAAAAAAAAAAAAAAGCATGGTAGACAACTTAATGTAATTTCACCAAATCAAAAGCAGTACAAAAGTTTTAAGACTCTACAGAACTACACACCGTACCTAATGCATCATTAAAAATAGAAGACAGTATTTCCCTCAGCAAATAAAACAGCATACTGGTATGCTGTTAATGCATATCTTTTAATGTGTACTGTCATCCATAAGTTATTTACAACTTCTACTGTGTGAAGAGAACTAGAATGTAAATTTTCTGCAAAACTGGAAAAAAGCAATACAAAATTTGTGAAAGCCTGTTTATATGATACAAAAGTCAGTTTTTCTCTTCCAATACCAGATACTGTATGCGGTGACACTTTGCACATATTATAGTAATTCTTGAGGGTGTTTTAATGCTGGAGGTAAGTTTACAGGCCTTGATTCTTCATCAAGGAGCACTAGGTCTTCTATTTCACTGCCTTTGTACTTCCTTTTACATATTTTGACTACCACCTTTTTCTTGAGAAATACCTTTAATGCTTCTCTGGATGCAACCGCTTTTGCATTTTCTTTGCTTTTTCCACAGCCAGTGCCCAAATACACAGACTTGCATCTCAACTCACAAACAATGCTTTCTTGGGAGCTCTTACTTTGCGGCAGGTCTGCCAGTTCTTTCAGCGGGACGAAAAACACATCGAGGGTTGCTTTCAGAGCCTCGATGGCCGCGTTTAAGAGCTCGCCGTGATTCACGCTGGGACTGAAGCCACCCACGGCAACCAGCTTCCACGCCACCGTTTTGTACAGCCTGTTGAAAAAGGGCTGCTTCTGTTTCACATCTTCACTGGTTAACTTGCAGTAAGAGAATCTGACAGCACTCTCACTTGACTGGGAAGCACTTTTAGAAGGCAACTGGGATGTGCTAGTCTGAGAACTACTCTTGGAAGCCAGCTGGGACACACCTGCTAAGGAAGTGCTTTTGGAAGCCAGAGATCCGCTGGCCTGGGGGCTGCTCTTAGACGCTAGTATCGATGCAGCCACCTGCGAAGTGCTTTTGGAAGTCAGCATTGAAGTATTTACTGGTGTGCTGTTCTTGGGCGCCAGTGAGGATGTGCCTGAGGAAGAGCTGCTCTTAGAAAACGGGGGGGAAACATTCGCCTCCGAGCTGGCTTTGGAGGTTAACCCACTTGAAGCTGTCTCTGGACTCGGCTTAGAAGACAACAGTGGCAACTCTACCTCTGCGCTTCCCGAGGGGCCCAACAGTGGCACCTCAACCTCCGAGAGGCTCGGGGAAGCCGAGACCGAAGAGCCTTCCGAAGCACTCTTCTTCGGGGATCCACTTTGTTGACTGGAATCAGTGGACTGGGTCACATGACTATTCACACTGGATTTCAACAACGAAGAAACGATCGATGCTGCTGAGCTGTGTTTATCTGGGGCTTCTGCCTCAGAAGCCTTGCCAGCCCCTGCTGCTGTGACCTGAGAGGAGCCGCTGCTCTGGCTGGAAGCAGGCTGATCGCCATCACTGGTGGAGCTACTCTGATCGGAGGTGCCAAAGCTCCGGGTGGAGGTCCCACCACTCTCTGGTTTGGTAGATGACCCCGCACACACCGAGCTGTTTTCCTGCTGAGCTGATGCATGTTCTGTTTTGGCAGAAATCTTTGCATTATCTTGCTCAACTGCAGAATTGGTATTTCCTTCTAGAACTCGTTTTTTCGTTGGCTCTTCTACCCCTTCTAAAAAAAAAGAAAGAAAGAAAGAAAAACAGATATGTGACTAGTCCACCTCATATACATCAGCTAAAAATACAGAAGATAGATACTCATTAAAATAAAGGCACAGCCGAAGCTGGTTTGGCTCAGCGGTAGAGCGTTGGTCTGCGGACTGAAAGGTCCCAGGTTCGATTCCGGTCAAGGGCATGTACATTGGTTGCGGGCACATCCCCGGTAGGGGGTGTGCAAGAGGCAGCTGGTCGATGTTTCTAGCTCTCTATCTCTCTCCCTTCCTCTCTGTAAAAAATCAATAAAATAAAATAAAAATTTTTAAATAAAGGCACAAGGCAAATATATTTTAGAACCAGTAGTTTCTCTAAAACGGGTGGAATGGCCTTGGCCAGTGTAGTTTAGTTGGGTGGAGCTTCATCCAGGACATCAAAAGGTGGCTGGTTTGATTCCCGGGCAGAGCACATCTCAGGCTGCAGGTTCAATCCCAGTCAGGGTGTGTGTGATCTGAACAGCAACCAATGGATGTTTCTCTCTCTCTCCTCTTTCTCTCTCTACAATCAATAATAAAAAAAAAGAAAAAAAAATAAAAAATAAAAAAAAGAAAGAAAAGAAGGGCAGCCTTCCCTGGTCCCTTAATTTAAAAATAAACAAAACACGAGAAATAACTTCATTAATTTCTTAAAGAGCATCATTCATTTCTAATATCAAAAAATCAACAACAAAGACATTTGGCACTTCAAAACCTCAAAGCAGTTAAAGGAACACTCAAATTCAGAGCCTAGAAACACAGACACACAATTCAGTTTTGACATTTCACTTAACATTACAGAAATTCCAGGCCGTTAAAAAGCAGTAACTATTACTAATGACATCAAACTTATATTCTAAACTCCTATGTATGTTCACATCTATGATCTGCTAACCATTGCTACTTGATATCCCTCTTTTCTTCACCTTGGCAACCAGTTCGTCTCGGGTGGTATGGATTGGAGCATCGGTCACTTTGATGCCTTCAGCCATACTAAGTATTTTATCCATAACTTTTTGGGGGTACCTGAAAAAGAAGGAAAAGCCACTTTTAAGAGGTGTTGTTTTTTTCTTTCTTTCTCTCTCTAAGCTACTACCTCTGGGGGTGCCAACCACGCCACAGGAACGGCGTTTCCTGGTTGCAACCGAGCAAGTGTACCAACCGCCGGGCACTTTCCCGGAAGCTCGGAAACAAGGGCGCCGGCGGGCCCCTCCGGGTCCCCCTTCACCTCAGCGCCGGCCACAAGAGCAAGGGGACCAGACGTCCCGATTTTTAACAATCTGTCCCGCGTCCCTTTAAAAATAAAAAAAGTCCCGATTTTTGGAAAGAATCTTTAGGACTTAAAAAAAACAAAAAACAAAAAAACGGCGCGGGACAAATTGTTAAAAGTCGGGATTGAGTGTGTGTGTGTGTCGGGGGGACAATGGTGAGATATGTACACATATAATACCTTAATAATAAAATGGGGAAACATAAATTTAAAAATCGGGGCTGTCGCCTTACACGGAGGGCCGCCCGCCGCCCACTCACCCCCGGGGCCCCAGGCCGCTCCGCACGCGGCTTCCGGCGGGCCCGCCTGCTGGCCCCGGAGGGCGGGCGCCCGCCATTCCCGCTCCCGGCGGCCCCGGGGCCGAGGACAAGCCCGGGGCGGGGGCGCCGCACTCACCGGCACCCCAGGAAGACGTGGTTGGCCCAGGCCATGGAGAAGGAGACGAGCTGCTGCAGCCGCCGCCGGCGGGCGCCGCTCCCGGCGGCCGCCTCCTCCTCCTCCTCCTTCTCCGCGGCGGCCGCGGGGGCCAGGTCGCCCGCGTTGCGGAGCAGGAACTCCCGGCGGTGGCGCCAGTGCTTGTCGGTCTCGCCGTCGCCGCGCAGCGCCTCCACCCAGGCGGCCGCCCGCGGGTTCTGGCTCAGGAACTCGGGCACCTCCTGCGCCATGTTGTGGGCCTGCGGGTCGCGGAGGAGGCCGGAGCGGACGCTGCGCCCGGGGGAGCGGGCGGGGGCGCCGGGCGGGCGGGCGGGCGGGCGGGCGGCCCTGTCACGGCGGCCTGCGGCGGGAGAACGCCCCTCCGGAGGTCCCGGCCCCAAACAACAGCGCCCGCCCACTTCCGCCCGCCGCGGCCCGCCCACTTCCGCCCGCCGCCGGCCGCGGCCCTTTTATCACCTCGCCGCCGCCGCGCACGCGCGCGTCCTTCCGGCGCCGCTCTCCCTCCCAGGACGCTTTGCGGCGCGCGCGCCGCGACGCTCAGACTCCGCGGGCCGTGCGGGGCGCTCCCGGGACGCGGCGCGGCGCAGGGCGGCGCGGGGCAGGGCGGCGCGGGGCAGGGCGGCGCGGCCGGGCTCGTGCTCCGCCCGCGGGTGCCTGGCCCCGGGACACGCTCCGACCCAGCGTTCGGCGGCTCTGTGACGCCGCCCTCCGCGCCCTCCCCCAGGCCGCCCGGCGCCCGCGGGCTCCCGGCAGCGGCCCGGCGGGCCCAGCGTAAGGTGACCGGAGCGTCCCGCTTTTGGCGGGACAGTCCCGCTTTCTAAAAATCCCCCCTGTGAACCGCGGCGTTTTTAAAAAGTCCCAATTTTTGGGAAGAATCTTTGCAATCATTCCAATCTTTCCAGAAATCGGGATTTTTTTTTAAATGCCGCGGGACGCGGGGGAAACTGTTAGCAAGTGGGACTGTCCCGCCCAAAGCGGGACGCTCCGGTCACCTTAGCCAAGCCCCGCTCGGCGTGCGCCTCCGCCCGGGACGCTGGTTTAGAGCGGAGCCCGCCCCAAAGCCCGCCTCCTGTTTTCGTTTTAATTTAAATTCTTATTGTTTAAAGTTTTACGTGTGACCCTTTTTTACCCCCATTGACCTCTCCGGGCGCAGAGGGATAATCGCTTCCACCTTCGGATCCTGCGGGTCCGGGGACACAAACACAGACGGGAATAACGCCTAGCCCGGCGCCGGCGGCCCTGCGGGGCCCGGGCTGACACCCGTCCTTCCCCGCAGGGTGGGCTCCGGGTGGCTCCGCAGGTCGCCCGCGATCCCCGCCGCTCCCGGGGCGATGCCGGCGGTGCCCACGCCGCCCCCGGGGCGATGCCGGCGGTGCCCACGCCGCCCCCGGGGCGATGCTGGCGGTGCCCACGCCGCCCCCGGGGCGATGCCGGCGGTGCCCACGCCGCCCCCGGGGAGATGCTGGCGGTGCACACGCCGCCCCCGGGAGGTGCTGGCGGTGCACACGCCGCCCCCGGGGCGATGCTGGCGGTGCCCACGCCGTCCCCGGGGAGATGCTGGCGGTGCACACGCCGCCCCCGGGGAGATGCTGGCGGTGCCCACGCCGCGCAGAGGACAGGACGTCCCGAATCTGTTTGCTGAAACAGTGACTGCAGCTGCACAGCATCGGGGAGCGGGGAGCGGCATGGGGAGAAAGGGGCTGGGGTGTCCACCGCCCACACCTGCCCCTCTTAGAGCTCCTTCCCCCTCCATCTAGATGCCCCTAACATCTACCTAACATGTACCGCCTGCTCGGTTATTCTCTGTTAACAATTTCAGGTATACGTATAATGTAAGGTTAACAATAAGCTAAAATAGGTGCTATATAATAAGCTTAAACTATGAAATGAAAAATCCCCTTTTACTAAATTTTGAAAAGTGCTTGAATCAGAATAAGAAAAAAATGGTCACTTAGATAACCATTTTAAAAAGCCATGTAATTTATTCAGGGTGGGACAAAAGTAAGTTTAAGTTGTTTATTTGGAAAATAATACAATCATTAAGAGCAGAAACCGGTTTGGCTCAGTGGTAGAGCATCGGTCTGTGGACTGAAAGGTCCCGGGTTCGATTCCAGTTAAGGGCATGTATGTTGGTTTCGGGCACATCCCCGGTGGGGGGTGTGCAGGAGGCGGCTGGTCGATGTTTCTCTCTCATCGACGTTTCTGGCTCTATCTCTCTCCCTCTCTGTAAAAAATCAATAAAAAAAGAAAAGAAAAGAATACCCCATATATAAGAATAAACTTTCTATTAGACTTTTGCCCCACCCTATATACATGATGGGATAATAAAAATTCAACTATTAAATGAACATCATATTGCCCCCTTCGCTGTCAGGCCAAAAGAAACGCATAGAAACAGGCAAAACAAAACAAATTTTTTTTTAATTTGGGATTTTGCTCTTCTTTTCAGGGAAAATTGCTGAAACTTTGGAGGGGTGAAAGGATGAGGAAATCCTTTAACTTAAGATACAGTTTAAGATGGAAAATATGGGGATGTGCCTGTAACCAAGGTATATACCCTTGACTGGAATCGAACCTGGGACCCTCAATCCACACAGGCTGACGCTCTATCCACTGAGCCAAACTGGTCAGGGCTAAAATATTTTTTAAGGTTTGTACATTGTTTTTTAGACATGATTCTGTTGCACACTTAATAGCCTATAGATAGCATAGTGTAAACAGACTATTATGTGCCCTGGGAAACCAAAATAGTCATAAGATTCACTTCATTGTGATATATATTTGATTGTCGTGGTCTGGAGCCAAACTGGCCATGTCTCAGCAATGTGCTGGAACCTTCCTTTCCTGCAGCATTGCGATTACCTCAATTTTAGGAAGGTTCCTTGGGTACCTACTGATGTAAAGAAATGGGGAACTGTGGGCTTTCTCTACAGGTTCACAAATTCTAGCTTGACTGATTTCAGTTATAAGTGACAAATTATTATTTAACGTGGCTTTTGTTTAAATCAAAAGGGCATTTACTGGCTGTGACTGACAGTCCAGGGCGTGGACTGTGGGCTCCAGGTATTCACACAACATATTGTAATCAGGTGATCTGTTTCTCCTCATCTCTAGACGTGGCTTTCTTTGTGTTAGCTTCAATCCTGGGCGAGCTCTTCCTACATGGTCCTGAGGTTCTGTTAACAATCCATTGTTTTTTTGGGTCATGCGTGTATCCCTTAAACACTCACACCAACGGTATGAAAGATTCTGATTGTACAGATCTGAGTCATGGGTACACCCTAAGGATAATAAAACATCTGAGTAGGGTCAATATCATGCAAGGAAAATAACAAACTCAATAAACCAAAGAATTTTCACTCAAGGAAATGGAGATAACAGCCGTGTGAACAGAAAAGTCACCAAATACCAGAAAAAGTTCAAAAACAGATGGTAGGAAGCAGTTTCAAACAACTAAGGCAGCTCTCCTGTGGGAGGGTCTGTTATCAGGATGACTTCTTTTTCTTCACATTTTAGCCACAATGTGGCTATAAAATCTTTTTATAGCACTATGTTTCTTTATATAATCACTAGAGACCCGGTGCACACATTTGTGCACAGGTGGGGTCCCTCAAGGTGACCTGTGGGGATCGGGCTGAAACCTGCAGCCCAATGCCACCTGCAGCTTCTCCCTGCTGCTCTCACTCATCCGGGCCTCGGCACCTGCCTCGGGCTCAGGCCCAACCAGTCCTCATCCAGAGAGGATCGCCCTGCTGCAGCAGCACTCTCCAGCCGTGAGCCCTGTGTCTGGATGAAACCGGCTCTCTGACATCCCCCCAGGGGATTGTGAGAGGGTGAGATTGTGAGAGGGTGCAGGCCAAGCCGAGGGACCCCCCACCAGTGCACGATTGGGGCCAAGGAGGGACCAGGGAGGGACCCTGAGAAGGCTCCAGGGCATGTCCCGCCCATCTCGCTCAGTCTCCACAGGCCAGACCCCAGCTAACCTACGGGTCAGAGAATCTGCCCCTTGGTGGTCAGTGCACGTCGTAGCAAGTGGTTGAATGGTCTTAGCATATCATAAGCATATTACATTTTGATTGGTTGAACAGTTGACCCAGTCAACAGATGACTGGACACTTACATATTAGGCTTTTATTATATAGGATATGAAGAGCCTTCCTGAAAATGATTTTTTCCTTTTAGTCTTCATGTTCCTCCTAATGCCAACAAGATGAGCTATTATTCTATGTGCTTTCCATCCATCCCTTTGTGAAACCCTTTACCTGTGCCTGATCCCAGAAGATGGGAGATTTAAACCTGGGAGAAAGATACAGCTGGAGATCAGAGAGGAGTTACTAGTTGAAGAGTTACAGTTTAAGTTCCCATAAAATAACAGCAGCATCCTGGTTCTTTCAGAATCGTGGGAAGTTAGAACTGGTCGGAACCTTAGGACTGTTTATTTTATCGATGAGGAAACTGAGATCAGAGCAGTTACATGATTGGAAGGGAAGAATGAGGAACCAAGGAGTGTAGTCTACTGACTTCGGGTCTAGAATGTTGTCTCCTACACATTTTGCTCCTTGGTGAAGTTTAATGAATTTCGACTAACTAACAAGATGAAGTGGCTGCAAAAGAAATAGGAACTGAGTTAACTCTAGGCTCCCTGACCGGGGTGGCTAGGTTGGGCATCGTCCAGTGCACTGAAAGATTGATGGTTTGATTCCCAATGGGGACCGTGCAGGAGGCAGCCTATGGGTGTTGGTCTCTTGCATCAGTGTTTCTCTCTCTCCCCCTCCCTGTCTTCCACTGCCCCCTCTTCTCTCTCTAAAAACCAATTTAAAAAAATTTTTAGTCCAGGCACTAAAATCACAACAGTAATAATCCACTTAATGATTGGGCAATCTGGAAACGAGGAGTAGGAAGGATAGGGAATTTGTGTTTGTTTTCACTAGGGCTCTGTACACGAATGTGTGATTATGCAACCACAGGACCAGCTCAGAGTGGCCCTATCCTGTTTAACAAGAGACTGAGCTGCTTTTAAGAGATAACGGACCACAACCTCATGTCAGGCAGCCAGAGGTTTCACAGACCAGAGAACTTTGACCTTTGACCTCCAGCTGCACCCACAACCAAAACCTTGCCCCTCCCCTCCCCGTCCCTAACGGACCAGGACATGACCTTCAGAAGCAGAGTCCACTGCCCAGGAAGCTCTGGTGCTGATGCCCCTTGATCATAAACAGCCAAGTTCCAAGGTCCTTCAGCTAAAACTTGCCCCACAGCACTTCCCCATACCTGTTCCTCCCAACCCCTCAAAATTCCTCAGTCTAGTCC
This sequence comes from Pipistrellus kuhlii, assembly GCF_014108245.1. NCBI lineage: Eukaryota > Metazoa > Chordata > Mammalia > Chiroptera > Vespertilionidae > Pipistrellus > Pipistrellus kuhlii. The sequence continues at coordinate 182,375,832 of NW_023425529.1, forward strand.
AACAGGAAGAGAGATTTGAGGTACCATTAAGTCTTCCATCTTCTCAGTTGGCACCTTCTCGGCCAATAAACCTTTCCTTACTCCAAACTCTGACATTTTTTATTTTGGCCTTTGAAGAGTTGGGCACACAAACTTGGGTTTGGTAACAGATGCCTTGAAAGTATGAACAGCAGAGGAAGTAGAAGCGATCTGGGAAGCCAAGTGAGTGGACATATGTTGCTTGCATTAGTTGATAGCATTGATTTAGGAGTCAGACCTTTCTGGGTTTGGATTTCGGCTCCATTTTGTACCACCACGGTGGCCTTGGGCAAATTATTTAACTTTTCTAAGTCTTCATTGTCTTAATTGGAAAATGGAGGTCCTTGCAAGGGGAAATGATCTGTAAGGGGGAAGAGAGGTCTTGTATGAAACAGAATAGGTTACTACCTGGTACATAGCTAACATTCAATAGGTGAACTTTAGAAACCTGTTCTGGGTTGTATTTGGTAACCAGAGGCCCAATGCACGAAATTCGCGCAAGAGTAGACCTTCCTTCCTCTGACCGCCGTTGGCACCAGCTTCCCTTCGGCACCTGGGACCCGGGCTTTATCTGGTCTAATTAGCATATGATGCTCTTATTATTATAGATGATGCAGTTGTGATGATTAGTTCTTTGGTTTATGAAAATAATGCCTTTACAAACGAACCGTGTTTTAGCAGGTGCAGATCTCAGTCCACGACTCAAGGTGTGCAAAGAGAGGTAGCTATTTTTCTATGGCTGAATTCATTTTCTGTAATCACTTCCCCCACACGACTGCTGTGCAAGAGGTGCTGGGACGAACCCCTCCCCGCTGCCTTCTACTGTGCGCACTTGGTCATGGAGTTTTCCTCTTTCAAGATGGCGGACCTTTTATTTTGGAGTAGTTTCTCCTGAGTTCCTTCCTGAGACATGGAACTGGTCATCCAGCGCCCGCTGCAGGGATCCATCCGGTCGCCTGGCAGGAGGCGGGGTCCCTCCATGGACAGCGGGTGCTGTTCCCCAGCGGGAGGGCGCGGGGCAGTGAAGGTGTCACTCACTGCACGCCCCAAGCTCCCCTGCTCTCCACCATGCAGGGAACGGAAAGTCAGGCCCAGCAACAGTAAAAGACTTCCTCTAAACTAGAAGAGAAACACCTGCAGGCGAGGCCTCTGTGACCGTTCGGGACCGAACGGAACCACCTTTGATCCACCCCCAGAGGAGCTTAAATGTGTCCCCGCTCTCCCCGAGTATGGATGGCCGAGGTCAGCCCTGCACCGAGCTGCACCCCGGCAGCACCGGGGCTGCTCCTGCAGGAAGGAATCTCCTCCCCTGGCTGTCCCAGGGCGGTCTGCTTTGGCAGAAAGATCACCTGAGATTGGGGTGATTTCCCGGGACAGGTGAACGCGCGTGGTGTTCCTCCCGGGTGCCACTGGATGGCGCTGCGGGAGCCGGGATGGCGAGGCCCTCGCTTCCTGCTTCTGTAGGGTACAAACTGGCCACGCCAGCACCAGGGGCAGCGCCCACAGGTGAGCCAGGCCCTCCCAACGCCTCTGTTAATGTGGACATCGCGTTCTCCCTCGGACAGAGAAGAAATAGGAGGCTATTCAGGAAAGCTGCTTGTCCTTGAAAATGCTATTCTTATTGGTCTGTGAAAGACACCCGGGAGTGAGCAGACACAGCCTTGGCAGGGGTGGGGTGGGGGTGAGGTGGGTGCAGCTGGGGGGGGTGCACCTGCCTCCTAGGATCCTCCAGGCCTGCGGGGCCAGGGCTGCAGCACAAATCACCCCTTCACTGATGTCAGTGCTGCGAGCACTGTGCTCCTTGGGTTAGACCGGTGGTCGGCAAACCCCGGCTCTCCAGTGTGGCTCTTGAGTGTGGCTCTTCCACAAAATACCATGTGCGGGCGCGCATGGACAGTGCGATTGAAACTTCGTGGCCCATGCGTAGAGGTTGGTTTTCGGCCTGGGCGAGTCCATTTTGAAGAAGTGGCGTTAGAACACTCAAGGAGCCAAAGAGCCGCATGTGGCTCGTGAGCCACTGTTTGCTGACCACTGGGTTAGATAGTTGCTGAGCTTAAGGTCAAGAGTAGAGGGCAGAGACCCCTCTCCTTTAAAAAAACACACATATATTTGTATTGATTTCAGAGAAGAAGGGAGAGGGAGGGAGAGAGAAACATCAATGACCTGCTGCATATCCCCTCCTGGGGATCAAGCCCACAAACTGGGAATGTGCCCTTGGCTGGAATCGAACCGGGGACCCTGCATGCAGACCCCAGGCTGACGGTCTATCCACGGAGCCAAACTGGCCGGGGCAAGACCCCACGTCTTGATAGGAGCATCAAAGAACTGGGGAGCAAGTTTTCAAACAGCACAGCTGGGCTGGGACACTGACTTTACCACTGTCTTGCCCCCATCCTCGTCCCCGTGCCTCCCCTTACCCCCCAACTCTGTCTCCATCCTTTAAAGTTGGGGCCGCGTGGGGACCGTGGCTAGGCTCGAGTCAGAGGCTATGGCCTCACACCCCCTTTCTCTCCCTCTCCCACCCCACGTTAGGACCCTCCCCCGGTGGGGGCCAGCCTGCGGGGGGTGGGGGGGGGCTGCGTGGTTTGCAGGGCCCCTTCGGGAACAGCTGGAGCCCAGGAGAGCAGTCCAGGCTGGTTCGGGGCAGAGGGTTATCTGGGTGGGGGAGCGGGGCCAGAGGAGCTGGCTGAGGGTTAGTGTCTCTGAGGCCTCGCGGGGGGGCCTGCTCCAGGCCCAGCAGGTGGCTGTCCGAGGTGGGCTGTTGGAGCTGGAATGGGCGGGAGCGCCTGTGTCTGGTTCTGCTGTGTTTCCAGTAGAAATGAGCAGCCACGTCCGGCCCGGCCAGCTCCCCCCTCGGAGGCTGGGGACCAGGAAGTGAGAGGTGCCAGCTCCGGGGAACATCCGTCTCCCGCGGAGGCCGCTAATCTCCCCCACGGAGGCTGCCAAGCGGCTGCGGGCAGCGCGTCTCCCGCGCCCCAGACGGACGCTGAGCCGGTGACCTTGCGTGACCGGGCCCTCCCACAGGAGGCCTCCTCTCCGCGGAGAGAAGGGCAGAGGGCAGTGGGGTGGCTCTGACTGATGTCGGAGGGGATGAGGGGCTCAGCCGACCTGGAGGACTCCGGTGCTCGGGGCGACCTCCGTCTGCTGACCCTTTCCCGGCGTCACTCTGCCATCCTTGTACACTCTTTGTCCCTCTACGTTCACTTGTTCACAGTCATTGAGAACAATCATCTGGCCCAGCCGGTGTGGCTCAGTGGCTGAGCATCGACCTAGGAACCAGGTCACAGTTCGATTCCAGGTCGGGGCACAGGCTTGGGTTGTGGGCTCCATCCCCAGTGTGGGGCGTGCAGGAGGCAGCTGATCCATGATTCTCTCTCATCATTGATCTCTCTCTCTCTCTCTCTCTCTCCCTTCCTCTCCGAAATCAATAAAAAGTATATATAAATATATATAAAGAAAAACTGTTCTGAAAGACACATTGTCATATGACTATCCCGTTAAAGACGGAGGCCAAACAACGCTATAAACGTTGAGCCTTGCTCACCTTCTCCTCCGAAGACCAGGTAACCACAGCAACAAAGGGCATGGCCCTCGGGACTTATCAGGACAGACCACCCAGGCGTCATCTCAAAGGCCCAGGCTCTGGGCCCCCCTGACCTCGGCCCCTCCACGCCGTCCCTCCCTGAGGGCTTCCCTGGGGAAGGAAAGAGGGCGAGGACTCCTCAACCTTGGTGGTGTTTCCACATCTGTGTTCTCAGGAGAGCAGGAGACCCGTGGATACGGTCTTACCACCAACCACTGTCCTTCCGTCTCTGGCACCGGAGCCTCGGGCACTCGGCTGCCAAGCAGGTGTGTGGGTGGATGGCGGCCTTCCCTGGCACCTGCAGCGGGGCTGGACTGGAAGGCATGGGCATCTTGGTAACTGTGCCCCAGGAGGAGCCGGGAGCCAGGCCCGGGCAGGCCAGGCCGCCCACACCAGAGGCTGGGAGTCACCGGAGCTGGCGGAGGGCTCTGGGCAGGGCTGGGGTAGGCACGGGGTGTTCCTTCCCGGCCCGGACTCCCTGGAGCTCCCGTCCCACCTGCAGATGTGATCATTGTCTTGCCGAGTGCGGGCCAGATGCCACCTGTCGCCGGCAGCGGAACGTCCCTCCCTCTTAGTGAGCCCGTACCCGGGTTCTGCTCCCTGCCCGAGGGGAAGACGTGAGAGTTTCCCTCTCCGGGTGGTCACTGAGGTATGTGGGTAAGTGCACAGTGATTCTTACACAGAAAAAAGCCCAAGGCCAGACGACAGCATTTTATTTTTATTTTCTAAAATCTATTGATTCCAGAGAGGAAGGGATAGAGAGAGAAACATCAATGATGAGAGAGAATCATCGTTCCGCTGCCTCCTGCACGCCCCCTACTGGGGATCGAGCCCACAACCTAGGCCTGTGCCCTGACTGGGAATCGAACCGTGACCTCCTGGTTCATATGTTGATGCTCAACCGCGGAGCCAGGCTGGCCGGGCAGGACTCTTGCTCTTTCGAGAATGAACGCCACCCTGAGTTTGAAACAGAAACCGCTCTGACTGTCAGGAGCGGTGAGGTTTCCCCTGCGCCAGGGGTCACGGCGGACTGCAGATCACACTCTCATGTTGTCCAGCTTCCTGCCAGAGACAGGAGCGTGTGCCAGCGCCTTCCACTCCCTGGCCCGACTCTCCTCAAATCTCCGCACAGGGGAGCCCCGTGTGTTCTAAAAATAAACACGTAAACGGCGTGGAGGGATGTGTGTTCAGGACAAGGTTCACCTTCTCCTGAGCCCAAAGGCAATCCCTTTGTAATGAGCCAGGGGTGTTCAATGACAGAAAGCGGCCTTTTCCTCTTCTTTCTGGGCGCGAGGATGGGAATCGGTCCATGCTGGCCGCTCCTCTCTCTGGGGGACGGAGTGAGAGGACCCAAGGTGGAGGCCTGCCTGGGTGCTAGTGGCTGGGGGTGGGGAGGGGGGAGAGGGTGTTTCAAAGACAGCCTGTGGCAGTGAAAGCTCACACCCGCACTCTGAGTGACGCCCTGGCTGCATGGATAGGCGAATGTGCACACCACGGGGATTCCTGGGAATGCCGTGTGGAGCCGGAGTGCCACTGCCGAGGAGGAGAGGGCACCTGCCCTAGACGCCCGCCCCCGCCCTCTTCTCTGGCCGCGTGGATCGGGCGCCCCTCGCTGGCCACTGGGGGTGTCAGCTAGGTGGGTGGGACGGTCAGGATCGCCCACCTGTTTGTAGGAAAAGGAACACGCATCGTGTGTGAAGGCCAGTTTGTATGTCTTCCCAGGTCACAGGCCATTCTCGCCTTTGTTTCTTCCTCTGAATGAAATGGCCTTGGCTTTGAGTCTTGGCTCCGCAATGTATTCATTATGGAATCTTGGGGGAAATGTAAACGGCCAAATTCTCATGTGTAAAATGAGGGTGTTAATCTCTCCCTCATCAGCTTAGGTCAGCCAAAGGCTCCTGTGCGTAAAGCACCCGGCAAAGAGTCTTTTTTTTAAAAAATGTATATTTTATTGATTTTTTTTTTTAGAGAGGAAGGGAGAGGGACAGAGAGCCAGAAACATTGATGAGAGAGAAACATCGATCAGCTGCCTCCTGCACACTCCCCACCGGGGATGTGCCCGCAACCAAGGCACATGCCCTTGACCAGAATCCAGGCCGACGCTTTACCCACTGAGCAAAACCGGTCAAAGAGTCTTGGTACAAAGCTGAGGCTCAAAACTGGCAGCGAGTGGGTTCTTTGTCCCCTGGCCTCACCCTCCGGCAGATGCTGCTGTCCCTGGAGCCCCGAGGGCACACCTCAAAGGGTGGCATTGTGACGGGGACACGGGAGGGAGCAGTTCCTGCCGCTTCACGGATCACTGGGGTCTGCTCAGGATGCTGGGAGCTGGGAGCGGAGCCAGGAGACAATGCCCTGAAGACAGCGGGGCAGGAAGCGTGCCAAAGGGAGGAGGAGGGCCCTGGCTGTTGTGGCTCAGTGGATAGAGCGTCGGCCTGCGGACTGAAGGGTCAGGTTCCATTCCAGCCCAGGACACATGCCCAGTTGCAAGCTTGGTCCCCAGTAGGTGGTGTGGAAGAGGCAGCCAATCAATGATTCTCTCTCATCCTTGATATTTCTATCTCTTTCTCCCTCTCCCTTCCTCTCTGAAATCAATAAATACATATTTTTTAAAAAGAGTGAAGGAGGAGGTGCCAGAAAAATGATCTCCCACCACCCCTTCTGACGGTGCACCACCATAGCCTACATCACGATTTCCCCTCCCGCCTCCCTCCCACGGGCCCCGAGGGCAGGGCGGTGCTGTTCACAGCTGAATCGGCGCTTGTCACAGCACTCCACACTCCTCTGTGGGTGCCTACTCGTGCCTGGTCACTGGTGGACAGAATGAGTGACTCTCCCAGCCTCCCCAGGACCCTCCTCAGCATCCCCCTGGCCTCTGAGAAGCACTAGGTATTTTACAGGGCGCCAACTTTCCTGAGTGAGGTCCCCGAGTGTGTGTTTCTTTTTTATTTTTAAAAATATATATTTTAAAGCCTCATTCAATATGAAAATGGGCACTGTTTTTGTGTACGGTGTCCAGAAATTTGTTAATGTGGCTACATTGAGACACAGGTTATGCTTCCATCACAGTATTTTATTACAGTGGTGACAATGAGACCTGTAACATTTTTTGCCAGGCTCAATGAGTAGAGTAAAAAGACTTCAATTTCAGAAACAATTAAGGAATAGTATTTTTTACATCACCTGATAAAATAACAATGTTTTTCTTAATATTTAATTTCTAGGACTCTAAAGTAAATTGCTTGAGGAAATTAGCTTCCAACGATTATAGGTGCAGTTTTTGAAGCATGTCCATATTCAAGTGTAGATCAAAGAAGCTCAGCTAAAAGGATTGTGGACTGGTTGAAATGACATTAGGATTGAGAAAAAAAAAAAGGGGAGTAAGATGATTAAGACACAAACTCAAGAGGAACTAAGGCAGTGGAAGAACTTAGAACATGTGAAATTCCTTAAGTAAATAAAAGTTTATTAACTTTAAAAAAAAATATATATATATTTTTATTGATTTCAGGGAGGAAGGGAGAGGGAGAGAAAGATAGAGACATCAATGACGAGAGAGAATCATTGACCAGCTGCCTCTTGCATGCCCCCCACTGGGAATTGAGCCCGCAACCTGGGCACGTGCCCCCGACTGGAATAGAACCCTCAGTCCACAGGCCAACGCTCTATCCACTGGGCCACACCAGCTAAGGCCCGAGTGTGTGTTTCTGAGGTGCTGCCTGCAACCCTTTGGAAGCCACCCAGGTGCTCCTGGGTAGCAGCGGCGTGAGGGTGGGCGGCCCCAGGACAAGGTTTAATGCAGCAGAAAGGTTTTCTGAGTCCTTCCATGTGCCATTGAAGAGTGACTTCCCTAAGGCCGTGGTCTGCAAACTCATTAGTCAGCAGAGCCAAATATCAACAGCACAACGATTAGAATCTCTTTGGAGAGCCACATTTTTTAAAGTTAAACTTCTTCTACTGTCACTTCTTCAACATAGACTCACCCAGGCCGTGGTATTTTGTGGAAGAGCCACACTCAAGGGGCCAAAGAGCCGTCTGTGGCTCCCAAGCCGCAGTTTGCTGACCTAAGGCATGAGGATGACCTGCAAACTTCCAGAATCCCAAACCACCCCCGACAGCCAGCTTCTCTGCTGTGTGGGCCGTGGGCGCACGCCCTGTCCGTGGACCCTCTGCCAGCTCTGTCCTCTCTGCCTGCCGGCGGGAGGCTGGCTTGTTGGGAGCCTTGGTTTCAAGACTCTGATGTAGTGGCTCCCTCGTAACCAACGAAGAGCCCGTGTTCTGTTTTATTTTCTTAGACTCATCCAAAGCAGTGGTAAAGCTACAGTAGCATTTAAGGAAGGCTCCGCTTGAAGACAGGGCTAGGGCAACAGTCAGATTCTAAGTGACTGCCTAACTTGCTTATTTTTAAATATATATTTATTGATTTCAGAGAGGAAGAGAGAGGGAGAGAGAGAGAGAAACATCAATGATGAAGAGAATCATTGATGGGCTGCCTCCTGCATGCCCCACACTAGGGATCAAGCCCACAACCTGGGCATAAACCCCGACCTGGAATCAAACCATGACCTCCTGGTTCACAGGTCAACACTCAACCACTGAGCCGTGCCAATAATTAAAGGAATTATTTAAAAAGAGTTAGGCGGCCAGCCGGCATGGCCGCCTAACTCTTTTTAAATAATTCCTTCCGATAGCACACGCCTACCATTACACAGGCCGTTGCCAATTTTTGAAAATATGAAGGGCATGTACCTTGGTTGCGTGCACATCCCCAGTAGGAGGTGTGCAGGAGGCAGCTGATTGAAGTTTCTCTCTCATCGATGTTTCTAGCTCCCTCTCCCTCTCCCTTCCTCTCTGTAAAAAAAAAAAAAAAAAATCAATAAAATATATTTTAACAAAGAAAAGAAAACAGAAGCTTCTAAGCCCGCTTACTAGAAACAGCTGCTTGTAAGACGCACGGGGAGCCTGCACGTGAACAAGGGCCCCGTGTGGCCTCCACAGAGCGGCACAGGCTGGGCAGACGTGGACGTGGGGAGCCGAGGAGCCAGCCAGGAAGGGGCCCGGCCTGGCCTCCTACCGGGGAGCTGGAGGTGACCCCGCAGAACTCCGTCTGCGAGAGCCAGGCTCCGGCCCAGGCGGCTCGGAGGTTGAGCGTCGATCCGTGTGCCAAGAGGTTGCCAGTTCGATACCCAGTCAGGGCACAAGCCCAGGCTGTGGGCTCGGTCCCCGGTGGAGGGTGTGCAGGAGGCAGCCGATCGATGTTTTCCTCTGACCGATCTTCTCTCTCTCCCCCTCTCTCTAAAAATCAATAATAATAATAATAATAATAATAAAAGCCCTAACCGGTTTGGCTCAGTGGATAGAACGTCGGGTCCTAGGTTCGATTTCAGACAAGGGCATGTACCTTGGTTGTGGGCACATCCCCAGTGTGAAGTGTGCAGGAGGCAGGTGATCGATGTTTCTAACTCTCTATACCTCTCCCTTCCTCTCTGTAAAAATTAATAAAATGTATTTTTTTAAAATCAATAAAAAAAAATCTAAAAAATAATAAAATAAAATAAAAAAAGCCGGGAGCTTCCAGGGGAGAGACTCGCCACAGGAAGCAGACCCTGATGGGGGCTGTCCCCCAGCTGTTCCCCGTCTCCTTCACACACGCGTGTTAGGGAGAACGGGGAGACCTGTTTAATTCACTCCTCAGGGCCTGGCCGAGCAGCAGTGCCGGCTGAGGTGTCCCCCATCGGGCAGGGCGCTGCCCCATCGCGGGAGCTGTGTGCGTCCGGGACATCAGCGACAGCGCTGGCGAGGAGCCGTCGGACTGGGGACCATAGGCGGGCACCGGGCCTGGGAGCCCCGTGGCCGCCCGGCGGGCAGTGCCACAGCGGGTGGTTTCCTGAGGGGCCACAGAGATAAGCAGACGGGGCTGGGCTCACACTCACAGCAGCGGGACACGTGAGTCCTGTGTCCCCAGACAAGCCTGCCTCTCGCCCTAACAACCTTGGTCAAAGGATCCACTTTTAGGACCTTAAAATATAGGACCTGCTGACTGACTAAAACCTGGAGCCTGCAGGTCAGTAGCAATGACTGTAATTGCTCTAAACCACATGTGTCAAACACAAGGCCCGCGGGCCAAATCCGTCCCGCCAGGCCTTGCAATGTGGCCCGCACCGCGCTGTCATCACTGCACTCCGCTGCGTTTCCATCACAATGACAGTTTATGACTGTTCAGTAAACCATTCGGCCCGCGATTTAGGCTGGATTTTAGATTTTGGCCCCTTCTCTGATTGAGTTCGACACCTCTACTCTAAACAGATGAACTGCTGGAGTATTTTAATTAGCTTTTGTTTTCGATGGAGCGGATTCTGAGCTCTCTCGCTCTCTCGATCCGATCTCTCCGGGCTCTCTCGCGCGCGGCACGAAGATCTCCATCGCCGCCTACGTAGCTCTCGCTCTCTCCCTCTCCTCCCTCGCTCCATCTCTCCCCTCTCCTCCTCTCCTCTCATCCTCGCTCCCTACTCTCGCTCATCCGCTCCTCTTCCTCTCTCCTCTCTCCTCTCCTCTCCTCTCTCCTCTCTCTCTCCTCTCCCTCTCTCCTCTCTCTCTCGCTCTCCTCTCTCCTCTCTCTCTCTCTCCCTTCCTCTCTCCTCTCTCTTCCTCTTCCCTTCCCTTCCCTTCCCTTCCCTTCCCTTCCCTTCCCTTCCCTTCCCTTCCCTTCCCTTCCCTTCCCTTCCCTTCCCTTCCCTTCCCTTCCCTTCCCTTCCCTTCCCTCTTTCCTTTACAAACTGTCCGACACGAAGAACCAGGGTCTTAAGGGCAACACATTTGGGAATTCCCTGCAGGGCCCGGAGCACCGGGAGCGGGTGTGGGAGAGACCACTACGAGCAGAGCAGCCCTCCCCGGAGCACCTGGCAGCTTGTGTTCACAGACCTCGGCTCCACGAAGTTCACTGTCACAGGGAGGTCATCTGTTATTTGCGTGGACTCCAGACACCAAGACCTCTATAAATTCACACGTAGTTAACCTCCTTCCTCTCCTTCCTTCCTTTCCTTACTAAGTCAATTCAAAACCTGGTCTATTGTCACACCGAACGTTCTTCCAATGATTTTACCCACAAGCCCTGTAAAAGGAAAATGAAAAACAGAAAGGACACGCCGAATTCTCATTTACTAAGAGGAGCCTTGGCAGACTCAGAGGTGGCGCCCATTTGTCCTCTGGAGTTCATGCCGATTGAGTGGGAGGGGATGGGTTTCGAGGCCTGAGCTCTTTCCCTAGAAAGTTCGGGGCCTGGCTAAGGAATTCCAGGAGACACGCGTGTGCGTGTGTGCGTGCACACAAACAAAGCTCATCCACAAGGCCCACGTATTGCTTAACAGACTGTGCATGCATCACATAATTCCGTATTGCTCCAGAATGATTATTTTTTTAAATATATTTTTATTGATTTTTTTTACAGAGAGGAACAGAGAGGGATAGAGAGTTAGAAACATCGATGAGAGAGAATCATCGATCAGCTGCCTCTTGTATACGCCCCCACTGGGGATGTGACCGCAACCAAGGTACATGCCCTTGACCGGAATCGAACCTGGGACCTTTCAGTCTGCAGACCGACGCTCTCTCCACTGAGCCAAACCAGTTTCAGCAACTCTAGAATTCTTTTTAAAAAAATATATATTTTATTGATTTTTCACAGAGAAGAAGGAAAAGGAATAGAGAGCTAGAAACATCGATCAGCTGCCTTCTGCACACCCCACTACTGGGGATGTGCCCGCAACCCAGGTACGTGCTTTTGACCAGAATTGAACCTGGGACCTTTCAGTCCGCAGACCAATGCTCTCTCCACTGAGCCAAACCGGTTTCGGCCATGCCCTAGGATTTTTAAGCAAGAGTTCTCAACAAGCCATAAGATCCAGCACCTCCAGTGTCCCGGTGACTGGGGAGCCTCAAGATTGCACCCCAGCTTCATCCAGCTCAGGCGGCATGATCCGCTTACCTCTCAGCTGTGGAGAGCGGCTACAGCGTTTGGACAGGTTCAAGCCTGGGACTAATGAGAGGGCATGATCCTCTCGTGGCAAAGCCACGTGCAAGTCCCAGCATAATTACAGCCAAAGGCTGTGGCTGTAAGCTTGAACCTGCGGTCCGAACCCGTGGTCCCACGTGGCTGAGTGATATGGGCTGCCGGAGGTGCAGCAAGGAACAAAGCTTGACCAGGTGCATGTCATTGAGTAGATTCAAACCTGAGAGAATGTTGTAACCACGCCCTTCCTTTGTGTGCCTTGTGGAAACTGGCTATAAGAGAAAGACTCGGCTTGTTGTCTGTGGCACTGTAGCTAGCTCTCCATCAGAGAGGACAGCATCCCACTCAAACTTGTTTTTTTTTCTCTTGCCTGTCTTTTCTTAATCCTTCACTTGCCCCTCGCAGGCTCCTTGAACCTGGCTGTGCTGGCGAGGCACTCTCAGCCACAAGAACAAAGATCTCAATTACACTGCGACCAGGAGATGAAAGTGAATAAGTGGGTAGGCCTGTTAGGTTCAAGTAGCAAGCCAGTATTCAAGGCTAGAGGCGTGCACACCAGAAAACGTACATGAATGTTTATATTTAATAGCATCACTGTTCCTAAGAGCCAAAACTTGTTAGCTACTCAAATGGATAAATAACATTTGGTATCTATCTATTTATCAATATATATAGATATATATAGATATATAAATGCACAATGAAATCTCACTCAGTAGTAAAAGGGAATGAAGTGCTGATATATACTACTACGTGGATGAATCACCATGACCAGGATCTATCACTACAGATCCTACAGACATTAAAAGAATAGCCGAAACCGGTTTGGCTCAATGGATAGAGCGTCGGTTTGGGGACTGAAAGGTCCCGGGTTCGATTCTGGTCAAAGGCATGTACCTTGGTTGCGGGCATATCCCTAGTAGGGGGTGTGCAAGAGGCAGCTGATTGATGACTCTCTCATCGATGTTTCTAACTCTGTATCTCTCTCCCTTCCTCTCTGTACAAAATCAATAAAATATATTTAAAAAAAAATAAAAGAATAACAAGGTGATATTATAAACAATGTTATGCCAACAGATTCAACAGTTTAGATGAAATTGGACAAACTCCTTGAATAACATATAAAAACTGACATACGATAAAATAGAAAACTTGAATAGCCCTATAAATATGAAGAAAATTTAAATTTGTTATTAAAAGTTTCAGAAAGAAAACTCCAGGCTCATCTTGTTTCACTGGTGAATTCTATCAAATAGTTAAGAAAAAAAATAATTATTTTTGAAAAGATAGTTGGAGGAAACACTTCTAACTCATTTTATGAGATCAGCATAGCCTTAATTAGAAAACTTAACAAACATTACCAAAAAACTAGAGGCCAATATCTCTCATAAATATATACACAAAAATCCTAGACATGATATTAGCTTATCAAATCAAGCGATACATAAACAGAATAAATATCATGACCAGGTAGATTTTTGTCTCAGGAGTGCAAAGTTGATTTAAAACTCAAAAATCATTAATTATATTTATGGACTAGAAGACAGGTATCATGTGATTATTTTAATAGAAGCAAAAATAGTATTTAGGAAAAATTCAACACTTGTGATAAAAACCAAAAGCTACATGCCCAATAGGGAGAGAAGGGAACTCTGTCAAACTGATAAAGAGAATATCTAACAAGCCTGGAGCTAACATCATACTTGATGGTGAAATAGTGCATGTCCTCTCCTTTATACCGCCCCCAGTCCCTTGGTCTCCCAAATTCCAGACCTTTGTAAGCTTTCAAAGAGCCCCATGTGTGCGCAGTAGACATCTTGCAGGACGCCTGTAACCTTGAGTATGACACAGGTCCGTTCAGATCACTAAAACACCTGGCCTGAGAATGTGGGAGTATTGGTCCCTAGCCTACAAGGTCAGACAGCTAAGTTCATCTTCCCTATAATGCAAGCAAGCTAAAACCCGTATGTTTACAGAAGCTAATCAGCAGAGTTAATTCACAGGATAAGGGACTGCCCAGGAATAGCAAAGTTGACTCATAGAACAAGGGACCATCTCACATAGCAGAGGATTTCAAACGGCAGTTTTACAAAAGAGAAATGACCATATTGCCGAATGGTATGAGGGGGCCCTGGCACCCTGAGTTTCTCCCATCCTCTCGTGGTTATCGAACTGTCACTGTCTGTCCACTTCTCCGCGGTGTCAGCCTGACCACGAGGGCGCGGCCTCTACGCCCATGGCTGGCAGCTGTACCCAGCGCTCAGAACAACTCCCCGCACACACGTGGGCCCCACCACGGCGCTGCTGGAGGGTGAGATGCCCCCCGCCACGAAGCCCCGCCCTCCCCTTCCCTCCGGATCGGGGGTCGAGGCCGCCATGCCCACAGCCACATAGACAGTGAGGCGCAGTCTCCCACCGGGCCCCCGCCCGCCGTTTCTCGCCTTCATTCCCCGCCGGGCCTGGGGGCCAGGATGCCACCCGTGGGCATGCCTGTACGAGGGCTTGTTCTCCGCTTCCGGCTAGACACCAAGCGGTGTCAGGTCCGAGCTGCGCCTGTGCTGGTGACCTGGGGCCTGGAGTGACAGCGGAGAGCACGGGTCCCGCCTCCCGCGGTGACGGGCGAGATCGGCTCCCACCGAGGGCTGGGCTGCTGCCCGTGTGTGCGGCTTCCCTGCTGCTGTAGTGCGCCCGGAGGGGTTAACCAAGGGGCATGTTAACGTCTAAAAATAAATGCCAACCAACGAATAATGGGGGTTGTCAAGCTGCAGTAACTCCCACACAATCGGATCTTTTTCAGAATCCGGCAGTTCCCAACGCTGGCCACCCACACGGAGCCACGGTCCAGACTGTCCCGGCCCCTCGCACGCCCCGTGCTGGCAGGGGCGGCCGCGCCTCTGCCCGGCGCCGGCGGAGCCACGGTGACCGCGGCTGGGCTCGGGCCGTCTCGGCATCGGTTTCCTCCCTTCGGCCAGCCGGGCGGCTCCGGGCAGACAAAGGCCCGGATCTCCCTGTCAGAGCGAGAGCACCCCAGCCGGTCATCCGTGAGATGCTCGTTTACGAAATCACAGGGAGAAAACCGACGGCCCAGGAACTGTACTGAAATGAATTCAACACGGAGGCCCTGCCTCTCGGCCGTGGCCCTGGCTCCGGTGCGCAGCTCTGCCTGGAACAGCCTCTCGGTCGTCTCCCGGGCCCCGAAGCCCAGGGCGTCTTGCGTGGAAAGAACAGAGCCCTCCTGTGATGACATCAGGGCGGCATCGTCCTCCCACGGAAGTGAGAAAACCTCGGAAAGAGCTGGCTCCGTGGGGTGCAGCCCTGGAGTCAGGGTCAAGTTTCCTGTTCCCCGGAGTGTCTCGGTGGGGTCAAGAGGTCTGGCCACTTCTCAGCTTGTTACTGTGCTATGGGTTGTAACAGGGTGGGGAGAGCTAAAAATAATAATAATAAAAAATAAAGGAGGCCGAAACCGGTTTGGCTCAGTGGATAGAGCGTCGGCCTGTGGACTCAAGGGTCCCAGGTTCGATTCTGGTCAAGGGCATGTACCTTGGTTGCAGGCACATCCCCAGTGAGGGGTGTGCAGGAGGCAGCTGATCGATGTTTCTCTCTCATCGATGTTTCTAACTCTCTATCCCTCTCCGTTCCTCTCTATAAAAAAGTCAATAAAAATATATTTTAAAAAATGATAAATAAAGGAGAAGGAGCAAGAGGAAGGAGAATAAGAATATTATGGAAATCAACTGAGTCACGTGGCTTTGATTCCTCTTCCAAACCGCCCTGAGCTGGGGGGAGATCCTCCAGCCCGAGCACCCACAGTTCCTTTCCGAGGTGCCTCTCAGCACAGAGGAGACGAGCCAGCATTTAAAAAAATATATATATATATATATTATTGATTTTTTTTTTTATAGAGAGGAAGAGAGAGGGATAGAGAGTCAGAAACATCGATGAGAGAGAATCATCAATCAGCTGCCTCTTGCACCCCCCCACCCCCCCGCACTGGGGATGTGCCCGCAACCAAGTACATGCCCTTGACCAGAATCGAACATGGGACTCCCCAGTCCGCAGGTCGATGCTCTATCCACTGGGCCAAACCGGTTTCGACTAGCCGGCATTTTTGAAAGGGCATCGATGAAGGAAGGCAGAAAGGAAGGGGCTGCAGGAAACACCAGTGTCTGCGAAAGCCACCTTTCCCCAGGATAGACTGCTGCCCCCTCGCAGGGCAGTGCCACCCCACGGGCACCAGCTGTCCTGTAGACTCTTCATTCAGGCCCCCAGGTTCGGAGGAAAGCCCCTCCAGGTGCTCTGCCGCGGAGGGCTGGGCTTCAGTGAGGGACGCGCCATAGAGACTTGGAAGATGGGTATCCTGACCCAGTCACCTCTTGGTGGGACCTGCTCACCCCAGTTACTGGAAAATGACTTCCTGAGTCTGCGGGTCCATTGATGTACCCATAGCTGAAATAGATAAAAACTGATCTTCATACAATTAGAATTCTACAGACACATCGCACCCTCAGACACCAGGCCTTGCACAGAGGAGGAGCTCAATATATATTAACTGAGCAAATGAAAAAAATAGCACTTTATTTCCCAGATTATTTACAAAACAGAAATGATTGACATGCCTGTAGTTCAGCACATCTATCTATCTATCTATCTATCTATCTATCTATCAGCTTAAGTGACCATTACAACTGAATGGAACGACCAGTCAACCAGTCGCTATGGCACACACTGACCACCAGAGGGCAGATGCTCAATGCAGGAGCTGCCCTCTGGTGGTCAGTGTGCTCCCACAGCCAGCCTCCCTCGGCCAGCCAACCTCCCCCAGTCCCTCTCCCTGGACAGCAAACCTTCTGTGGCTCCTCCTCACCTCCCCCATTCCCATCTGGCAGCTGTGCATTACTGTTCGGCCCGTCCCTGATTCAGACTTGGTGAGATGGCCCAAATAGGCCCTGATCATAAACCATGCACGAATTTTGTGCACCAGGCCTCTAGTGGTTAAATAAGCCTGTTGTGGGATTTACCAACAATGCCCAGGTTCTTCTCGACTGGATCCTTACCCAAGTCCTTTACCCTTTTTATTCCTCCTTTCCATCCACCCAAAGCCTTCTGCATGGATGCATCTTGTGCAGAAAGAGTGAAGAACAGCTGTGCATTGGCGAGAAGGCCTCATCCGAGTTCTCCAAAACTGTGGTGGGCGCTCAGGCTGAGGAGGGCTCAGAGCAGCCCCTGCAGGGATGCAAACACAGGGGCTGCCGGCCACGGAGCCCGGCGAAGGCAGGGAGGCTAGGGCCAAGGATGCTTACAGGGGCCATCCTCAACTTCTGAACAATTTGCTTGAGGAATGAAATGGAAGCATGTCTCCGGGAAATTAGCAGTTAGCGTTCTGAAACCACAGACATGTGAAGATAAGGTTGCTAAGTGTCTTTTTACAAAAGGACAGGACAACAAAGCGGTAAGCAGAAGCCTGTACACAGGATTGCCATGGCCACGACCACAGCTCCAGCCTTTGCGGTTGGCGGGGGCTGAGGCGCACATGGGCTCACAGAGGTGCGGGGAAGGAAGGACGGACGGGCGCGGGTGCTTGCACACCTGCTGGCAGAAGGCGACGGGGTTTGGGGAAACAGCTGGCGGGGGTGTAGCAGAGCCTTTTGGAAAGTAATCCCCTTTGAACCAAGTTACTCGGTACTCCCCCGTGAAACCACTCACCCCACTTTATCTGAGTTCTTTGTCTACTACCCAAGTTCTCTACCAGATTGACAGCTCTGAGGGCGCGACCATCTTGATCATCGCCATGTTCCCCCCAGCAACAGAGATGTGGTTGTGTATGGGCCTATGCTCAGGTTGCAGGCTCGGCCCCAGTGGGGGGTGTGCAGGAGGAATCGGATCAATGATTCTCGTCATTGATGTTTCTCTCCCCCATCCTCTCTAAAGTAACAAATATATATATTTAAACCAGATGTGCAATTCAATACATGTGTTAATGAATTAGTGAATACCTCCCACTTCTAGTGTGAATCCCCAGCAAATTATCGAGTGAGTGTGCAAAAATGTTGGTAAAAGGCCTTTTATCTCCTTATGGCTTCTACCACGTCTAGAAATGATAGCTTGGCTAAATAAATGTAGGGAACCTACCCAATAGAATCCTAGGCAACTCCTTAAAATCATGACCTGCATTTATGGACATGAAAAGTAGTCACCATGCAGAGCTATTGAAAAAATAAAACCAATTACACAACCGCACACCATTACAGAATTTTTATAAAAGAAAACACCTGTGTGGTGGGAAGTGAGGTATTCTTTTAATTTTTCTCTAGGTTTCTGTATTGTCTGACATGAAAAGACATTCCGTTTAAAAATTCCTTTTATAGTGTGACGGGCCAATGAAACCACTTCCATTTGAAAACAATGCAATGGTTCACTCGCATGCGGCCTTTCTCCTTAGGTGTTACATTTGGAAAATGGATTTAATTAGAGAACAGAAGAAACTAGCTCCTCATTAATCGAAGGAATTAAAAAGAAGGAACCGAGTTCCACTAGAGGCTCTCTCCAGTGGAGAAACAGAAAAGGCATTTTTTCAAAGCCAAAGAAGTAAGAATGCCTCATGGGCCATCAGCTGACTCGGTGCCCACTGAGGACTCAGAACGGCAGATCTGGAGTGAACAAGGGTTCCCTCCCTTTTCACCCCCCCCCCCCCCCACACCATGCCTAATTGTCACCCCATCTTCCAGCCTAAGAAATCTCCTTTCATATCCAAACAAACTCGCTTGAGCTCTTAGGCCATGGTCTGGCTATAGAACACTTTTAAATATATATATATTTTATTGATTTTTTACAGAGAGGGATAGAGAATTAGAAACATCGATGAGAGAGAATCACCCATCAGCTGCCTCTTGCACACCCCCTACTGGGGATGTGCCCGCAACCAAGGTACATGCCCTTGACTGGAATCGAACCTGGGACCTTTCAGTCCGCAGACCGACGCTCTGTCCACTGAGTCAAACCGGTTTCGGCTGACTATAGAACATTTGTGGCCGCACCAAGATTTCCGATGGCCGCCCAGATTTAGGGCTGGGGGTACAGCTTCTCTTCCTACCGATGTTTCTTACTACGGATTCCTGCTTTACTGCCTGAGCCACCTGTCATCTCCTCACGTCCTAAGATAATTTAGGGGTGCATCTGGACCCCTGCTCCCCATGGACTATTTGACGCAGCTCTGCTTCCCCTCATTGTGCCCTGGAAATGTCTAAGAGTCTTTGGCGTTGGGAACGTTCCTGAACACCCCCCCCCCCCCCCCCGCCAAAAAAAAAAAAAAAAAGCACTAGCATGAGCGTTGACTGGAAGCAGCATACACACTGTCTCGAAGTCACTCCCAGGAGGCATGGCGGACGCATTGGGGGCATCCATGCTCTGGAGGGACGTTTCTGGTGACAGGAGAAGGCCAGGCAATGGCCGCTCCAGCACACCCACTGAGTCCGGTGAGTACATCTCTCAGTAAGTCTGCCCTTACCTGGCGTGGCCTGGACGCTCAGCCAGGGCTGTGCCTGGATGCTGCAGCGGCCGCCGTGGTCCGACCACATCAGGGCCTCAGGGAAGAAGCACAGTCTGGCCCTGTTTGGAAAGGATTGCACAGATTGGGGAAAGAATGGGAGGAAATGTCGCAGGAGCCAGCCTTCATGGTCCAGCCAACCCCCTGGACGCCTTTGGAACTACCGTCTTTAGGATGGTGGGCTGTATTTTCAACTTAAAAAAAAAAAAAAAAATATATATATATATATATATATATATATATTATTGATTTCAGAGGGGAAGGGTGAGGGAGAGAGAGAAACATCATCGATGAGAGACGCATTGACCAGCAGCCTCCTGCACACCCTTCCTAGGGATCCAGCCTGCGCCCAGGCCTGTGCCCTGACCGGGAATTGAACCTCTTTCTCCTGGTTCATAGGTCTTTGCTCAACCCCTGAGTCAGACCAGCTGGGTTTATTTTCAACTTTTTTTTTTTTTTTTTTTTGTTAAACCTCACCTGAGGATATTTTCCATTGATTTTTAGGGAGAGTGGAAGAGAGAGGGAAAGACAGAGAGAAACATCCTTGTGAGAGGTACACGTCGATGGGTTGCCTCCTGCACACGCCCTGATCAGGGCCCAGGCCAGGGAGGAGCCTGCAACCGAGGAACATGCCCTTGACTGGAATCGAACCCGAGACCCAAACTGGCTGGGGCTATTTTCAACCTCCATTCCCTGTAGCCCGCTCTCCTTTCGGTCTCGGGTGCACGTTTATCTGCCTGTCTGCGGGACTTGGGTTTTGGTGAATGAGCACATTTCCGAGGCATCACTGCCATGCCATACCTCGGGCTGTTAAACAGCCTGGGAGGCCCCATGGGGGCCACGGGAGACCCCGCAGGCCCAGCCCTTTCCTGTACGCGCCCCGCGTCCCAGGGGTCAGACCAGCTCGCGAAGCTTGCCGTGGGCAGTGCGTTTCCGATGGCGAGCTTTCCTTTCCCAGGGAACTGTGTTCTCAGCAGCCGGCAATGCCGAGAGATCAGCTACTGCAATGCAATTCCCCCCCCAGGGGCCTCCTAACGAGGCGTGTCTCAGCATTACTGAGGTGCTCCTGTTTTGTTTTGTTTTTTTAATCTTTTCCTGATTTGCCCAGATAGCCGGCGATGACGATCCAGACCCGGAGATTTTATCACCGTGAGGTCAGCTCGGGGAGAGGTCCCGGGGCCGAGGCCCGGGAAATGCCATCCCTCACTCGCCACCAGGTCAACGTCAGGAGGAAAATCACCAACTCTGCAGTGAGGACCGCCCTCCTGCGGGGGTGGCCATCCCTTTCCAGACATGTTCTGTCCAAACAATGCCTCTCTATTTGCCGCCTCAACCCCAGACAATAACAGCATTCACCGCCCCCGGCCTCACCGCCTTCTCCAGCCTCTGAAATCCCCTCCTCATCACCCCTCACTGACCTACACGTTCATTACCAACCGTCTCAGCCAGCGCCCGAGAACCCGAGAGACGGCCCCTGGCCTCTCACTGGAGATGCTTTTCCGCTCGGGGTAGCTCAGTCACCCAGCACAAGGCGGGTTCCTTCTGCCCTCACGTCACAACGGCCGGCTTTGAATTGAGCAGCAAGCCCCGGGACCGCTCTGTGTTTACAGGCTGCCTAGAGCTGGTGCTAGGACTTAGGTGCCTCTGATGCCCGGTGGCCCTGCAGGCAGGGCCCCGGCCCCTGCCCGTCATTCCAGAGGGCACTGTTCCATCGGAAAGCGGCAGCTGTTGCCCTAGCCGGTTTGGCTCAGTGGATAGAGCGTTGGCCTGGGGACCAAAGGGTTGCGGGTTTGATTCTGACCAAGGGCTGGAGACACAGGGTCCTGCGTCCGGGTCAGAGTGAATTGGTTGCGGGCACATACCTGGTGGGGAGTGTGCAGGAGGTGGCTTCATTGATGTTTCTGGCTCTATCCCTCTCCCTCTCCAGTCCTCTGTGTAAAAAACCAATAATATACATATAAAAGCTGCCTCGGAACGAAATGCTAGACTAGCCAAGAGAGCACAGCAGGAGGTCTCTGGGCTCCCGCTGGGCAAATTTTCAGGCGCCTGGCCATGACGTCCTGGTGAACCCCATGTCCCATCACGTGGGGGGCGCCCACAGCCTGCAGTTCTTCCCCCGAGGATCGGCGAGAGCCTGCAGGGCTGGAGGTGGGCTAGCCACACCCAGCACACAATAGGCTGCCATTACCTAAGGCCCGTTGGTGACAGGTGCCTGCTGTTATTTCACCTGATCCACAGCCACCTGGAGGAGAGGTAACACCTCCACGCTGGGCAGGCCAAGGCTCGGGGACAGGCAGAGCTGCGCGGACGGGGTCCTCGTCCCAGTCAGACGTGAATAGGCAGACAGCAGCGGCCGGACCACAGGTAACATCGATCCCTGGCTCGCGGCAGCCAGGAAGCCGCTGCTCCCTGCGTCAGACCGGCCTAGGAGCCCAGATAACCCCATACCCGGCGCAGGCAGCCCCCAGGCGGGGCTTCACGAACCACTGACAGGTCTTCTCTGATTCTGACTGAGGACCTGCCAGGGGAAGCCCCGTGTGTGCCAGCACCCATCACCCACCCGCACCCATCACTACCCACACCCTTCACCCACCGGCACCCATCACCCGCCCACACCAATCACTACCCACACCCTTCACCCACCGGCACCCATCACCTGCCCGCACCCATCACTACCCACACCCTTCACCCACCGGCACCTATCACCCGCCCACACCCATCACACACCCGCTTCCATCACCCGCCCACACCAATCACTACCCACACCCTTCACCCACCGGCACCCATCACCTGCCCGCACCCATCACACACCCGCACCCATCACCCGCCCACACCCATCACCCGCCCACACCCATCACCCGCCCACACCAATCACTACCCACACCCTTCACCCACCGGCACCCATCACCCGCCCACACCCATCACACACCCGCTCCCATCACCCGCCCACACCCATCACCCGCCCACACCCATCACCCGCCCGCACTAATCACCCACCCGCACTAATCACCCACCTGCACTAATCACCTGCCCACAGCTATCTCACACCGGCTTCCAGTTAGCCCGCCTGCGCCCATCGCCCTCCTGCACCCATCTCACACCGGCTTCCAGTTAGCCCGCCTGCGCCCATCGCCCTCCTGCACCCATCTCACACCGGCTTCCAGTTAGCCCGCCTGCGCCCATCGCCCTCCTGCACCCATCTCACACCGGCTTCCAGTTAGCCCGCCTGCGCCTCCCGCCAGCAGCCTCCACTCAGGCCCGGAGCGGAGCGGCTGCTCTCCCCCTGAGAGACCTCCCTGCCCTCCTCTGCAGCCGGGTGGTGAGTCCTGCCACAGCGCCAGTCACAGCGCCCAGTCCCTCGCCTGTTCTCCACTTACCTCCACAGCCTCAGGGGGGAAGCTGGGTGGTTTGAAATTTTAATCCTACCCAGTAAAGAGGAAAACGTAGACATCATGAAGAAATTTCTGATTGAAAAAAACCCTCTGATAAAAACAAACAAGGAAAAACCTCTGTGTGTGTGTGTGTACCCCCAAAAATGTATACACACTTTAACAGCTGATAGCTAAATGTTGAGTATGAAATGTATTCTAATAAACACTGCCTTCATAATTACTCAGTGTGTGCGTATATTTTGGGGACCCACTAAATAGGGTATTAACAATGTACAGGTGAATTGTATATGGCATATGCATTATCTCTCTATATAAAAGCCTGTGACCAAATGACTAGTCAACTGGCTATGACATGTACTGACCACCAGGGGGCAGATACTCAATGCAGGAGCTGCCCCCTGGTGGTCAGTGCTCTCCAACAGCCAACCTCCCCTGGTCCCTCCCCTCAGCCGGCTGGCACCCCCCACCCTCACTGGCCCCAATCGCCGGCCAGGCCTAGGGACCCCGGCACGAATTCATGCACTGGCCTCTAGTAGCTTAATAAAGCTGCTAACAGTGAAAGTCTTTGGGTTGGAATCTAACGGGTGTTGGCTGTTTTCTGAAGGCCCAGGTGTGCAACCAGGATGGGTGCCCACGAGCTTCTGAGTGGGTGGCCCCGATATATCCTAAATGTTAGGGCGCTGCTCACTCACTTCCCTGTGCATGTCGGCTTCTTATCCAGCACAGCAGATGCCAGTCCCGCTGGTGTGTCTGCCCTGGGGGAGGGGGACCTGCTGGCATTCTAAATCCAGCAGAAACCCTCCCGCCTCCCTGTCAGTTCCCGCCGGGCTCTGTGTGAGGCAGAAATGCCACGAGCATAGCCGAAACCGGTGTGGCTCAGCGGTAGAACGTCGGTCTGCGGACTGAAAGGTCCCAGGTTCGATTCCGGTCGGGGGCATGTACGTTGGTTGCGGGCACATTCCCGGTAGGGGGTGTGCAAGAGGCAGCTGGTCGGTGTTTCTCTCTCATCGACGCTTCTAGCTCTCCGTCTCTCTCCCTTCCTCTCTGTTAAAAAAAAAAATCAATAAAAATATATTAAAAAGAAAGAAAGAAAGAAATGCCAGGAGCACAGGGCTGGCCGGCCCTCGGGGCTCGGAGAGAGAGACAGACCCGTGTGTCCTGTGGGAGGCAGGTGCCAGGACCCGTGGGGTCAGAGGCCGAGCGATTCACACACACAACCTCCGTCCGTCCTTCCTTCCGGGCTGTCTTGTCTGCAGACGGCGTCCATGCTTAGAGCCGTGCTCACACCCAGAGCGCATGCTGCTTTTCTCCGCCCTCGTGGCTGAATGGTCCAGCCGTGGACGCCTCCACGGGGCCCCTACTTGTGCTTGTTAATCCCTGGAGTTCACGTCACTGCTCAGTTCCCGTAGCCGCCCCCTTACTGTGTGTGTCTGGGCCGCGGCCAGTTTCAGTCTGTCGATGGCAGCTGCTGTGTGTGTATCTCACATGTTAGGTGTTTATCTTTTCCCTCTGGAATCGTTTTCTTGTAGTGTATTCCCCGGAGTGGAATTCCTGAGTCACACAGTTCTGTGCTCTATTCTTAAAAAAAAAAAAAAAAGTGTGCTGGCTCAATAGCTGGGAGGTTACGTGGCATTTCTGCCATTGCTGGGGGGTTGGAAGCTATCCGCTTGACGTGGGGCCAGATGCCCAGGGTCCGTGGAAGGATCCCCGCAGGAAAGAACGCAGCAAGCTGCACCGAGAGAGGCAGGGTCTCGTTGGAGGCAGCCCCGCCCGCGCCCCGTGTCATCACATCCCCGTGTGAGGCACTCGTTGGAGCTTCGTCATCGAGGACTCCATGCATTTTTGTCCCGGGTGGGAGAGTCCAAGAATTCTTGTCCTCTAAATGTGTTTTTATTGATTTTAGAGAGAAAGAAAAGGACTGGGAGAGAGAAACATCAATGAGAAATACCCATCAACTGCCTCCTGCATGCCCCCTACTGGGGATCAAGCCTGCAACCTGGGTATGTGCCCTGACCTGGAACTAAACTGGCAACCTCTCCATGTATGGGTGGGCATTCAACCAACAGCCACACTGGACAGGGCACTCCAATAATTCTTTTTTTTTTTTTAAATATATTTTATTGATTTTGTACAGAGAGGAAGGGAGAGAGATAGAGAGTTAGAAACATCGATGAGAGAGTCATCGATCAGCTGCCTCTTGCACACCCCCTACTGGGGATATGCCCGCAACCAAGGTACATGTCCTTGACCGGAATCGAACCCGGGACCCTTCAGTCCCCAAGCCGACGCTCTATCCATTGAGCCAAACCGGTCTCGGCTCCAAGAATTCTTAATACTGGTTTGTGGGATGAATGGTGGGTGGATGAAAGAATGGATGAAAGGATGAAAGGATGGATGGATGAAAAGATTCGGGGCAGATGCAAAGTTTTTCACATTTACAATTTTTTAAAATATATATTTTATTGATTTTTTTTACAGAGAGGAAGGGAGAGGAATAGAGAGCTAGAAACATCGATGAGAGAGAAACATCAATCAGCTGCCTCCTGCACACCCCCTACTGGGGATGTGCCCAAAACCGAGGCACATGCCCTTGACCGAGTCGAACTCTTCAGTCCGAAGGCCTATCTACTGAGCCAAACCTGTTAGGGCTTACAATTTCTTAAATCAAGTTTTCTCTCCTTAGGAATAAAGTTTTCCTTCCAGCTGAGACTGATGGAAATCTCTGAGGACAATGTCTACAGCCCTTCCCCCGCAGCAGGACGCCAGGGAAACTTGGCAAGAAGCACCGGCCCTGGATCCAGCCTCCCCGCCTCAGTCCCGGTGGAACAGGTGGGCAGGTGGCCACCGGAACCACGGCTGATGACCGGGGACCCGATCCCCTTCATCTCCAGGCAAGTGAGACCGTCCCACAAACAGCCACGGGGCGCAATGTGAGAGAAGGGAGGGCGGGCGGCGAGGGAGCCATCCGCTCGTGTCCGAGGAGAAAGGACGGGTTTCCAGGGAGCCAAGCCGAGCCAAGGCCGCCTGCCAAGCCTTTCTCGATGGCACACACCGGGCTCAGGAGGATCCAGGTGCATAAAGACTCCGGGGAAGGCCCCTAGTCCGGCCAGGGAGCCGTAACCGATAGCCCAGATCCACGCCATCCAAAGACAAAACACAAATAGTAGCTCATTTATGGAGGGCCTCCCACGTGCGCCCAGCTCTCCGGCCTTATCCCACTCCTCCCGGGCGCCTGGCGTGCTGGCTGCAGCTGCTTCTGCTGCTGCTCCACCGGCCGGAATGTGGGGGCCCAGCGGCGTGAAGGGAGTTGTCTCGCCAAACATAGGTGTCAGCAGCAGCGTCAGGGCTCAGCCCCGGGTGCGAAGAAGCCACGTCGGGGGTGTCTGAGGCGCTAGCTGCCTGGCATCCCAGCAGGTGCCAGGGCTGTCACTGGTTTACAGTGGCTTTCCCTCCTGTTACCTGGAAATTGACGGAGCTGCAGGGGGGTGCGCCTAGATTAATATTTAGAGAGGATTTACAAAGAAAAGAAGTCAGTTAATCCCGGGAGAGAGAGAGGGCTTTCACGTCTGTTTGTGCAGGGGGCGGAGGCCGCGTCCTGGCTGGCACTGCCCGCGCTCCTTCCTGTAAGCGCTGCCGGGTTTGCCTGCCCACTGCCAGGCCTCACGGGGCAGCCCGCCGGGGGGGACGACTCTGGTCCAAGGCGGATGCGTGGTGACACCGAGGTCAGCAGGTGACCCGGAGATAAGCCGGAGGGGCGGCGGGGCCATGGCCAAAGATGGATTTCTACAGCCTAAGTCACATGTGTCAAACACAAGGCCCGCGGGCCAAATCCGTCCCGCCAGGCCTTGCAATGTGGGCCGCACTGCGCTGTCATCACTGCACTTCGCTGCGTTTCCATCACAATGACAGTTTATGACTGTTCAGTAAACCATTCGGCCCGCGATTTAGGCTGGATTTTAGATTTTGGCCCCTTCTCTGATTGAGTTCGACACCCCTAGCCTAAGTGATGGCACCCGGGACCGGGGTGTCCGCAGGCGGCGCTCAGCTCTCCGCTCTGTGGGTGGCAGCTAGCTGGCTTATGCAAGCCTCAGACTCCCTACCTGATACCTGCAGGTAAGACTAGTGTCTAGCTGAAACCGGTTTGGCTCAGTGGATAGAGCGTCGGCCTGTGGACTCAAGGGTCCTGGGTTCGATTCCAGTCAAGGGCATATACCTTGGTTGCAGGCACATCCCCAGTAAGGGGTGTGCAGGAGGCAGCTGGTCGGTGATTCTCTATCATTGATGTTTCTAGCTCTCTATCCCTCTCTCTTCCTCTCTGTAAAAAAAAATCAATAAAATAAAAAAATAAAAAAAGACTAGTGTCTACGTCACAGGGTTCTTATGAGGACGAGTTAACACAGATAAAACCCTTGTCCCAATGCCTCGCAAGGAATAAGTGCTCAATAAAAACCGGCCATTCGCCGAAACAGGTTTGGCTCAGTGGATAGAGCGTCGGCCTGTGGCCTAAAAGGTCCCAGGTTCGATTCCCGTCAAGGGCATCGAACCTTGGTTGCGGGCACATCCCCAGTAGGGGGTGTGCAAGAGGCAGCTGATGGATGTTTCTCTCTCATCGATGTTTCTAGCTTTCTGTCCCTCTCTCTTCCTCTCTGTAAAAACGCAATAAAATATATTTAAAAAAAAAATACTGGCCATTCTTCTTTTTAAAAAAATATATATTTTTAAAATTGATGTCAGAGAGGAAGGGAGAGGGAGAGATTAACATCAATGAAGAGAATCATGGACCGGCTGCCTCCTGCACACCCCCTACTGGGGATCAAGCCCATGGCCCTGGCATGTGCCCTGCCTGGGAATGGAACCGTGACCTGGTTGGAGCTCCACCACTGAGCCAGCTGGCCAGGCCGTCATCTTTCCTCCGCCTCCAGGGCCCATGGTGGACACAGGACGGGATGCTGGGATCTCGCCTTATCTTCAAGCCGTAGCCCTTTGAAGGCTTGAGCGGACTCTCAGCTGGGGCCGCAGGAGACGGAACGTCAGATCACTCTCCCTGCCACCCCCAGCCCGGCAAGGGGCTTTTGAGCAGCCATTCCCACACCAGCCCACGCGGGCCACAGCTGGTCCGCACTGGCCTGGGCTCCCTCCTTCCCCTGAAACCGGCGAGGGCACCCGGGGGCTCCTGCACCAGTGACTGGGGGCCAGGCACCTGTGTGCACTCAGCCCTCTGGTCTGCGGGCTGGGGGGCAGCGGTCAGGAGGCCCCTGGGAGGGTCCGCAGACGCCCCGATGCGCCCCAGATGCTCTGCCAGCTTCCCCCACCCCCTTCTCTCCTCTGCATCTTGGCTGCGTTGCTCAAGGGGACCTTTCTGAAATGTGGACGTGGTCCCTCGTGCCTCTGTTCCAGTCCCCAAACACCGCCCGCTGGAGGACGTCAGGCCTCCCGACGTTTAGGACGTTGGCATTCCAAAACCCACAGCCCTTACCAACGACTTGCACCGCCGGGTGTGATATTGTAAGTGGGAGCCGTCCGTTAGCTGAGTGCCCCTGAGACTTCGGTCAAAGGGTGTTGGGGAGAGGGGCCAACAACACATCCAGGCCTTGCCCACTGGAGTAAGCAAGGAAAAAGGGGCGGGGGATGGGGAAGGGCATCATGAGACGAAGGAGACACGTCAGCAAATACAAAGGACGTTGCCCTGCAAATGCGGCCTGGGACGTCACTCCTGAGTGGTTCCGCTGACCTGGCCCGTCCTGTTCGGACATTCTGGGGAGAACGGACTGAAGCAAGCTACCTTTTCTTCTTTCACGACATTTTCTGTTTCTTCTTATGAGAATCCCACATGCTTTGTAGGATGTTTAGACACTCCAGTGAAAATGGGGGTGTGTGTGTGTCATCTGTCTCTGGCACCCCGAGAACATCACTGATCGGCTGCCCCCTGCACACCCCCTACAGGGACCGAGCCCACAACCCAGGCATGTGCCAGCGGCCTCTCCCCCCAGGCCTGCCACCCATCCACCTGCTGGGACAGGGCACGTGTGTTTTCCACCTGGAGATGTTTTCGGGGGTTGAGTGCGTTCATTCTTTGAGGTCCCCTGGCCAAGCTCACATTCACCAGGATGGCCACCCGAGGCCACGGGAACCCACTTCTGTGTGAGGTTTACACTCACCACCACCTGCGGGCCCTCCTCAGCCCTTTACTATGGATTCTGCTTGATGACCACACAGGAGACAGGGCGTGGGGCCATGGAGGCTGAGGGCGGCGTGGCTGGTTCATCACTGAGCTCACGTGGCAGGACAAGACCTTCTGCTGAGTTTGGAGGCGCAGGACGGCGGTCTGATCTCCTGAGGAACTTCACACAGAGCAGCGGGGAATCTGGCCCCGAGGGTGGGCACAGGCAGGGGCTCTGCAGGTCTCCCAGGCCCATCGATCCCGCCTCCTGGCCGGGGGTGCCGGACACCCCTGCCCTGGAGAGGAGCGACACCCTGCAGGCCCTGCAGCCGCCCTGGGACCTGGCCCGCCTCTGTCCTGCCGAAGGGGCCAGATCTGCAGTGTGTGCCCAAGGCGCGGTCTCCGTCAAAAACCAATAAAAAACCAGACAAGACAGAACCTCACAGGGCAGCCTGGTGGCCCTTGTTCTCAGAGTCTCGTGCCCTGAATGGCGGGATCCTCATGCGGGCGGCTTCGTCTCCCAAGGGGCCGGACAGACGGCTCAGCTCTGGGCAGAAAACACCTGTGGGAGGGTGAAAACCAGGCTGTCCCCCAAGTCCCTGTGAAGGAAAAGAGCCACACGCTGACCTGACAAGCTCAGGGAGGCCTGAGTGGCAGTCTTGCAAACTCAGAGACCTAAGATCACCACAGAAGATGGTTTAAAATAAATATCTAACTACAAACAGGTTATAGTGGGTAGTCATGTCCTAGGCCGATATGTTCCCTGACAAAGATCAACTTAGACCTTCTTTACTGAGCCCATTTGCCTTCCTGCCTCTAAGAGAACATATCTATGAGATGTCTGGTTAACATGTAACTTCCGTTTTTCCGGAGCCCCTGGGGCACAACCAAATGTGGTGGGCGCCAGGACAGATGCCTCAGGTTCCTTCGTTATCATGTTAATTGACCGGAGTACACCTCCATCATTTTACTTTTTATCCAATCCTAGGGGTTTCCCACTGCTTTGCTTTCTCCCGCCTCCTTACTCCATCACCAATGAATTTCATGTCACCCACCTAAGTCCCTCCTTTGATTTCAGTGTATAAATAGAGAAATTAACCCGCCATTCTCCGGAGCACTATCTCAATCCGTTGAGGTTCTGCTTCCCGGCATGTGTTTGGCTCAAATAGACTCACTAAAATTCTTTACGGGTTTCAATTTTTTTTTTTTTGCTAACATCCCTAATGAGGATCAGGCATCGCCCGGGGACACCCAGGCCTCCCGGATGCTCCCTTCCTCGCCGGGCACCTCCGCGCACTGGCCTCCGGCCTGCCGTTCTCATTAACCCAGGGAACCCTGGATTCAGAGAAATCCGGGGGCACGGCGCCTGCCCAGTCCTGACCGAGTCCCCGGCCGCTGCGGCCCCGGCCAGACCCGTGGGGTCCGAGGAGGCCGGCGCAGAGCGGAGGTCAGACGGGAGCCCGCCTTCCCATCCTGGACCTCAGATTCAAGCCGCCACAATGAGGTCCTGTTACCCGGAGCGCTGGCCCCGTATCGCCCCTCAAATCTACGGAACCCATAGCGAGGCACAAAGATTTCCGTTGTCCTTTAGGGTGAGGGTCACAGAGGCCCCTTTGTTCGTCCGCAGCCTGCGTATCGCCGGCGTCGGGGGTATCGTTTCACCCCGCACATCGGAAGGCGGCCGCGGTCCGCTCCTTATCGGAAGGCCCCGAGCCCCGGGCCCCGTCGGTGAAACCCTATATTCCAGAACAAACACGCGCTTCAGCGTGCCCAGGGAGCCATGACCCCGCGGCGAGGCCCGAGCTTATATCCCGGGGGCCCGGCCCCGGCCCGGCACACGCCGCCCGCCCCCACGGCCAGCGGTTCCCGCGGGAGGCGCGGGGTCGGCGCGATGGCTCTGGCCGCGAGGGGGGCCACGCAGCTCGCTGGGCTCCTGCTGTCGGCGCTGGGATGGGTCTTCTCTGTGATCACCGCCTACCTGCCGCACTGGAAGCGCCTGACCCTGGAGCTGAACGAGATGGAGAGCTGGACCCTGGGCCTGTGGCAAGCCTGCGTCGTCCGGGACGAGGTGGGCACGCAGTGCAAGGACTTCGACTCCTTCCTGGCCCTGCCCGTGGAGCTGCGGGTGTCCCGGGCGCTCATGTTCCTGTCCCACGGGCTGGGGCTGCTGGGGCTGCTGGCCTCGGGCTGCGGGCTGGACTGCTCGCGGGTCGGAGAGGGGCGGCGAGGGCGCAAGCGGCGGCTGCTGGCGCTGGGAGGGGCGCTGTGCTGGGCGGCGGGGGCCGCGGCCCTGGCGCCCGTGTCCTGGGTGGCCCACGTGACGGTGCGGGAGTTCTGGGACGACACGGTCCCCGAGGTGGTGCCCCGGTGGGAGTTCGGGGAGGCCCTCTTCCTGGGCTGGTTCGCCGGCTTCTCCCTGCTCCTCGGGGGCTGCCTGGTCACCGGGGCGGCCTGCTGGCCCCGGGCCCCGCAGGCTGCGGGCCAGGACCCGGCGGCAGAAGCACAGGCTCGGTGCCCCTGCCTGGAAAACGGGACTGCGGCTCCCAGAGCGTGACCTGGACCCGACCAGGGAGACCCGCGTTCCGCACCAGCAGGGCCCAGGTCCGCACGGGGAAGGCAGCTGTGCGTGTGACTACGTCTGTGCTGCTCGCACTGTCTCACTCACTACTTTCTTACCCTGGATCCCCCCTCCCCCCAAAAACCTGGAGAAGGGGCCAGTCTCCTAACTTAAAAGAAAATTACTGCTTTAAACATGACATAGGTCTGAGAAAAGGAAAAGAAAAATGTCATTGACCTGGTGATTGAAATAAAACGAGGGCCGGCTGTTGTCCAATACGGTCCGCATGAAGCTTTAACGCGTTTGTTTTACATTTAGAACCGCTTCTGTTTGTTTGTGTTGGTCCCTGGAAGTCGTAGTTACTTCGCTTCCTAAAAGGGAAAAGCAGAGAGTCTGCAACTGGCAAAGCCACAGGTTAAACTCATTCCGAAGAGTAATCTCCACTCAGCGGCTTTGTTCTGCGATCAGAGGTGGTTTGTGTCTACGAACTGACAGGGCCACGGGCCTGAGTGACAAGGTTTATGAGGCTCAAAGGCGTTTGTGTCAGGATGCCCTCATCCTGGCCAACTTCCTCTCCCGTCTCTTCCCTGGAAAGCCTCCTATTAAAAAGATGAGCGTGAAACACTTCTGCTTGATATTGGGATATTGACCGTTTATTTGTCCTGAGAAAAACTTTCCTCTGTTCAATCAAAAATGACAAGCTTCAGCCCAGCGGGTTTGGCTCAGTAGGTAAGTTTTGGCCCGCAGATGGAAGGGTTACGGGTTCCATTCTGGTCAAGGACACGTGCCTCAGTGGCAGGCTGGATCCCCAGCCCCGCCCGGTCAGGTGGTCAGGGGTGGGCCTGTGGGAGGCAACCAATCGATGTGTCTCTCTCACACGAATGTTTCTCTGTCTCCCCTCCTCCCTTCCACGCTCTCTGAAAATCAATGGAAAAACACCTCCAGGTGAGGATTAACAACAAAACAAATGACAAGCTTTATACTTCAGCTTTGCAACAAGAGATGCTGGTACAAATCTACACAGTCCCTTTGCTCCCCTCTGCCTCAGTGTGGTGAGCACATGTCAGCCCAGAAGACACGCGTGTCCGCGCACTGGCCGTGCTCCGGCAGGGAGGAATGTGGCCAAGCCCAGGTTCAACTCATTCCCGAGAGTAATTCCCACACAGTGGCTTTGTTCTTAGTAGCGTTTCAGATGTTAGGTGGTGTGTGTGCCCTGAGGAATCTTTAAAACGTAGGCCTTGCTGAAACCAGTGTGGCTCAGTGGACAGAGCTTCGGCCTGTGGACTGAAAGGTCCCGGGTTCGATTCCGGTCAAGGGCATGTACCTTGGTTGCGGGCACATCCCCAGTAGGGGGGTGTGTAAGAGGCAGCTGATCGATGACTCTCTCTCATCGATGTTTCTAACTCTCTACCCCTCTCTCTTCCTCTCTGTAAAAAATCAATAAAATATATTAAAAAAAAAAAAAAAAAAAAGTAGGCCTGATTCACGATCTAGAGAAATTTCTGGGGAGATAGATTTGGGTAAGAAATACTTTTCTTGTTTTTTGTTTTTTTTTTTTTTTTACGATAACACTCGGTGCAGCCACAACCCATGTCCTGAAACGTGAGCGCCGTCACGGGCGGAGGCCCTGGCAGGTGCGATTAGCTGGAGAGAGAGCGGCGGGCGCTGAACCCGAACCGTCAATTACACGTTCCGCATTCATGCTCCTTCTGCTCTCCGACCTGCCGGGGAGGCTGGGAAACGGAGGAGAGCCATTGAGGCGCGAACAATGAGAGGAGGGCTCTGAGCGCTCCGTGTTATTTCAGGGACGCGCTGCTTGCTAGAAAATTGATCTTGGCCCCTCCTTGGCATGACTGGCTGGCTTGCAGAATTAGTTCCCTTCCCTTTCCTGAAACCCATTCAGCATGGAGTCAAACAATAGCCACCCTGGCAAGAATCCTCTTGTACACACAATGAAGAAAAGATTTCTGAGCTCTGCAGGCGACCGCCAGAGCCCGCCGCACTTCCCCCGGCAGCCGAGAGGCAGCAGCTCCCGGGGCTGACGCTCCCGGGACCTCCCAACGATGGCTTTCGCACCGAGAACGGCGGTCCAGGTGGCCGGAGTGTCCTCCTCTTTGCTGGGGTGGGTGTTAGCCTGTCTCACCAACTACCTGCCCCAGTGGAAGCGCCTGAACCTGGAGCTGAACGAGATGGAGAGCTGGACCCTGGGCCTGTGGCAAGCCTGCGTCGTCCAGGAAGAGGTGGGCGTGCAGTGCAAGGACTTCGACTCCTTCCTGGCCCTGCCCGTGGAGCTGCGGGTGTCCCGGGCGCTCATGTTCCTGTCCCACGGGCTGGGGCTGCTGGGGCTGCTGGCCTCGGGCTGCGGGCTGGACTGCTCGCGGGTCGGAGAGGGGCGGCGAGGGCGCAAGCGGCGGCTGCTGGCGCTGGGAGGGGCGCTGTGCTGGGCGGCGGGGGCCGCGGCCCTGGCGCCCGTGTCCTGGGTGGCCCACGTGACGGTGCGGGAGTTCTGGGACGACACGGTCCCCGAGGTGGTGCCCCGGTGGGAGTTCGGGGAGGCCCTCTTCCTGGGCTGGTTCGCCGGCTTCTCCCTGCTCCTCGGGGGCTGCCTGGTCACCGGGGCGGCCTGCTGGCCCCGGGCCCCGCGGGCTGCGGGCCAGGACCCGGCGGCAGAGACACAGCATCTCCGTCACCCGCTGGAGATGAAAAACACCCGCCTGGCAGTCTGAGCCCGAGGACCCGGCGCCCCCGCCTCGGAGGGTGCCGGCTCAGCCCCGGACCGGGTAGGATTCCCTGCTGCCTGGTCACCCAGGCACCAGGCTGGCAACTTTCTAACACGCACCCCCCGCCATGGGGACTGGCTCCTCCAACTGTGGTTTCTAAGACACTAAGCCACTCTGAGGCCAAAGCCAATCAAGACTCAACGGTAATCCTGCTCGTTTCTGTGGAGGCGTCTCCTCGGTTTTAAAACAGAGCTGGTGATTGCACAGAACTGGTAAATAAAACATTCCACCGGGACTTACGCCCCTGAAGGTGTTACTACTCAGAGAGACGGGGCATCCTGGCCGTGGGAAATGTGACTGCTAACAATCTCTTCTCTCAAGTGTTTAAGATGACCTCTGTACAGAAACAGGCTCACGGCATGTTTAGTTGCAATGTGTGGCATCTGCTTATTACGCTGCTCTCTGAAAGCTGGAGAGGGGAGAGACGGGGACACATCATGTCTTTGTCAGAGACCTCAGGACTCCTGGCCACTCACCGATGCCTCCGTCCCAGGCCAGGAACCGGGGGGAGCAGCCTTGTGTATCGGAAGGGTCACTAAAACCCACCCTCAAGCCCGCTTTTGCAACTGGGCCCTGCAGCAGGTGGATGCTCACCCACCCCCTGCAGGGGGCGCTGCAGGCCAGCCCAGTCTGGGAGTGTGGGCAGAGCTCATGTGGAGTCCTTGTTGTACTGGCACAATGAAAATACTCTGCCCCCCCCCCCTTTTTTTTTTTAATCAGCAACGCATATCGTCCAACCAAGAGGTATTCACAACAAACTGCTGGCGTGGGGGATTCTTCATGAAAGATTTTGTATTTGTTCTGTACACAGGCCGAATCAATTCTTGTGTTTGAGCCAATCAGGGAAATTACCGGAACAACAAACGACACAAATGAAGTCTTAGGGAATATGTATCTTTGTTGAAAATAACAAAAGCAAAAAAAAACCAAACAAAACAAAACCCAACCCCCAAATAACCCACTGAATATTTCCCACCCACAAACACATGAAAAGTGCAGAAACCAGTTAGTCTATGTGATGTATTTGCACACGTTTACAAACAAGACAAATTAAAACAGAAACATATTCAGAATTTAACCTGATTAAATATTTAGTTCAGTCCTGAGCTTTTGATATTTAATACAATATAAAGTAATAGCAAAAAAAAAAAAAGATTTTAAATTTATTTGATTTGCATGCGACAGAGATTCAGCTAAACGTTGTTCATTTGGCTAGCAGTATGCTTGTTGTACCTGTAACACTTAGATTCTGATATACAAAATTGTAGTAACATGTTGATAATTCAAACTTGAGAACTAAATATTACATTCTTTTTACCCTGTGCAGAATAAATTCTACCTTTAAAATATAGCATTTATAATATTAAAATTCATATTGTCCATACGGTTTTGTGATCAAGTTATTAAAATGTGTCACTGTGAATCACTTGGGTTAGTACAAATATGATAGGGCTGTTAAAAGCTTCCTATAAATGCATAACACTATTGCTGATTTTTAAAGTGTGGAAAATAATTATATTAAAATAAGTTCATCTCTCGTGTTAGAAATGAGCAAATTTTGTAAAATAAAACTGAAAGCTTCTTGGTCACAGCTGTTAACTACCAGCCTGAGACAGATTTTATTCTTTTATACTCGTCTTGATGATTTATAAAGCTGTAAATATCCCAATATAGCTTCTTCTATGTCAAACATTTAAAATGGCCAGAACCGAACTATATATTAAACAGAACATAAATAAGACCGTAAATAAATAAATGAAGAAAATAAAATCGTACGGTAACACTACACATAATTCTATAAACATTTCCACGGTCAAACGAAGAAGCTGACAACAGCTGACCTTCATTTATCTCTACATTAAATAAACTTCTCTTTCACATTTGACCTTGACAAGGATGAATGGTATTCTTTCCTCGTTTTCCTCAATCGGCTGAGAGAGTGAACTGGGCAGATCCCGAGGGACTGCATGTGGTCAATTCGTAAGGCTGGTGTTTGTTCAGAGTAGTGTCACGTCCAGTTACAGCTTCAAAGACGTTTGTATGTAAGTGGTGGAACACTCAGGAAACGATCAAGTTCAAGGCTCAGAAACGGCTTCATTTGAATTTTGATCCTGACAAAACTCACCTTCTAAAACATGTGTAATTGCTCTCAAGAAAATAAAAATTCTTGCTATGGAGGATTCTTGCTTAAAAACAGAACGTGTGTGTGTGTGTGTGTGTGTGTGTGTGTGTAAAGGGGCCTATTCCTTTAAGATGACTTTTGCATCTTTTTTAAAAAAAGGATTTAGTTTTCTATAAAAGATGGCTGGCCAAAAACTGCCTCTTCCAGTATTACAAACGGAGTATTAAATTGCATAGGAGTATTTAAACGCCTGGTGGGCCACACGGGAGTTCCTGCTGGGAAGGGCCTGGGCTGGGCCAGCTGGGATTCCGCACCGGGAGGCGCCGTGGGGACGCTGAGGCAGCTCTCAGGGGCCACCTGCAATGGCTTCTGTTGGAGACAAACAGCTCAGCCGATGCTCCAGGCGCAGTCTCCCAGGCCCACGCTTCTCTCTGCTTCCCGGCTCCTCCCCACACAGACAGGACCCCCTCAACGAGGGCTGCGAGGAGCGGCTGTGAAACGTCACAAATCTGTTTCATAAAGGACTTAATTTTTTTGGCACCTTTATGCAATCAGGATACCCTTTGCTTTTCCTGGTTTCACCACGCGGATGCGATGGGTTCCCTCCCCGGCGGCAGTGTGTGTCCTCAGGACGAGGGCCACCGTCCCCCCACCTCGGAGAGCCAGGCTCACACCTGCGGCCCCCGCCGCCCGGGGCTGCAGGGCACCCTCCTCCCTGCCCTCCGGGGGGGGGGGCGGCCGCGAGGCCTTTGTGCAGCCAGGAGCCCGCTCCCGGGTCGGCACGGATGTGCTTGAACTCAGCGTTTTGTTTTCTTTAGACAAACGAACAGAAAGAGACAGAGAAGACGCTGCTTTACGGAGACCGGTGTTTGCACAAAGGTGACGGAGAGGAACACAGCACCTGCTTCCTGGCCCCGGAGCTCCCTCAAGGCTCGCTCACGGCGGACTTGCCGCTCTGAGTCCCAGACCCCGGGGGCTCGGGCCGCCCTGGCCTTCGCGGGAAACCAGGAAAAGCAAGAGCCGCGCCGCCTCTGCGGGTTCGAAGGACAGCCCTGGGCTCTGCCCGACTCCGGGTCTACAGCCCGCTCCTGCGGGACGTCTGGGTACAGATCCGCCCGCTTGGTTACCTGGCTTTTCTTGCCTTTTTATAGAAGAATTACATCCCAAACTTTACAAATCAGCACGTGGAGATCCTGATGAGAAGTAACAGCTCCTGAGGCACTGACAGTGACACCCTCCCCAGACAGACCCACCAGACACCGCTCAGTCCTTCCCCCGAGGGCGGGGCGCCCGTTCCTCAGGACGCGTCACACGTCGTCGGCCGGCAGCGACGGGATGCTGATCCTGGCTCGGGTGAAGTAGGCGATCTTCTCCCTGGAGCCGGAGGAACAAGCCCTCAGTGCGGCTGCACACGGTGGGACCGCAGACACCGCCCGGCCTCAGAGGCCTCCCCTGGTCCCAGGAAGACTCTGCTTCAAGCCCAGGACCTCTGCCCTGCACGGCGGGGCGACGGACACCAGCTCTGGCTCCAGCCCATCACCGCAGATCACACCCGTCACCCCAGACCGCGTCCTCACCCCCGTCCTCACCCCAGACCGCGTCCTCACCCCCGTCCTCACCCCAGACCGCGTCCTCACCCCCGTCCTCACCCTCAGGCCGCGTCCTCACCCCAGACCGCGTCCTCACCCCAGACCGCGTCCTCACCCCCGTCCTCACCCTCAGACCGCGTCCTCACCCCCGTCCTCACCCCCGTCCTCACCCCAGACCGCGTCCTCACCCCCGTCCTCACCCCAGACCCCGTCCTCACCCCAGACCGCGTCCTCACCCCCGTCCTCACCCTCAGACCGCGTCCTCACCCCCGTCCTCACCCCAGACCGCGTCCTCACCCCCGTCCTCACCCCCGTCCTCACCCTCAGACCGCGTCCTCACCCCCGTCCTCACCCCAGACCCTGTCCTCACCCCAGACCGCGTCCTCACCCCCGTCCTCACCCTCAGACCGCGTCCTCACCCCCGTCCTCACCCCAGACCGCGTCCTCACCCCCGTCCTCACCCCGTCCTCACCCTCAGACCGCGTCCTCACCCCCGTCCTCACCCCAGACCCTGTCCTCACCCCAGACCGCGTCCTCACCCCCGTCCTCACCCCAGACCGTGTCCTCACCCCAGACCGCGTCCTCACCCCCGTCCTCACCCCAGACCGCGTCCTCACCCCAGTCCTCACCCCCGTCCTCACCCCAGACCGCGTCCTCACCCCCGTCCTCACCCCCGTCCTCACCCCAGACCGCGTCCTCACCCCCGTCCTCACCCCCGTCCTCACCCCAGACCGCGTCCTCACCCCAGACCGCATCCTCACCCCCGTCCTCACCCTCAGACCGCGTCCTCACCCCCGTCCTCACCCCAGACCGCGTCCTCACCCCCGTCCTCACCCCAGACCGCGTCCTCACCCTCAGACCGCGTCCTCACCCCAGACCACGTCCTCACCCCAGACCGCGTCCTCACCCCCGTCCTCACCCCAGACCGCGTCCTCACCCCAGACCGCGTCCTCACCCCAGACCACGTCCTCACCCCCGTCCTCACCCTCAGACCGCGTCCTCACCCCAGACCGCGTCCTCACCCCCGTCCTCACCCCAGACCGCGTCCTCACCCCCGTCCTCACCCTCAGACTCCGTCCTCACCCCCGTCCTCACCCCAGACCGCGTCCTCACCCCCGTCCTCACCCCAGACCGCGTCCTCACCCCAGACCGCGTCCTCACCCCAGACCACGTCCTCACCCCCGTCCTCACCCCAGACCACGTCCTCACCCCCGTCCTCACCCTCAGACTCCGTCCTCACCCCCGTCCTCACCCCAGACCGCGTCCTCACCCCCGTCCTCACCCCAGACCGCGTCCTCACCCCAGACCGCGTCCTCACCCCAGACCACGTCCTCACCCCAGACCACGTCCTCACCCCCGTCCTCACCCTCAGACCGCGTCCTCACCCCAGACCGCGTCCTCACCCCCGTCCTCACCCCAGACCACGTCCTCACCCCCGTCCTCACCCTCAGACTCCGTCCTCACCCCCGTCCTCACCCCAGACCGCGTCCTCACCCCCGTCCTCACCCCAGACCGTGTCCTCACCCCAGACCGCGTCCTCACCCCCGTCCTCACCCCAGACCGCGTCCTCACCCCAGACCGAGTCCTCACCCTCAGACCGCGTCCTCACCCTCACCCCCGTCCTCACCCCCGTCCTCACCCTCAGACTCCGTCCTCACCCCCGTCCTCACCCCAGACCGCGTCCTGAGGGTGAGGACGGGGGTGTGGGCGCAGGGGCGGGGGAGCGGAGGGAAACGCATCCGTCCCACCCGGGAGGAGAGGCGGGGCGTCCCGCACCCTGACCCTGAGGCCCAGGGCACCTCCCCCTCCCCCAGTGCCCCTCGCCCACGCCCGGCGCTACCTGAAGGACTGCACCTGCCGCGGCACCTTGCGGCTCTGCTCCCGCAGCCGGCACACGTCCTTGGAGGCCTGCCTCAGCAGCTTCTCCGCGTTCAGGTCTTGCTTCTGCTCCTCCTTGGACTGCTCAGCCTGGGCAGGAAATGAACACAAAGCCCACAGAACACCCATCAGAGACGCCGGAGACCGCCGCAGGCTTCACGCTGCGAACTGAAGCCAGGGGCACCGCAGCCGCCCGCGGGGTGCGGGGAGCGGCTTCCTCCCGCGGGCCAGGCCGGAGGCCAGCGGCCACGGCTGGGGGCTGTTCGGGGCAGCGCGTTGGAAACGCCTGTCACAGGCGGGGTGACTGCCCACGCGCCCGGAGAACTGAGCCCGCAGAGAGGAAGTGAGGAGCTGCCACAGCACCGTGCCCACGGAATGCGACGGCTCACGTTTTGGGAAACATACTTGCAACCCCTCATTCGTCTTCAAGCCCCTCTCTCTCTGCCTTAGCCATTTAAAAGCTGCTAACGGAAGTGGACTCACATTCCCAAAAGGTGACGTGAGCGTTCAGCTGGACACCCCCAGGCCCCCCCACCGGAGGGGGAAACAGAACAGCCCAATGCCCAGGCCCTACGCTGGCTCAGGGACCCGCCCGAGGGCCACCAGCCCGAACTCAGAACAGCAGGACAGTCTGCACACCACGGCAGGCTGTTTACAGAAACGCGAAGCCGTGAGGTCCTGCTCAGGTCTACGGTCGAAAACTCGAACCCGGCCATGCAAACCTTTCAGGACTGAGGGTTAGAGACTGCAGTGCTTCTGCAGGATATTAACGTGGGTCATGTCAACCAGCGGTTTGGAATTGGTGCTAACGCGGAACTAAAAGACTCAGGAGAGTGAAGCGGGTGATGGCCCTAAGGTCACACACGCACACACACAGGACGAGGTCATTTCAGCCTTCAACTCCACATCCCGCTTTGCAGAAAGCCTCTGCTGTCCTGCGGGGTCCCGTCTGGCTCTTCCCTGCCGGAAGCACTCTGGGGCCTGTGCTGCTGTGCTGGGTCCCGCCTGCCGGCCTCTGCACCCTCGCCTGGGACCAAGTTCCATCACCCACTTTCCAGGCCAGGGAAGTGCCACTTCCTCCAGGAAGCCTTCCTGGCTCCTCGCCTGCAGCAAACCACAAGCCCTGTAAGGGCACGACGGAGTCTGATTACCCTGTTACCCGCCGTGGCATCAAATAGGAGACCTGCCTTTCAGCTCCTTGCTGAACAGACATTCCCTGAGATCCTATTGTGTGTGAGGGCCCTTTCTCTCAGGTATGTAATGGGTTTGGTTGCTTAAACTTTCTTTAAAAAGTCATTGGTATCAGTTTGATCTCTGAAATCCATACGTTAAGTTTCTGAGTTCCATCTGTATGATTAAGAAATTATGGACAGAAGCTTCTATTACATGTAAGGAGGCGACGAATCTATTTCAGATTTCCATCCAAAAAGAGTTGAAAGAAAAGGTTCTGGCATTTGCAGTATTTCAGCTACGTGGAAGTTCTATTCGTATGTTATATATTGACTGGAAGCTCAATGTATGAAATTTGTGCTGCGGCTTCGTCTGGAAGGACTTCCAGTCTAATTAGCATATTACGCTTTCATTGTTACAGATGTAAACATATGCTCTTACGCTAAAATATAAACTCTTTAGTCTTGAGAGAATAAACCAATATCACCAATATGAAGGCTCTTGAACTTCTCACTTAGGAGTGAGACTAATAGAAATATTCCTTTAAAATACCCTATTTTTAAATCGGTGATTTTCTGTGCTGTTTTATACAGCTGTGTGGAGGGTGAATGTGTGCAGCGTGACCTTCTTTGAAGGTCACAGAATGTGAAAACTCAGGAGTGTTACCGTTAGTGGTACATCCACAGTGATGTGGCTGGGCCATTTCAAACGCAAGCGACCTCGTGTGTTAAAAGTTTTACTGTGCTTATCTGTCAAGTCTCACGTAGAGGCGAAGGAAGGCGCTGAGCAAAGTGATGGCCCTGAGTGGTGTGGCTCAGTGGATAGAGCATTGGCCTGCGGACTGAAGGGTCCCAGGTTCGATTCGGTCAAGGGCATGTACCTTGATTGTGGGCACATCCCCAGTGGGGGGTGTGCAGGAGGCAGCTGATCGATGTTTCTCTCTCATCGATGTTTCCAACTCTCTGTCCTTCTCCCCTCTTCTATGTAAAAAAATCAATAAAATATATTTTTTTAAAAAAAGAAGTGACGGCCGCTGCCCTCGCTGCCACGCCCCCTGGTCGGGAGGACGGGGTGCGGAGCGGCGGGCGGGACCCCTCTCTCTCAGCCACCTCCTGGGTTAAGAAGGCCACGGCAGAAAGCTGCTCCGAGATGTTGTAAAGCAGGCGTCCTCAAACTTTTCAAAGTGGGGGCCAGATCACGGTCCCTCAGAGAGCTGGAGGGCCGGACTATATGAACTACTAATTCCTACTGTAACACCTCGGCTGCGCTCACTGCCCAAAAAACCTGGCGGGCCGGATCAGACTCCTCTGCGGGCCGCATGTGGCCCGCGGGCCGTAGTTTGAAGACGCCTGTAGGGATCTGAGGAGCCGAGCAAGCTGAGGAGGGAGCTGGCCCCTCCCCCCGGCGGCCTTGGAGGGATGGCTCCGCGCACACCTCCCCCCTCCCCCGCCTCCCGCACACACACCCATCTCCCCCGCCTCCCGCGCACACACCCATCTCCCCCGCCTCCCGCGCACACACTCATCTCCCCCGCCTCCCGCGCACGCCCATCTCCCCCGCCTCCCGCGCACGCCCATCTCCCCCGCCTCCCGCACACACTCATCTCCCCCGCCTCCCGCACACACACCCATCTCCCCCGCCTCCCGCGCACACGCCCATCTCCCCCGCCTCCCGCGCACACACACCCATCTCCCCCGCCTCCCGCGCGCACGCCCATCTCCCCGCCTCCCGCGCACACGCCCATCTCCCCCGCCTCCCGCACACACCCATCTCCCCCGCCTCCCGCGCACACGCCCATCTCCCCGCCTCCCGCGCACACGCCCATCTCCCCCGCCTCCCGCACACACCCATCTCCCCCGCCTCCCGCACACACCCATCTCCCCCGCCTCCCGCGCACACGCCCATCTCCCCGCCTCCCGCACACACACCCATCTCCCCCGCCTCCCGCGCACAGGCCCATCTCCCCGCCTCCCGCGCACACACCCATCTCCCCCCGCCTCCCGCGCACGCCCATCTCCCCGCCTACCGCGCACACGCCCATC
Source organism: Pipistrellus kuhlii (assembly GCF_014108245.1). Taxonomy (NCBI): domain Eukaryota; kingdom Metazoa; phylum Chordata; class Mammalia; order Chiroptera; family Vespertilionidae; genus Pipistrellus; species Pipistrellus kuhlii. The sequence continues at coordinate 182,418,671 of NW_023425529.1, forward strand.
TCCCCGCCTCCCGCGCACACGCCCATCTCCCCCGCCTCCCGCGCACCACGCCCATCTCCCCCGCCTCCCGCGCACGGCCCACTCTCCCCGCCTCCCGCGCAACACACACTCATCTCCCCCGCCTCCCCGCACCCACACCCATCTCCCCCGCCTCCCGCGCACGCCCATCTCCCCGCCTCCCGCGCACACACACTCATCTCCCCCGCCTCCCGCACACACCCATCTCCCCCGCCTCCGCACACCACACCCATCTCCCCCGCCCTCCCGCACACACTCATCTCCCCGCCTCCCGCGCACACACGCCCATCTCCCCCGCCTCCCGCGCACACACGCCCATCCCCCCCCGCCTCCCGCGCACGCCCATCTCCCCCGCCTCCCGCACACACTCATCTCCCCCGCCTCCCGCGCACACGCCCATCTCCCCCGCCTCCCGCGCACAGGCCCATCTCCCCGCCTCCCGCGCACACGCCCATCTCCCCCGCCTCCCGCACACACCCATCTCCCCCGCCTCCCGCGCACACGCCCATCTCCCCGCCTCCCGCGCACACGCCCATCTCCCCCGCCTCCCGCGCACACGCCCATCTCCCCCGCCTCCCGCGCACACGCCCATCTCCCCGCCTCCCGCGCACACGCCCATCTCCCCGCCTCCCGCGCACACGCCCATCTCCCCCGCCTCCCGCGCACACGCCCATCTCCCCCGCCTCCCGCGCACAGGCCCATCTCCCCGCCTCCCGCGCACACACACCCATCTCCCCCGCCTCCCGCGCACGCCCATCTCCCCGCCTCCCGCGCACACACACTCATCTCCCCCGCCTCCCGCACACACACCCATCTCCCCCGCCTCCCGCGCACGCCCATCTCCCCGCCTCCCGCGCACACACACTCATCTCCCCCGCCTCCCGCGCACACACCCATCTCCCCCGCCTCCCGCACACACACCCATCTCCCCCGCCTCCCGCACACACTCATCTCCCCCGCCTCCCGCGCACACACGCCCATCTCCCCCGCCTCCCGCGCACACACGCCCATCTCCCCCGCCTCCCGCGCACGCCCATCTCCCCCGCCTCCCGCACACACACCCATCTCCCCCGCCTCCCGCGCACGCCCCTCTCCCCCGCCTCCCGCGCACACGCCCATCTCCCCCGCCTCCCGCGCACACGCCCCTCTCCCCCGCCTCCCGCGCACACGCCCCTCTCCCCCGCCTCCCGCGCACACGCCCCTCTCCCCCGCCTCCCGCGCACACGCCCATCTCCCCGCCTCCCGCGCACACGCCCATCTCCCCGCCTCCCGCGCACACGCCCCTCTCCCCCGCCTCCCGCGCACACGCCCATCTCCCCCGCCTCGCGCGCACACACGCCCATCTCCCCGCCTCCCGCGCACACGCCCATCTCCCCCGCCTCCCGCGCACAGGCCCATCTCCCCGCCTCCCGCGCACACACACCCATCTCCCCCGCCTCCCGCGCACGCCCATCTCCCCGCCTCCCGCGCACGCCCGGCTGCACCTGCTTCTCGGCCTCGCGCAGCAGCCGCTGGAAGCGCTCGTCCTCCAGCACGCCGGGCGGCAGGTCCGTCTGGCCCTGGGCCTTCAGCTGCTCCAGCCGCTGCCGCAGGTCCCGCAGCGCCTGCAGCTCGTCGTTGAGGCGGCTCTGGCGTGTGAGCGAGGCCTGCAGGTCCAGCTCCAGGTCCAGGGACGTGCGCACCGGGCACTCCTGGGCCGCCCTCCGGAGCGCCGGCTGGCACATCGCCTGCGGGGTGGAACAGGCGGGGAACGCCCTGAGCGCCCGCCCGCCCGCCCGCCCGCATGCATCCCCGCCGCCCGCATCCCTGCCGCCCTGCTCCTGGCCCCGGCTGGCGGCTCCTGGCAGCACCCCTGCTCCTGGCCCCGGCTGGCGGCTCCTGGCCCCGGCTGGCAGCTCCTGGCCCCGGCTGGCAGCTCCTGGCCCCGGCTGGCGGCTCCTGGCCCCAGCCCTGCTCCTGGCCCCGGCTGGCGGCTCTTGGCCCCACCCCTGCTCCTGGCCCCGGCCCTGCTCCTGGCCCCGGCTGGCGGCTCCTGGCAGCACCCCTGCTCGCGGCTCCTGGCCCCGGCTGGCGGCTCCTGGCCCCAGCCCTGCTCCTGGCCCCGGCTGGCGGCTCCTGGCCCCACCCCTGCTCCTGGCCCCAGCTCCCGACTCCCGGCTCCCGAGGGAGGCCTTGCCCGCCGAGGGGCGAGCCCTCCAGTGCCGGTCAGCGGAGTGCGTGTGTCACTCCCAGTGCAAGCTCTCCAGTGCCAGTGTCCAGCCTGCACACCTCTTGCTCCTGCTGCGTCCAGAGACGGGTCCCGAGTGGGGCCCATAGCAGCAGGGACCCAGCCAGACGGCAGCGAGCGCGGGCTGAGCAAGAAGCAGACCTTCCCTGCTCCCGCTGCAGACTCACGCGCGCACACGTGCAGGACCTCACGCCCCTCGTCTCGGGACACGCCCTCTCCCCGTGCGCACACCTGCTCTCACGCCTGTGATGCGGGCCGGAGGGCTGCGGGCAGAGGAGCTCAGATCTGGCCCCTCCTCTAAGTGACGTGCCCAGCCTGGCCCCTCCTCGGCTCCCATCGTCTAACACCAGCTCTCAGCCCCGTGTGTCGGCTGTGCTTCCTGCAGCCAGGCTTAGCGGTTTATCAAGAAATAGCCTGAGTATGTACGAATGAATGTCTGCTGGGGTCTGCAGGCAAAACTAGGGGTGTCAAACTCAATCAGAAGGGGCCAAAATCTAAAATCCAGCCTAAATCGCGGGCCGAATGGTTTACTGAACAGTCATAAACTGTCACTGTGATGGAAACGCAGCAGAGTGCAGTGATGACAGCGCGGTGCGGGCCACATTGCAAGGCCTGGCGGGACGGATTTGGCCCGCGGGCCTTGTGTTTGACACATGTGCCCTAGAGAGAGGACAGTGTGTGACCTTGAGGAGGAGTGAGAGGACGTGGGAGACTGTGAGGGGGGGATCCCTGTGCCAGAGGACTCAGTGAGGGAAGGTCAGAGAGTGACCTTGAGGAGGAGTTAGAGGACGTGAAGACTGTGAGGGGGGATCCCAGTGCCATAGGACTCAGTGAGGGAAGGTCAGAGTGACCTTGAGGAGGAGTGAGAGACGAGGGGACTGTGAGGGGGGATCCCTGTGCCATAGGACTCAGTGAGGGAAGGTCAGAGTGACCTTGAGGAGGAGTGAGAGGACGAGGGGACTGTGAGGGGGGTGCCGCTGTGCACAGGACTCAGGGGAGGGAGGTCACTGAGCCTGGGCCGGACTGGCCTGGGGACAGGCCGGTGAGACATACGCAGGGAACAGGAGGCCCCTTCCTGGTTACATTTCCAATTAATGGAAAACAGGAGATTCTGAATAGAAGCTGGACCAGCTGACGGAAGAGGGAAGGAACTGAAACGTGACTGTTCTGCGTGAAGCTCTGGACATCGGCCTCCCTGTCATCACAGCGGCTCCACACAGGAGCCCAGGGCCAGCGGGCGCGGACGCATGGCGGCCAGGACTCCGGTGGGCAGGACCGGGCCGCTGCTGACGGAATACGTACCCGTTTGACCCTCAAACTGCGCCGCTCAGTGGAGTTTCTCACAAACAGAGACTTTTTAGCCAGGGTTGAGCTGTCGCTGTCACTCCGATTTAACTGGCAAAAAGGATAAGAAGAGAAAGTCACTGCCTGACAGACTGCCGACCAAGGGGCAGGGAAAGGGGTGGCGATAACAGTCCATCTTGTACAGAAAACCCTCCCACAGGCTCTGCCTTGCCCCGTTTTTCCTTACCCGACGTGCTCTCCAGGAATAAGTGAAACAAGTGCCTGTCGGTGGCAGTTATCCGAAGTCATGGCTAAGATAACCGCACAGACTCTGACATAAAATATCCTTTTTGTTTTCAGCTAATACACAACATTGATTTATTTTTACTTATTCCCCCCTCCCCCCTGCAACATTTATTTAATTTAATTTTTTAAAATTGCTTTCAGAAGGAAGGGAGAGGAAGAAATAGAAACATCAATGATGAGAGAGAATCACTGATCGGTTGCCTCTTGCACACCTCCTACTGCGAATTAACCCCACAACCCGGGCATGTGCCCTTGACCAGAACTGAACCTGGGACCCTTCAGTCTGCACGCCGCCGCTCTATTATCCCCTGAGCCAAACTGGCCAGGGCCCACAGCATTTATCTTTAAAAGAAAAGCTGGTGTGCAGGGGGGAGCTGAGCCACAGTTTGCTCAACCGAGATGGCTCTTAGCCCAGTCAGCCCATCCTCTCCCCGCCGCCGGCACCAGGGAGCTGTGAAATGTCACCTCGTCGGTGAAGCCCACGTGAACCTACTTAAACCTGCCCCCTCGCCCTCGGCATCCCAGCCCCTCATCTCACAGCCCCCGGCCCCATCCCAGACGCATCGGGTCCACGGCTCATCGCAGCTCTGCAAGGGCAGTGCCGGGGGCTCTGGTCCGGACCCACCCCAGGCAGCTAGAGACATGCTTAAGAGCAGGTGCTGATACACACACGCCTGTTGGATCAGACGAACACACTTTGACAGCTCTTTCTAACCCGTTGTATAACACTGAACCAGTATTACCAGAAGTCATAAGCTCTACGGGAAATAGAACCCATCGCTAAAAGATGACTTTGTCCTAAAACCCCACTCACGGTTTTCGGTCCAACAGGACCAATGCGGTGTATAATGGACACAGAGGTCCACAAAAGGATAGCCCTCAGATCACCTGACGTTTCTAAACACAGACTGAAGTCCAAGTTTACTTAGTAGCCAGGTCTGCAACTTCACGTAGTTGCCAAATGCATGGCCCTGAGCCAATGACACACTGAATTTAGGAAAGGCGGGGGGGGGGGGGGGGGGGGGGAGACACACACCCCATCACCAAACTAAAACGAACCACTAGTCAGTAGGGGTGTCGAACTCAATCAGAGAAGGGGCCAAAATCTAAAATCCAGCCTAAATCGCGGGCCGAATGGTTTACTGAACAGTCACAAACTGTCATTGTGATGGAAACGCAGCGGAGTGCAGTGATGACAGCGCGGTGCGGGCCACATTGCAAGGCCTGGCGGGACGGATTTGGCCCGCGGGCCCTGTGTTTGACACATGTGCACTCGTGTGATAGTTACGAGTAACTTGTGGAAGCATTCCCCGCGGCTCCTGCCTGTGGCCGGAGTCTGCGATGCCCACCCACGGGCGTGCCCGGGCGCGTGCCATGTCCCGCGGGCAGGGCCGCTCCTCACCCGGCAGACGTACTGGCTGCGCTCCCCGGGCGAGAAGGTCTGCGAGCGCACGATCACGCTGCTCCGCACCAGGGGGCGCTGCCGCGCGCTCAGCACGCCGCGCTCTTTGGGCCGGACGGCCAGGCCCGCGTCCTCGGCCTCCTCTGTGTTTGTCTCCTTGTCGACCTGCAACAGAAGGCCTGTCAGGGGCGGCACACGCGGACACATCCGTGCCCCGTCCTTCTAAGGACAAGAGGAAGGCCTGACCTTACACTGGAGACCCCCCCCCCCATCTAGCCCTCGGGCCTCTCCTGAGGGAAGGGCCTCGTGACGGCTGAGGGGATCCCAACCGACGACCCGCAGAGCCGGTGGGTAGGGTGATACCTGTCCTAACAGAGTAGGCCGAAAGGTTTCCATTTACAAAAGGTTAACATGGCGCTATAAACTGTTTTATTTGGGCACGCCTCATCATTAAATAGCATCCAACTGATCAGTGCTTTCTCCAGAATCTTACCTAATAATAGACAAACATGTAAATTGACCGTACCTCCACTACTACGCCACCAGCCAATCAGGAGTGATATGCAAACTAACCCAACAAAGGAGGTGGTTAATTTGCATACACAGGCGCTGAGTGATGCTTGGCAATGACACAGGCGTTCTGCCCTACCCCCAGTCTCTCGGGGCCTCTGGGCAGCGTGGGGAGGCGGGGTGGAGTGGACAGGGGCTGGGCTGGCAGCCAGGGAGAGGAAAGCCCATTCTAGCACGAATCTTCGTGCATCGGGCTTCCAGTAAGTGATAAAGGTGATTAAACAAGAAAATGAGATCTACTGCAAAAGCATAGGTTTATGTAGACTCTGCAATCACACGTGCCCACCCACACGAAGTCTTCAGTCGGGTACATGCGGCACTGCTTTCTCAGGATAAAGGGATTCTCTAAGCTTGTTACATCCCACGTTCGCCAGCATCCTCAAAGCCTGAAGATAACGTCCGCTCAACGAGCCTGCCACTTGGTGAGCGCCTGTGCCCGGAAGGGCCCTCTGCCACCCCCAATCAGAACACCCTCTACGGGCGTGAACTGCTGACCGCCTGTTGGAAGTGGAAGTAAACTTGCAACATTTATGAAACTCAATACAATTAGGTGATCATCCCGGTGTTACCCAGGAAACTCTGAAAATGCTTTTAATAAACACAGAGCCGTAACCAGATCTACGTACCGCTTCTCTGTGAGATCTACCTTCTCACAGAGAAGCTAAGTGGGGAGTGAATATTTGGGCCCATTTGAGATTTTTAAGGCGTTTACGATGCCTCTGAGAGCCGACTCCATGATGCCTATGGCAATCAATCAGCTTCTGCAAAGGCCCGGTGTGGTTACACCGGCAGAGACAAGCGCAGCCGGCGGGGAGCCGGTGAGAGCCGGCCCGGGGGGAGGGCAGCGGAAGTACTCACCAGGGTGGGCATTCCCGGAGGGGGCTGGCTGCCAGGGCCGTTGGCACAGCTGCTCTCTGCCCTCCTTGTGCCTCCAGCAGTCGCGGGCATACCCGGGCATGAGCTTAGGTCTCCCATACACCTGCTGCCCCCTGGCAAGGCCACGTCCGCCTCTTCCTCAGCCACCACTTCGTCAGAGGCCTCCCTCAGCATCGCCAGCCTTCGGAGAAACAAAAGGAGACACACGTTAAGTCCAGCCGACGTGTCCCCGCACAATGCAACCTGGGACGTCCACCTGGCACCAGGGCAAGGGACAGCAGACACAGATCAAGCCCTTTCTACTAAAACGAACTTGAAAAATAACGTTTTCTCCAGCAACAGACAGCGACGCCACCATAGTTAGGTACTCAACTGTCAAACTCATGAGTGAAATTTGACCTAATCCCTAAAGATTAAAATAGAAATATATAGAAAGTCAAATATTAAAGTTAGCCCCACCATTTAAAAATATTGACACTCCCTAGAATATAACTTGGTGTTAGTTGTCTGTGTCTTGAAAAAGATTTTTAAAAATATATTTTTATTGATTTCAGAGAGGAAAGGTGAGGGAGAGATAGAAACATCACTGATGAAGGAGAATCATGGATCGGCTGCCTCCTGCACTGCCCCACACTGGGGATGGAGCCTGCAACCCAGGCATTTGCCCTGACCGGGAATCGAACCATGACCTCCAGGTTCTTAGGTCAATGCTCAACCACTGAGCAGCACTGGCCGGGCCGAGTCTTGTAGAGTTAATCGTACGATGGAACAGAGTGAGTCTGCTCAGAGTGGATAAAGACATGAGGAGTCAAAATACCCATGTTCCCCCGCACTCACGGTCTGCGGGGGTGGACCCGGAGGGAAGGGAGTTTCACTGCGGAAATTACAGAAGACCCTTCAGGCCGTGTGACCTTGTCGTCCACAAAAGCCGTGGCCCGGGCTTGGGTGCTGTGGTAAGCGGGGGCTTTACCACACATACGTGTTCTGTACAAACTCTACTGACGGGTGAGCAGGAGCTCAGCGTGTTTAGAACGTCTCATGCTGGGCTGTGTTTCATGTTCTTGGAATGCGGACATCTTCTCTACTGATAACGAAAAGCAGAGCTTTAATTGTGATTGGCGACCAACTGGTACAGCCTAGACATTAAACGCCTCGTCATGGCGTGAAGACGGGGGCTAGCAATGAACACTGTGAGGTGCAGATTTCTTTACGTGTATTTCATAAAGTGTATTTTTGAAATGCGTGCGAAACAAATTGCCCTTCACATGCACAGGAAGGCTCATATCTAACGATACCTTAATACAACATGTCCTCACTCAGTTCCTGGTGTGTGCACTTTTGCGGTCTCTGGTTTTATTCCCTGTGAGGCTGCTGATGAGAACCACGTGCACCTGTTCCTCTGACATCACTGCAGGTCGCTGCTCCTGCCACGTGCCCACGACCTTATTTGTATGTTGTTATTCTAACTGGGAAAGCGTTTTCTACACACACATGCACACAAACGCGTGTTATATATGTGTAAGCACGTGTGCTAACAGTAGCTCAAGTAATATATATTTATATATAAAAATTAATTCAAGTAATTTTACACGCGTACTTACAAAACAGATGTAGTCACTAAAATTGGATTTCAGAGAAGACAGTACAAACCAAGAAAGATTATCATTCTTCATACAGACCGGAATCCAGACAAAAGCTGTGATTACCAATCCCGCCAAACCTTTTGTAAAGGCTGGGGAGTGAGTAATGAGATGAGGTAACAAAGGAAGGTGAAGGTGATAGGTAACAAACAGTGAAATGGCTGCTCAGAAGCCATCCCCTAACACCTGACTGGACTCGCCAAAGCCTGAACGGCACCGCAGTTAAGGAAAAAAGCCAGTTTTTAAACTTATCTGTAACTCCACAGTAACCCACCGCACCATTGTGTAGACCTGGAGTTAAAAGAGCTCAGGAAATAGTGTTCAAGTTACCAAAGGACTCGAGTCTCGCTGATGTGTTAACTGTCCTGACAATCTCCCCATGTCCCCTTCTGCCTCTAGGGACGGAGGGGGCTGCTCCTCGGGGAGCAGCTCCCTGAAGCTACGCCGCTGCCCCTGGCTCCAGAATGAGGCCTGATCCCACGAAGGTTTCCCTGGAAGTTTCTTTAAAAAATATATATATTTTTTGTATTGATTCCAGAAAAGGGAGAGGGAGCAAGAGATAGAAACATCAACGATGACAGAATCATTGATCGTTTGCCTCTTGCACGCCCGCTCCTGGGGATCGATCCTACAACCCCCGCGTGTGCCTGCTCAGGACTGGAGCCGTGACCTCCTGGTTCCTAGGTCGACGCTCAGCCACGGAGCCGCAGGCCGGGCGGAAAGTGTCTTATGAGAAACGGAGCACATCCTCCCTGAGTTCCCGCCGGCCAAGGAGGAAGGGCTTACCAGTCTCCATCCGGACCCCTCTGCTCTGCGCCCGGCCCCGGCTCTTCGTCTTCCTGTGCCAATTCCTGCTCCACAGCCAGCAGTTCGGCCGACGTTCTTGCGAGTAAGGCCGACACTGCATCCTGGGGAGGGAACAGAGGGCCGTGAGCAGACCCCTTCCGGAGGGAAGGAAGGAAGGAAGGAAGGAAGGAAGGAAGGAAGGAAGGAAGGAAGGGAGGGAGGGAGGGAGGGAGGGAGGGAGGGAGGGAGACACGCACCAGGTGGGACTTCCAGTTGTGAAGAGGGAGCCGGACTAGACCCGGTTCTCCTGCTGAGAATATGCAAGATGAACAGAATGAAACCCGCAGGAACGCCAGGTGCTTTAAAGCGATGGAGAGCCACCACGGCCACGGGGACCAGAGGGCCACGGCCCTGGCTGAAGGGAAAGGCGGACCGACCACCACTGCCATCTTTTCCGGGAGCCGGGGAGTGGGGGGAGTACGTGTCGATTCCGGCGGGAGGCACTCAGACCAGACGGGGCTGGCAGACGCGAGGGACCGGAGAAAGCGACTCTAAGGTAAGCGCAGTTCCTGCAGTTCCCACAGGGGCACCTGCCAACGGGCAAGCAAGGCGCTGAGACACACAGCAGCACCCAGCTGCTGGAGGCATGGCAGGCATCTCGCCATCCTGGGGAGAGGGACACGGGGATCCCGGCCCCCCGTGTGAGCTGCTTCCAGGAGAAGAGACCCCCTCTGTGGGGGAGGCCCGCACCAGAGCCTCTGCACGTTCACACGTGACACCCGGCATCACTGACCGCAGACCCGCCACCGGAGCCGAGAGAAACAACAGGCAACAGAGGCAGACTCACCGGTGACCCTCACACTGAGTGACTCAGAGCGGAAGTTTGTAGCTTTACATTAATGTGTTTAAGAAAGCAGAGGAAATGATGGAGAATTCCACTAGAATAAACACACACACACACACAAATCATATTCGCACATTGGAGTAAAAGTGCTTCGAAAAACACACACCCTAAATTTAATAACATATAAAGAGGATTATACCCCATGACCAAGTGGGGATGCAAGATTGGCTTAATATCTGAAAGTTAATAAGCCATACGAAGAGCGTGCAGGACAGAAACCCCTGCGATCATCTCAGTAAGTGCTGAAAAGCTCCTGTCCAATCCAATGGCCTGTAAGGAGGAGACACTCCGCACACCAGGAGGAGGGCTTCCTCAGTCCGAGGAAGGGCACCCACAAAACCCACCGAAAAATCACACGTGGCGGCAAGAGACAGAAACTTCCCGAGAAGGGCAGGCACGGGACAAGGAGGCCTGCTCTCCCCACATCTCCCAACACTGCGCTTGGGGCTCCAGCCAGGGAGACGGGGCGAGAATCAGAAACACACTGCGGCTGGGAAGGGAGAAGTAGCTAACGCTGTTTTCAGAAGATATAATCTTATACGTAGAAAATCCTAGGGAATCCACTACAAAACACTATTAGCACTAATAAGTGAGTTCAGCAAGATTGAAGGATACAAGATAAATAGACAAAAACTAATTACGCAATGAATATTCTGAATATGTAATTAAGAAAACAGTTCTATTTACAAGAGCGTCAAAAAAAGAACAAAATCAACAAAAGAAGCATAAACTGGGTCTCGGACAAATACAAAACTGTGTTGGAAGAGATTAAGGAAGACCTAAGTAATGGGAAGACATCCTGCACTCATGTTTCAGAAGATGAACACTGGTGTTTTTTTTTGTTGTTTTTTTAAAATATATATTTTATTGACTTTTTACAGAGAGGAAGAGAGAGGAATAGAGAGTTAAAAACATCGATGAGGGAGATTTATCCATCAGCTGCCTCTTGCACACCCACTACTGGGGATGTGCCCGCAACCAAGGTACATGCCCTTGACCGGAATCGAACCTGGGACCTTTCAGTCCACAGACCGACGCTCTACCCACTGAGTCAATCCAGTTTCGGCAAGATGAACACTGTTAAGGCAACAAAGTCCTCAAATGACTACTGACTCAGTGTAGTCTCAATCAAAACCCTATCTTTGTGTGTGTGTGTGTGTGTGTGTGTGTGTGTATAAATTGATAAACTAGTGATAAAATTCATATGGAAATGCAAGGGACCCTGAACATCCCAAACCATCTTGAAAAAGGAAAACCAAGTTTAATGACTCATACTTTCTGATTTCAAAATAATTACTAAATAAACTATAGTCATCAAAGCAGTGTGGTGCTGGCCTAAGTACAGATGTGTAGGTAGGTGAGTGAAACAGAATTGAGAGTCCAGAAATTTAAATACTCACATTTATGTTCAACTGATTTTGGGCAAGATAACTCAATGGGAGAAAGAGTGTTTTTTTTGTGTTAGGACAATTGCATGCCCACATACAAAAAGACTGAACTTGGACCCATTCATTACATTACACATAAGAAAACAAATGCATCAGAGGTCTAAAAATAAAACTAAACTTTAAAACTCTCAGAAGAAAACACAGGAGTAAATCTTTGTGATGTTAAGTTTGGCAAAGCCTTCTTGAGTATGACATCAACAGCATATGTAATAAAAGAAAAAAAAACTATACACAATTTGATTTTTATCACAATTGAAAACCTTACTGCAAACAAAACCATCAAGAAAATGAAACGAAAACCCACAGCATGAGAGAAAAAATGTGCAAATCCTTTACTGGATAAGAGACTTCTATCAAGAATATGTGAGGAACGCTCATAACTCAGCAATAAAATGATGAAATACCCATTTAAAAAGCAAACAAGGGATCCGAATAAACGCTATAAACTACTCCATTTATCCCGAGTGTCCACAATAACTAATCTATGGAGACGGAAGGAAGATGAATGCTTGTCTTGGGTGCGAGGGTGAGGACTGGGAGTGACTGCGGCTTCCTCTAATGTTAGACGTGGTGAGGGTTGCACGAGGCTGTGAATCAACTAAGAACGACTAGCCTATGTGGCCCCGACAGGGAACCGCACACTGTAAGGGCGTGGGCTGTGTGGTAGGTGACTCACACGGCGTGAAGCTCATTAAAAAGCTTGCGCTCGGGGACATGCTGGGAGCACTCTGAAGCCGGCGTGTCGACCACGAGGCCGGCGTGTCACGTGGGCTCTCCCACACGTGTCTCCCTCCGCCCGCTGCCCACCGGTGCCCAGTTCTGCGCACATGACCAACTGACCTCACGCTGAGCGAGGTCCTCCCTGGCGGACCGTCTCACACAAACCTGACTCAGCAGCAGCAGCCACAGGTGCCACGTCGGGGGCGGGGGCTGCACAGGTGCAGTGGGGAAGCAGGACAATGGCTGACAGCGCACTTTGTAATAGAAAGTGTTTGTGGAGCTCGATGTTACACACGGAAACTAAGCTTATGTGTTAGCCTTTGCAAAAAAAAAAATGGATAGCCTGATAGTGAACACCACGTGTAAAAATATAAACTGAAACCAAAAGGCTGCCCATGTCCCCCAACGCCACGCGCCTCCCCGCAGGTGGCGGCTAAGGGAGGACGGGTGAGCAGAAACGAGTTGTTCTCTATCAGCGTGGGGAGCTGGGGACCACCTTTCCTGCTCCCGGGAGGCGGGAGGGACGGAGCACGCTGGCAGCACAGCCTGCTATTCGTGCTGGCTTAGTAAACCGCGATGACTTTCTTCTCTCATTTCGACTCACCAGGTCTATGGGCTCCACCGATGGCTGGCTCGGCTGGAACACCGGATCCTCGTGTTCTTCCTCGTTCGCTTTGGAAGGCATTTGCTTAGAAGGGAGCAGGTTATACCACAGGGTGAAGACCTCACTGGAAAACGGCAAATCGGCCAGACTGATCTGAGTCCCGGCCTGTGGGAGCGAGAGGAAAGAGAGGAGAGAACGTGTTTAAATCCATATTTGCTCCTGATATAACAGATTATGGGGCAAGCTTGTTTTAGGATTAAACAAACAAACAAAAAAAGCAATATTCGTGATATAAATCATCACATTTTTTAAAAAAACCTGAAGATGTCTTACGTTTCCAGGTGTGACTGAGTAAGACATTATCCCAATCTAAAAGCCAACTCCGGCCCAGCCGGTGTGGCTCAGTGGTTGAACGTCAACCTATCAGTCAGTCACTGGTTTGATTCTCTCTCAGGGCACAGGCCTGGGCTGTAGCGTGATCCCCTGTGTAGGACGTGCAGAAGGCAGCCGATCAATGACTGACTCTCATCAGGAATGTTTCTATCTCTCTCTCTCCCTCCCTTCCTCTCTGATATCAATTAAAAAATATTTTTATAAAATAACAAAAAAGTAAAAGCCAATTCTGGGATTGGTTTGTGAGATACTGTTTTGCCACAACCTAATGACTAAGCATGCAACATTTTATAAGTGTGAAATTGTTATTTTTAAAAAAGTTTAAAAATACAAATACAAATGGCTGCGTATAAACCATAATACATCTTACGTCGTGATGAGCGATCTGATTATTATTTACAAAATTCCATTATCTACTAAAAATGTAAAAAATAACAAAAACTCCATTGTGATTCTTAAATGAGAAATTAGAAAGATTCTTAACTAAATTAGTAGAATGTAAAAAAAAAGGGGTTGAAAGCTTTTATATTTTACCAAATCATATTAATAGTTTATCTTTGCTTCTTGCTTTTTTAAAAGATTTTGTTAATCCTCACCCGAGGATATTTTTTCATTGAATTTTTAGAGAGTAAGAGGGACAGACAGAGAGAAAGAAACATGGATGTGAGAGAGGCACATGGATAGGATGCCTCCTGAACACACCCCGACCAGGACTGGGATGGCGCCTGCAACCGAGGTATGTGCCCTTGACCGGAATCGAACCCTGGATCCTTCAGTCTGTGGGAGCCACGTCAGCCAGGGCATCTTTGCTTCTTTCTAACTGTCTTCACTGCCAGACAATACCGGGTATTTTACAGACAGACAAAATATTAACCAGAGATCTTTCACTCCACCTCCATGCGTCCTGCGGAGAAGGGCTCGGTGAGACCCTCCGTTCATCTGGCCCATTTGGGCACCGCGTTTCACGGGTGTGGAAGGGCTTTCTGGCGTGACGCACACGGAGCGTTAAAGTCGCCGTCAGCTGCACGCAGTCTCCCACTTTAGCGTTTAAATATCACATTGCCCTAACGGCGCGCCTATCTTCCTCCATGCTCCCCTACCAGGCCTGGAGGGTGAGCCCAACACAGGGACGCTTCACTCAGTGTCTCGCTCAATTTAAGTCTGCGACAGTGAATTAGTGTGGGGTTAAGTGGTGGCTGTACATTACCCCTCTCTGCAGTTCTTTATTGAAAACTAGTGGCCCGATGCACGAATTGAAGATTTGTGCAAGAATGAGCCTTCCTTCCCCTGGCTGCCGGCACCGCCTTCGCTCCGGCCAGAGCTGCCTTTCTGTTCCAGCCCAGAGCCAGAGCCGCCTGTCTGCCTTCCCCTGCTGCCCAGAGGCCCGGGGCAGCTGGGGTGGCGTGGACTGCCTGTGTCCCGCCCCATCCCAGGCTGCTCAGCGCCTGTGTATGCAAATTAACCCACCTTCTTCGTCAGGTTAATTTGCATACGCACTCCTGATTGGCTGGTGGGCGTTGTGACGATATGGTCAATAGCATGTTACTCTTTTATTAGGCAAATTGGGGCAACCATACCTTTTTTATAAAAGTGATGAGGATTTCATGAGATGTTACGCACAGAGCACCCAGCACAAGACTCGTACTGAGCAAACATGCTCCAAGGCAGGGGTCCTCAAACTTTTTAAAGTGGGGGCCAGATCACGGTCCCTCAGAGAGCTGGAGGGCCGGACTATATGAACTACTAATTCCTACTGTAACACCTCGGCTGCGCTCACTGCCCAAAAAACCTGGCGGGCCGGATCAGACTCCTCTGCGGGCCGCATGTGGCCCGCGGGCCGTAGTTTGAAGACGCCTGCTCCAAGGTGACAGACAGACAGAGGTCAAAGGGTGAAGAGGGAAAGCAGCCTGCACAGAGTCACCACGCAGAGGCAGAGGCCACAGGTGTGGAATAAGAGAACGGAAACCTGAGACCATCCTTCACACGGAAACTGCGACAGCCCCGGTCGGTGGTGGCACCGGGGCTGGCCCACAGCCACAGAAACACGCCGCGCCGGGCGAGGGGGCGGGGAGCGGGCACCCACCAGGCACTCCTCGGAGCGGTGCGCGCGGGCGCAGCACAGGTCCACCCGCAGCGTCTTCTGCTGCAGGGCCGCCTGCGCGATGGCCACGCGGAACACGTCGCCGAACACCAGGGGCTCCGCGGCCGCGCGCACCTTCGTCCGGAACAGACAGCTGACGTCCGCGGAGGAGGGCAGCAGGGCGACCCTGAAGTACCTGCGGACACCAGAGAGCGACGACTCGGGGCCTGTCCGCGTTCTCCCCCTCTGGCAGGTCCCGGCCCGGCTCCCCGGAGGGACCTGGGTGACCGTGCGAACGCCGCCGGCGGGGGTGGACGGCCGCCTTTCGCTCTTCGCCGGTCTTACTTACACTTTGGAAGAATGAGGTATCGGGAAGGCGTGCAGATTCCGGAGCTGAGCGATCCTCACCATGAAGCTGGCCCTTTTCCCGTCGTATCTGCGGACAGAGAAGCTGGTGAGGGGGAGCCCAGGCCGGCGGGCCCCCACTGAATGCTACCCCGCCCCCGCCCAGCACAGCCTTTACCTGAGCCCGATCTGCACCTGCGCCGTCTCCATGACGACGCCAGCATCCTCTTCACCGTAGGCAATGTCTCCCATGTCACTGGGCCTGGAGCCGGAGACAGGGCTCAGTACAGGAGCTCGGTGGTGAGGCCCCATCGGCCACTGACCGCCTGAGGGAGAGCCCCGATTCCCGCACGCCCCGCCCGCTGACCCGGGCTCACTCAGCTCTCCCTCACCTTGTCAGGGGGGTCTGTCTCCCACCCCTTAAGGGAGCGGCTCCCTGGTGCCTCCCTGGGGTCTACTGCCCCCGACACCTCCTCGGGAGCTGATGCCACGCAGGCGCCAGCCCTGCAGCATTCTCACCCACGTCAGCGAGGGCTCAGGAAGCTGTCTGAGGAAGGACAGCCCTGCTCGCCCCCTGTGACATGTTCCTCCCTGGCTGACATGCGTGTCTGTCCCTGTGACATGTGTCTGTCCCTGTGACATGTGTGTCTACCCCTGGCTGACATGCTGCCCCTCCCTGGCTGACATGTGTGTCTGTCCCTGTGACATGTGTCTGCCCCTGTGACACGTGTGCCTGTCCCTGTGACATGCATGTCTGTCCCTGGCTGACATGCTGCCCCTCCCTGGCTGACATGTGTGTCTGTCCCTGTGACATGCATGTCTGTCCCTGGCTGACATGCTGCCCCTCCCTGGCTGACATGTGTGTCTGTCCATGTAACATGTGTGTCTGTCCCATGACATGCATGTCTATCCCTGCCTGACACGCTGCCCCTCCCTAGCTGACATGTGTGTCTTTCCCTGTGACATGTGTGTCTTTCCCTGTGACATGCTGCCCCTCCCCGTGACACGCTGCCCCTCCCTGGCTGACATGCGTGTCTGTCCCTGGCTGCAGACCATCTTGGACACAGAGTGACCAGGCACATGCCCAGGCACATGGTTCCTCAGTGCTGATGGTGGTGGGACACCTTGGCCCAGATCCACACGCGGGCTGGGGGAAAGGGTGATGGGGGCCCCATGCACGGGAGCCTCACTGTTTCACGAAGGCTTCGTAGACGCCACTGTCTCCCGCCACCGACTCGTCCGACACGGCCGCCGACACGCACGCCGTCCTCTCCCCGAGCAGGTGCGCGCCCCTCCTCTTCGGGGGCGGCTTTTCCGCGTCTGGGGGGGCGCACGCGTGAGTTTCTTATCAGGACGCGTTGGGTATGAAACACACACACACACACACACGGTGCGGGTCTGAGCTCGGAACCGCAATCCCCGCCGGAGGAGGAGGAGGTCACCACTCCAGCCCACGGTGGGGACCGAGGCTCCAGACTTACACGCCCCAGGCCGGCTCCCGGGCCGGCTCCCCCCTGTCTGATGGGGAAGTGGCTTTCCTGCGCCCGGAGCCAGGCAGCAGCACACGAGCCACAGAGCCTGCTGAGCCCGCCTTTGCCCCACCCCAGGCCCCGGGCAGGTGGGGTCTCATCTTCAGGGACTGAAACCACGCCAACAAGACGGATTCTTCTCTCTCTTTAAACATCTGCACACTTATTAGACACTTAACCCAGGGACACTTATTCGACTCCTAGGACCACGAACACCAATTAAATATGCTCCTCAAAACGCAGGAAAATGCTCGCGAGGAGCCGTGCTCCCGCCTGTCGCAGACACGGTCCCGCGTGCAGGTGCGGACAGGGTGGACGGCACCAACGGCACCGCCTGTCCTCTCTGCGGCCACGTCCGCTCCGCCGAGGGGCGCCCTGAGGGAAATCTCCCCTCCGGTCTGGGAGCGGATGCGGAGGAAGAGCTGCTGTGTCCCCCGCCCCCCACCCCCACCCCGGGCTGCAAGGAGCTCGCAGGCCGGCAGGTGGCCCCGGCCCTGCGGCTGCCCTCCCGGGCGGCGGGCAGCGTGTCTGTGGAGCGTCTGGCCGGAAACAGCACCGTGTTTGTGCAGAGCCCCTGGCACCGGGGAGCCGAGTGCTGACGGCCTGGCTCCGGCCTCAGGCCCGCCTGGACAGAGAGCCCTTTCTCGGCCGTGTTCTTCCAGAACCGGAAGCCGCCCCACGTGTCCCGGGTGCACACACACGGGCAGGTCACGGCCACACACAGGGTGTCCGGCGGCAGGACAGAAGCCGGCGAGAGGTCACCGCCAGGGAAGGCGATGCTTGTGCGATGCAGAGAAGTGTCTAGGGATCTCACCTAACGCTCCGCGGACGAAGCGAAACAGAGAGCAGCGGGAAGAGGGGGGACCGCCCCGGTCTAAGGGGGACACAGCCCTCCCGCCGTTCCCCTCCGGCCGGCGACGCCCCCGTACCTGCGGCGGCCTCGTCGAACGGCTCCCGGGCGCCTTCCCGCGGGTCCCTGTCCTCCCCCGTGCCCGCGCCCGCGCCCGCGCCCGCCTCGGCCTCCAGCAGCGCCGGGCCGTCGCCCAGGCCCATGTCCGCCAGGCGGCCGCTCAGCTCTCCGTCCTCGAAGTCGGCGGCGAAGCGGTGCAGGGGGGCGTCATGGGGCGACGCGGGGAACGCGCCGTCCAGCACCAGCGGGGAGCCGGGCGGCGACAGGGAGGACAGCGAGGACCGGGAGGACAGGGACGTCACGGACTTGGGGGCCTCGGCCGGCGGGGGCGCGGGGCCCGGGGCGGCCGGCCCGCCGGGGCCGCCCTGGCCGGGCGACTTGGCCACTTCGTTCTCGTGGATGGTGGTGATGGGCCCGGCGGGCGCGTAGCCGCCCTTCTCCTGCAGCAGGAAGTCCAGCCTGTGCTGGTAGTCCGCGTCCAGCGGCTCGCCAGGGCTGCCGTAGTAGAGCTCGCCGGAGCTGAGCGAGCTGAGCGAGCCCCTGCTGGAGGCCAGCGAGCCCAGGCTGCTCCCGGAGGACATGGACAGGGTGCTGGCGGAGAGGCTGCGGGGGGAGAGGCGCAGACTGTCAGAACGGGCGCTCCAGGCCGGGGGGACAGAACTTCCCGCGAAGGGATTCTTTTATTAAAAAAATATATATATATATATATTTCATTGATTTTTTTTACAGAGAGGAAGGGAGAGGGATAGAGAGTTAGAAACATCGATCAGCTGCCTCCTGCACACCCCACACTGGGGATGTGCCTGCAACCAAGGTACATGCCCTTGACCGGAATTGAACCTGGGACACTTGAGTCTGCAGGCCAATGCTCTATCCACTGAGCCACACCGCTTAGGGCCCATGATGGGATTCTTCATGAACACATCCACCTGGCTCTCTGCTACTCTTTAAGCAATAACCCTACTCTGATTCAAACCATCCCCCTTCCGCAGCAGGCACAACAGCGGGGTTCAAAACCCTGTTGGTAATCCACCTGCACAGGTACCCAGAGAGGCTGTGGTTTACACACAGGCGGGTGAACGGTGCACAGTGCGAGTGCTGTCACTCTGCGGAAAATGATGCTTTCTGAGAGACGAGGCGGGTGAGGGAGACGGAGCTCACAGAATTGGGCTCACCCACCTTCCCTCCTCCCTCGTGTGTATTAAATAGTGACTATGTCCTCTTAAAAGAAGGGCTCACGTGGAGAAAAGACGGCATTGCCCTATGTGTGTGCTGAGGCCAATGCGCCTGCTTCCCACTCCACGTCCCTAATGTGTTTCAAAGGCTCAGGAAAGGGAAGCCTGTGCGACCTTCAGCTCGGCCATTGGACTAGCCCAGCGGTCGGCAAACTCATGGGTCCACAGAGCCAAACGTAAACAGCACAACGATTGACATTTCTTTTGAGGACCAAGTTTTTTAAACTCAATCTTCTAACGCCACTTCTTCAACATAGACTCGCCCAGGCCGTGGTGTTTTGTGGAAGAGCCACACTCAAGGGGCCCAAGAGCCGCCTGTGGCTCGCGAGCCACAGCTTGCCGACGGCGGGGCTAGCATGACTTCCGTTCCTTCCTTCTAAAGGGCCGAGCAGTAGGAGAACAGTAATCAGAGGCGGACAGAGGCGCTCCTGAGCGGAGCCGGGAGGAGACGGCCCCCGGAGGCCAGGAGACTTGCCTTTTCAGCTCTGAGTGCAGGTAAGTGGTCAGTTTGGTCGTTTCTTCGAGCTTCTGGAGCAGCTCCTTCCTGCGCTCCTCCAGTTTCAATCT
This sequence comes from Pipistrellus kuhlii, assembly GCF_014108245.1. NCBI lineage: Eukaryota > Metazoa > Chordata > Mammalia > Chiroptera > Vespertilionidae > Pipistrellus > Pipistrellus kuhlii. The sequence goes on from NW_023425529.1 coordinate 182,438,515, forward strand.
AGAAAAAACCACAGGAAGGAATGTTGACTTTCAAACGACGATGACAGACCATGGAGACCGAGGGAAGGTTATCATCATACAGGCGTTACGTGCCATGGGGGGGGGGGGGGGGGGGGGCAGTGAACTTGATGGAGAGGGAGCAGCCCTGGCAGGAAGCCAAGTGGGCAGAGCGCCCACGGCCCCGCCTCGTCAGCACACCTGAGGATGCTGTGAGCCTGGTTCGCTAGTTTTTCCTTCCTTCCTTCCTTCCTTCCTTCCTCCTTCCTTCCTTCCTCCCTCCCTCCCTCCCTCCCTCCCTCCCTCCCTCCCTCCTTCCTTCTTTTAAAGATAACCCATAGAATGGGGGAAAGTATTTTATGTACTTATTTATTTATATATTTTATTGTGGGTTTTGTTTTGTTTTGTTTTGTTTTTTACAGGGAGGAAGAGAGAGAGATAGAGAGCTAGAAACATCAATGAGAGAGAAACATCGACCAGCTGCCTCTTGCACTCCCCCTAATGGGGATGTGCCCGCAACCAAGGTACATGCCCTCGACCGGAATCGAACCTGGGACCCTTGAGTCCACAGGCCCATGCTCTAAACACTGAGCCAAACCACTCAGGGTTCTACAGTTTTCTTCAGCGGGGAAAACCTCATGCTCATATGAATTACAGGAGGAGAGGGAGAAGGAAAACAGACACTAACCCAGGTCACAGGCCCCGCAGGCCATGCTGGGCTCACGTGCCTGAAGCAGTGTGACGGCAGAAATAGTCACAGGAGATGGCTGGGCACTGAACTCGCAGGGACTGTGCCCACAATGCCGATCTTAACGTGACGAGAACGCTGGCGGTGAAGGAACCCATCAGCCCACATGTTCACGCCAGAGAGATGTGAGTACAACGTTCCCTCCGTCCGCAGCCCGCCCATCGCCCTCACCAGGCCGTCACGGAGCTCCGTGCTCGGCTTCAGTGGCCCCGGAGGCTGGTGGGAATTAGCCACGGCCCGGTGTCCGCGGACAAACACTGACCACACGCGGAGGGCTCCCGGGCTCACACAGCTGGGGCTGTGCGAGGCCGCCTGTCCCCTAGGCCCTCAGAGGGTGCCCGGCCTGCAGCAGGGGCCAGCAGCATCAGGGCCCAGGCTGGTGCCGAGCTGGCTGTGCGCCCTCGGGAGCGCCCCGCCCAGGCCTCAGCCTTCCCATCTGTGCAATGGGGGCACAGTGCCCCGAGCCTGCCTGGGAGGCCGTGGGGGCGGCCACATGGGCAGAGTGTGTGGGAGGCAGACCGGCCCGCTCAGAGCCTCGGCTGGCAAGGTGGCGACGTAAACACGACCGCCTCCCGTGGGAGAAATGTCCCTCAGTTCCAGCTCCTTTGAAATCGTGTATGTTTCATGCAGTGAGAAAACATGCCCATGTTTTATTTATAGGCATTTTTCCTTTGATGTGCCACCAACACAATTCCATTATATGTTAAAATAAAAAAAAAACACGAATTCTTGTCATTTTGTTTAGGACTTCAAAGGGTGGTAAGTCCTTAATGCACGGCGTTCGAAGGTGGGTTTTGAAAAGGAGCACAGTCCGTGCTTTCTGAATCTCTTAGACATACATCAGAACCCAACAAGGAAGAACATTAACGCAAAGCAGATGAGAGGAAGGAGGTCTGGCGAAGGCCGGGCCTCCTCGGAGCCGCGTCTGAGGCAGCAGCAGCAGCAGCGGCGCTTCCCGGTTACGCCTTCAATCTCAGCAGCGCACAGAACGAAGGCTCCCCTGGCGTGGTAGCGTGCTTCACGCTACAACATAAAATCCGCCTGGCTGGTGTGGCTCAGTGGTTGAGCATCGACCAACGAACCAGGAGGTCACGGGTTCAATTCCTGGTCAGGGCACATGCGGGTTGCGGGCTCGATCCCCAGAGTGGGGCGTGCAGGAGGCAGCTGACCAATGATTCTCTCTCTTCATCGATGTTTCTCTCTCCCTCTCCCTTCCTCTCTGAAATCACTAAAAGTATATTATAAATAAATAAGCAATAAAATGTAGGACCCCAGCCCAGTCACAGGCAACCCCTCTGCTGGCCATGGCTCAGGTACGGCCCTGGGCCTCGGCGGGGGCACTTGGCTGCGGAGCCCTCTCTGTGCTCTTGTTCCCGTGGGCCCATCAGTCCGCTCCCGGAGGCCGGTGTCACTCTCGGGCAGCACCCCCCTTGGTGGGGTCTAACCTGCACCTTCCTCAGGTGGGCGCTCTGCGTCTCTGATGCCGGTTCCTGCACAGGAAGCGACCCCCCGCCCCTCTGCGCCGGGAGCCAGACCCGCTCAGACATCGCCCCTCTAGCGGGCGCACGCCTGTCTCCATGCCCTCCTCCGCCCTGTCTCTCGTCCTCCTGGGGGACAGATCTCAGCTTGTCCCCAACATTCCTCCCACCGGTGCGGCTGCCCTCAGCCAGATGGGGTAGGTCCCGCTCCTGCTGCCAGCCCCTCCTGATTCGGGCCATCCAGAAAGTTCTGTGTAGGCCCATTTTCAGGTCACCTACTGAGTCAGTAAGTCCATTTACGTTAAAACATAAAGGACACTCATACCCCACCCACTTACTTTAAAATCTCTCTCAGGATCAGTGGCAAAAATATTACACAATGACGCGCCAGGGGTGCGGACACGTCCTGAGATGCTGTCATTCAGGGCCTTGCAAACACTGCCAAGCACAGGCCTGCAAGTCCGGTGGCAGCTGCTCCACACCTAGGACACACCGTGCAGCCGGGCTGCGGGGCCACAGCCCGCACAGCACGCCTAGGCCACACGGCGCAGCCGGGGCACGGGGCCACACGGTGCAGCCGGGGCACGGGGCCACACGGCGCAGCCGGGGCACGGGGCCACACGGCGCAGCCGGGGCACGGGGCCACACGGCGCAGCCGGGGCACGGGGTCACACGGCGCAGCCGGGGCACGGGGCCACACGGTGCAGCCGGGGCGCGGGGCACAGCCCGCACAGCATGCCTAGGCCACACGGCGCAGCCGGGGCGCGGGGCACAGCCCGCCTAGGCCACACGGCGCAGCCGGGGCGCGGGGCACAGCCCACGCAGCACGCCTAGGCCACGTGGTGCAGCCGGGGCGCGGGGCACAGCCCGCACAGCACGCCTAGGCCACACAGTGCAGCCGGGGCGCGGGGCACAGCCCGCCTAGGCCACACGGCGCAGCCGGGGCGCGGGGCACAGCCCGCACAGCACGCCTAGGCCACACGGTGCAGCCGGGGCGCGGGGCACAGCCCGCCTAGGCCACACGGTGCAGCCGGGGCGCGGGGCACAGCCCGCACAGCACGCCTAGGCCACACGGTGCAGCAGGGGCGCGGGGCCACATGGTGCAGCCGGGGCGCGGGGCCACACGGTGCAGCCGGGGCGCGGGGCACAGCCCGCCTAGGACACACGGCGCAGCCGGGGCGCGGGGCACAGCACGCCTAGGCCACACGGTGCAGCCGGGGCGCGGGGCACAGCCCGCCTAGGCCACACGGTGCAGCCGGGCGCGGGGGCCACACGGTGCAGCCGGGGCGCGGGGCCACACGGCACAGCCGGGGTGCGGGGCACGGCCCGCGCAGCACGCCGCGGTGCGGAACACGGGAATCACCGGCACGAGCGAACACGCCGTGGTGGAGACCGGGGGCAGAGATGTGGAGGCTCCGGTGGCGGAACATGCACGCCGGCTGTTGTTTTTCAGTGCTCTTTCTCCAAGTGCTCTAAAAAACGGTGGTTTTTAACAGCGGACCTTTAAGAAGTCCTCTCTCTAGAGTGCACGCAACATGACGAGAGAAGTTTGCGGTGGGGTTTAGGCCTCTGGGAGCCTGCACGGGGCTGTCTGTGTCCTCAGACGCCATGGGAATGAGCCGTGGCCGGGGACCGGGAGCACGGGCTCCGGGCTCGGGCGTGCCGTGCTGGCTGCGCACCAGGCCTCGGCCTTCTCATCTGTCCCGCCGAGCCTGCCAGCAAACTCTCTCCAAGCGCTCTTTCTAGAGCACACGCAGATGTGAGGATGCAAAGTACAGTGCGGTAAACACGCAGCGGCCACAGACAGCCAGCGCCGCCATCGGCTATCCCACGCGGTGCATAACTGCGGAGCCCTGCTCACGCGGCTGCCGGCGCCGTGGGCGGGTTACCCTGTGCCTCCGCACGGCCCTCTGACGGCTGTGGCATCGCCAGCTGCAGGAGCCTTTCAGGTCCAGTAAACTCTGAGACCACCGCTGTGTATGCGGCCCGTCACGGACGAGAATGTCCGTACGCGGTGCGTGGCTTTAATGAAGAAATAGCGAGAACATCGGCAGGAAGTGAGATACAGCCTCCGAGACTTGTGAGAAAGTGGGGAGCAACGTGAAGACCTGGCCAGTTGCGGACAAGCAGGAGTTTAAGGCGTCTCGGTAACCGTGCGGAAAGAATCGGAAAGTCCCACCCTTCTCTCTGCAGAGGGTGCCTCCCGGAGCGGGCCTCTTCCCGATATGCTTTGCCGCCACCAGGGGGCGAGCTCAGCCGCCAATGCCCGGAGCCAGGGAGTCAGAGGCCTGGCGGGACAGTGCTGGACGGAGGGCACGGGTCACTGAGTCCTGACCGTTATCATACACGAGCGAACCAGAGCTTAACGGCCAACGTCTAAGCAGTGAGAACAAAGTAAATATTGAGTGCCACTTCATCAGCGATCTTTAAGCGCCAGCCGATAGGAAGCTGATGACAGCAAACAAACCAACGGCCTGCTCCTCTCCCCCGGGACAGCGGGATGGGTGCGTGATGGCTGGACAGGAAGAGCCCTGAGCACAGTGCACCGGAGCAAGAGCACCCAGACCAGGGCCTGGCCCCCCACGGTTGGGGCGCACCCCCAGGTTCCCTGGCCCGGCCCGGCACACCCACCTCCCGGCCGGCGCCCGGCCCGGCGCACCCACCTCCCGGCCCGGCGCACCCACCTCCCGGCCCGGCACACCCACCTCCCGGCCGGCGCCCAGCCCACACCCACCTCCCGGCTGGCGCCCGGCCCGGCACACCCACCTCCCGGCCGGCGCCCAGCCCACACCCACCTCCCAGCCGGCGCCCGGCCCACACCCACCTCTCGGCCAGCGCCCGGCCCGGCACACCCACCTCCCGGCCGGCGCCCAGCCCACACCCACCTCCCAGCCGGCGCCCAGCCCACACCCACCTCCCGGCTGGCGCCCGGCCCGGCGCACCCACCTCCCGGCCCGGCGCACCCACCTCCCGGCCCGGCCCACACCCACCTCCCGGCCCGGCACACCCACCTCCCGGCCGGCGCCCGGCCCGGCACACCCACTTCCCGGCCCGGCACACCCACCTCCCGGCCCACACCCACCTCTCGGCCAGTGCCCGGCTGGGCACACCCACCTCCCGGCCGGGCACACCCACCTCCCGGCCCGGCACACCCACCTCCCGGCCCGGCACACCCACCTCCCGGCCGACACACCCACCTCCCGGCCCGGCACACCCACCTCTCGGCCCGGCACACCCACCTCCCAGCCGGCGCCCGGCCCGGCACACCCACCTCCCGGCCGGGCACACCCACCTCCCGGCCCGGCACACCCACCTCCCGGCCAGTGCCCGGCTGGGCACACCCACCTCCCGGCCAGTGCCCGGCTGGGCACACCCACCTCCCGGCCAGTGCCCGGCTGGGCACACCCACCTCCCGGCCAGTGCCCGGCTGGGCACACCCACCTCTCGGCCAGTGCCCGGCTGGGCACACCCACCTCTCGGCCAGTGCCCGGCTGGGACAACCCACCTCCCGGCCAGTGCCCGGCTGGGCACACCCACCTCTCGGCCAGTGCCCGGCTGGGCACACCCACCTCCCGGCCGGCGCCCGGCCCGGCACACCCACCTCCCGGCCAGCGCCCGGCCCACACCCACCTCTCGGCCGGCGCCCGGCCCGGCACACCTACCTCCCGGCCCGGCGCACCCACCTCCCGGCCCGGAGCAGCCACCTCCCGGCCGGCGCCCGGCCCACACCCACCTCCCGGCCAGGCACACCCACCTCCCGGCCGGCGCCCGGCCCACACCCACCTCCCGGCCCGGCACACCCACCTCCCGGCCCGGAGCAGCCACCTCCCGGCCGGCGCCCGGCCCACACCCACCTCTCGGCCAGCGCCCGGATGGGCACACCCACCTCTCAGCCAGCGCCCGGTCCCGCACACCCACCTCTCGGCCGGCGCCCGGCCCACACCCACCTCCCGGCCGGCGCCCGGCCCACACCCACCTCCCGGCCGGCGCCCGGCCCACACCCACCTCCCGGCCGGCGCCCGGCCCCGCACACCCACCTCCCGGCCGGCGCCCGGCCCCGCACACCCACCTCTCGGCCAGCGCCCGGCCCACACCCACCTCCCGGCCCGGAGCAGCCACCTCCCGGCCGGCGCCCGGCCCACACCCACCTCTCGGCCAGCGCCCGGCTGGGCGCGCTGCGCACGGACAGCAGCTCGGCCTCCAGGCGCTGCCGGTCGGCCTCCAGGCGCTCCAGCTCGTCCGGGGAGCGCTTCTGCGGGGTGACGAACTGCAGCTCCTTCAGCAGCTCCTCCTTCTCGTGGAGCAGCATCAGCTTCTCCTTCTCCACGTCCAGCGCCCCCGGCCAGGCCTCGCTGTCCAGCTTCGACAGCTCGATCTTCAGGTTGGCCATGCTGCAACGGAGGCGGCAGTGAGCGGGAGCGGGAGCGGGAGGAGGAACCGCACGGCTGAGGCGGGCGGACGCGGGCCCTGTGAGCCTCGCCGGGGGTGAGCCCTGAAGGGGGGGTGAGCCCCGAAGTGGGGGTGAGCCCCGAAAGGGGAGGGTGAGCCCCTTAGAGGGGGGTGAGCCACGAAAGGGGGGGTGTGAGCCTCGCCGGGGGTGAGCCCTGAAATGGGGGGTGAGCCCTGAAAGGGGGGGGTGAGCCCGCCGGGGGGGGGGGGGAGGGGTGTGAGCCCGCCGGGGGAGGGAGGGGGGTGAGCCCGCCGGGGGGAGGGAGGGGGGTGAGCCCGCCGGGGGGAGGGGTGTGTGAGCCCGCCGGGGGGAGGGCGAGGGGAGGGGGAGGGGGTGAGCCCGCCGGGGGAGGGGGAGGGGGTTGAGCCCGCAGGGGGGAGGGGGTGAGCCCGCCGGGGGAGGGGGGGGGTTGAGCCCGCTGGGGGAGGGGGGTGAGCCCGCTGGGGGAGGGGGGGGGGGTGAGCCCGCCGGGGGAGGGGGGAGGGGGGTGAGCCCGCCGGGGGAGGGGTGTGAGCCCGCTGGGGGAGGGGGGAGGGGGTTGAGCCCGCCAGGGGAGGGGGGTGAGCCCGCGGGGGAGGGGGGAGGGGGGTGAGCCGCTGGGGGAGGGGGGTGAGCCCGCCGGGGGGGAGGGGGGTGAGGCCCGCGGGGGGGAGGGGGGGAGGGGTGTGAGCCCGCGGGGGAGGGGGGAGGCTGGGGGGTGAGCCCGCCGGGTGGGAGGGGGAGGGGGGTGAGCCCGCCGGGAGGAGGGGGAGGTGGGTGAGCCCGCCGGGGGAGGGGGAGGGGGGTGAGCCCGCCGGGGGAGGGGGGAGGGGGGTGAGCCCGCCGGGGGAGGGGTGTGAGCCCGCTGGGGGAGGGGGGAGGGGGGTGAGCCCGCCGGGGGAGGGGGGGGGGGGGTGAGCCCGCCGGGGGAGGGGTGTGAGCCCGCTGGGGGAGGGGGGAGGGGGTTGAGCCCGCCAGGGGAGGGGGGTGAGCCCGGCCAGTCTCCGGCCTGGCTCTGCTTAGCTGTCACGGCGTCCCCGCCCCTCCTCTGACGCGGTGAGCGCACCCTCCCTGGGGAAAGGTGAGGTCCCAGCACACGGAGCGCCACCCAGGGGCCTGGACCCTGGCCGGAGGCGGGAGGCCCCGGAGGCCCCGGTGAAGCTGCGGAGCCGGCGTTACAGATCCGTCCCGCGGGGGAGACCGTCCCCAGGTGGCGGGGGCACGGAGCCGCTCTCCCGGCACACGGCCCTGTGGCTGCATCGCCGGTGTGAGCGGGGGCAGCGAGGAGGAGGAGGGGAAGCAGCGAAGGGAAACGGCCGTTTCATCATTCCGCCCGACCCCGCGTTTCCCTGGGCACAGCCTTCCCCTCGATGGCCGGTGCCCTCCCGACCTCGAGGCTGCTCAGACCACCGCAGACCGGTGCCGGCGGCTGCCGGCCTGCTCGCTCACAGCCCGGGGCCTGCACCCTCCCCAGCTGCCCCAGGACCGGCCCGGAAAGCAGGCGGTGAGCCCACAGCACGCTCCCCGGCCCCGGGAAGCCGGCCGCCGCCCGGCACGAAGCCACAGGCGTTAAAACTGGTCGGTGAAGTGTTGTTGGGAGAGACCAGGTGGCCTGCCCAGCTCACGTGGTTAGTAATCTGTGGTGCAAAGCCGAGGACGCTCCCGGGAAACTGAGTCACGTTGGTAACAGAGGCTGCGCAGAGGCAAACAGTGGCTGTAGGCGGATCAAGTGATCACTTCGCTAAAGTCAGGCAGCCTCTGAGAACTCCGGTAATGCTCATCAATGCCACCACCAGCGGCAGTGCCTACACGTCCGTACACCTCCTGTGCCCCCCCAGGCTCCCAGCCGCGGACTGGGCGCTCAGCAGGTGGTGATGCAGCCCACCCCGTCTGCCTACACGGCACAGCAGCAGCAGCATTAAAATCTTAAAGGAAAATCACACCGAACGTTTCAGTTCGGCTCTCGCCCTCAGAGTACCCAGGTGCCCTGTATCGCGGACACCAGCTGTCTGCCTGCTGGGCAAGAACGGCGAGTCCCTCCGCTCGCTCGCAGCCACGGGGAGGAGGACAGGGTGTGACGGGCTCGGCGGGGGAAAGGAGGGGAGGAGAGCTCCCGTCCTCCGGGAACTGGCCCTGGACAGTCCCCTCCATGTTCTTCGGCTTCCCAGGGAGGGAAAGGGGAAACAGGGAGCAGAGAGGGGCTCTGAGCCCTGACTTCTAAGACACCAGGGAGCGAGCGAGGAAGTGAGCGTGCGGGAGCGCCCAGCAGATGGCGCTGCAGGAGCGGCGGTGAGCCGGGAGCCGCTGCTGGCACGCTGGGGAGCCGGCCGCCGGCCAGCAGGCTGCGCCCCGCCCGGCCTCACCTTCTTTTGGCTTCTTCGTACTGCAGACTCAGCCTGACCTTCTCGGCCAGATTCGACCTGCTTCTCGCTCCGATCTGGTGGAAAACAAGAGGGGAGAAGTCCATGAGTCTGCTCAAGAAGGAAGGTCCCTGGCTCTGCTTCTGGGGGCCCAGTCCTGGGAGCGCCAGGGGCCGGGACCGACACTGAGACGCACGGAGGGGCCGAGGAAGGCACTGCCCTGCGGCCTCCGGGAGGCAAACGCCGCCCCCCCCCCCCTTTTTTATGTTTCATTTTTAAAAATTTATTATTTATATTTATTTTTCAAAAGGACAAGGACAGGGGGGTTACACGGGCCACCCCAGCAGGGTAACCCACAGCCCCCCTCCCCGGTGCCCCCGCTGGGACAACCATTTGCAGTTCCCATCGGCCCACGAGGGATCCGCGTGGGGCCGGATGCTGGGAGCGGACCTCTGGCACCTCCCCCCTCCCCCGCCACTCCCCCTGCTCACGCTCCCTAGAGCGCTCTGCTGGTCTCCGTCTCCAGTGGGCGCTCCTCTGCCAGGTGGCTCTGACCACCCGCCCAGGGCCAGGGAGTGCCCAGCCCCATGGGCCTCAGGCAGGAGCCCCGAGCCGATCAGTCCCACTCCCACCCACCCACCCACCCGCCTTGTCCCGAGGGAAAGGAAGAGCAGAGCTGAGGGTCCCGCTGGGCGTGTCAGGCTACACGCCATCCTCAGTGCCCACTGCTCTGAGCGCCCCTTCCTCTGCGCCCTAACACGGCCCTTTCGGTTCACGCGTGTGTCTCTCAAAGACCTTCACGTCGTTTCTCCCCACATCAAACTGGAGGTGAAAAGTATCCGGTACGGCCGAAACCGGTTTGGCTCAATGGATAGAGCGTCGGCTTGGGGACTGAAAGGTCCCGGGTTCGATTTCGGTCAAGGGCATGTACCTTGGTTGTGGGCATATCCCCAGTAGGGGGTGTGCAAGAGGCAGCTGATCGATGACTCTCTCTCATCGATGATTCTAACTCTCTATCCCTCTCTCTTCCTCTCTGTAAAAAATCAATAAGATATATATTAAAAAAAGAAAATAAAATAAAAGTATCCGGTACGGCTTCTGGTGCCCGAGCGTCGATGAAGGCGCCCGGGTCAGGAAAGCTTATGGGCTGGAGCTAATTTCCTCCCTTTGCCCCGGAGCCACAGTTTCCTTCCTTAGCTCCCGGCTGCACACGACGTGAAGTAAACGACGTCAGACACTCATTTCTCAGACAGGCAGGCCCTTCACTGCCCTCTAGCTGCTGTACTGTCCCAGGCGCCGAAGAGAACAGACATCCTCGGGGACGCACTGCCACCTGCGGGCGGCACCCCGGCGGGCACGGCTCACCTCCCCGGAGATGCTGGTCTGGGACCCGGCATCCAGGGTCTGCCTGGAGAGGGAGAGGTGAGAGCTGGCGGGACTGGCCCTCAGGTCTGGCTCCGACCTGCCGATGCTCTGGTCCAGGTGGAACCGCTCCTGCAGCTTGGCCAGGCTCTGTTGGGGAGACACAGAGGACTCCGTAAGCTCAGCGCCTACGGGCACAGCGCTTCACGGCAGAAGTGAACGCAAAGAACAGATCTTCATGGAAGACACAACGGCTGCATTTTAGTGGGCACCGGGCACTTTACGTTATTGAAAAAATAAGAGCAGAATACAGTTTTGCACATACACATGAAATGAGCTATCTTAACTTTCCCAGGACACTCCGGGAGTTCTTGGCCCTGCGAATAATGGTATCTTTATCGTTAATTCGTATGTTTCTTATTTTTGGAATTCCATTCTGAGAAGCCTCTATTTTGATAAGAACTGCACACTTCACACAGCCGAAAGGAGGGAAGCACGGGATCCCTACGATGCAATCTCGCTTGAGACGCAGTGAGGAAATGGCGTACGTAGCCGGCATCTCGCGTGGCGCCGCTGTACGCCTGGACAGACCCGGGGGATAAGTCAGAGAGGGGGAAACTGAGGCCCAGAGGTCCCTGTGCGGACTGCGCGGCACTGCTGAGGCGGCACGCCTGGTGGAAGAGTGAGTCCAGGGCACCGGCCTCGGTCAGCACTGGGGGCGGCGGACGGGCCAGCCTGAGTGGGAGGTGCGAGCCAGCAACAGGCTGGAGAAGGAAAAACCAACGCTAAGCGGCCACCAACGCAAAACAGACTCCCCAAACACGAGTGAAAACGGTGAGAAACTACCAACTTCACGAAGAACAGACTTGATCCTGGTATTTAAAATCCTCATAAGAAATTAGAACCATCAGAATCATATATATATATATATATATATATATATATATACACACACACACACACACACACACACACACACATATATATTTTAACCTAACTTTCTCCGTTTCCTTTCAAAGGGATATTTATACAGAATGTGTCCACAAGAGGGATAAACCTTAAATGCTCACATCAAATAATATGTCACAGAGGATGGCTTAGTGAAGCTGGTAAGTCTTTCCAGTTTTTCCATCTGTGCAAGGAAAAGACCAGCATTTTCCAACCTGCCTGTGACGACCATGCACTCGATCAGTCTAGTCCTGACTAGTTGTTTTTTTTGTTTTTTTGTTTTTTTTTTAAGAAATAAGGGCCTAGGACAGGAAGTGAGTGCAAGACCGGCACTGAGTGCAGGCACGGTTCCGTGAGATCTGTTCCGTGTGTATCCACAGGGGAAGATGTCTGTGTGTGAGTGGGCTTTGCCATTAAATATATTTCTTTCTGTGCGTTGTGGTCAAAGAGGTTGGGAAGCCACAGAAGATACCCGATGCCACTCCAGCTCTGCTGCTGGTTTCTGTGTTTACTGATTAATTGTTTTATAAGAGGGCCCCAGGGCGGACTGAAATCGCCCGAGGAGGCCCCTCGCCGCCCAGGGCTGTGAGGAGGCGCCCGTCTCCCGCCCCCGCCTCCTCGGGGCCACCCTCGCAGCCTCGCTGCGCACACAGCCTCCTGCGGATGGGTCGTTACGGCGTGACGGCCTTTAGCACGTCAGCTCTTCAACATACGGGATCCTGGAGACATTAAAAGGGAATCTCCTTTCCATTTAATCTGGCTAGTGTATAAACCCAAAGTTTATAGGAAGAATCCAAGATGACCTAGCATTGCTGACTGCTATACATTTGTTCGAGTTCCATTAACTTTTTTTCAAGTGACCTGTATTACGTGCATTTCAGAAATGATTGATTGAATCATCAGGACCACTGTGAAGCGAAGGCAGAATGCACCCAAATAAAGTCCTGTCTGTGTTATGATGGTGGTAACACCCCTGGGTGAGACCTGGAGGCCTGTGTGATTTCCTGAGATCCTACTTTTCTGTGCCGTGACTTCCTGGTCTGCGAATCTGGGATGACAAAAGTGCCCATCTTCAGGGTGCGGTGATAACTAAATGAGTTATTTCTAAGCAAGGTGCACAGAGATTGCCTGGCGCAGAGCCAATACTTCAGGAATTTGTTATTATTACTGTTGTCTTTCCTATTGGATCTCTCAAATCACTTCAAAACTGCCAAAATGCAAAATCACATGGGTTCAAGGACGTTTACCTACGTTCAGCTAGCATTTTGAAAACTGGCACGAAGTAGCTGAATGTAGTAAGTTCAGAGGTTCCATTGGGAATGCAAACGTCACCACTGGCTCTAACACTTTCCCTACGAGATAGACGAAAGCCTCACTGGGCTGGGGGAAGGCTCCAACTATCTGAAATACAGACACTTCTCCGCGCTGTGCTGTCATGGATGGAGGAGGGCGGAGGCAGAGATGTCTGATATACAGAGACCTCTCTGTGCTGTGATGGCCATGGATGGAGAAGGGGAGGAGACCTTGGCTGTCTGCTAAGTGGAGACACTGGGAATGCAGACTGCAGATCACTGCCCGGTGGTGGGTTTTTTTGTTTCCACACACAGGGCTGGGTCACTGGGAGCTGAGCTGTATGTTGAGGTTCCAGGGGTAGGGAGGGGCTCTCCTGTGGCCAGCAGACCTGCTAGGGGACCGACCACCCAGACACCCCCTTCGAGGCCAGCACTGCCCACGCCACTCGGATCACCACCTGGTGGAGGAGCTTTTCCAAGGTCCTCACATAGATCCCCACCCCTCAAGGCAGACCGTCTACCTCGTGAGGGCAGGAGCCATGCCCTCCCCAGGTCCCGGGCCGAGGACCAGGGGCTTAGGGAACCCGGCCTGGAGTTTCGGTGAGCCGCAGGGCGGGCGCACACGGATGCTAATCTCCGTGCGTGGGTGGCTCCGGGACCCACCACTCACTGACTCGCAGGCCAGGGGCCCTGGGAGCGGGGCTTCCCTCCAGGCAGCGCTGGGGCCCGGTCCGCCGAGGGAAGGGTGACGGAGGGCCCTCGGACCCGGACGGAGAAGTCTGCCTCCGGGGAGTTTCTGGCCCCGCACGTGGTTGGACTTGGCCAGGAGCCCCCTAACACACCTGCATCAGGTCCTGCTTCTCCTTCTCCCCCGAGCTGATCGCCTTCCTGATGGACTTCAGCTCTGTGAGAATGGCTTTGGCCTCGCTGAGCTCATAGCCGCTCTGGCCTCCCGACATCTTCTTATCAATTCTGTTCAAAGGAAAAGAGAGGGGGGGGAGGGAGAGAGAGGGAGAGAGAGAGAGGGAGAGAGAGAGAGAGAGAGAGAGGGAGAGAGAGAGAGAAGGAAAAAAGTTAAAGAGTGACCGAGTACAGGTTCACCAGTCGGGAGGGACTGGTCTGGGGTGGGTTAGCTGGCTGGCCTTCCTCCTCCATCTTTCATCTCTTTTGACGCTAACTGACAATATAATAAAATATTAGCATTATTTGCTGACTTTTTTGTTCTTAATTTGAGGACTACCATTTTATATTTTTCCCTAAATTTAAAAAAAAAACACACACACAAAAAAACTTTAGGGGTGTGTGTCCCTGTAATGAATGTTTATCGGTGTCTTAGTCTGTTCTGGAAGAGAAAAAATTGCCATCCGTGCCCCTTCCCAGGAAGAAGTCCCCGGGGCCAGGCTTCCCGGGACCTGTGCTTGTGTGCTGGGGCCTCACCATCTATCTCCCCTCCAGTCCGAGTGCACACGGTGTGCGTGAGTGTGTGTGTGTGTGTGTGTGTGTGTGTGTGTGTGTGCAGGGCCAGATGCCTCTTCCTGGTCTCCACCTACACTCACGCGACACTGTCGCTCCGGCCAAGGTCACCTCTGGGGCCACCGAGCGAATGGCATGAATAACTTAGAGGATAAAACCCCGTTCGCTTGTCCCGCAGAAACCGCTGCACCAAGCGAAGAGAGCCCGGGCTCAGGTTACGCTGGAACTCCAGCTCCACAGGGACGGACTCTGTGGTGACAAGGGAGACGTGCAGAAGCCTGCACTGGATTCCGCTGGAATCTTTTCCTGAGATACACTCTGTCTGAACCCCCCGGAGAAGCCCGGCAGCGCCAGGAATGGGCTCCTGGGCGAGCATGGGCCCGGGCCATCGATTTCTACCCGATGTCCCGGCAGTAGGTGCCGAGGCGGGAACGGGAGCAGCTGTGCTTGTCGCCGGGGGGACAGACAGATGGACGGACGGACGGACAGGGAGGCTGCTGTGTCAGACACCAGTCCTCCCCCTCCGGCCGGGGGCCAGCAGCCCGGCGGGAGAATGCCTGCGTTTCTACAACAAGCGGCGATTGTGTTCCTGAGGAATGTTATTGACAGATTCTTCAGCATGCCTGGGATTCCTGTGAAAACGGGAGACAACCCGGCTTTGTGTCCGCGACATAACAGAGACGGCGAGTTTGGCTAACCTTCGGCCCCCGGTGGGGACGCGGCCGCACGTTCACGGGCCCGAGGGACGTTAACGTGTGGCTCCGCGCCGGGCGGTGCTCCCGAACCCGTCCCTCTTCCCCTCCGGCCACAGCGCCCCCTTCAGGCTGCGGCCCGACCGCTGAACCACACGTGTGTCCCCTGGCTCTGCCCACAGGTCAGGGCCCTCGAGCCACGGGACTCTTAGAAGAGCCACATGTACCCTGGCCCGGGCTCCTAACACAGGCCTGGGTCACACAGACACAGGCTACTTTATCCCTCCCCCCCATGCCTCTAGCACGTGCTCATATCTGAGAACACAGGGTGGGCGTGTCTGAGAGAACATCGTGGTCGGATTCCAGGTGAGTGGGCAGAGAAGAGGAGCCACCGACCAGTGTCTGAGAGTCAAGTCACACGACTGGCGGTCCAGAGCGACTGGGCCTCCGAGACACAACTCATCACCCAGCACGTGGACAATCACAGTGTCTGCCCCGCCCTCACACGGGGCCTTCCGAAGGGGCGCCGTGCCAGCTGGGCCTGCCCTGAGGGGGACGGGACACTGCGTGGAGGGAATCCCTGCAAACACCGCCCCGTGGCGGGTGCAGAGCCTGCATCGCAGGGGAGGGAAGTCAAGGAGCTGAACGCCTTCGGGGACGAGGCCCTCCAGCCTCTGTCTGTGGGCATGGGCTGTGAGCCTGCTTCCTCCTGGCCCGGGAGGCCCTGTGGGTGGGGGGCAGCAGGCCCTGTGGGTGGGGGGCAGCAGGCCCTGTGGTGGGGGCAGCAGGCCCTGTGGTGGGGGCAGGGAGGCCCTCTGGGTGGGGCAGCAGGCCCTGTGGGCGGGGGTGGGAGGCCCTGTGGGTGGGGGCGGGAGGCCCTGTGGGTCCTTGAACCTGAGACAGGCCTGGGAAGCGGGGGACGCCTCACCTCGGGTGCTGACAGGACCCTGCTCCGAGGCCAGCCCCGGGAGACTCCAGGCCAAGCTGGGGTGAGGGGGGCAGAGGCACCACCTCCAGGCCAGCCCGGGGATGCTCAGTGCAGCTGGAGGGGGATGTGGGGCACACCCTGCTCGTCCCTCTGCTCCACCTCAGGCCTGGAGCCGCCCGCAGGCACGGAGCTGAGCGAGCTTTCACCGGTTTCCCTGGGTCTCCCATGAGGAGTAACAACACCAGCTCTTCCCGGAGGCAGAGATCCCGTGTGCAGGCTGGATCCCCCGTGTGCAGGCTGGATCCCCCGTGTGCAGGCTGGATCCCCCGTGTGCAGAGCTCTGAGCTCCTGCCTGTGTGCTTCCCTGAGAAACGCCGTGTGGGCCCTGCACCTGCAGGAGCTGGGGGGCCGGGAGCCACCCCGAGGCCTCAGGCCGTATACTCACTGCTGCAGCGTCTCGAAGCCTTGTTCCTTGTAGAGCAGCTCCTGCTTCATCTGCGAGAGCTCCCGCTTCAGCTTCTTAACCTTCGGGGAGAAATCAGCGTGAGCACGCGAGTGTGTGAATAATTAGCAGCCCCGCTTTAAAAGATAACCCGTCAGTAAACTATTAAACACACGGACACGGCCCTGAGTTGAACATTCACTCTGCTGGTTTCACCTGGACAGGAATTCTGTGCCTGGTGGTTAATTGTGTGTAAGTTATCCGTGGCCAACGTTACTGCAGGTATTAACCCTCCGCGTCCAGCTAGCAGCGCTCCTGGGCGCGCCCCCTCACCACCGTCTCCAGTTCGTGATAAGCAGCCGGGAAGGGAGCGGCGGGCTCCACACCACGGCCTCGCTAACTCTGCCTCTCCGACACGCCAGCAGCGCGCCACCGGCTCCCGCACATGATGTTCCCTCTGCGGGAGCACACCCCCTCCGGTGGCCAGTCGCTCAGGTCTCAGACAGCACAAGCCCTGACTGAGTTACAACCGTGTGTCCCTGGCCTGCCTTCCGACAAGAAGCAAAGCTAACTGCTCTCTGAAGGATGACAAGATCATCCCACGCCTTAAGCTATCTTCTTGTGTTTTCACACATAAGGCTCTTACTACAAAGCAAGCGGCTGTCAGAGGTCAAATACTGACCCCAAATCAAAACCATTCTTCAGACCACACTGAAGAATGCAACCTATAAGAAACCTAGGTATTATCCTAATCAACACACGGAACTTAAAACGTACCATATTTTCCGGTGTATAAGACGACTTTTGAACCGGAAAAAAAAGTCAACCGAAAATTGGGAGTCATTCATTAAAAATCTAATTGAAAAAAGAACTGGTGTTAACTCGGAAGTGGAGGGTAGTCTTATACAGTGAATATAGGCCTAAACCTATGTTTTAACTGTAAAATTAGGGGGTCGTCTTATACGCCGGAAAAATACGGTAAGTGTGATTATTTTGTTGAAAAAAATTACATATCAATGTTCAGAGCTTGGGCAAGTATCCAAACAATTAAACAGAAATCTTGGGACTAAGACCTTACCCTCAGCCGCGTGGTGGAGATCTCCGCTTTCAGAATGTCGGGGTCGTACTTGGTGCTCGACGAGGACCCAGAGAACACTTCCAGGGAGAGAGGAAAACAGGCTGTCACCGGCGAGAGCTCAGAACTCACACTCTACAAACCAGTCCCGTGCGTGCACGGGTACTGACTGCATCATTTCGCTACTGTCATTCATCAGACTCTTAAGTATGAACAATAATCTTAAAGGCTTCATAATAAAAAATTAAAAAAAAAAAAAAAAAACAACTCAAGAAAGCCGAAACCGGTTTGGCTCAGTGGATAGAGCGTCGGCCTGGGGACTGAAAGGTCCCGGGTTCGATTCCAGTCAAGGGCATGTACCTTGGTTGCGGGCACATCTCCAGAAGGGGGTGTGCAAGAGGCAGCTGGTCGATGTTTCTCTCTCATTGATGTTTCTAACTCTCCATCCCTCTCCCTTCCTCTCTGTAAAAAAAAATCAATAAAATATATTAAAACAAAACAAAACAAAAAAAACAACTCAAGAAAGACACGTGTCATAGGGACCCTGGTACTGGTTTCTTCTGAGTTCACCAGTGAATAAAGTCTGTGGCACATGCCGTCTATCAGCTTCGTGTCACCCCGAAAGCCACCGTTTCAGGGGATGTCTGAGCCACATGCTGCTGCTTCCAGCGAGGCCACCCCAGTCCCGTCTGGGAGGTGAGGGGGCCAGGGGAACGTCATTCCAATGGCCCGGTTCCTCCCACGACAAAGAGTGTCAGGGCAGCCAAACGGCTACTCACCTGCCTTCCTCTGAAAGAGCAAAAACAGACTCAAAAATGAATAAAGGCCAGCAGGCAGAGGGGGAGCAGACACAGGAAGAATGTGTGGCCCCCATCAGGGGCCTCACTGAGAGGTCTCCCCCGCTGAGCGGGAACAGGGCCCGGAGGAAACCCCAGCGGCCCCGGGCCTTGCCCCCGTGCCGCGTGGCCTGGGCTCCGTGGCAGTGGCCCCCGGGTTCCGTGGCAGTGGCCCCCGGCTCCGTGGCAGTGGCCCGGGCTCCATGGCAGTGGCCCCCGGGTCCGTGGCAGTGGCCCGGGTTCCGTGGCAGTGGCCCGGGTTCCGTGGCAGTGGCCCCCGGGTCCGTGGCAGTGGCCCCGGGCTCCGTGGCAGTGGCCCGGGCTCCGTGGCAGTGGCCCCGGGCTCCGTGGCAGTGGCCCGGGCTCCGTGGCAGTGGCCCCGGGCTCCGTGGCAGTGGCCCGGGTTCCGTGGCAGTGGCCCGGGTTCCGTGGCAGTGGCCCGGGCTCCGTGGCAGTGGCCCCCGGCTCCGTGGCAGTGGCCCCCGGGTTCCGTGGCAGTGGCCCCCGGCTCCGTGGCAGTGGCCCGGGTTCCGTGGCAGTGGCCCCGGGCTCCGTGGCAGTGGCCCGGGACCGTGGCAGTGGCCCGGGCTCCGTGGCAGTGGCCCCGGGTCCGTGGCAGTGGCCCCGGGTCCGTGGCAGCCACGCGGACGAACTTACGGCTCGTGTGGGAGCTCGACTTCTCCTTGTAGGCGTCGTTGAGCCGCACGTACTCGTCCAGGGCCAGGGCCAGCCGCTGCTCCTTCACGTGGTACAGCTCCTTCTGCGTGTGCAGCGCGTCCCGCGCCACCGAGAGGTAGTCCTTGAGCATCTTCTCCTGCTCCCCCCGCCACTGTTTCCTGGGGTCTTCGATCTGCGTGGTCTCTGGGAGCACAGGAGGGTCATTCTTCAGCATTCATGCTGTTGTTGTTATTATTATTATTGTTTAAGCTTTCTTTAAAACATAGCTGGCCTCCAGGTAATGCATTAGTATATGCAAAGGGACGTCCCCAGGAATGGGACAGTTTTTGCTTTATGTTGCCCAGTCCTCCCCTCCAGCCTCCCCTTTCAGGTCCTTGTCAACAGTGTGTTGTCCCTGTGAACCCATCAGACACCACGGTCACAGTGAGAGTACCCACAGCGGAGATGGGGTCCCTCCTCTCGGAGTTCCCCGGCCCCCCAGCCCCTAGGAAGAAAACACCACCTGGGCCAGCATTCACAGCCCTGCATGGCCCGAACCTGCCCACCTTCCTGGGCACACGCTTCCACATGCACACATGCTTCCATGCACACACCTTATTGCACACACACACCTCCATACACACACACACACACACACACACACACACACACCTTCATGCACACACGCACCTCCATACACACACACACACACCTCCATGCACACACACACACACCTTCATGCACACACACACCTCCATGCACACACACACACACACACACACACACACACACACGCTTCCATGCACAATGCCAGGCTGCCTCCAATCAGTGCTGCGCAGGGTCCCTCTGCAGACCAGCGTCCGCCCGGAACTGCCACGTGCCCATGGCGATGAGTAAGGCGCCAAGAGGCGACGTTTAAACATTGTGTACAGCTACTGTATGTCTGCGGGCTCTAATACCAGCCCCCGCCGCCCTCAGCCACACTGCCTTCCTTTCCTCCCTCCCAAGCCCTGCCTTCCGTGGCCTCCGCTGTGGTCTTCCTTCTGCCGGAAGCTTCTGGTTCCCCCATCTCCAAGTTCTAGGGCCCGGGTAGGGCATTCTCGTCCGGGCCCACGCCCTTCCCTAAGCAGCCAGCAGCGCGCGCCCCCCGCCCCCTCCCCCTCCCAATGGCAGGAGCCTTTGTTCTGTCCAGCCATGGAGGTTTGTCCCTCCGCATTCCACTGCCCTCCTCACTCCCCCTTCAGGGGACCAGCCTGAGGCTCTGAACTCCAGGGGAAGGAGACTGCACTGGGGCCGCCTGGCCCAGGCCAGGCCAGGGCGGTCCCAGCGGGATGCAGGAAGATCGCCTCCTAAACCCTCGAGGCTCTGACAGGACTGATCGGGCGGCTTTTCGATGGAAGATGGTGCATTATGTGAAAAAAGCCATTTTTAATACCCTAAGTATAATATAATCCCACTGGGGGTGTATTTAGAGCTGAGTGTGTGTGTGTGTGTGTGTGTGTGTGTGACTGTGAACAAGGAAATGTCTTTAAGGATACACACTCACAGGTTTAGGGTGCGGAGTTACCTCTGGGTTGTGTAACTATGGACAATATTTTACTTTCTGTTATTTACCTGCATTTTCTACTTTCCACCTATGCACATTGATTCTTCTTGTGAAATTTCTTTTTAAAGGGGAAAGAATAACAGACACAGGTAAGGAGGGTCTGAATTAGGAAAAAGGCAGCGGAAAGAAGGCTGAAGGACCGAATCTGAGATTACGGAACAGAGAAAAAGATCATCAAGGACCCACAAAATGGTTCTCCGTTGTTCAAGTCAGTAACCATGAGGACTAGAACATTTCCCCACAAACCATACCATCAGAGGGGATCTGAAGAATCCCGTTTTGTGTCTGTGTGTTTTGAAGTTCTGACAACGGAACAAGTCACCGTGTCCTAAGCCGGCAACGTCTGTGGAGACCGGGGGGATCAGCCGGGAGTCCCGGGGAGAGTGGTGAGCAGCGGGCCAGGGCCGCTGTAGGCGGAGGCAGGGCGAGGGGAGGGCACCCCAGGGGAGTGACTCAGAGGAGTCCAGGCCGCTGAGGAGAGAGACAGCGTGGAGTGGGAAGAGGGCGGGTTCAGGGGAGGGGTGGCCGCCCGCGTCACCTCCACACCCGGTGGAGAAACAGGGACCCCTCGGACAAGGACGGGGAACGTGTGGACGTTCACTCGGCAGTGACACGGCTGACAACAGAGTCAGCACCTGGTGTAAATGTTTTCTTTATAAAACACATTAAGTTTCTGCTCCTAGGAAAACAGAAAGGATGAAATAAGGCAGGGATGAAACAGATGGGGCCCTGATTTATTTTCTTTCTTCTGACGTGGGGGTGGGGAACCTTGTGTTCTGCCAAGGGCCGTTTGGAGATGTATAACATCATTCGCGTAGTATCAATGTAAAGCTCCTGGATTTGTGGAGATTCGAGTCCCGCCTGTGGTTGCCTTGGCAGGGCCAGACCAAACGATTGCTGGCTTCCCTGGGCTCAGGGGAACAACCCACCGAGAGTGTCCCCAATACCGGAGGGCGGCCCCACGCCTGGCCTGGCCCCCGGCTGCTCTGCCGCTAACACAGGGGCTGGTTGGGGGTCATGAGGAGGAGGCACACCGCACCCCAGCTCTCCCACTGACGACACCCCGAAACCACGGACAGGGGGCGGAAAACACTCGGAGCCGGGCTCTGCAGTCAGAATACGCCGGGCCTGCGGGGGGAACAGAAGGGGTGGGAGCCAGACCCCAGGAAAGAGGCGGCGGGGCGGCAGAAAGGAGGGTGAGGGTGAGGGTGAGGGAGTGTCTAGGTTTTTTGCGCTTTTTAAGTCGGGTTGTCTTTTCAATGTTGATTTTCCGGAGTCAGTCACCCGTCCTGGATCCGGGTTCTTTGTCAGATATGTGTACTGTACATATCCAACCCGGATATTGTATTCAGCAGCACATCCTCTAAAATGTGTCGTGTGAAGACTCCATTCGCAAAATCAAACACACTCCCTTGTGTGGAGACTCTTTTCACAAAACCCACACACGGCGTTTGCAGGACGTTCTAGGCCAGGGAAAGGAAGCTGTGACAGCGGAATTCGGAAGCCCTGGCCGCCTGGAGGGGGCGGGCATGGGGGAGGGGCAGGAGGGAACTGACAGGTTGTGAGCACACTCGGTATTGTGACCAGAATGGCACCTGCCAGATCTCACTGAAATACACACTTAACATCTGTGCGTTTTCTTATAGGCAAATGAGACCTAAGGAAACACTAAGGAAAAGACCAAAAATTAGGGTACAGTAAGTCTGACCTTACCGAAAAGTTATTTACTTCTGATTTTAGTAATAATATCGACATCTCACAGACAGTATTTCATGATCACCTTCTGGTTAGTTAATTCCCCCCCGCCCCCCAACATCCATACCCCCTCTCCCCCTCTCACCCACGCAAAGGTGCGTTCCGCCATCAAACACGAGGCCTGTTACAACCACCACTGCCAAGGTCAGATCTTTTACTCACAGATATCTAATGGTGCTACACGGAAATAGTGTTAAACAGCCAAACATGCTCTGCCTTGTTTTTTATTCAAATAAAGAGAAAATAATGCTGAGACCGTCCAATGTCAGGACACCCACCACATATGCGTGGGCAGCTGCTGGGAGAAGGTAGCGCCGGGGCTGTCGGTGAGATTAATGAGCTGGCGGAGCGGGCCTCTGGGCGGGAACCGCCGCCTGTGCGTACCCGGGCCCTGCGGGGCCAGGCCCCGGGCGCTGGGAGACCCCCACGGCGCCAAAGCAAAGGAGGAGGCTTAGAAGCGGCCATTCTGATAATTGAGACTTTAAATACTCCGAGTGGTGCTTTCCGAAGCACAATTCATACTTGAAATGCACTTCAATCTCTTCAGAAACTACCAAGAAGCTTCTCTCTCCTCCGTGAGTTAAACTATAAGCTCTTTCTTCCTTCTACATGTCAGAGGGAATCATTACACCAGGGGTAAAGAAGATGCAGTCCTTGGCCTCGATTTATGAGAGAAACATAAGAATGGGTCATTTAATGCAACATGAGGAGAGGTTTTTAAAACCCCTGAGGACCTGGTACAGCAATACCGGGGCCGGGGCCTCAATCAGGAGGCGGTGGGACCAGCGAGGTGGAGGCTGGGGACCACAGGGCCTAGGGGAGCAGGGGGCCTGGGCGGGCGGACCCCAGAGGGCGGGGCAGTGGCCAAGAGCGAGGGCCCGGGGCTGGGCAGACAGTGCTTGGGGCTAAAACCAACAGACGGAAGAAAGGCCGAGGAGGCCCGGGCACAGCGAGTGCCCTCTGTGCCAGGCGGACGGGGCGGGCTGGGCACACGCGGGAGGGACAGGACAGCCTGAGGGGGGAGGACTGCAGAGGCTCACGGGAGGAACCAGTGCTCCCGTCCTCTGGGCACGACCTCAGAGACCAGCTGGCCGGCCATCAGCCTCAGGAAGAGCTGGAGTCGTCGCCAGGGAGACGTGCGGGCGCGAGCAGAAAGCCTTGCACGGCCTCACGGATAAACGAGCACCAGCTAAAAGGATCTCCTCCGTGACAGCGTTCCTAACGACTCACACGGACTACAGGACGTGAAGTTTAATAGACCTAAGAGATGTGAGATAACGGAATATACACTTACCATGTATTTCTCAGCATCTAGGAAAGCAAAGCAATTATTCTTAAGTGAAATAAACAAAATGTGTATCAGTGAGTGTCATATGCAGCCATCTGAACACCACTTTCCAGAGGTAAACAGCTACTATAAACATAACACACCCGTGCAAGCACATAAAACCCTTCAGCACGGGTGCAGAAGCGTCCATGCTGTGCCAGTCCTCTGCCCAGCTGGCCGTGCCAGGGAGGAGACAGTGAAAGCTCTCAGAGTGAGAGGTGTGCGCCCCTCCTGCCCCACTGCCCAAACACAGAGAACTCAGGGAGCAGAGGCAGACAAAGGCAGGGCTTCCCCTCAGCCACGGCTGTGCTCCCAGCTGGCCAAGGGCCCACCCTCACCCTCCCCTACACACACACACACACACCCTCACCGCCCCCAAATCCCCTCACCCCCCCACACCCCCCTCACACACACACACCCTCATACACATACACACCCTCACACACACACACCACCCCTCACACACACACCCTCACACACATACACACACACCCCCACACACACACTCACACCCCCCAAATTCCCTCACACCCCCACATCCCCCCACACACACCCCCCTCACACACACACACCCCCTCACACACACACACCCTCACACACATACACACCCTCACACACACACACCACCCCTCACACACATATACCCTCACACACATACACACCCACACACCCACACACCCTCACCGCCCCCAAATCCCCTCACACCCCCCACACACCTCCCTCACACACACACACCCTCACACACATACACACCCTCACACACACACCCTCACACACATACCCTCACACACACACACACTCACACCCCCCAAATCCCCTCACACCCCCACATCCCCACACACACACCCCCTCACACCCCACATCCCCCTCACACACACACCCCCTCACACACACACACCCTCACACACATACACACCCTCACACACACACACCACCCCTCACACACATATACCCTCACACACATACACACCCACACACCCACACACACACACACACCCTCACCGCCCCCAAATCCCCTCACACCCCCCACACACCTCCCTCACACACACACACCCTCACACACATACACACCCTCACACACACACACCACCCCTCACACACACACCCTCACACACATACACCCTCACACACACACACACCCCTCACACACACACCCTCACACACATACACCCTCACACACATACCCTCACACACACACACACTCACACCCCCCAAATCCCCTCACACCCCCACATCCCCCCACACACACCCCCTCACACCCCACATCCCCCTCACACACACACCCCCTCACACACATACACACCCTCACACACACACACCACCCCTCACACACATACACACCCACACACACACACACCCACACACCCACACACACACATACCCTCACCGCCCCCAAATCCCCTCACACCCCCACATCCCCCCACACACAACCCCCTCACACACATACACACCCTCACACACACACACCACCCCTCACACACACACACACCCTCACACACACCCTCTCACACACCCGCACACACACACACCCACACACATACACACCCTCACACACACCCTCTCACACACCCGCACACACACACACACACACACACACACACCCCCACACACACACACCCTCTCACACACACACCACACACACACACACCACATCACACCACACACACACACACATCACACACCCCACACACACACCTCACACCCCCTCACACACACCCACACACACCCCCTCACACACACCCCCCCACACACACACACACACACACACACACCCCCTCACACACCCGCACACAGAGCCGCGCCCTCCCACGTCCTGGGCCAGCACCTCCTGGGCCAAGCGGGGGCCGGAGGAAGCCAGCCTGACGGCGGTCATGGAGAGAGGCCAGCCCTGCCCTGAGGAACTCCCCCCGCGGGGCGGGCACACAGACGGACAGACGGACAGAGGACACCTTTCTCTCTCGCCCCCGGAGCCCCCACCCCACACACACGCCCGGACTCCTGCCGGGACGCCCCGAGGCCCAGTGGGGGAGCGGCGCCCCGCACGGCCTCCCGCCGCCAACACTTACTGTGGACGTGGTCGATGTAGTAGACACCGATCTGGGGGTCGAACCCCGCTTCCCAGCCCCACGGCAGCTCATCCCCAACACAGTCCGCGAACGACAGGGGCTTCGTCAGCCTGCAAGAGAGCAAACGGCTCAGGGACTCCGCCGCCCGCCCGGCCGGCCGCCCAGCCGCCCGTGTCCACTGTCCCGCGGCGTCCCCCTCCGCTCGGCCGCTTCCACAGTTTGCACCACTCAGCTTGAAATCTTAAAGAGAAAAGGGCACATCCTAACACCCTTCGGACAGCTCACAGCTTCTCACTGGGCGGTGCCTGTGCACAGCAGACAACAGGCTGCGTGAGGAGCGCTCCCCGCCAAGAGCCGAGGGGCCAGCTCTCCCGGCTCTGCGGGTCCCATCCCGCCGTCCTACCCCCCATCCCGCCATCCCACCCCCCATCCCCGCCGTCCCCCATCCCGCCGTCCCACCCCCATCCCGCCGTCCCACCCCCCATCCCGCCGTCCCACCCCCCCCCCCATCCCCGCCGTCCCACCCCACTCCCGCCGCCCCCATCCCCATCCCCATCCCGCCGTCCCACCCCATCCAATCGTCCCCCCCCATCCCGCCGTCCCACCCCCATCCCGCCGTCCCACCCCCCATCCCGCCGTCCCCACCCCCTCCCCATCCCCCATCCCGCCGTCCCCCCCCCATCCCGCCATCCCATCCCGCCCGCCCCCCCACCCCATCCCGCCGTCCCCCATCCCGCCGTCCCACCCCCCATCCCGCCATCCCCCATCCCGCCGCCCCACCCCCCATCCCGCCGTCCCCCATCCCGCCGTCCCACCCCCCATCCCGCCATCCCCCATCCCGCCGTCCCACCCCCCATCCCGCCGCCCCCCATCCCGCCGTCCCACCCCCATCCCGCCGTCCCCCCCCCATCCCGCCGTCCCACCCCCATCCCGCCGTCCCCCCCCCATCCGCCGTCCCACCCCCCATCCCGCCGTCCCACCCCCATCCCGCCGTCCCACCCCCCATCCCCCCCGTCCCGCCCATCCCACCCCCCATCCCGCCGTCCCACCCCCATCCCCCCCATCCGCCGTCCCCCCCCCATCCCGCCGTCCCACCCCCATCCCGCCCATCCCGCCGTCCCACCCCCCATCCCGCCGTCCGCACCCCCCATACCGCCGCCCCACCCCCCCGCCACCCCCATCCCGCCGTCCCCCCCCATCCCGCCATCCCCCATCCCGCCGTCCCACCCCCATCCCGCCGTCCCACCCCCATCCCGCCGCCCACCCCCCCCATCCCGCCCCGCCCCACCCCCCATTCCCGCCGCCCCACCCCCATCCCGCCGCCCCACCCCCATCCCGCCGCCCCCATCCCGCCTCCCCCATCCCCATCCCGCCGTCCCCCATCCCGCCGTCCCACCCCCCATCCCCGCCCCCCCCCATCCCGCCGCCCCACCCCCCATCCCCCTCCCCCCCCCCCACCCCCATCCGCGCCCATCCCCCATCCCCGCCTTCCCCCCCACCCGCGTCCCCCCCCCCATCCCGCCGCCCACCCCACCCCCACCCCCGCCCTCCCCCCCCATCCCGCCGTCCCCCCCCATCCCGCCGTCCCACCCCCCATCCCGCCCCCCCACCGCCGTCCCACCCCCCATCCCGCCGTCCCACCCCCCACTCCGCCCACCCCATCCCGCCCCCATCCCGCCGTCCCCCCCCCATCCCGCCGTCCCACCCCCCATCCCGCCCCCACCCCCACCCCCATCCCGCCGTCCCACCCCCATCCCGCCGTCCCACCCCCCATCCCGCCGCCCCATCCCACCCCCATCCCGCCGTCCCACCCCCCATCCCGCCGCCCCCCCCCATCCCGCCGTCCCCCCCCCCATCCCGCCATCCCGCCGTCCCACCCCCACCCCCATCCCGCCGTCCCACCCCCCATCCCGCCGTCCCACCCCCCATCCCGCCGTCCCACCCCCCATCCCGCCGTCCCCACCGCCGTCCCATCCCGCCGTCCCCATCCCCCCCCACCCCCATCCCCACCCCCATCCCGCCGTCCCACCCCCCATCCCGCCGTCCCCACCCGCCGTTCCCACCCCCCATCCCCGCACCCCCCATCCCGCCGTCCCACCCCCCATCCGCCGTCCCACCCCATCCGCCGTCCCACCCCCCATCCCGCCGTCCCACCCCCCATCCCGCCGTCCCACCCCCCATCCCGCCGTCCCACCCCATCCCGCCGTCCCACCCCCATCCCCCCCTCCCACCCCCATCCCGCCGTCCCACCCCCATCCCGCCGTCCCACCCCCCATCCCGCCGTCCCACCCCCCATTCCCGCCGTCCCCACCCCCCATCCCCGTCCCCCCCCATCCCGCCGTCCCACCCCCATCCCGCCGTCCCACCCCCATCCCGCCGTCCCCCCCCATCCCCCGTCCCACCCCCATCCCGCCGTCCCACCCCCCATCCCGCGTCCCACCCCCCATCCCGCGTCCACCCCCCATCCCGCCGTCCCCCCCCTCCCACCCCCCACCGCCCCCCCCATCCCGCCATCCCACCCCCCATCCGCCTCCCACCCCCATCCCGCCGTCCACATCCCCTCCCCCGCCCGTCCCGCCTCCCACCCCCATCCCGCCGTCCCACCCCCCATCCCGCCGTCCACCCCACCCGCCATCCCGGCCGTCCCACCCCCCCATCCCGCCGTCCCACCCCCCCATCCCGCGTCCCACCCCCATCCCGCCGTCCCACCCCATCCCGCATCCACCCCCATCCGCCGTCCCACCCCCCATCCCGCCATCCCCCATCCCGCCGTCCCCACACATCCCGCCGTCCCACCCCCCATCCCGCCGTCCCGCCCCCCATCCCGCCATCCCGCCGTCCCACCCCCATCTCCGCCGTCCCACCCCCATCCCGCCGTCCCCCCCCCCCATCCCGCCATCCCGCCGTCCCCCCCCCCATCCCGCCGTCCCACCCCCATCGCCGCCCACCCCCCATCCCGCCGTCCCACCCCCATCCCGCCCCGCCTCCCCCATCCCGCCGTCCCACCCCCCATCCCCCGTCCCACCCCATCCCGCCGCCCCACCTCCCCATCCCGCCGTCCACCCCCCATCCCGCCGTCCCACCCCCATCCCGCCGTCCCCCCCCCATCCCCCCATCCCGCCGTCCCACACCCCATCCCGCCATCCCCCATCCCGCCCGTCCCACCCCCCATCCCCGCCGTCCCACCCCCCATCCCGCCGTCCCCCCCCATCCCGCCGTCCCCCCCCCATCCCCCGTCCCGCCGTCCCACCCCCATCCCGCCGTCCCACCCCCATCCCCGCCATCCCCCATCCCGCCGTCCCCCATCCCGCCGTCCCACCCCCCATCCCGCCGTCCCCACCCCCATCCCGCCGTCCCACCCCCATCCCGCCGTCCCACCCCATCCCGCCATCCCGCCGTCCACCCCCATCCCGCCGCCCACCCCCCATCCCGCCGTCCCATCCCGCCGTCCCACCCCCCATCCCGCCGCCCACCCATCCCGCCGTCCCACCCCCATCCCGCCGTCCCCCACCCCCATCCCGCCCACCCCCCATCCCGCCGTCCCCCCCCATCCGCCGTCCCACCCCCATCCCGCCGTCCCACCCCCCATCCCGCCGTCCCACCCCCCATCCCGCCTCCCGCCTCCCACCCCCCATCCCGCCGTCCCACCCCCCATCCGCCGCCCCCCCCCCCATCCCGCCTCCCCCATCCAGCCTCCCCATCCCGCCGTCCCACCCCCCATCCCGCCGTCCACCCCCCATCCCGCCATCCCCCATCCCGCCGTCCCCCCCATCCCGCCGTCCCACCCCCCATCCCGCCGTCCCACCCCCCATCCCGCCGTCCCCCCCCCATCCCGCCGTCCCACCCCCCATCCCGCCGTCCCACCCCCCATCCCGCCGTCCCACCCCCATCCCGCCGTCCACCCCCATCCCGCCGTCCATCCCTCCGTCCACCCCCCCATCTCCGCCGTCCCACCCCCAATTCCCGCCGTCCCAACACCATCCCGCGTCCCCACCCCCATCCGCCGTCCCCACCCCCATCCCGCCGTCCCACCCCCATTCCCGCCGTCCCACCCCCATCCCGCCATCCCCCTCCCGCCGTCCCCCATCCCGCCGTCCCACCCCCCCATCCCGCTCCCCCTCCGTTCCCACCCCCCCATCCCCGCCGTCCCACCCCATCCCGCCGCCCCCCCCACCGCACACAATCCGCCGTCCACCCCCCATCCGCCCGTCCACCCCCCATCCGCCGTTCCCCCCCCCATCCCGCGTCCCCCCCCCATCCGCCATCCGCCGTCCCACCCCATCCCGCCCGTACCACCCCAATTCCCGCCGTCCCCCCCCATCCCGCCATTCCGCCCCCGTCCCACCCCCCATCCCGCCCCGTCCCACCCCCATCCCGCCGCTCCCCCCCCATCCCGCCATCCGCCCTCCTCCCCATCCCCCATCCCGCCGTCCCACCCCCATCCCGCCGTCCCCCCCCATCCCGCCGTCCCCCCCCATCCCGCCGTCCCACCCCCATCCCGCCGTCCCACCCCCCATCCCGCCGTCCCACCCCCATCCCGCCGTCCCCATCCCGCCGCCCCATCCCGCCGTCCCACCCCGTCCCACCCCCCATCCCCCGCCCCCATCCCGCCGTCCCACCCCCCATCCCCCGTCCCCCCCCCATCCCGCCGTCCCCCCCCATCCCGCCGTCCCCCATCCCGCCGTCCCACCCCCCATCCCGCCGTCCCACCCCCCATCCCGCCGTCCCCCCCCATCCCGCCGTCCCCCCCCATCCCGCCGTCCCCACCCGCCGTCCCGCCGTCCCCCCCCATCCCGCCGTCCCCCCCCATCCCGCCGTCCCCACCCCCCGCCATCCCGCCATCCCCATCCCGCCGTCCCCCATCCCGCCGTCCCACCCCCCATCCCGCCGTCCCACCCCCCATCCCGCCGTCCCACCCCCCCATCCCGCCGTCCCACCCCCATCCCGCCCATTCCCGCCGTCCCATCCCCCCATCCCGCCGTCCCACCCCCCATCCCGCCGTCCCACCCCCATCCCGCCGGTCCCCCATCCCGCCGTCCCACCCCCATCCCGCCGTCCCACCCCCCATTCCCGCCATCCCCCATCCCGCCGTCCCACCCCCATCCCGCCGTCCCACCCCCCCATCCCGCCGTCCCATCCCCCATCCCGCCGTCCCATCCCCCATCCCGCCGTCCCCCCCCCCATCCCGCTGTCCCGCCCCCCATCCCGCCGCCCCACCCCCCATCCCGCCGCAGAGACCCGCCATGTGAAATCACCCCCCAGCACCTCTCCGACAAGGTGCCTCCAGTCACCAGCCCTCAGCGTAGGGTGCTCTTAGTAAGACACAGTCCTGAACACTCTGAGAGGAGACACAAATACCCTATTTTTACAAGTGTCTTGTATGTAACAGTCATTGAACAAAAAACGTTTCTTTCATATTTTTTTATTACTTTCAGAGACATACGAAGTATTTGCACATCAGCGTGGCCTCCCCTGTTGGAATTGCCTAGTGCTTTTTTTAAGCGGGAAAACCGACGGGGAACTAGAGTCCGAAGCAGAGGGCAGGTTCCAGGCGTCGCTGTGGCTGACTTGCCCTCTGCCCCCTGGTCCTGAGACCTCCCTGGGCTGGGAGCAGTGAACACCGCGGACCGGGATGGCCTGCTGGGGAGCGGCCGGCGGCGGCGGACACAGCTTCTGACGGCACCCGGCCCGGCTCCCCCCGACGAAATCACCTGGAACCCTCTAACCGTGCAGGCGGACACCAGCGCTGGTGCGGCCAACGGAAACACGCGTCATTTGCCGAATCACATCGTCCACCAGAATGACAAACGGCGCCATCTCCCCTCAGGATGCTGGGAGAGCAGTGAAACGAGGGACCCCCTTCTCCCAGGCCCCGCCCGCCCCGCAGATGGAAGGAAGGAAGGACGGTCTCTCCTCCCCTCGGTCTTCCCTTTGTTCTGAGGACGCTCCAGGGCCATGACCTTCAAAGCCAGTGCAGCCCGGACTGGCTCCGGCGAGCCCCTCCCCAACTCTCCCCGGACCCCAGCTTGCTCCTCTCGGTGGGGAGCAGCCACCCTGTCCCCACACTTCACCGCCTCGGGCGTGGGTGGGAGGAGAGGAGGGGACGCTCCAGAGCGGGGCCGGGACAGGCAACGGCCAAGACGCGTTGTGATGGGTAATGCGAGCATGGAGCCTGCACGGTCTCACGGACGCCCGGGAGGACCGAGCCACCTGTCCTCACCGCCCGCGGCACCGGCACCGGGGACTGGTTGGAAATGACCTTCCTGGACCTGCAGGCGGCCTCGGAACCAGAACCCTGGGGCCGAGCGGGGAGCTTCGCCCGGCTCTCCGGGGGAGGCTGGGGGTGGGGGTCGAGGGCACAGGAGGGAAGAGTCACGTTTGGGCGGGAGGGTCCTGCACAGACAGAGCCGTTCTGCCACTTACCTGTGCTCAGCCTGGGGCGGGTTCGTCACCCTAGAATCCCATTTCCCAATCTGTCTCCTAAGAACTGAACAGGGGAATGCCCGACACGGGGTAAGCTTCGCCATACACTGGGCGGGTAAAACGAACCTCAGACGCGGTAAGCAACCTGCCCAAATAAGGCACTCTGCCATGTTTACGTTGTAAACCTGGAGTCAATTTGCACTCCATCTGAGTCGGGAAAAAAAACCCCTGCGTTCTTAGAATTGTGCTCAAATTCCATGTTGTATAAACTGCCCGGGAAAATGAGTTTTGTCTGGACAAAGGAATTGGATACTGTACCAATATCCCCTCGCCACAGCAGGCGGCATGGCTCGGTGCTGTCTGCACAGCCGGTCTCTGACCCCCTCCCGTCTCCACGGCCGGTCTCTGACCCCCTCCCGTCTACACGGCCGGTCTCTGACCCCCTCCCTTCTACACGGCCGGTCTCTGACCCCCTCCCGTCTGCACGGCCGGCCTCTGACCCCCTCCCGTCTACACGGCCGGTCTCTGACCCCCTCCCTTCTACACAGCTGGTCTCTGACCCCCTCCCGTCTACACAGCCGGTCTCTGACCCCCTCCCGTCTACACAGCCGGTCTCTGACCCCCTCCCGTCTCCACGGCCGGTCTCTGACCCCCTCCCTTCTACATGGCTGGTCTCTGACCACCTCCCGTCTGCACGGCCGGCCTCTGACCACCTCGATGAAGCCAGTCAGGTAAGCCCTGGGCCTCGATGCCCCGCACTGCGTTCTGTCTGAAGATTCTCTTCCCCCGACACCTTCAGCAACGCTGTCCAAAAGGCCCGTGTGTCCTCAGAAAAGGACAAATAGGAAACCCCGGAAAGGGTGCGTTTCAGCGACAGGAGAGGTACCAGGCCAGCCAGTCCTGGCGCCAAAGGCACGCAGAGCCCGGATGTGGCGTGAGCATGATCGGCCGCCGGCATCAGGAGTCACCACGCCCGGACACCTGCTCAGTTACCAGCCCGGGAACACGACTCTCCCGGGAAAGGCTCCAGCTCTCCCCTCAGCTGTGCAGCAGCAATAAGCCGTTCACCGTCTGTCCCTGCTCTGCGGTGGAATTACATCTCCCAGGTACCTGTCCCTCTGCACGCGGTTAAACCCTCGGGCGGCCCCG
Organism: Pipistrellus kuhlii; assembly: GCF_014108245.1. Lineage (NCBI taxonomy): Eukaryota > Metazoa > Chordata > Mammalia > Chiroptera > Vespertilionidae > Pipistrellus > Pipistrellus kuhlii. The sequence continues at coordinate 182,471,558 of NW_023425529.1, forward strand.
TTCCTGGAAGGCCTCACATGAGCCTTGTTCTGCAGTGTCGCTTCCGACACACTAGCTGACCTTTACTTCCTGCGTCTGGGTGAGCACGAATCTCTTCTCCACTCTATCGCTCAGTAAACCCATTAAATCCGTGGTTCCCAGCCTTTCTAGTGCCGCGACCCTTTAATACAGTCCCTCATGCTGTGGTGACCCCCAACCAGAACATTATTTTCGTTGCTACTTCATAACTGTAATGTTGCTACTGTTATGAATCGTAATGTAAATATCTGTGTCTTCCGATGGTCTTAGGCTCATGACCCACAGGTTGAGAACCGCTAGCAGGGTCGCCTAAGACCATCGGAAAACACAGATATTCACATTACGATCCTTTTAGCAGGATCGCAGCACAACCCAGTGCTGAGTTTTGTTTGCTCCCTGAGAATGTTCTTCTGTTTCTACCTTGTCCTTTGGGTAAGAATTAAACCCTAACATTTTGAAACGAACCCGATTTTATTTAATGCAGTGGTTCTCAGCCTTTCTAATCACACACGAAGAGGAAACACAAAACAGGAAGAAATAATGGATGTGTCTCAAGTGGAAAACAATGTGAATTCCAACACACACAGCAAACAGAGAGCAACAACATCGATGAGCTTCTGTGTCTTCCTCTTGTTGTGTGCAAAGAGGCCCTGACATACCCCACCTCCTTGGGAGTTAGGGAGGAAGAACGGACGGAGCTGGGTAGCGTCGTTTCCCACGATGCAGCGACATCCCGCACAAGGCCCAGCGTTAACGGAGCCTTCCTGCAGAACTCCAGAGACGACGATCTGCTTAGCAGTGTCCTCCTGCACACCATAACCACCGTAAAGGAAACAGTAACTTTCCGCAGCTCTTTGCCCAAGTTCATGCATAAAACTTGAACTTGGCGTGTCATTTCCTCTTGGTCAGACACTGTCTCCTTCATTTACACAATCTGTCCCTGAGTGTCAATGTCACGTCACGGACACCTGTCCTGCACGTGAGGTGCCACACGTGCACATATTTACTCCCCATGATTTCATGACGGGATGGCAGAGCCTCAGAAGGCTGCACGCACAACGGCTATATGGCCCCACCATTCCTTCCGAGGTCAGACCTAAAAGACCTGAAGACAGGTACCCACACAACCACACATGCACACGCGTTCACAGCAGCAGTGGCCACAGTAGCCAAGAGGTAGAAGCCACTCAAATTTCTGTCACTGGATACATTGGTAAACAAAGTGTGGCACATACATGCAATGGCATATTATTCCCTGCTACAGTGCGGACAGACCTCCAAAACATGCTCAGTGAGAGCAGCTGACACGGAGGGTCCCGCAGAGACTGAGTGTGACTGTACATATGTGGCACACCCAGGACAGACGGACCCACGAAGACAAAAGTATGTCCGTGGCTGCCGGGGCGGAGAGGGGCACAGGCAGAGAACCGACTCCGTGGGCGTGGGGAGGGGGGAACCACGCTGAGCTAGTTGGATGGAGCCGGCGGTCACACACACTGCGAGTATTCTGTGTCCATTTAAATTAATGAATTTGTGGTATGTGAAGCTCACCTCGATAAACTGGCTTTGGGGCCCCCCACTTTTACTGTTGAGAGTATTACAGATGTCCCTCCTTTTCCCCCATTACCCACCTCCACCCAGTTCCCGCCCCGCCCTGGCCTCCGCCACCCTCTGGTCCGGGTCCACAGGAAATGCATATATGCATGTAAGATCTCTGCGTGAGTTAGAACAATGCTAAGACTCTGCGTGAATAAAATATTTCCACAAGAGGAAGCCGAATAATGAAAACATGGGAAAGCGATCAACCTCACCAGAATAAAACAAAACGCCAGATGAAACAATCATCGGGCTTCACTGTGAGCTTACGCGGCGATCCAACTTTGTTTTGTTTTGTCTTAATCGTGATGAAACTCGGCTCTGGTGAGGATGTGAGTAAGCGGACACTCATTCACGGCGGGTGATTCAGTAACTCGATACGATCTTTTTAAGAAACCATTTGGCAATATTAAAGGCCATTCAGACACTGATGACACGGAACCTGGGAAAGCTGTTCTCACCCGGTGCTCCTGCCTCCCGTCCCGCTGGCACCCTCAGGAAGACTCAGCGGCCACACAGGGGCGCCCCTCCCTCCCTCCGACCCCCAGTTCCCCCCGGGCCTGGCCCTGCTCCGCTCCCGAGCCTCCAGCACACGCCTGCCCCGTGAATGGTCAACAGGTAACCCATGTCGACGGAAGGCCTGCACCTCGGACGGGGAGACAGCGATGAACACCATTATATCACAGAAGGATGGTCGCTTGTTTTTGATGCTCCAGTGTATGCATATGTCGTGGTGAGTGCATCTACTAAAGCACATGTGTCAAACACAAGGCCCGCGGGCCAAATCCGTCCCACCAGGCCTTGCAATGTGGCCCGCACCGCGCTGTCATCACTGCACTCCGCTGCATTTCCATCACAATGACAGTTCAGTAAACCATTTGGCCCGCAATTTAGGCTGGATTTTAGATTTTGGCCCCTTCTCTGATTGAGTTCGACACCCCTATACTAAAGGAATAGGAGGGCTGATGTTCAGCTGAAAGTTGATAACACGTGTTTCCTGACAATGGGACCAGGTGGGAGAAAAGTCTTCCAAGACTGCTCCGAGATAAATGGCCTTGTGATGGTTTAGCTTATTCTGATTTACACTGAGGCATCGCCAGTGCGTAGCAAAGTGGGACACAGGATTTTGGTGGCGAGGAGGTAGAAGAATCTACCTCAGGTGTTCCGGTAACCCAGAAGCTGCTGTGTGTAAGGGCTGACCCTTCAGAAGCGAGCAGCGGGCTCTGCAAACACTCTCACCTCAGCCTCTCCTCTCTCCTAAGAACCAAGCAATGTTTGCTCGTGGGATAGCCTGGTTTGGGAAAACAGTTTAAGAATGTAAGTGGCTGTGCCGGCGAGGAAGGTAGGAATGTCTTCTTCCTGAGAGAGGAAGAAGGTTGAAAAGATTGCTGTCTAAACTAAGGTGACCAGATGTCCCGCTTTTGGCGGGACAATCCCGATTTCCGATAATTTGTCCCGCGGCGTTTTAAAACAGTCCCGATTTTTTCAGGACTGTTTTAAAATGCCACGGGACGCGGGACAAATTGTCAAAAAGCGGGACGTCTGGTCACCTTAGTAAACACACCGACAACGACCCACCAGGCCTGTCTCATTCTCCCGCCTGTCCTACCCAAGGTCCCAACAGCCCGCAGCTGCCCGGGCTCAGCTCAGGGGCAGCTGCTCCAAGGCCCGGTCTGGGACCAGGGGAGCGGCACTGTGGAGGGCGCTGGCCAGCACAGCAGGGCCAGCCTGTGGCACCCCGCCAGGCAGCACCCTGCCAGGCGGCACCCCAGCAGGCGGAGAGGGCCTGCTCTGCTCAGCCTCCCTCTTAAAGGGGGTCCTCCAAATGAGCCTGCATCGCTTTCATCCGCATAAGGAACTGGGAAGACTGTGTTTTCATGCCCATATCCTTATTCCGTAGGCACCATCCCAGTGGATGCTTCCATTCCCAGACACGTTTTCTCTGAATAAGTGCATATGCATACTGATGCACAAATGACACAATACACGTTTGGGCAAGGTCAGTATTAAACTAAATAAACTGTACATATACTGTAGTTTTGAGTCCTGCTTTAAAGACACATGTATGACATTCTCATTTTGAGGAATACACAAAATAGGATAAACCAGTGGTCGGCAAACTCATTAGTCAACAGAGCCAAAAATCAACAGTACAACGGTTGACATTTCTTTTGAGAGCCGAAAACAACTTCTGTGCAAGGGCCACGAAGTTTCAATCGCACTGTATGTGTGCGCCCATATGTGGTTATTTTGTGGAAGAGCCACACTCAAGGGGCCAAAGAGCCGCAGTTTGCAGACCACTGGGATAAACTATTAGTAAAGTCCCTCTTTCATTTCCCTATAGAATGCTATATATATATATATATATATATATATATATATATATACACATCTATATCTCCCAATATTTTGTTATTTCTTCAGTATATAAATCGACATACTCCACAAAGCACACAAACAGGCTGGTACTATGTGAATCTTCCACAACTTTAATCGTTGGCATACATAGAACTCCTTCGAAGATCACACATAAGTTTACCTTCATCTTCTTCTACATGCATTGCGTAGATTACAGCCTACCATTCAACTAACAGACATTAGTTTCCATTTCTCCCCAGAGAAACACGTTTCTATTTATGTGCTTGTAAATATTTTCAGCTGTTGATTATTTTTAGAATGAATTTCTAGCAGTGAGCCAATGAATATATACACTTACTATTATTTTTATTATATATTTTCAATCCTCAAGCAAGGAAATGTTTTTACTGATGTCCGAGAGCGGGAGAGAGAGACAGAGGAAGGAAGGGAGGGAGAAAGACGTCTACAAATATTAATACATCAAGAAGAAAGGAAAGCCATCTAACAAGATGCCCCATTAACACCAGGAACTCACCAGACAAGTTGGCACAGGGCGGCAGTATCACCTCAGGGCTCAGAAACGGAGCCCCTGCCCTGCCCGTCAGATGCCAACTTCAGTCCCTGAAAACCCTACCGAGTGAGAGCCGGACAGGAAGGAGCCGTCAGCTCGACACTGGGGGGCAAAGATGCTGTTATCCTGCCCCCCTCTGCCGGGGGCATCCTCCCTGCAGCTGCTGCTCGCCTCAGGGCTGGTCTCTAAGGTTCCACGTCCTCCGAAGTGAGTGCCAGGCCAACCCAGGCGCCCTGTCCCCTCGCTGTCACTGTGAACGGCACCGGGTGAGCTCCGATAGGGGAGATCTTTTCCTACTCTAAGGCTCACGTTCTTTAGTTTTCCCGTCCATTCAGCTCGTCAGGCTCCTGCTGGCTGTTCCTCCCCGTTTCCATGGGTCAGCATGATGCTTGGCTCTCAGAATGTTGGAGGAAACTCAATTACAGAAGAAAAGCAGGTGGCTTCCAGCCGGATGCCCTGTGGAGATCCAGGCTATACTCAGAGCCAACAGCTACCCGATCACTCAGGGTGCCTGAGAGCCATCTCCGTGTAACCAGGAGAAAACACAGCTCTGACCCCTCACCCCCAGCCTGTTCCCCCAGCCCCTCCTTCCCTGCCTGCCATCTCAGAAAACGACACCCATCCACCCAGATGCCCAGGCACAACGCAGGGCAGGCACCCTGGGTGCTTGCCCAATGCTGGATCCACCATCCACCCCACAGGCTGGACCCCAGCACGCAGACTCAGCCCCAGGTCCTCCATCACCCTCAGCCACGCCACCAGCCCCTCACACCTGCACCGCAGCCGACTCCCAACAGCCGTCACCTGCAAGCCACTCTCCACGCAGCAGCTGGCAGACGACATTTCTTTTTATATAAAAGTTTAATTAGAGGCAAAACCAGTTTGGCTCAATGGATAGAGCGTCGGCCTGCAGACTGAAAGGTCCCGGGTTCGATTCCGGTCGAGGGCATGTACCTTGGTTGCGGGCACATCCTCAGTAAGGAGTGTGCAGGAGGCAGCTGGTCAATGTTTCTCTCTCATCGATGTTTCTAACTCTCTAACCCTCTCTCTTCCTCCCTGTGAAAAATCAATAAAATAAAAAAATAAAAAGTTGTTAGAAACTACGGGATCCGTCCTCCTGGTAAAACACAGAGGGACCGCCCACAATGCTCAGGCTCCTTCCCTCCGGCCCCCGGCCCCCGGCTCCCCTCCTCTCTGTCCGGGTCGCTGAGACCCGCAGGCTGCCCGGGACTGCACAAGCCCGACCACGGCCCTCTGAGGGAATCGCGCCCATCGCGTCACCCCGCTGACGTCTGGGATGTTCCTGGCACGTCTTCTGTCGTCTCTCGTTTACTGCTGCAGTCCGTCTTCCTCGCCCGCAGCCCGTCCGTCCACCACGGGGTCCTCGGTGCCAGAACTCCTGGTGCTCCTCCGCCTGAGCGACCCCCGTCAGCCCGTCAGCTCTGCCTGGGACAGCGCCTCCTCCTGGCCCTGGCACCACGAACACGCGAACCAGAAGAATCACAGGTATGTTTCTTAAAGCTCCAGGGCTGGGATTTCAAGAATCAAACATCAGAAAGCGAAGACGTGCCCCCGCGCAGCCGGAGGAATGGCTCCCAGGCTGCGACCGCTCGATCGACATGCCCGGCACCGCTCGGCGGAGCGCACGGCCGGCTCGGACGCCTCGCCTCCTGGGCAGGCTTTCCCTGGCGGCACCTCCTCCTGCCCGTCCCTCTGGCGCGACGCCCGGACCCAGCAGTAAACAGAGACGTATGGAATGGCAGGAATGTCCGATAACCACCCTGACTGCACAGATCAGCCTTAGTCATAAGCAAGAATGCATGCCCTTCGACCCTTCGACTCAAATTCAACTGGGAGCAAACAAGAGGCGAGAGCTGGATGCCGGCTCGGGGTGCGGGGCGGAGGGGCGGGCGGGGAAGGCTCTAAATTTAGCTCCTCTTCACTGGGTTAACGCTGTTTATTTATCTACAGTAGGGGTGTCGAACTCAATCAGAGAAGGGGCCAAAATCTAAAATCCAGCCTAAATCGCGGGCCGAATGGTTTACTGAACAGTCATAAACTGTCATTGTGATGGAAACGCATCGGAGTGCAGTGATGACAGCGCGGTGCGGGCCACATTGCAAGGCCTGGCAGGACGGATTTGGCCCGAGGGCCTTGTGTTTGACACATGTGATCTACAGTGTCCATGCACCGCAATCGCAAAGCACTGCTTGGCTCCCTCTTAGCTTGGTAGCACCTGAGCTAGAGAAACAAGCCATTGAAATCACCTGATAGAGAGGACCGTCCTATCTCCCTCTGCCCTCACCAACATCTCCGCCTGGGCCCCACCTGGAGTCAGTGCGCAGGGGCCAGGACCGCTCAAGATCCTGCCTTTAAAAAAAAAAAAAAAAAAATATATATATATATATATATATATATATATATATATATATATATGATATATATATGTGTGTGTGTGTGTATATATATATATATATATATATATATATATATATATATTTTTTTTTTTTTTTTTTTTTTACAGGGAGGAAGGGAGAGAGATAGAGACCCAGAAATGTCGATGAGAGAGAAATATTGACCAGCTGCCTCCTGCACACCCCCTATCGGGGATGTGCCCGCAACCAATGTACATGCCCTTGACCAGAATCGAACCTGGGGCCCTTCAGTCTGCAGACCAACGCTCTACCACTGAGCCAAACAGGTTTCGGCAAGATCCTGCCTTTCTAAGGCCACGCTACCAAATGGGAGAAGACACCCAGGAGGCCGGGTCACGGGGGACAGCCAGGAGAGGCCGGTGGGACGTGGAGACTCCGGGCCCCCACCACGCGGCCGCAGGCAGAGCGTTCACCGGTCTGAGGGGGGGGGGGGGACAGGGACACGGAGCAGGTGGAACGGGTCCAGGACCTGTTGTGTCCGAATGCCCTGAGAGGAGATTATAATTCCGGCAGCAAACTGGTGACGGGGACATAAAACGTTAACCAATGGGGCAAAGGGATAATGATTAACTACGGAGAAAACCAGAGGAAACTCGATTACAGGACATGGGACTGGTCATCCGGAAACAGTGTTCACACCTCGAGGAGCGTTTCTCTGCCAGGTTCTCTGCCAGGTGGTACAACACGCCCAGGCGATGGGCGGGGAGGCGTGTGGACGGCGGGAGGGCGCCAGGATACGTAAACATGTTTAAAAACACAGAGTGACCATTCATAGCCAGCATGGCTGGCTCGGGGGAGAGGACCGGGTGTGGGTCCGGGGCCTGCCGTTGGCCTTGGGAAACCATTTCGTGTCCATTAATCATTCGCAGAGACAACTTCGATTAAAACAAAGTTGTAAAATCTCCTTCACGTTTCCAATTTTAATTTCAAAAGTCAAAAAATTTCATCGGCTGTCGCTACTCGCTGATTCAAATGTTCCCTAAAGAAATCTCAAACATCTTTAGAGTCACGTTTGCTCAAAATTCACATAAAGCACGTCTTCTGTTTCTCAAAAGCACATACCCTAAACGTGTGACATTACCGAGGTGGTCTTCTAGCAGAAACAAAGTTGCGTGAACCTTTAGTGAAATGGAAAATAGGAGCATTGCACCCGTTCCTTCCAGCTTTTACGCAGAAGTCCTGCTACGGCCGATGCAGAGGTGCCCGGTGATGTCTCGGGACTGTGCCCTTGGCCCTGTCTCAGAGAGGCCTCCGTGCAATGGGAGGGGCCCAGCCGGTGGGGGCACCGCCGGGCGGGGGGCCGCGGGCCCCCGTGGCTGGAGCGATGCAGAGACCAAGGCCGGCTCCCCCGCTGCAGTGGGGCCGGGTCAGCGGCTCGCTCTCCGTGAGGTAAAGCGGGAACACGAAGCCATTTGGAGGAAGGGCTCTGTTAAGATGCCCTAATACAACGGCCGCCTCTCCACGCTCTCGTTTCTAGCATGCGCCCGATTAACAGGGCTGAAGATCACTGTCCGTGGAAAGCTGGGTCCGAAAGCCGCTTTTCAATGTCAGAGGCTCCGCCGGGCTCACCTCGGGTGCTGTTTTACCTCCCCCTCCTGCCCGGGGCAGACCTGCCCACCCCTGAGCGGCTTCCTTCTCACCCACCACCACCCCGCCCTCCCCAGGCCAACGCGCCAGGACCCAGCGCTGAGAGGCTTGCCCACGGGGGGGCCCCCGGCGTGTCAGGCACGTGCAGGTCATCCTCACGGGAGCTGTGTTATAGTTATAAGTTCAAATCACACCCTTTCACTTGAGTTTAAATCACACACTTATAACTATTACAAGTTGACAGCGTTTTCTGTCTCTACGCCCTGAGCCTGTCCCCATGGCGACGCCCTGCCTGCCTCTCGCTCAGAGGGCCGTGGCCCGACGTGGGTCGGACGGAGGACCCAGTGTTTCCCGGAGGGGACACCACCCTCTGGCCGAGGGCACAGCGCCTGCTGTCCCCCTGATTTTGCCTCCACGAGCTGCTAAGCATCCGGAAGAATCCTCCAGCTTCGTTTCTGCAGGGGCTTTGTGTTCGCTTTGCCCAAACTACCTACTGTTCGCTAAGGAACTGGAAGACCTATTTTCCAAAGAAAACAAGATCATCCTTTTGAAGTCCACTCGTCTTTTGAAGCCCAAACTGGTGCCCACGTATTGATTTCATAGCAATTTTCTCTACCCCCCTTAACATCCACCCGATTGCTTAAAGTAAACTAGCATCGGGTTTCAAAGGTGTTCCTGGAAAGAGGACATAAATCTACATGATCTGCCTGTCTGATGACAAAACAGTGCGTTGCTGAGTAAATCACTGGTTTAAGAGAAGAGGATGGAGCGTTTGGTTTATTTATCAATACAATAGGTCCTGAGTCTCCAAAAGGACTCAACTCTTTTAACACAAGTTCAATGTGACATAAACAGGTATATATGCATACAGGAATGCGTCCCATTGTTTGGGTATAGCACGGTAACTCCAAAACTGTATTCCCATAAGATTTCTCAGAAGCACATCCAAAAGCATAATACTTAAAAAAAAAAACAACTCAACTTTCCCTAACGGTATAAAAAATATACAAAACATACTTGTCAGTCTCCCTCAAACCTTCACAGCTAGTAACACATCTCATTTCAATGAGCATCCATAATTATTACATGTCATTACAGTAAAATATAGTTCTCACATGCCAATGACTTGTAAGCTTGTACTTATTTGATCTGTTTTGTTCATTTTACTATTTCAAAAGTGTTTTAAAAATACAAAGATACTGACTTAATACTTCATGCTGTATAGAGATGAATTTCACATATAACAATAATTTTTTAAAACTCTTGTATTTCTTCACATACCATAATTTAAAACCCCATTTTAATATGTGAAAATGGTATTCAATGTCCTTTTTAACTTTTATCCTTAAGGATTTCTACCACAGCCAGTGTTCACTCCAACACGCAATGGCATACAGGGTGGGAACGATGGGTTTTACAATCTCCCCTCTTTTTTTCTTAAAATATATTTTTATTGACTTCAAAGAGGAAGGGACAGAAACATCAATGATGAGAGAGAATCATCAATCAGCTGCCTCCTACACTCTCTTCACTGGGTATCAAGCCTGCAACCCAGACATGTGCCCTGACCGGGAATCAAACCTATGAGAATCACTGATTGGCTGGCTCCTCAAGTCCTCTACCGGGGGTCGAGCCCATGTCCCGGGCCTGTGCCCTGACCTCCTGGTTCCTAGGTTGACGCTCAACCACTGAGCCACGCTGGCCAGGCAACCATCTCCCTTCTTCACGTTTGCTCTCTCCAAAGAATTTCTAGGCACTAGAGATCTTTAAAAACAAGCTGCAACAGCCTTGAGGTAGAGCAGACCTCTTTACTGCACACACAGACCCCGGTGGGACTGGGCCACAGTGAGTCAGAGTCCCCTGACACAGCTCTGTGGCGAAGTGCAACACCCACACGAAGACTCAGTGCTTGATGGGAGCGTCCCCTCGGAACAGCCCCTCTGCATGCTGCTTCCTTCACCCCGGGAGCAGCAGGGTTTGAGTCAAAGACCCAAAGTCAAGCGCACGCTGGAGCTTAATGACGGCTAAGGTTCTGCAAAACTCACTGGAGCTGCGGTCACTCCCGCCTTCCTCTCCCGCTGGCCCACACAGGAATCCGAACGAGCCTTCACAGGCAGGCGCCGGCCATCTTGTTTGTAACCCAAAGGAGCCCTGGGCTGTGTCAGGCAGGAAACACGGGGTCTTTTTAAATCTTCAGAAACAACAACTGTTCACCGACTGCCACTGCTACCGACACAGACTCTGAGGACACTGGGACACTCCGCGTCTGGCCTCGGCTCCCTTCCCACCTTCCTTCTGGGATTCCTTCTGCTGTTCCCAAAGCGCCCAACCAGACGTGCTTCTCCTAACTCCACCAGCGTCCTCTTCTCGCCGCGCAGGCTGCTGTTCCTGACTGTCCTCTCTCCCCACAGAGGCAAGTTTCGCCTAATCCTCAAAGACAGGAGGCCACGTACTTTATCATCCAAACTGGGACAAAAATTTTTAAATATATTTTTATTGATTCCAGAGAGGAAAGGAGAGGGAGAGAGAGATAGAAACATCAATGATGAGAGAGAATCACTGATGGGCTGCCTCCTGCACACCCCACACTGGGGATGGAGCCCGCAACCCGAGCGTGTGCCCTGACCGGCAATCGAACCGTGACCTCCTGGTTCCTAGGTCGATGCTCAGCCACTGAGCCACGCTGGCCAGGCCACGGGGGACAATTCTGACAATGAGAGGAGGAATTAATTGGGTGGGACAAGGGATGGTAGCAGTAAACTGGGGCTTCACACGCAGACGGGCCCCATAAGGGCCTCCACAGAGCCCAGCTCAAAGGCACAACTACTGGACAACCTGTCCCCACTAAAGCACGTCACCCTTTACATCTGCCTCTCCTCTGAGTGTGTATCTGAGCTGTGCGTCCAACAGGCTAGCCCGCCTGGATCCTGAATGGCCAGCATTCCACTTCCCACAATGCCTCGCTTGTCGTGGTAGGTTCTCCATAAACACTAGAGGCAGGCATGAGCTCTGGGCCTGCCTGACTCTCTCTATAAAAGCCGCTGCTTCCGCCCGGGGCGTGCTTTTTTACACCAGCAGCAGCCACAGAGAAGACCCTCTCCCTCGGAGATGTTCCTGCGCTGTGATGGGCGTGTCCCGAGAGGAACCGCGTGGGGCCTTGTTCACAGCTCCGGACGCTGCTTCCCACCGCGAGGAGACCTTGGAAAGCGAGGCTTCTGGTGGTGGGATGGAGAGCCGAGACACCACTACGACCCCACGGGCCCCGCAGGGGTCACCGCGCCGCCCTCCACAGCATTCATCTCTCCCTTTCTTCAGTGACTACTTCCTGGTTCTACTTTCCAGCCACCTTGGGGTTCAGCCCCACACTCACTGATCTCGGTGTCCTCCAGAGGGCAGAGAGGAACACACGGTGCACACCCAACTGACACTGAATTAATACTTAAAACCAGCGAGAAAATGGCTTGAGGCTGTGCTGCAATGAGACATAAGAAGCGTGCTCCACCGACGCCCGGGGTCAGAGCTGCTCCGGCCACCCACTCTCACCCCTTAGCCTGCAAACAGCCCCGGGAGGTCCCAGGCGCCCCCACTCCCAGAACCCCGGGCTTCACAGGAACGCAGAGCGCTGTGCGGAACGAGCTGCTGCGTGATGGAGCCAGGCCTCCATCCAGACACTGGGCAGCAGGAGTGTCCGGATCCACCGGAACGCTGCAGTGGGCTGGACAGACGTGCGTGTACATAAGAGAGAGTATCTACACGCCGCCCGTTACTCTCGTCCCCGAAGTCCACAGGCCACCACACACAACGCCCCACGTGCTCTGTTAGTTTTCTGAAAGGCTTCCGCTGGTATGGACAGACCCGGCTGGGTCCCAGTGGGGAGAAACAGCAGGAACATTCCTGAGTGGAAAAAAGAATCTCACACACTACGAGATGAGAAGTGGAAGCCCAGGGCCGGAATCCCAGCCTCGCACTGTTGTTTCCCCCCCCCCCACCCCCCCCCACACACAGGGCACTTGCTCCGTGAACGCACTGAGTTTATTTTTGGGCCACAATAAATGAAGCCCTTTATATCCGGAAGGTCCCCCCAGAGATGGCCTTCTTTGCTAACACAGAAAGTCTTATGAATTAAACAAAGAGCACTCAAAAAAAAAACAACACCAAACTTATTTTTGTCCAATGCACATGGCTCTGCCATGCGTTCAGTGCCACACACAGGAACTGGCGGAGAAATGGAAGCGCACACGTGGTGCCAGCCCCCAAGGCCCCTCTGTTACCTCCACAGCCCTGCATTCCTTCTGTGTGACAGCCGTCACAGGTCCCTCCGCGGCTCCCTCCCGTTCAGCTCTGCAGGCATGAGAAGTATGTAGCCTTTATATAACAGGAAATGTCTGAAAGCATTCTGCTGCTTTCCTTCCCCCACACCCCCTCCACGCCCGTTCCTTAGAGTGCCTCAGACGGCCTGCTGTGTTCGTTCAGAGTTAAACTCAAGTCACACAGAGACGGTGTCCCAGCCCTCAATGTGCGTGGACCCCCACGGCCACGGAGGCCGCCCGAGCCCGGCCCAGCGGCTCCCCTCCCGGCCCCCGACCCTCAACGCCCGCTGGCCGGTGCCACGCCGGTCACACACGCTTCTCTGCTGTTATCAGGGCGGGGCTTGGGAGGAAAGAAGCAAGCTCACCAGCCCGGCTCCCCATTCCCCGCATACCAAGCCCGATCGAGAGGCCCTGGCAGCGCTGGGCACCAATGTGGCTCTGCCTCTCAGTCACCCCACCCACCCTCACGGCGCCTCTGCCCGCGGCCGGGCCTGGGCCCCCATGGGCGTTTCCCCAGGAAACGGAGGCTCTGAGTGGAGTGGAATGCGAGGGCCTGGCTCGGGATGTTTGTCCGCAGTCCAGAGAGGGCAGGCGTGCTCACACCGTGCCCACCTGGGTCTGACATTCACTCCTGACGGGACCCCAACCCCGACAGCGGCCCCGGGAACAGTTCTTCGTCCTCCTGGCTGGTGAAAGGTCCACATGCGCCTCTCCTGTAGGAAAGCCACTCGGGCCATGAGAACGTGGGCGTCGCCATGCCAGGGCGGGCACCCGGAGCTGGCACGCAGCCAGCCATAAACGGCCTGGTCTGGGGACCTCGCCATGTCCCCGCCGTGTCCCCGGAAGCCAGCCAGCGTCGGGGATGCTGGGAAGGTCTGGCCCCTGGGCAGCATCCTCACAGGCGGGGGCCGAGCTGGCCTCCCCGGCCTGGTCAGGGCCACACCCACAGGAAGGCCGTCCTCTCTCACGGCACACAGCTTCTCCCCAGAGCAGCCTGGGTTAAGAGCTTCCCAAACTGCCTGGATTAAAGAAGAGAGAGAGAAAGAGGAATCCCTTCGTCCTAGCTTTCTCTGTCTTTTGAAGATTGTCTCCCAACCTCTTCTTTCTGTTCTCATTACGTTAAAACACACACACACCACACACACACCACACACACACACACACACACACACACACACATCAACAGTGACAAAAAAGCATAAATCACATAATGCGAAGGACACTGACCCACAGAGAGTCACTTTCCCCCATAACTGGGACGCTGGATTACTGAGTCTTACTAAACAAAATTTGGAGCTGAAAGTGAATTTCTCACATGGACCTTCTCCGTTGCTGCTCACAGAAGTTATTTTGTCCAAACTGCAAGAGAGAATCTTAATTCAGGTCTATTTTCTCATAACTCTAAAAGTACCATTTTGTTCAACTGAGTCAGTCCCACTGGTACCTCCTGTCATGATGCCTAACAGACAAACCTAACGTATGTCATCCTCCTTTCAAATTCGGCTACAGAAAATGCTGTCCACCTGAGCCCCCGCCCCGAGCCCCTGGGAGACAGCGGGCTGGGAGCGGGGAGAACTCCGCGGCCACTGTTTCCACCAGCGAAGCTGTATTTGCTCGTGAGAAGCAACTTTCCACTGGAGCCCCCAGGAGAGTCAGAGGTAACTGTGCTCCAGAACAGAGAGCGCCGCCCGCAGGGCACACGTGGACCTCACCGGCCGGAGGCGACGCCTTGGGAGCACGCAGAATCACCGCTGGGTCTTTCCAGCAAACCGCATAGCCTGGGTCTAATCGTGACTGGACACCGAGCAAGCACAGATTGTGGGCCATTCCTCACACTAAGTAAGCGGCCTGCACTCCTCAAAACTGTTGAGTTCACCAAAGACAGACACGGAGAAACCATTCCGGTTAGAGGAGAGAAAAGAGGCGTTAGCCACACGGAACGGGAGCCTGACTCCCAGAGCGGAAGGAGGAGAGGTCCTACACAGGGACGGTATGGGGCAGCTAGCACCCCCTGAGTGCCGTGCACAGGCCACATCCTCGTTCTGTGACTGTGGGCGCGAATGTCCTCCTTTTTAGAAAAAAATGCGAATGCTGAAGTATTTAGAAGTAAAGGGTACTGTGTCTGCAACTTACCCTCAAATGGTTGAGAACAAAAATTGTGTATCAGGGCGTGTGTGAGTGCATGTGTGAGAATGTGTGTGAGTGAGTATGTGAATGTGCATCAGTGTGTGTTGGGGAAGAGGGAGGGGTGTGTGTGTGTGTGTGTGTGTGTGTGTGTGGAGGGAGGGAAAGGGGAGGAGAGAGAATGCTAGAGCAAACATGGTAAACTGTTAACATTTGTGGAATCTGGGTGAAGGCTGTATGGGATTCTTTGTACTCTTTTTGCCACTATTCTGTGATTCCTTCCAAATGAAAAGTTAAGAGAGATACATTATACCTGGCCTTCCAACGTACACTCAGTTAAGTTCTTATTCACTGAGAACAGCAAGGTCAAGGCCGAGTAGATGGGAGTACAACTCAAGAGCAAGGAACAAAAAGGAGTGGAAATGCACACATAACACCAGGACGTCATCCTAACGCCTGGATTCAGAAATGAAGGCAAATACACGCGCAGAGTGATCAGGCTGTCGTCCTACAGGCTGGGAGCCCTGGCTTGATCACTCGGCCTGGGCTCGGTGCTCTGGGCCCAGGGCCAATCAGTGGACACTCACCCAGCGGAGGGCTCTCACTGTAAGGCATTCCTAAAGCGCTCCTTCTCACTCAGCGGACGTGGCCCAAGCGACTGCTGACGGAGGAAGAACGGAGTGACCACCACAACTTCCTGCCAATGCCAGCGCCTGGCCAGCGCCCGATCCCCGGGGAGCATAGCACATCTTCCCGACGGGTCTCCCTCCTCCAGTCCCCCTCCCCCTCCTCCCTCCAGCTGCAGCTTCAGACTCTTCCTTCTGAAATACGCCTTCCGTGCCAATACCCCGTCCAGACCTCCGAAAAGGGCCTTCAAACACCCGGCCCTCCATGCCCAGGGTCTCCTTCCGCCTCTCTAGTCGGTAGCTTCTTTTCCAAACTGACTCTTGTCTCCTGTCAGCCAAAACCAGCTGCCCTGTCTCTGCGGCCCCCCAACGCGCCTGCTGGCCCTCAAAGCCCCCGGGAAGCTTCCGTCCTCACCACCTCAGCCGCCCCTCTCCGCGGAGGGTGCAGGAGGAGGCCCTGCCGCCTGTGAGGAAACGGATATGGAGAAGCCTGCAGAGCTCTGCTCCTTCTGAAATCAATGCCCAATTCCCGCCCACCCCCCTCATCCTTACTGCCCCCGTTCTGCCGGGCCTTCGCCCACACGCACTCTCCGACGTGGCAGGAGAGCAGCTTGGAGTGCAGACGCAGCTGAGTGACTGCAGTTCTCCAGGAAGCAGAAAACCAAACCGGTTCGGAGGAGCTGGGGCCTGGGGCCTCGAGGGGCAGAGTGCAGGGAAGGCCGCAGAGCGGGGAGAGCCCGCCCAATGGGGAACACGCCGCTTCCAGCTGGGGAAGGGCGATGGCGGGTCAGCAGATAGCGCCACCATGGCCGGAAGGATGAACTCCATCCTCATCAGTTCAAATTATTAAATCTTATCATTAGGGCCGGCCATCGACCTATGAACTAAGAGGTCACCGGACAGATTCACCGGTCAGGGCACATGCCTGGAATTTGGGCTTGATCCCAGTAGGGGCCAGGCAGGAAAGGCAGCCAGTCCATCTCACTGATGTTTCCATCTCTCTATTCCTTTCCCTTGCTCTAAAAAGTAAATTTAAAAACATATTCAAAATTTATAATTCAAGAAATATAAATTAGTGAGGTGCTTGCCACCCTACAGGAGGGAGAGGGGGGAGACACTAAGACTGTACCCGCCCCTCCTCCTCTTCATTCAGGACAAGGGCTTCCGGGGCGGTGAGTGTGTGGTGATGGATGTTAACCGGACTTACTACAGCGATCACTGGGCAATACCTACAAACATCGAACCAGTATGTTGTCCACCTGAAACTAATGCAATGATACATGTCAATTATATCTAAATGAAAATAAATTATTATTTTTAAAGAAATAAATTCTTGTGATTTCAGTCCAGTTCTACAAAATCAAAAGCTGAGCTCAAAGAGGGACTTTTTAAAACGTGTTTTCCTCTTGGAAAGGCCTTGACGCTAAGAGGAGATTCAAAGGCAGCGAGTGGTGACGCTGCAGCCCCCAGCGCTCCCCAGGATACATCACCCCAAACCGAGTTCCCTTCCCTCCCAGCGCGGCCCAGGCTTATGCATCAGTCAGACTGCCTGCTACTCCTCCCTCTGCCTGCAGCTCCAGCCCAATATAGGGCGCAATGAACGTTTGTGATGAGAATAAACATTTATCTAGAATGGCGAGATTATAGCAAAAGCAGCTGAGCATTTTGATTTAAAACATTTCCTCAAAGAAGAAGGAGAAAAGGAAAGAATCTTCGGGAACGGCACATCACCCACACGCACAGTCTTCACAACCCCAGGTCACCAAGTGACGCACGCCGAGCAGCTGTCGGTCGTGCAATCCTCTCCGCACACCTTGGAGTCACTGAGCCTCGGGCCTCGCCGAGGAGGAGACTGAGGCTCAAAGAGGATGAGAGACTTGCCCCGAATCACACAGCCAGCGTGGGGCGGAGCCAGTGGTTCACATCTCAACCATTGCACAGACACAAATGGATCAAAAAGGATACATAAAAGCATTCTAAGAATTAACCAAAAAGTAAAGGCGATGGGTTAAATATTAAAATGCAGTCTAATTTAAACAGTATTAATGATTACTTGGATTTTTGTGTATGTGTGTTTGCTTTTAAAAGCTACCTTAAGGTACTGTTAAGATGGGAACCCATTAATTATATTTGCAAGGCAATTGTACTAACTAAAAACTGGCATTTCAATTATTAGCTTAATCAAAATAACAATATAGTGTGAATATTGTTCTTTAATAACAGCAATCATCTTTTAAATAGGCACACATTTTTGCCGGGACCGGTTTGGCTCAGTGGATAGAGCGTCGGCCTGCGGACTGAAAGGTCCCGGGTTCGATTCCGGGCAAGGGCATGTACCTTGGTTGCGGGCACATCCCCAGTAGGGGGTGTGCAAGAGGGTGTGCAAGAGGCAGCTGATCGATGATTCTCTCATCGATGTTTCTAACTCTCTATCTCTCTCTTCCTCTCTGTGAAAAATCAATAAAATATATATTTAAAATATATATATATATTTTAAAAATAAATAAATAAATAAATAAATAAATAAAATAAATAGGCACACATTTTTAAATGTTAACTACTTTAGCCAAAACCGGTTTGGCTCAATGGATGGAGCGTCCGCTTGGGGACTGAAAGGTCCCAGGTTCGATTCCGGTCAAGGGCATGTACCTTGGTTGCGGGCACATCCCCAGTGGGGGGTGTGCAAGAGGCGGTTGATCAATGACTCTCATCAATGTTTCTAACTCTCTATCTCTCTCCCTTCCTCTCTGTACAAAATCAATAAAATATATATTTTTAAAAATGTTAACTACTTTAAGTAATAACTATAAAACGATAGTGTCTTTTAAGACCAAAATGAAATGAACACAAGTGAGATAAGACATTCTGGCTGCGTTTCCACGAAGAGTATCTGGTGCGTGAGCCGGCCTGCATCGCCTCTTCCTGCGGGCGCGAGGCAGGGCCCAGGCCCAGGCTGTGAGGCGCTGCCTGGCCCACAGCTGGTCCCTTCCCCGCTCTGTGACCTGAAGTTCTTCTGTAGACAGAGACAGGTAACACACACACCACAGCAGACCTAAGAGAAATACATGCTGACTCCGTTCCTTTCTCGTAAGAGAAACAAGGACAGCTGATGCATCTGGGCATCAGGAAATCCAGCCACATTCATCCTTCCCAGGTCCATGAGACAGGCAATGCTGTCCCATCAGTTTTCATCTATGAAACTTTGAAGAAAATAATTACATTAACATTTCCCAATTCCAAATTCCAATTAATGCGGATGACTCACACAAAACTGTTTATTCTAAAATTTCACCTTGGCAATTATTTCATTAAGAAGTGTTTCCATTGACAAAGAGAGGGCCATAAGGTATGGAGTGGTTTCATGCAGCAACACAGATTCTCAGTCTTCCAACAAAAGGAGTAGATCCAAAACACGGGCCTCAGAGGGAAAGGTACAGCGTCCTTCTGGGAAAAGGACTCCCCAGCAGCAACTGAGTCAAGACTGACTCCTTGCCCAGCCCAAGAACAGACCACCCAATGGCCCCTTCCAGGCATGTGCAGAGGCCAGGAGACCCCTCAGCTAGCAGCCCTGCAGTCCCAGGAGCACATGAAGGGCAATCCCTCGTTACAGGAACAGTCCCGCTAACGCAAGAATAGGAACGACTACGTAAGATCGTCATTTTGCAAACCCCAATTAATTCACAGATTAGACACTGAACATCATCCAACCCCCAATTAATTCATACATCAGACACTGAGCATCACCCAACTCCCAATTAATTCACAGACACTGAGCACCCCTGGCTCAAATACTGATGGCTTTCTCGGTCTCACTGGGAACATCTTAGACACTGTGTGCTCTCACCACCAATTGCCTGTAGATCTGTATCTTCATCTGCGAATGCTGAACGGGAACGCATCTCCAGACCTTCCATCAGTTTATAAGAAACACGAAATTGTGCAGTGGGAGAAAGGGCATGAAGAGAGAAGCTGTGGATTAAAAAATACTTAGGGGCAATAAGAAGAAATCTCCCCCTCGTGTTGGTAGTTTTATCGGGATGATTACTTTCATGACTAGAGAAGGCTTCTGTGTCCTGGATGGCGTTAGAAGGGTACTTCTCTTTAGGACAGGTCATTAAGCTGTGTTTGTTTGTGTGTGTGTGTGTGTGTGTGTGTGTGTGTGCATACATACTGCAATAAAGAAGAGTGAGATTCTAAATGTCATTCCAGCTTGCCAACAGGCAGATTAAGTATGTGCTGAGGTACTCAGAGGATTAATAATAAACTCCGGCCAAAACCGGTTTGGCTCAGTGGATAGAGCGTCAGTCTGCGGACTGAAAGGTCG
This sequence comes from Pipistrellus kuhlii, assembly GCF_014108245.1. NCBI lineage: Eukaryota > Metazoa > Chordata > Mammalia > Chiroptera > Vespertilionidae > Pipistrellus > Pipistrellus kuhlii. The sequence continues at coordinate 182,491,507 of NW_023425529.1, forward strand.
CAGGTTCGATTCCGGTCAGGGGCATGTACATTGGTTGCGGGAACATCCCCAGTGGGTGTGTGTGTGTGTGTGTGTGTGTGTGTGCAGGAGGCAGCTGGTCGATGTTTCTCTCTCATCGATGTTTCTAACTCTCTAACCCTCTCCCTTCCTCTCTGTGGAAAATCAATTAAATATATTAAAATAATAATAATAATAATAAACTCCACCTCTCCTGCCCCTATCTCAATTTGCTGAGCATCATTTTTATTTAATACTTTAAAAAAGTATTGAAGATGTACATGAGAAGTCAGAACTCTGCAGACGCCCTCACAATTCCTTTCCCATTTGGTACTCTAAGCTGAGTAACCCTGAAGGGACTCCACATAATCTTTATAACGCCTGGGGCCCTAAACACGTGTATCTCTCTGCCCTGCCTTTTCCTCAGAACGAACTCTCTCCGCTTTGCTGGGTGAGAAGGCACTCCGGAGAGCCTGTTCTCAATGGCTCATCTGTCCTACATGTTTCTCCGATCTTTTCATCTAACTCACTCCAGACGCCCTGGTTCGGGAGGGAGAGAACTTCCTCCAGATGCTCATTCCGGCTCGAGGAAGCACATCCTCCTGCACAGGGGCGGCTGGGCCGGGAGTGGCAGAGAACTCGGACCCGGACTGTGGGCTCCAGCTGGAGCAGGGTGCCCAGAGGAGAAGCGGAGCCATGGGCCCGCCCCGCCATCCCTGGTCCAGCGGCCCCTCCGAGGGAGCCGGCCGCTGGCCTCCGCAGGGACACGAGGAGGGAGGGACAGGAAGGCAGACCTGGGCAGCTTCACACCAGCTTACCCGGCGTCGGTGCAGCTCAGGGTGCGTTGTCCAGCATGCAGAGGGGAAGGGGCACGTGGAGGCAGTGTGGTAACCTCAGCGTGCTCATTACAAACCTCACCTCTTACAAATGAGCTGACCAGGCCTTTTCCTCCGAGCCCATGAAGTTTCAATACCCCTTGCAAGGCTGCAAACTGGAGGTGCCTTGTGGCTGGGGGAGGCCTCGGCCAGCTCTGTGGCTCTTTCACCGTCTCCTCCAGGAGCATTTCATAAAAAACAAGCCAGCCACTGTCTCGCCAAAACCGACGTTTTTCAATGAAGGGAAAACGTGCGTGCCTGGCGAGCTGTGAGAGCCACGGCCTCACACGCCACATACACCTTCGTACTCCGAGGCAAAGCGGAATCTGAGGGTGGTTTTAGGAAGGTCAGCTCACTGCAGAGCCTAACCAGTTTGCAGAAATAAATTTTTCTTAAAAAAGCACAGTGGCTTCAAGAATGCCCAAGCTGCTCCTTAGGTGACACTTCTTTCCAATGTTGGGACAATAATTGTTTGTTTGCATATTACCTTCTAATTGCAATGCAGTGTGTATTTACAGTGAACGGTGTTGCATGTACAATGAACGTTATTAAACAAATCGTGTCCCATAAGCATGAAAACAACTGAAACCAATATGAGCTCCTATTAGTCAGACATTTCATGAATGAGTAATGACATCTGGGATCATACATCTTCTCTCTACGAAAATCTCAATTAGTCCTGGCAGCCACGGCCCTAATTATGACTTTCAAATATTAATTTTAACCTTCAAAAGAATGATTTAGCAATGCTCATAGCATATGAATGAATACCAAGCAGCTCTCTTTGCCTTAGTACATCTCAGCACTGGTCTCTTAGTAAAATACTCTCCAAGTTAGTGAATTTTTTCAATTTGCAACTGAAATTCCAAAACAGAATACTGAATGGAACACTAAGGCTTCACAGCAAACCATTATTATTTACTCATGTCAAAACGGTGACATTTCACAAAATTCATAAGGCAAAGAGCCTCTGCTAACAACTCAAGGCACACGCATGCCCCCAGGGCAGGCGCCCTGGTCAGACTGAGCCTGAAGGACTGAGGTCTTAACCAACTAGCTAACAGAAACTTCACCTCGTTACCTTTCAAACACTAAAATTTCAAAGTAGGGAAATGAGTCATCCAGAAGTTCTGAAGATTCGCAAATGGCTCATCATGGTGCCCGTTCCCACAGGAATCTGAGATACGGGCACCTGAGGAGTTTCTTACAATGTCCTTCTTTCCGCCTCTGCACCTGGATCTCCCTTTCACGCTCACAAGCCTCTCCATTAAGAAGGAGCTCATGTCAGGAGCACCCATCCATAACTCAAGGTGGAGTTTCTGTTAGCTGGCTGGTTAGTGATCTCAGTACTTATACCGCTTGCAATTGAAGGAAAAGCCTTCCGTGTAGTGAGTTTAATAGTTTAGAAATGGAACTTAGCCTAATTCTGGCCGGAAAGTGCTGGTATATTATTAAAAGTGTGTGAAACAAAACCAGTGGTAACAAGAGTCCACTACTTACAGCCGGTTCCCGATGGCCCACAAGTTCATACACACTCAGCACGCCCGAGCCGGCCGGGACCAGCTCCTGGGCAGCGCCAGTTGGTGAGAAGCTGGCGAGAAAGCCGGTGGCCGTGCAGGGCAGAGTGGTGGCCCGGGGCCACGAGGCAGCCACGCCCACTGTTAATGAACACCCAGAGACTCCACGGTACTCTGAATGTCACTTCAATGAATGTGATTTGAAAGAGAAAGTCAGCCTGCCGGCGCGACTGTCACCTACAAATCCCAAAGCCAGTGGACGTGATCGGGGAAATGCGTGTGGCCTGGACTTTCCCCTCGAGACTCCCTTTCCGTGGAGGGCCCGGCCTGTCCTTACGCTTCTCCTCCCACTGCTGTCTGGGAGGAGAGCGGAGTTTGCTCGGTTCTTGCTTTATGTATGATGTAGGGAAGGAAGCTGAGCGTTTACAGGGCACTGACAGCAGAGCCGCCGGCTGCACCCGCGTCCCCGGTGACGGGAGCTGCCCTGAGCCCGGCCGGGGCTGCACCGTGGCCGCGGGCCAGGGCCTCTCCCATGGCAGGGAGCGTGCCGGGGCCAGGCTGTGCAAACCCGCCAACAGACCTGGCATTGAAAACAGCATTTCCACAGCAAAAGGGGCACAGATATATTACTTAGGAGGCCACAAATCAGCATGAATCTTCAGAAGAAAATAAGCGTGTGCAAAGAAACGCTCCCTTTATGGAAAGATCTGAGACAGACACACACACACACACACACACACACACACACACGGCTCAATCCTCTTTGCATGAAGAGCACGCTGGGCTCTGAGGAGACGCTCCCTGGCTCCGTTGGTGTGCATAAACTGAGGACTGGCTCACAGGGTCCCAGCTCCCACGATTCTGAAAGGGAAAGAGGGTGGCGAGCTGGTCCCTGTGACCACAGCTGCCCACAGGGTACCTCTGGGCAGAAAAAGGTCCGTTGATTGCAGTTATAGCTGCCCCGTGATCGCGTGAGTGACAGCAGTGCCTCACATTTATGGAGCGTTTCGAGGCGAGGTGGCCATAGGCCCTGGAGGTGTCACGCACCCTTATCTGACTGCCAAGAATATTCCAACCGGTAGGCTCTGCACTTCCTGTAACACCCACTCTGCCCAGAATGTTCTCCCGGCCCCGGCCTTGGCCTTCCCATCGTTTTCCTAAGCCAGCACCTCACTCCCCCCCTTCCCCCTCATCCCTCGGTCACCTCCCTCCTGCCCATGGCACGCAGACGCTGTGCTGTGCGGGGCTCTGTCTGCCTGGTCAGCAGGTGTCCTGCTGTGTGAACACGCCACAGGGCAGCACCTCGTCCTGTTACGTGTCTCACCGTGTTACCAGGCCAACGGGACATCTGTTCAACCAACAATCCGGACTGATGGACGTGCTCACGAATGCCTGACATGAAATGGAAGCTGTCAGGTGTGTACGTCCACCTAATGTTACGCGGAGAGCCGTCCTTCCTGGTCTCCACGGCAATGCCACGCCTGATTCTGGCAACACGAGGCTACCTCACCGCCTACAGGAATGCTGTGACATAAGCCTGCTGGTGGCACGTATGTGAACCTAATCGTTCTGGTGGAACCTTTTTTAAAAAGAGATTTCACTGAGTTTTAGAGAGAAAGGAAGGAGGAGAAACAGCCAACTGGCTGCCTCCTGCATGCCTCCGACCAGGAATCGAGCCTGCGACCCAGGCCTTTACCCTGACCGGGAATCAAACCTGGAACCTTGCGGGGACACGGGACAATGGCCAACCAACTAAGCCACACCGGCCAGGGCTTTTTTGAAAAAGGCTGACGCTCACTGGAAGGTAGGAGCGAACCTTCTGGGCGCAGAGATGTCATATTTGTCCCTCCCGGTGGTCGTGGGTGCTATGGACTGAACTGTGTGCCCCCCAGGCTCCTATGTTGAAGTCCTGAACCCGAATCTGCTGGGTTTTGGAGACGGGGAGTGTGGGAGTTAATGACGGTTAGATGAGGTCATAGGGGAGGCCTCATCTTGGAGGACTGGTGGCCTTAGAAGAAAAGAGAGGCCTCTCTCTCCCCACGCACCCTCACCGACAGAGGCCGCTGAGGGCACGTCTGCCAGCCGGGAAGAGAGCCCTCCCAGAACTCAGAGGGGCCAGCCCCTGACCTTGGACGTCTAGCCTCTCGAGCGAGTGGCGTTTTGATAGGACAACCTGAACGAACACACATGGAGGATGGAAGTTAGATGGTCCTTACCAGCCCTGAAATCCTTCAGAAACCACCCTCTTCCCGATCACCCTCCCCGGGGGCTCCACAAACCGGCCCATCCTCGGGAGGAGGGATCACTGGCGTCAGGATCCCCCGTCAGCAACAGAGGTCGGCCGTCCTGGCAGGGCTCTGGGCCGCCCTCAGTCTCTGAGCCCGGCACACCGCCTGGTAAAAGGGGGATTCTGGCAGCGCACTACAGGGTGAAGTTTAACCTGTGGTGAATGTTCGCAGCGGTGTGAGGTGCAGAGTGAAGCTGCGTTCTATCGGCTGCTATTACTAGGAGCACGATTACCCGATTTTGCTTCCAAAGTAACACCATGCTGTGGGCACAACCAGCACCCTCGTTCCAGGAAACTGAGGCACAGGAAGGGTGGTCGCTAAGCAGAAGAGCCCAGAGGTGCCACCAGCCCGCCTGACTCTCGAGAGAGACTCTGCCCTCGGGGCTGGAAAGAGTGAGAGCTGGGCATGTGCTGCTCACACCGAGGTCACACTGCAGGATTAGGAAAGGAAGCACAAGGGGCATAAGTCTTCCTTCCCGAAGCTGCTCTCAGAGGGTCACCTCCATCCTTTCGCCTCACAGTGTCTGCCTACTGAAAGGTAACTAACCACAGGCACTCCCCAATATGGTCCTGCAAGTCTGGCAAAGTCCTAAGCTGGTCGTTCCTATTTATGACTCCATGCCTTCCTGCTGGTGGGATGGCAGCAGACCTGCTGTGGCCCTCGTTGGTGGGGGACAGGCCACTTCCCTCAGAAGCAGTGACCCCCGTCCTGTGGGGGAGTCATGTGCCAGCTGCCGGCAGGAGACAACGGCTCCGGCACTCGCAGTCCTCACCACGACAGCCGTGCCAGGCCAGCTGCCAGGCCAGCGCCCACGTTTCCACCAAGACCAAGGACCGGCCCGGGACGTACACATCCTCTGAATCCCTTCACCTACGTCAGAGTCAGAGCCAATGACAACGGCCGCCGGGAAATCCAGCAGGATGCTTCTAGAAGCCATGGGGAAAGAACAGAAAGCAGCCCGATATAACGAAAGTCGTAAAACCATAATAAAGAAAAGCCTGCGTGAAAAATATACGGGTTTCACACCCAGCCCCATGTAGATTTACCACCTCCTAAGTGCATTTTTAAAAAGAACAGATGGAAATCTGGTATGTTACGCATCCCTTTAAAAAGTTTTCTCTTTTTTTAATAAGTAAAGTCAACCCAAAGTAGAAGTACGGAAATAATGGGTGCAGAAAGTAATCAATCAAACAAACAACAACAACAAAACAGATAACGAGAGTGGACAATGTCAATACCAAAACTCATTTCTTTTAAGGGAAAAACAAAACTGACTAACAAACAGAGGGAGTGAGGGGTAAAAAGGATGAAAATATAAACTGACAGTGGCTGAAATGAAGAGACAACTATAGATGCTACTTACATTAAACATAAAAATTTATCCTAAATCACATTATGCTAACAAATCTGGACATAGGGATAGAATGAGAAAATTTCTAAAAAGTAAAATTCAAAACAACTGAATGAGAAGAAAGAGAAAACCTTCAGTGTCATAAGCATCAAAGAAACTATACCAGCAGTTAAAATGCTGCACCCATATGGTCTCACAGGCTTTTGTAAACAAAGAGTCAAGAAAGAAATAAGCCAAAACCGGTTTGGCTCAGTGGATAGAGTGTTGGCCTGCAGACTGAGGGGACCCAGGTTCAATACATATCAAGGGCATGTACCTTGGTTGCCGGCGCATCCCCAGTAAACTGGGCTGTGGAGAAGGCAGCTGATTGATGTTTCTCTCTCATCAATGTTTCTAGCTCTCTCTTTCCCTTCCTCGCTGTAGAAAATCAACAAAATACATTTTTTAAAAAGAAATAAATAAATAAGCCAACATTATATCAGTTACTCAATACTACATAAAATGTGGGCACATTCCTCACTTCATTTTATCATGTGTGGTGCATAACCTTAATACCAAAATCTGTCAAGAAAGAGGAAGGACAATTGTAGGTCAAGTTCACTTACAGACACAGATATAAAACACGAAGAGGACAATTCACTTGGCACTAAGACACACATTTTAAGATATTTTAAGATCTCTGAAACCAGAATATGTTTTACAATCTAAATCACTTTATAGTCCTTATTGGCCACCTAAAAAGAAGAAAATTTCTTATATAAATGACATTTAAAATCCTTTAAAAAAAAAAAAAGTATTGGCAAACCAAACTCTGGCAATAATAATAATAGTAATTCATAACCAACTTGGGTTTATCCCAGGAATACAAGGTTGGCTTAACATTAAAATATCAATTAATGTAACTCATGCCGTTCACAGGGAAAAGAATCACTTGATTATCTCAAAAAGAACAGAAAACCTTTTGACAAAATTCAACATCATTTTAAAAAAACAAAACTCAGCATGCTAGGAACAGAAGGGGACTTCCTTAACCTGATAAAGGAGTCTACAAAATACCTGTTTACGTTGAACGCGCTTCCTGTGGGATTTGGAACAAAACAAAGATGCCATTATTACCACTTCAATTCAACTCTGTGCTCCACGTCCAGGCCAGGACGTATGGCAGGAAAAAGAAATGAAAGGATTAGGGACAAGCAAGGAAGAACAAAAGTGCCATTATTTGCAAGTGTTATCGTCGTTTTCATATAAATAATCCAGGAGACGTTCCCTAGCAAATATTAAGATTTGCTATAAAACTATAACGTGGAAGACAGTGTGATAATGGTGACAGAACTGAATAGACGAAATGAAGGAACTGCACAGCAACACGAAAATAGGTCCGCACGGAGACTGACATTTGATCCACAGAAACTACGTGGAGGGCGAATCATTGCTTCGGGGTTTCTGATACACAGGCTGTGGCGACAGGTTAGACAGATGGGGGGGGGGGGGGTGGGGGGAGGGAGGTGCGAAAGTGGTACCCTCCCCCACCAGGACTCAGAACCAAGCCCCTGTGATGTGAAGACCCCAATGTGAAGGGCAAACCTCTGTACCTGGTGACTTCAGGATCCTCTTCCGGAAGATGGGCAGACCGGACCATGTTAACTTAAGAACTGCTGTTCATCAACAATTCCATGAGGCTCAATTTAAAAAAAACCCTCAGGGCTCAGTGGTTGAGTGTCGACCTATGAACCAGGAGGTCACGGTTCCATTCCCGGTCAGGCACACGCTCAGGTTGTGGGCTCCATCCCCAGAAGGCGCCATGCAGGAGGCAGCTGATCAATGATGTTTCTCTCTCTCTCTCCCTTTCCCGTTCTCTCTGAAATTCATTTTTTTTTTAAATTCCATGAAGAAAATAAGTATTTTTTAAAAAGCAACAAACTGGGAGGAGTTATTGCAGCATATCAATGTCGCAAGGATTTGTTTCTAAAATATATAAAGGACTTTTAACAATTAATAAAAAACTATCAAACCATTAGAAAGATGAGTAACCCAAAAAACAAACAAACAATGTGCCCAAGTATTTCAAAGAAAAAGGAAACCAATGGTCTCAGAACATACAAGGCTATGCTCGACCACATCGATAACGAGGGAAATGAAGCATTAAATAATAATTAAAAGCATTAAATAATAATGATAGAGAGGTTTGCCCTTCACCTTGGTAAGGAGGGAAGTGAAGTATTAAAACGCAATGAGGCACTGGTTCCAACCGGCCCAAATGAAAATCATTTAAAAAGCAAATTTCTTTTGAAAAGTTGGCTTTGCCCAGCAAGGCTGCCTCTGCAACTGAACAAGCCAACAAACCCTCTCCTGGATGGACACTGAGGAGCCGTGTGGAATGCTCACGGCGCTATTTATACAGGAGAAAAATGGGCACACTCCGATGCCAGCCGGGTCTACGGGAGGCGAGACCACAGAGCGGGCGTCACACATGAGCAAGCCATCCTCATGGGCAAATTAAAAGTGTTAATTGTGTGCCCTCGCCAGCTTGGCTCAGTGGATAGAGCGTCAGCCTGCCGACTCAAGGGTCCCAGGTTCGATTCCGGCCGAGGGCACAGGCCTGGGTTTCAGGCTCAGTTCCCAGTGGGGGTCAGGCAGCAGGCAGCCAATCAATGATTCTCTCTCATCATTGATGTTTCTCTCTCTCTCCTTCTCCCTTCCTCTCTGAAATCAATAAATAATATTTTTTAAATTTAATTGTGTTCCTTCTGTTATTACCCACGAATATGTCTCCCCAATAATTTGGGTATTCCTTGATTTCCTACATCAGTGTTTAGGCATTTTAAAGATTACAGTTTCATGTGCGTGAGGTTTACACCTAAGTGTTTCATTGTTTAAGCTATCATAAGGATACTAGAGGCCCGATGCATGAAAATTTGTGCAAGAGGAGGCCTTACTTTCCTGGCTGCTGGCACTGACTTCCCGCTGGCCCCTGGACCCGGGCTTCCCTCCTCCGCCGCCCGCAGGCACCCGGGACCCAGCTGCTTCCTCCCAGCCGCCCGCAGGCACCAGGGACCCGGGCTGGCTGCCCTCTTGGTCAGGAAGGACGTCCGGAAGGACATCCAGAAGACGCCCAGTCTCATTAGCATATTAGCCTTTCGTGATTACAGATTTTATTTTACTTTTTATTGAATTCATTGGGGTGGCACTGGTTCACAAACCCACGCAGGTTTCACGTGTAAACTCAACAAAACACCGTCTGCGCGAGGTACTGTGAGCCCAGTGATCCCAAGCCAAGTCTCCTTCCACCCCCGTTCCCCCCGTGCCCACTCCACCTGCTTCTGTCCCCTCTGTCCCTGTGTCCCCCGCTGTCCCACCGCTGTGGGCGTCCACCTAATCCCTTCACCTCCTTCCATCCAGGCCCAAGCCCTCTCCCTGGCACCGCGTGAATTTCGGTTTTCCAATTGCCCGCTGCTGCTTACCAAAACCCTGCTTTCCACCTACTCCGTGCCTCCCCCTCCGGGAGGCAGAACGCCACTCCCAGCCCCCGAGGGAGGGCTGCACAGGGGCCTCTGTCCCCAGGGACAGTGTGCGAAGGGGGAGCGAAAAGGAACTTCATACAAAACAGCCGACAGGCCCCATCTCAGCCCGGGAAGGCCACCGTCACCAGAGAGGTCTCATGGCAGCACTGTGCTCAGGCGGCCGGGGGCAGGTTAGGGGGCCGGGGGCCGTGAGGCCAGGGGAACAGTGGTTAGTGTGAAGACAGAGTGTCTTCAGTTCATCTGTGTCCTCCGTGTCTCTAGAAAAGTGTTCTCTAACCCCAGCTGTTAGTCAACATCCACCAGCAGCACGGACACGAATCTGTGTGTCTGTGATCACCGGGGTCGGCATCTCCTGGTGACGCCCCAGGCACGGGGACACGGCTCGGAGGCGGGTGCTGACCCGGGCGGGAGGCACAGCCTTTTCCACAGGCCGGCACCCACCCTCTGGTGCAGGGATTACCAGCAGCAGAATTTCCTCACGCCGCCCGGTGGGAACTGCCCGAAATATCCGACGGCACAGTGAGGGCTTTCAGGGGGAAAATAGCTCATTTGTCACCAGATCGCTTAAAATACAACGTCTGGCACCGGCGTCAGATGCTTACAATGATTATACAGAAGAACTCTGGGGGAGGAAACTCCATTTCTTGGCAACAGGTTCAAATAGTTAGAGGCATTCCGAAGGCCAACCCTGTATTTCCACCGCCCGCTCCCCCCAGGCTCCTTCTGGGAGAGGAGCGCTCAGTGAGCGGGCAGGAGGGAGAAGAGTCGGCTCCAACTGTGGAAGAGCAAGGGCTGCATTCCGATGTGCCCCTGGGGCTGCCCGGGGCTGGGAACCTCTGCTGGGAGTCAGCCTGAACCCACCAGCCACGCCACGGAGACACAGGGCAGCTCTGCTTCGAGCCTTTCTCTTCATGCAAACTGCATCTCCGCGTGACCTCTCCGCGTGACCTCTCCGCGTGACCTCTCCGCGTCACCTCCCCGCGTTACCTCCCCGCGTCACCTCTCCGCGTCACCTCTCCGTGTGGCTGAGCAACTCCCAGGGACACGGGACTTCCAGCCCCATGAGTCTAGACCGCCTCTTGGGGATAGATGATTCCAAAATGATCAGCTTCGGATGCTCCCAACCTTCGCACGCCCATTGCTGTTCGGATTGGACCCAGACCACTCTGGGAGAGTCAGGCTTATCAGAGGCATTCACTGAGTGGCCAGATTACAATTATCTCTGAACACATAATGATCTGTCCACTCAGTGTATATCCTATATAATAAAAGGCTAATATGCAAATTGTCCCCTCGACCAAGAGTTCCACCAACTGCCCATGTCTCCTCCCCCTGGCCAGGCTGGCCGGACCCCACCCATGCATGAATTCATGCACTGAGCCTCATATATATATATATATATATATATATATATATATATATTTTTTTTTTATTTTTATTTTTTTTCCCCCACACACACACACTGAGTGACCCAATTATTATGTGTTCAGAGATCATCATAATCTGGCCACTCAGTGTAAATACCATAAAATTCACCCTTTGGGGGACAATTCAATGAATTCTGACACATGGGTACTACTACACAGCTACCACTCCCATCAAGAAACAACGTTTCCATCATCTCCCTGAATTCCCACATCTGCCCAGGGGGTCGGTCAACCCTGCTCTACCCCTGGCAGCCACGGATCTGTCTCTGCTGATGGTGTTTCCCGTTCCAGAATGGCAGCCAGCCTGGCCCGCTGGCGTGGCTCAGCGGATGAGCATCGACGTATGAACCAGGGGGTCACGTTCAGTTCCGGGTCAGGGCACAGCACATGCCGAGGTTTGGGGCTCAGTTCCCAGCAGGGGGAGTGCAGGAGGCAGCCGATAATGATTCTCTCTCATCAATGATGTTTCTCTCTCCCTTTCCCTTCCTCTCTGAAATCAATAAAAATGTATTTTTTAAAAATTTGTGAGGGCAATGGACAATGAGAGGGAGAAATATGTAAAAGGGGTGGGAGATGAATATAAGAAGGTTGAGAAACAGTGATTTAGCCCAAAATGTTTGCGATCCATCCATTCTGTCCCAACAGTGTGTTGCTTTTCTATTGGTAGTGCTTTGGCACAGAAGCGCCAGTGTGCTTATTCGTGCGGTAATGGGGGTGGCATGTTTTCACGTCTCCTGAGTAAAGACCTAGGCGTAGGGATGCCGGGTTGAAAGGTGAAGGTAGAATAAACTTCATCCAAGTGGCTGGACGACATTGCATCCCCACTAGCAATGTGTGCGAGTCCCAGACTCCCCTCCTCACCAGCACTGAGGAGGATCAAGCGTTTGCTTGTCTGCTGTTTCGTTTAGCCATTCCCTTAGCGGTGTCATAGCTTCTCACTGTGGCTTTGGTGTGCAGTTCCCGGGGGACTATGGTGGGCATCCGTCTGTAGTATCTTCCATAAACGTATCTTCTTTGGTCCAGCGTGTGCCCAAATCTGTCTATCAGGGGGTCTGTTTTTACCATCACTGTGTAGTGAGAAAGGGGTCTGTTTTAAATGGTTAAAATAAAAAGCGTCTTAGGAAGTTAAGACTGAGAAGAAGGAATGTTTATTAAGTAGTAAGCTTAGCATCTACGATACTACTTTTCTTATGAAACTATTATACTTTAACTGCCATAGCATTCATAGTTTTTGAATAGTTACATAATGTTTTTGTTTTGTAATGTCTTTTATTTTCTAAGGTATTTCTGTTTTGCGTCTTTCTAGGGTAAGGACAAAGCCCGTGTCGTCCTTTTAAGTTAACCCTCAGGTCAGAGTTGAGGCCACCACACTCGGTGAGCCAAGGTCTCTGGCGTTCCTTTGGCTGTAGCCACTTTAAAGAACCTAATTCCTCACAAGCCAGCTCCTCCGCCCACCGCTTCTACTCTCTCGCGGAAAAATCGCCAGTACTCACAGTCACACGGTCTATCTAAGAAAAGTCTTGGAAGACCATTATTTATATTTCCCTGTTTAGAGGACGCATACGTATGGCACATTTTATATTTTAACCACAACTCACGCATGTCTGAAGTTTTGTTAACAGAAAATCCTGGGTAAAAAAAACAAAACCCGCCATTGTTGTGAATATGCATCACTACACTGAGCTAAAATAACTCGGAGGACCGAGTTAAAGATACCGACACTCAGCTAACGGAGGTTAATCAGGAGAAAGCAAAAGAAGCCCCTGGAAACGACGACTATCCACAACAATGCTGCACATGAACACGCCCCCAGCACTGCCGGACAGGAACCGGGCCTGCTCAGCCTGCGTGAGCGAGGGAAGGAGTGACGGGCAGAAAGCCGCTAACTCCGAGCTTCTGTTGGGCACGGGGCACAGACGAGCTTTGCACAGCTGTGTGGCAGCCAGCTTCTTGGCAGAATCCTGAATTGAATTCCTCAGAAACTCCACTGACGTGCTAATTGTTGTTAACAAACAACAAATTGTAATGCTCTCCACAAACTCATTCAGAAGGCTTCAAAAACAGCCCTACAGATTTGTATGTTGATTTCTGAAAGACTAAAGGGACATGCCCTTTAAAAGAAAAAAAATATATATATATATAATTGATATTTTACAGGGAGAGGGAACAGATAAAAACATTGATGAGAGAGAAATATCAATCCCCCTACTGGGGATGTGCCCACAACCAAGGTACATGCCTTTGACCAGAATCGAACCTGGGACCCTTCAGTCCACAGGCTGACGCTCTATCCACTGAGCCAAACTGGTTAGTTTTGTGTAAAAGACATTACAAAAAGTGGGGCATGCCTTTTTTAAGCACAGTCCACCACATGGACATTTTGACCAGGTCACTGACCAGGATGATCTCAACCATTCCCAGAAGTCCAATCACCACCACCATACAAGTGCATTGCTCCACAAGAACATCTCCCGAATTTACATCTGCAGACCAACCCTCTCTCCTGAGACTGGACTCAAACAGCCAAATGACCACTCCACAGCTCCACCCGCATGTTTCACACAGGCTTTCAACTCAACAGGTCTGCCACTGAGCTCGCCCTCGGCCTTCGTTTAGTGTTAACCAACTCGCTAGATGGCATCATCATCTACCCAACTGCTCAAGCCTGAGAGGCCGGAAGTTACCCTGCCTCCCACTAACCTCCCATCCATCTACAGGTCCTCCTGTTGCCTAGTGCCGAGTCTTTCATACACAGCTACTCCATCCCTGTCTTCACCGCCACTCTGAACCAAGTCAACACCACCTCCTGCCCTAACTACGGAAATGGCTTACTGGTTACCTTCTACCTCCATCTACCTTCTTGCCCTTCTCCCTCACTCTGTTTTCCACTTCCCGCAGACTGGCTGAACTAGAGGACATATTTGCAATGGAATATTATGCAGCCTTAAGGAACGAGACAGCTCTATACTGCCATGGAATGGCATCTAACACACATTAATGGAGTAAAGTAAGGTATGTAGAGCAGTATATGATATTTTACTATTGTTTCAAAGGAGTGATGAAAACCAGATTGTGTGTTTTCCTGTATGTGCACAGAATGCCTGTGTGAGGATAAACAGGGGAGGGAAGCACGACGTCTCCAGGGGAAGGAGTTGGAGGAGGAAAGACAGATAAGGAGTTATACCCTTTGGTATCTCCTGAAAATAATTTTATAGATACTTTTACCTGTTTCAAAAATAACATCAAAAGGGAAGAAAAAAACATGTTCTCAGGTTAACTACCAAGACCTTGATCTAGCCCTTGCCTAATTCTTCAATCCTGTATCAAGTCGACTCCCCTCTCCCCCTTATTTCTTCTCTCTCTCTCTCTCTCTCTCTCTCATTTCTGAACCTCCAGGGCATCAAGTTTCTGTGCAGACTCAACCCGTGCTCTCTCTTCTCTGTCCCCACAAATGGTCCCATCTCATCCCCTGTCTCGCTCACTCCTGTTACACTTCAGGTTTCCATTTACATGTCACTTCTGCTGCTCTGCGATGAAGAGTGAATGATACGCCTGTATAGAGCAGCTGCTCTGCATGAGTTGAGTCCTCTAGAACCCAATGGTGTGGCAGGGGTGGCCTGTCTCGCTGACCAGGCAGGGACAGATCAGCAGCCTGGAGCACAGGAAAGGCCCACTGTGGCCACAGTGTGTGTCCGGGAGGGGAAAAGTGACTTGTTATGAATCTGGTCCGGGCTGGGACTCGGGGGGAATGAATAAACACACGGACACATGCAAAGACCTGGGTTTGGATCCTGGCTAGGTCACCTTTCTGAACCTCATTTACAAATGGGAACAGTCACACAGCCTCTTGGAGCTGCTGGACGGGACTCAACAGGCTCTGAAAAGTCCCGCACACAGCGCCCTGGGGAAGCCAAGGAAGGACCCAGGCAACACGTCAAGTTCATGTCCCCGGATGTGTGAGAAGATGAAAAGGGGCATCTTCTGTGGATAGAGCATCGGCCTGCGGACTGAAGGGTCCCAGGTTCGATTCCAGTCAAGGGCATGTGCCTTGGTTGCGGGCACATCCCTAGTGGGGGGTGTGCAGGAGGCAGCTGATCGATGTTTCTCTCTCATCGATGTTTCTAGCTCTCTATTCCTCTCCCTTCCTCTCTGTAAAAAAAAAAAAAAAAAAAAAATCAATAAAATATAATAAATAAAAGAAATGAAATGAGAATAAAAACATAGGCGCTTAGGAACAGGACGATGCCCTGTGAACCAGCGGCAGCGGGAGTGGACGCAGCGGCGTGGACAGAGGCTCCGGCCGGAGGGGAGCAGGTGCCGGAGTGAGGGAAGGGCCAGACAAGGCCTTGAGCCCCGCGCGCTGTGGACGGAGGAGGGGGCTCTGCCCCACAGAACGGACGCCCCCGCAGCTGCCGCCGAAGACCCAGGGGCAGGCCTGTCAGAGCCCGGGCAGGGCACGCCGGGGCACACTCGTGGTGAAGCTCCAGAGTGAGAAAACGGCACCTGCCCGGCTGGGAACAGACAAACACCCGACAGATCGTACAGACTGGCTCCCTCGCCGTGTGCCACCAGACTGGGAAGGGCGGCTACGCCAATGCCTGGCGTCTGCGGTGATGGGGACACACCACCTTGCCAGGCAGCCCAGCCCGCCTTCAGGAAGCAGCCGACGGGGCTTCACATGAGGGGCAAGATGCCTGTCTGAGCTGTGTCTCCCCCGCGGTCCAAGCTCTCTTCCACGGGACAGACCGTCACCTGTCGGAAGACCGTGGTCCCCGGGTGACCTCCGCTCCCATTTGCCCGGACGGTCCCGGTTCACGCCAGCAACCCAGCACGATCGCCAGCAGTGCACACGTTACCTCGGAGCCCTGGTGTGGGCAGTGAATGATGGCCACCCAGGGGTGACACCTCCCACCCCCGGCCCCAGACTCTCTCCTTCTCCCAGCCCCTGAGCCCTGAGCCTCAGTGAGCTCCGGGTGACTGGGATCCCAAACCACGTACACACACAAGCTGGCAGAACGTCACAGGAAGAAACAGGATTCCCTTCCCGATCACGCAGAGCACCTCCGCATTTTCGGAAGTCGAGTCGCGCTGTTTTCTTCTATTGAGCCCAGGTTATCGATGAAAACCTCCAGTGCTTTCGCCTGGCATTTCCACCAGGCAGTGCGGTGTCACACAGCAGACTTTCAGATTCCAACGCTGGGCATCAGATCTCATTTAGTGCATCACTTCAACCAAGCCTGCAATTCGTTAGGAAGCTGGTTCTGTCCTATACTTTGTCTTGTCCCGCTTTACCCTACCTGCAAGTCTGATAAACACACGTTTTCCTCTAAGACGGTGATAAAAGAGACGGAACTTAAAGCTGTTAGCAAAATCCTAAGACAAGCCCTCAGAAACCCCTTTCCAGGTTCCTCTGACCCCTCATGGACCCCTTAGGGTGCAGTCGCTCACTTCCTACTATGTCACTCACTCCCTACTATGTCCCTCATTTCCTACTATGCCACTCAGTTCCTACTATGTCACTCACTTCCTACTATGTCACTCAGTTCCTACTATGTCACTCACTTCCTACTATGTCACTCAGTTCCTACTATGTCACTCAGTTCCTACTATGCCACTCACTTCCTACTATGTCACTCAGTTCCTACTATGTCACTCAGTTCCTACTATATCACTCACTTCCTACTATGTCACTCACTCCCTACTATGTCCCTCATTTCCTACTATGTCACTCAGTTCCTACTATGTCACTCACTTCCTACTATGTCACTCACTCCCTACTATGTCACTCACTTCCTACTATGTCACTCAGTTCCTACTATGCCACTCAGTTCCTACTATGTCCCTCATTTTCTACTATGTCACTCAGTTCCTACTATGTCACTCACTTCCTACTATGTCACTCAGTTCCTACTATGTCACTCAGTTCCTACTATGTCACTCACTTCCTACTATGTCACTCACTTCCTACTATGTCACTCAGTTCCTACTATGACACTCAGTCCCTACTATGTCACTCAGTTCCTACTATGTCCCTCATTTCCTACTATGTCACTCACTCCCTACTATGTCACTCACTTCCTACTATGTCACTCAGTTCCTACTATGTCACTCACTCCCTACTATGTCACTCACTTCCTACTATGTCACTCAGTTCCTACTATGTCCCTCATTTTCTACTATGTCACTCAGTTCCTACTATGTCACTCACTTCCTACTATGTCACTCAGTTCCTACTATGTCACTCAGTTCCTACTATGTCACTCACTTCCTACTATGTCACTCACTTCCTACTATGTCACTCAGTTCCTACTATGACACTCAGTCCCTACTATGTCACTCAGTTCCTACTATGTCCCTCATTTCCTACTATGTCACTCACTCCCTACTATGTCACTCACTTCCTACTATGTCACTCAGTTCCTACTATGTCACTCAGTTCCTACTATGTCACTCACTTCCTACTATGTCACTCAGTTCCTACTATGTCACTCACTTCCTACTATGTCACTCAGTTCCTACTATGTCCCTCAGTTCCTACTATGTCACTCACTTCCTACTATGTCACTCAGTTCCTACTATGCCACTCAGTTCCTACTATGTCACTCACTTCCTACTATGTCACTCAGTTCCTACTATGTCACTCAGTTCCTACTATGTCACTCAGTTCCTACTATGCCACTCAGTTCCTACTATGCCACTCAGTTCCTACTATGTCACTCAGTTCCTACTATGTCCCTCAGTTCCTACTATGTCACTCACTTCCTACTATGTCACTCAGTTCCTACTATGTCACTCACTTCCTACTATGTCACTCAGTTCCTACTATGTCACTCAGTTCCTACTATATCACTCAGTTCCTACTATGCCACTCAGTTCCTACTATGCCCAACTGAAAGGCTAACAGTCCACACTTCACCGTGTTCGGGGCGCGGGTGTGACCTCCCTCTCCCGCCTCCCAGGCAGGGCTGAGGGAGGGCGTGGGTCCAGCGGGAGCACTGAGCACAGTGAGCCTCAGCCCAGAGGAGGTCAAACAGGAGGAAAAACACTCCGAAAAAGGCACCCTACGCTGAGCATGAGCAGGTTTGTGTGGGGGCAGCAGGAAGGAGCAGAACAGCTGGACAATCTTATAAAACATTAGAGCAATATTAGGTAATGTAAATATCTCTCATTTCTTTCACAATTGAACACCTAAACAACTGCTCTAAATCAAGTATTTGACTGAAGGGATGGATTCCTCACATTTTTTCACTAATATTAGCATTTACAAAATTTTTAGCATTCATTTTAAAAATATACCAAATTTAAAACATCTCAATAATTATGAGCTATAACATGATAACATATATTACATATTTATATAATAATGATGAAGACAGTGCTTCACAGGCTCCGATACCAAAGCAGGAAGCTGTTAGGGAGCACCGACAGGCAGCTAACACTGTCTGCCATCCTCTGAACTCGGCATCTGGAGGCAGATTCCAAGGTGCCCTTGAACTTGAAAGCAGAACTGGCAGAACCTGAGGATGCATCTGCACCGGGGCCCGGGAAAACATGCCTGTTTGGGGTGAGAGCTTCGAGCTGAGCATGCGGAGGCCTGAGAGGGAAGCCTGCGATGGGAGACCAGCCTCACCCCTCCCCAATCCCAGCACGCAGGAGAAGCAGCGTCACCACCCGCTCAGCTAAACCCGGGGCATTGGCGCAGTACGGGACGTGTTCTGCCCTGGGGACCATTCCTTTGAGCAAACACTCCATCCGGGACACTCAGTGTGTCTGCTCGTTGCTGTGCTTTGTGGAGACCTTTGTGCTACCACACATTCTGAAGTCCGGCAAAAAGAGGAATTCACAACCAAATACTGATGAATAAACACAAAACAGGGATGAAACCGTAACGTATCAGAAGCTCTGAGACAAGTAAAGCTGTCATCTGTGACTGATAGGGAAGGAAAGAGTTTTAATCCACCCCCTCAGGGTCCCGGCTAGGACTGGAAATTAAATGGACAAAGACAGATTAACCGGAGAAAGCACACGTTTATTTACCTAATAAGTTGTCTGTAGCACCGGAGCCTTCGTAAGGAAAGAAGACCTGAACAGGGAGGCCTGAGTGTTTTTCATGAAGGCCTGATGAAGAGCAGACAGTTGGGGAGGAAGGACTCTGTGGGGATCATATGTCCTGAACCCATTCAGATCAAAAGAATATATAAAAATACTCAACTATTCATATCAATAAGTAATATGGAAACAAAATAAGCAAATCTCAAAAACGAAAGAGCAGAAGGAATGAGAAAATATAAAAACAAAAACTACTAAATTATAGCCGAAGCCGGTTTGGCTCAGTGGTAGAGCGTCGGTCTGTGTACTAAAAGGTCCCGGGTTCGATTCCGGTCAAAGGTATGTACATTGGTTGAGGGCACATCCCCGATAGGGGGTGTGCAGGAGGCAGCTGGTTGATGTTTCTCTCTGATCGATGTTTCTAGCTCTCTCTCTCTCTCCCTTCCTCTCTGTAAAAAATCAATAAAATATATATTTTAAAAAAAAACTACTAAATTATAAAAACAGTAATTAATGACAATAAATTCAAGAGCTGGCTGCTTTCAAAAGAAATATCCAAGTCACGGAGCCATGAGGTGACCTAAACTAGAAAGAATAAAGAAGCAGCAGCACAGATACACTAAGTCACAATGAGAATAGGAAAACGGCCACAGATGCAGTGGAAGGAGAAGAACATTAAAGGATTATCTTGCCCAGCAAATTGGAAAGCACTGCTGAGTGGCCAGGTGGTATAAATAAACTGGCCCCAGCAGGCAGGGAAAATCTCATCAGCCCTACAGATACCACGAGAAGCCGATATCCAAGCACGAACCTCCCTGAAAACGTGAGATCAAACAAGTTATAACTGTGAGCTCCGCCGAACTGCCAGGGCCGTGCGGGTCAACGATATTTCCACTGTTCCGTGAGAGAGAACGGAAGCCTCCAAATTCCTTTTAGGAACTCGGCATAACCTTTGAGCCACAACCTACTCAAAAGAGAAGACCAAAAAATGACACTCTTCTCCTGAAGGTAAGTGTAAAAAATCCTAAATAAAATGTTAGCAAACAGAATCCAACAGTACATTTTTTTTAAACGTCCAAAATTCAAAACTAGGACATTCCTTATGGTCCCAGCGTCAAGCACAAACTATCTGTCTATGGTGAAGAGGCATGAGGAAAAATTCGAACTGAGTATTTAATATGCATCAAAGCGGTACAGAGACAAATGAACAGCACGTTCCCAAAATCAAAATGTGGGTAATGCTTTTCCATTCTTGCCTGCAGACTAAAAACACAAAGACATATAGAGATTGGGACGGAGCCCCCGCGCCCTGCCCTCCTCAGAGGCGACCACCCACTATCCTGATGTCAGAGGAGTCCGCTGCTGCTTTTCCACCCTGACACACGCACCCAGACATGTTGTATCCTCCAGGCGGGGGGTTTAATTTTTACATGAACGGTAGACCTACTCCTGAAACCCGCTCTGCTTCTCCGAGCTCGCCCTCCTGACTGGTCTGTGGTGACTTATGCAGGAAGACCCCAGGTCGTTCATTCTAACCGCTGGAACTTGTCCGTTATACGCAAACTGTTTTCCCCTCGTTTTTTTGTCTTTTCATTTGTGCCTTTTGTCATGTCCGAGTTTTTCTGTAGGAACGTACCCCTGCTACTGTCATTCGGACACCCGCATTCTCAGAGGGAGAGTGGGTTACGTCATCGCTCAGTCCCCCCACCAGCCCAGATTGCCAAGCAGAGGCAAATACACAATGCACTGTCAGCTCTGACCGAGACAAGATAAAAAGTGCGGCTCCTGTGACGAGTGAAGAGAGTCCTTTCTTTACAGTCGCCGTGTTGGTGACTGCTCCTGCTCTCACAGGTACGCCTCACGGCATCAGCAAACCGAACGCAAACACACTGCCCTCCCTCTCGGTTTCTGTCGCTGCCTATTCACGAAGCTCCAGCCTGAATCCAAGTCTAAGCAACTTAAAGAAAACTACAGAACAAGGTGATTTACAGTGATTACTCTTCCCCCAAGACTTAAACTCAACTATCAGAGTCAAGGTGAAGAATTCCCACCAAGGCCTGTAACTGACACCTCTGTGGTGCCCACTAGGGTTCTCAGCCGATAGATGCCCACCAGGGTTTGGGGGGGGGGGGGTTTCTGCCGAGGGCCTTTGGATATTTCTAACATCATTCTCAGACCATAGGAAGTTATAGCCTGCTGCCCTGGAAGGTCCCGGGCTCCATTCTGCCTGGGTTGGGGGCTCCATCCCCAGTGGGGGGAGGGAGGGGGAGCGATAATCACTGATGTTTCTAGCTCTCTCCCTTCCTCTCTGAAACAAATTTTTGTAAAAGGCATATAATAAACGTGAAGAAATACAGGCAAGTCACATACTATAAAAAAAAAAATTAGCCGAAACCGGTTTGGCTCAATGGATAGAGCGTCGGCTTGGGAACTGAAAGGTCCCGGGTTCGATTCCGGTCAAGGGCATGTACCTTGGTTGCGGGCATATCCCCAGTAGAGGGTGTGCAAGAGGCAACTGATCGATGACTCTCTCTCATCGATGTTTCTCTCAATCTCTCTCCCTTCCTCTCTGTACAAAATCAATAAAATATACCGTATTTTTCGGACCATAAGACGCACTTTTCCCCCCCCAGAAGTGGGGGGGGGGGAGAAGTCCCTGCATCTTATGGTCCAAATATAATATAATATACACATATACTTTAAAAAAAAAGTTTTTTTACTTGCCCGGCTCTGTGTGGTCTCTGTGTGCTTGCCCGGCTCTAAAATGGTTCTAAATGCTGCTGTTTACTTTACAGGGTTGATTACATGTGTTTATGACTGTGATGTTGGGTTTTAATGCACATAAAATATTTTAGGACCCTATTTGTTTCAGAATCTTTTTTTCTTCATTTCCCTTCTCTAAAAACTGGTGCGTCTTATGGTCCGGAGCGTCTTATGGTCCGAAAAATACGGTATTTAAAAAAAAATTAGCCTGCTATGTTTGGCCAAACATTTAATTAACTCACCCCGAATGCCTTGGCAGGGCCAGACCAAATGCTTTCTCGAGGAATAGCTTGAACTCTGCAGAGGAATCTGGAAGGGCTGGGATTCAGCCCTGTCGCTCGGAAGATTCTCCCTCCTCGGCCATCGGTTCGCCTGTCCTCAGATGGGAGGGGCGCAGAGGGCACAGTGGTGCAGGCGGCATGCTGTACTGAGGGAAGCCTGGGATGGGAGCGGCTGTGGTACAAGGCCAGGGGTTTCAGGACCAGAGACAAGGATAAAGGATGCAGAGCACGGGAGACCTCCGCCTCTGGAGAGACCTGCAGCGCGGGCGGCGGCCCAGGGGACACTCCCAGGCTGTCCTCCGGCTCCCGATGCGCGCGCGGACGTGGGGTGGGCGTTGGCAGGGGCACGAGTAGAGAGCCGGGTGCGAGACTTCACCCGCGGACACTGCCAACGTGTCTGGGAAAAGAGAAAATTCCGAAAGGATAATAGTGCAATGTGAAGAGTCGGCACAGGACGGGTTAGTTCGAACACAGATGCTAAAACAAGTGCCGGGAGAGCAGAGCGCTGGAGGCTGGGTGTGGCTGACCTGCTAGGACAGTGGTCGGCAAACGCATCAGTTCACGGAGCCAAATACCAACAGGACAACGACTGGCATTTCTCTTGAGAGCCGAAGTTTTTAAACTTAAACTGTATAGGTAGTACATTGTTATTAACTTGATTAGGGTGCTCCTAAGCCGGCGTTTGCTGAAAACTCAAGGGGCCAAAGAGCCGCGTGTGGCTGGGGAGCCGCAGTTTGCCGACCGCTGTGCTAAGGGAAGCGTCCAGCGTCTAGACTCCCTCAGCCCAGGAAGGTGGCTGGAGGCAGGCCGCCGTTACAGACACAGCTCTGAGGTCACGTCTCCATGGCTCCGCCGCTCTGTGCCCTTTGACAGTCACTGCACCTTGGAGCCTCCTTCCCCAAATGCCCCCCGCAGGCTCCCTGTTCCACAAACCCGCGCCGAGAGTGCCCAGAGCTGCCGCGGAGACACACGGGGAGCAGGCGGACCGGAGCGGAGACCACACGTGTGGGGGGCTCGCCGGGCGGTACTGCACGTCATCACCGTCTCCATCACCCCGTGGGCGCGGTGGTGGACGGGGCGTTCCAGAGAGAACGCGTAAAGCATCTTCTGTTTCCCGTTCCCTAAGCCCTCCTCCTTCTCTCCCAGGAATCCCACCCCATCCCCCAGTTTGAGACCCGCTGCTGTCGAGCCTAAGACCATTGGAAAACAACGCAGATATTGACGTTATAATTAACAGTAGCAACATTAGTCATGAAGTGGCAACGAAGATCATGTCATGGTTGGGTCACCACCACATGAGGAGCTGTGATAAAGGGTCGCGGCATTAGGAAGGTTGGGAACCGCTGGTCGCAGGCGTCTTCAAACTACGGCCCGCGGGCCACATGCGGCCCGCAGAGGAGTCTGATCCGGCCCGCCAGGTTTTTTGGGCAGTGAGCGCAGCCGAGGTGTTACCGTAGGAATTAGTAGTTCATATAGTCCGGCCCTCCAGCTCTCTGAGGGGCCGTGATCTGGCCCCCACTTTAAAAAGTTTGAGGACCCCAGAGGGAGAACGGGATCCGCCCCCCTGCCGTGCCCGCCCTGTCTGAGCCCCCCGCCCGGCTGCTCCGGGCCTGTCCGTATTGGACCACGGCCGCCTGCCGAGGGCTTAGGGCAGCGCACTGCCGGCCGGAGGGTGCCGTCCGCGCCGGCTGGAGCGGGGGAAAGCCCGGGTCACAGGAAGGCCACACAGCTCTGTGAAGAGGGAAAGGCAAACGCAAACCACAGGGAGACACGGCCTCACGGCCGCCGAAATGCTCCAGGAGAGAGAGAATAACCAGCGCTGGGGGGACGGGGAGAAGCCGGAGCCGGCCCACACGCTGGTGGGGGGTAATAGGGGGCAGCCCCTTTGGCCGATCCCCACCCAGTGAAACCTGGAACTGCCACATGACCCAGCCATTCTACCTCTAGGTACGGTTCCCAGAGGACGGAAACATACGTTCGTACGAAATTACATGCATGCTCATGCAGCATTCACCGTCACAGCCCAGAGGTGGAGACAAGCCGAATGCCCATCAGCTGAGGGGCGGGTAAACGGAGTGTGGTGTGTCCACACGATGGCACCTCACCCAGAGTCCTCATATAAAGCAGTGTTTCCCAAAGTGTGGTACTCATACCCCCAGGGGTACGGGAAGAGTTTGGTGGGGGTACGCATTGCACCGGAGTTTGGTGGGGATATGCACTGCACCGTGCTTAGCTGCGCCTAATTCCACGTTCTCATGAGTACGAGGGGTACTCAGCGTTACGAAAATTACAGAAGGGGTACACATATGTCAAAAGTTTGGGAAACACTGAATAAAGGAACGGAGTGCTGACACATGCTACAGCATGGATGCAACTTGAAAATAGCACGTTCAGCGACAGAAGCCAGACACAAAAATTATACGATTCCTTTTATATGAACTGTCCAGAAGAGGCAAACCCAGCGAGGCAATAAATAGACGAGCCGGTGGCGGCCAGAGGCAGCATGGGCGGGAGAATGGAGGGTGAGCTCATTGCGGGGACGAGCTTCCTTTTTGGGGTGATAGAGACGTTCAGGAATTACACCGCGGTCACGGCTGCACATTATGAATATAGTAAAAGCCACGGAAGTGTACACTCCACAATGGTTAAAGTGGTGAATTTTATGTGATTTTTAAAAATCACAATAAAAGATAAAATAATGGAGGGAGGGGAAACACATTGAAGAGGTGGAAAATATTCCGAGCCTCTATATCTAGTAAATCATTCTTAACCCACAACTTCTCTACCCACCATGCCCTTAATATCCCCTCCCGCCTGGCCATCCCGTGCAGGCCAGGTTGCCGGTTGGAGTCCCGGTCGGGGCACATGTCTGGGTTTCAGGCTCCATCACTGGTTGGGACATGTACGGAAGGCAACTGTGGATGCTGCTCTCTCACACTGGTGTTCCTTTCTCCCTTCATCTAAGATGAAGTCCGTCTGCAATTCTAACAGGAAATCAGCTCAACCAGCATCCACGACGTGCACAGGCGGGAACATACACAGACCCAGGCCCTGTCTCAGGGGAGTTCCACTGTGTTAGGCTAGCAGCTTCCTGCCATTCCGGCCACTCCCTCAGCAGCAATGTTAGGCTGACACGCCCCTCACGGTGGCGGCATCCCTTCCCCAGACGCCTGCTCCGGTGCCACAGACCGGCAGCGTGGCCAGCGCCCACGGCCCGGCTCCCCGGGAGCCGGAGGCCGCGGCTGGCGTGGAGCCCTCCCTCACGATGGCTCACTACGCGGCTCACAGCTTAGCGACTTGCGGCTAAAAACGTACTTATAAATAACCGTCTTTCTTGAAAAAGCAATTGTTGCCCCAGCCTCCCAACCAAATCAAGCTGCAAACTACGGACGGGTCAGGTCGCTGAAGAAGTCAGTATATGGAGCAACAGCTGCCCCCTCCAACAGGCATGACAGCAAACTGCTGAGAGTTTCTGGGAGACAGTGCAGTCTCGCTTAACTTGGTGCTTCCCGGAGTGATTTTTTATTTTTAAAAGAAGCCTTCTTTTAGCATCCTCTCCACACTTCCAACACTGATCGCTCAGCGAATCCACCAGTGACTGCTTGGTGCCCGGGCTGCTACTGGTGGATTATCTGAGCAATCACAGTGCGGAGAGGCTGTCCGGCCGTGGCCGTGGCCGTGGCCGTGGCCGTGGCGCTCGCGATGCAGACGATGAGCGCCGATGGGGTTTCCTTCGCTCTCCTGAGCAATCCACACCCGCGTGAGTACCCTTAGACCACATGTGTCAAACACAAGGCCCTCGGGCCAAATCCGTCCCGCCAGGCCTTGCAATGTGGCCCGCACCGCGCTGTCATCACTGCACTCCGCTGCGTTTCCATCACAATGACAGTTTATGACTCTTCAGTAAACCATTCGGCCCGCGATTTAGGCTGGATTTTAGATTTTTGGCCCCTTCTCTGATTGAGTTTGACACCCCTACCTTAGACAGAACGAGCAGCTACTTCTCTCAGTATTACTCATCTAACTGGAATAGCAATGGTTCCCAGGTGTTGGATGGTGATGGGTAACACTTTTGAAAGTGCGACAGTAAGAACTGGAAACAAGAGAGTAGCTCCATTAATATTCCTTTGTTTACTGAATATGTCTTCATCCCTGGCACACAGGTAATACTGCCATACAGGGGATACAGAGAGCGGCAGAAGGAAACCAGGTAGGGCTCAAGTTTACACTCTAGGGCAGTGGTTCCCAACCTTCCTGATGCCGCGACCCTTTCACACAGCTCCTCATGTGGTGGTGACCCCCGACCATAAAGCTGTCTTTGTTGCTACTTCAGAATTGTCATTTTGCTACTGTTATGAATCGTTATGTAAGTACCTGTGTTTTCCGATGGTCTTAGGCTCTACCGCAGCGGTTCTCAGCCCCGGATGGAGAACCTCAGGTTGAGAACGGCCAGCAGGGTCGCCTCAGACCAACGGAAAACAGAGGAGCTGTATTGAAGGGCAGCGGCATTAGGAAGGTTGAGAACCGCTGCTGGCAGGAGGGTCAGCCAAACTCCTCGCTTTGACTGTCTCCAAAGGGAAAGCCCCCTAACCATGTGCCCGCAGTGGCCTCGGTCACTGATGACGCCAGCGGATCTGACCCCCTCTTCCTCCTAGTCACCTCCCCCCCCAGCATTGCTCCCCTCCCATTAGAAAGCCAGAGAAGACAACCTACTGGCAACTTTTAAGGTACCGTCGCTTTGTGTGGTGGCAAATCTTTTAAGTTCAAGTACACAACGTAACCATAACTACTATGGTTACGGTCCACGTGGGCAATGGCAATCCAAGCAGAGAGAAGGGGGCAGAATTCTCCTGGGAGTCTGTAAGACCGTTCACCCCTTCTCTGAGGCCTGCCTGCCTTGGCCCCGTCCTCCTCCAGGCAGCAATGAATCCATCCAACCTTTCCTCCGGTGCTGAATAAAGTTTTATCTTTTAGTTTTTCAGAGCGCCGGGCCATTTGGCCATGATGTATGGCCCACCATAAACACCAACTGCGCCATCAGAGGGTGTTCCTGTGAGCCAAGCAGGGGTGAACGGGGAGCAG
Organism: Pipistrellus kuhlii; assembly: GCF_014108245.1. Classification (NCBI taxonomy): domain Eukaryota; kingdom Metazoa; phylum Chordata; class Mammalia; order Chiroptera; family Vespertilionidae; genus Pipistrellus; species Pipistrellus kuhlii. Next base: position 182,518,658 of record NW_023425529.1, read on the forward strand.
ACCTCCTGGGGGACTGGCCCTCGGGAGGGGGGTCACGCCGGGGAAGAAATGAAGGATGGGGAGACTGCCCCAGGACGAGGGAGAGGGGACGAGGGGGGCAGCAACAAGACCGTTCACAGTAAAACTGTGATGCACTCAGCGGTGAGGCAGAGCGCCTCCCTCCTCCCCCACACAGGACTCCTGGTGTGTTCAACCTGACGGTCCCACCAGCCCACACGTCCAGGCATCCGTGAACCAGACCCTTCGTGTGGCTAACGCGGGGGTCACAGGGTGGTCAGAAGTTGGCAGGAACCTTTAGAGATTAGTACGGACCGGCCAATCCATCGGGAAAATCAGCTGGGCCGGCAGGCTGCACCCTACCTGAGGGCTGCTGAGCAGGGGGCCAAGCAGCCCAGAGGAAGGAAAGGGGGGTCACAGGGTTGTCCCTGGCTTCAGACCCTGGCTCCCCGGGACTCCACCTCCTGATCTCTGACTGGGAGAGAGGAGGGCCGGAGGGAGGTCGCAGTTAGAGCTGAGCTCAGTGGCTGTCTGTCCCACAGTGAGCGCTGAGAAGTGCGTGCTAGAGTTTCTTCTACTCTTTTCGGAGGGATCCTGAACTCCCGCTCACTGCCCAAACGGGAGCAGCCCTACTGATGGGCCCCCAAGCGGCCCTCTGAGGCGGCGGGCTACCTTCCCTTGGAGTTGAAAACGGAGGTTTGGAGGGATTCGGAACCCCCTGTAAGCTGACTCCATCAGGGGGAGCGAAGCAAGCTCCGCTGGCGCCCACAGTCTGCTGCGTTATCCATCCACCTCCAAACGCTTGAGCATACTGTATTTTACTTTTTAACGTGGTTTTTTTAATTGATTTGAGAGAGCGAGGGAGGGAGAGTCATAGTGAGAGAGAAACAGCGATGAGAGAGAGAGACACATCTGACCGGGAATCAAACCCGGGACCTCTTGGTTCACGGATCTCCGCTTAACCACTGGAGCACGCTCGCTGGGCTTGAGAGTACTTTAAAATGTTACTTCAGTATTCTAAAAACCACAACGTGTTCGATGAAATAAGGTTCCTATGAAGTCCCCCACCGTTCCCCCAATGAAATCTGCATAGTTACTTATATGATCAGAAACACCTCAAATTCCGACAGACCATCAAAAACACCAGGTCCTTTTTCTTGACATAAATATGGCTGGATAAATCATCCTGGCCATTTTAATGAAATGGCTTTAAGCCTTCAAAAGTACTGCGGACCCTCAGTGCATCGAGTCGCTTTTCTCTCAGGACCTGGAGCTGGGCCCTGTGGAAGAGCCGGCACCTCCCAGGAGCCTGTGTCACATCTTTTTAAATATATATATGATTCTAGAGAGGAAGGGAGGAGAGAGAGAAAGAGAAACATCAATCAGAGAATGATTGATCAGCTGCCTCCTGCACACCCCCTACTGGGGATCGAGCTTGCAACCCAGGCATGTGCCCTTGGCCAGAATCGAACCTGGGACCTTTCAGTCCACAGGCTGATGGCTCTATCCATTGAGCCAAACCAGCTAGGCCTCCCAATACCTCTTACACTATCTAGCAAGACTTGCAGACACTTCATTGTCCTAAAAGGAAACACAAATATGTCGGTGTTGACTCTGTTCTCAAGGAATCGTCTTTTAGCACTCGGATACTGAGATCCAGAAATAATGTGTCAGACTGAAAAATACTTAAAAATCCAATCACTCCAAGAAAGCTGGAAGGATAAGTCATCTTAGTCAAAACGGCTCACCTCCATCACATGAACTGGTTGCCCAGTTCCTTGAAAACACGGTTCCTAATCACTGGTAATCTAAGAGCGGTTTAAAATAACAGACATGCAGAGCGTGTCTGAGACGTAGTAACATGGATAAACCAAGCTGTCTCACTTAATTTCCCTCCACTTCTTATTGGTTTCACCCAGGCATTGCATATTCTTGATAATTTTTAATACATTTTATTAATTTTTCACAGAGAGGAAGAGAGAGGGCTAGAGAGTTAGAAACATCAATGAGAGAGAATCATCAATCAGCTGCCTCTTACACACACCCCACTGGGGATGTGCCCGCAACCAAGGTACATGCCCTTGACCGGAATCGAACCCGGGACCCTTCAGTCCGCAGGCCAACAGCCTATCCACTGAGCCAAACCGGTTTCGGCACATATTCTTATAACCCTTGTTGGTAAACACAAATAAGAGGACAGAAGAAGACGTGGGAACGGAAGCCGAAGAGAGCTTGACATGCTTGAATATGTCAAGAACCCACTGCCATTTCAATAACCCGACACTCCACGTATCGGAAAGCAGAAAGAACTCCCGCGTAACTGTCAAGGTCAGATCCTTACACAGGTGCCTTAACAAGACGCTGTTGGGTGCCACCGTCATTCGGACAATTGCTATCCGTTAGGTGGTTTCAAAGCGCAACCCCTGACCCGGAGCGGGCGGTTTATGGCCACAGCACTGTCTGGGGGGGGGGGGGGGGGCGCCGGGAGGCCGGGTGCTGGCCATCACTTTCGGGGGCGGGTAGCGGGCGGCCGGGCGGTGGCCAGGAGAGCTCCCGCACAGCTGCCTTCCCTGCCTCTCCTCCGGAGGGAAGCCGACACCCATGCCTTCATGGATAATTCAGCAAGGACTGCCCCATACATTTATAATGTAATTTATGACTTTCTGTGATGGCTCTGTGATCGCTTCCGAAAACAATAGTCTTAGGATAAAAGGAACTAGGGAATAGCAAGTATGAAACGATTTCAGCTTCAGTTTGGAAAAAAAAAAAAAAAAAAAAGGTCATGTTTGGTAGAAGCACCTAGAAAAGGTGATCAATCCTGAAGGCTACATTCCATAAAGAGCTGGGGGGAGAAGTTCCAGAAATGTTAGGAGTTATCCCTAATAAATAAATACATCTATTATTTAAAATCACTATTAGAAATAACCCCTCATAGGCAAATTACAAGGTTACAATTCGGAGTATCTCATAGTATTCTTATAATAATTCTAGCTATAGAAGTTCCTGCACTGGCCCATATGGATCAGTGGTCAGCCTGCGCACCAAAGGGTCACAGGTTCGATTCCCGGTCAAGTGGGGGGGAGGGGTCGTGCAAGAGGCAACCAGTGGCTGTGACTCTCTCACAGTGATTTCTCTCTCTCTCTCTCCTCTCTCTCTCTCTTTCCTCTCTCTCTTTCCCTCCCACCCTCCTTTCCACTGTCTATGAGAAAAGCATAGCAAAAGGCAAAAATATCCTCAGGTGAGGATTCACAAACAAAAAAAGTTTCCTTTTAAGGATTTAAATCATAATAATAATAACGATGGGACAGAGGAGTAACATTTGTGGACATTCTGCTACATTGAAGCTCCTGAACCTCTGACTGAGCCACGCTTCTGCCCTGCACTCCCAGGGGGATGGAAGTGTGAGCTGGTAACGACAGGAAATCCTGGGAGAATCCTCCTGGAGCCCAGGCTCAGGGCGGTATTCATTCCACCCCTTCTCGCTGCAAAAAAGCAATCCGCCTTTCCGAGGTCTGGAGTCCGTTCAAGTGCTCAGGTGAAGGCAACCAACAAACGTTCCCACAATCCGAGGGGCAGGGCCAGGGACACCCACCGCCGGGGGCTGACCGTCCGAGGCCCCCCTCCAGGTGGGGAGCCGGGCCGCCGGGGAGAGGACGTCGGGGAGAGGCCCCCGGAGGCCGGGCCGGCGGGCTCCCCTCCACCGAGGCCTCCGCCGGGCCCAGGGCGGCCCCTCCGCCAGGCCCAGGGGCCCGCCGGCCTCCCCGGGGCCAACTTCCGACGCCGGGAGCTCGGCGCGGGCTCAGGTGGCCCGTTAGCCGGACGGGGGCCAGCCCGCGGCGCCCGCCGTGTCCGGAGGTCCTGGGGGGCATCGGGAGGTGGGGGGGCCAGGGGACCCCCCGGAACAGGCGAACCCGAAGGCCCTCCTCCCCAGTGCCCGGCCGGGCGGACCTTCCCGCGCCTTCTCCCCGGACCCCTCCCGCCCCGCGCCCCGCGCCGCCGCCCACCTGTCCCGGGGGTCGATCCAGCTGGTCCGGCGCGTGTTGTGGTCGATGTAGAAGACCTTGCCGTCGTAGTCCCTGGCCTCCTCCCAGCCCCGGGGTAGCGGCAGCGGCCCGCTGCCGGCCCTCCTAGGCATGGTGGGCGGCCTGGCCGGCGGGCGGCGCCTCCATAGGGACCGGGCGGGCGCGGGACGCGGCGGGGGCGCGGCTGCCTGTCCGGCCCGGGCGCCGCCCCCGCCGCGGGCGCCGGCGCGGGGCCGCGGGGCGCGGGGGGACCGCGCGCGGGGGGCGCCTCGGCGGCGATCAGTCCGGGGATCCGCCGGCGATCAGTCCACCATGGCTGCGCCGGGAGCCCGCGATCCAACCCTCCTCCTCCTCCTCTTCCTCCCCCGGGGCCGCCGCGCGGCCGCCGCCGCTGCCTCCGCCTCTTCCTCCTCCTCTTCCTCCTCCGCCTCCGCCTCCGCCCGTCCCCCCGCGCCGCCGGGGGTCGCGGTGCCCGGGCCGCCGGAGCCGCCGCCGCCGTCTGGGGCTCGGATCCGGGAAGCGCGGCGGAGCGGCGGCCGCGGCGGCGACGGGCCTCCTCATTTGCATGCGATTTGCGTGCGGTTTGCATTCGCCCCGCCCCGGCCACGCCCCCGTCCCGCCCCGCCCGGCTCATCTGCATGCACATTCCTCGCCGCCGCATTCCAGGGCTTAACCCCGCCGCTGCCGGGCGCGGGGCGGGGCGGGCCGGGGGAGGGGCGCGGGCCGGGGGGGAGGGGGGAGGGGGAAGGGCGGAGGGCGGAGGGGCCCGGAAGGCGCTGCCCGCTCGCTCGCTCCCTCCCTCGGGGATCCCCGGTGTCCCCCTCGGGCCCGGCGCCCCGCGGGCTTGGAGTTCGGGGGCCGGGAGGGGCTGCGGAGGAGCGCGCTCCGCTCCGGGAAGGCGCAGGGCCGCGGAGGAAAGGGGTGGGGAGTCGCTCCCTGCGGAAGGAAAAGGCACAGGCCCGGGCCCGGCCGACGCCGAGGGCACAAAGGGCCCGCGCCGCGCCCCGAGCCCCCCTCGGACCCGAGGGCGGGCCCGGGCGGCGGCCGAGAGCGCGCAGCGGCCAGAGCGCGTCCGGGCGCCGCCGCCCCGGGGCCCCCGCAGGGCGCCCGGCCCGTGACCTCAGCCCGGAGCCGCCGCGGCCTCGCGGCGCCGAACGGACCCCGAAACGGGCCCCGCGGTCCGCAGTGCCCCCCGCGGCCCGATCCCACCCCGATCTCCCCGCCGCCGACGCCCCCAGCCTCCCCGCGGGCCGTGCGCCCCTCTGCCGCCAGCTCGGCGTCCAGGGCTTCGGACGGCTGGACGGGGACGTGTCCGGTGTCCAGCCCCTCCGTCCCGCCCAGGCCCGGGGAAGTCCCCCAGCCTGGCCCCGCCGAGGCCCGGGAGCCCGAGGAGGCCCCGGAGGCGAGGGCGAGCCCGGGGCCAGCCCGGGGCGGCCGCAGGCCAGGCCTCCAGGCCCCGCTGCCCCTGGAGGACCGGGCTCCTTGTGCCCCGGCTCCGGTTTGTCCCGCAGCTGCCGAGGCCTGGTCAGCGCGGAGCAGCGGCCGGACACCGGGCGCGGGGACGACTGGCGAGGCCTGGGCACAGCATGCAGCGCCCCCCAGCCCCTCCGTCTTGGGGGTGTAAGGTTTGAGGCGCAGGAAACTGACCACCAAGGTATTTTAAAGTAAAGTTTATTCTCCAGGAATGAGCGGGACTCATTACGACTGCCCTCAAACCTTACAGGGGCCAGCCTGCAAGGCCCCAAGCTCCTCCTGGGCAGGTCTACACCACCGCCGCCGCCCACTCATATTCTCCTGAGCTCAGCCACTCCTGGTGCGGGTCCTGCCAGTGGTCAGTGAGGACGGCACCTCCCCGCCTGGACTCATTCCTGCAGGGGCTAGTGCGTGAGATTCACCAAGGCCCATGGTGGACTGGACTGGCGCTGGGTCCCCAGGCGGTCAGGGTGCCTGCGGCCCACCCGAAGGGGTCAGGAGGGTGGTCCTGGGGAGGATGGAGGAAGGGCCCAGCTTGGGGCAGTTGCCCTGCAGCGGGAACTGGACCTGCCTCTTCTAACCAGGGTCTTAGAAGTGGCTGCATTTGCCCTGAGCTGCCTGGAGACCACCTGAACTCTGGAACGCTGGGCGTGCCCAGATTGGGGTGGGGAAGAGTCACCCCAGACCAGCTCGCTCCCTTTCTCTCTTTGGGCTCGGCTTTCACACCGGGAAGCTACGCTGGGCCCTGGGAAAGAGTGGCCGCCACCTTCTGAGCCAGGCCTCTGCCCACTCCGTCCATCAAGAGGTGACAAGTCTCCCGGTCCCCACTGAGATGCGGCCTCCTTGTAGGTGGGACTTCTGAATGAATGCTGGAGGTTAATTCGTCTAAATTACAGCATCGTCAACATGTGCGTGACAGTATACTAATAACATCACTAGCAACCCGACAGACCCTTCCGGTTCATTCCTTGCTTTCAGGCCCCCTGACCCCTAACAATGAGAAAACATGCATCATCCGAAAATGTCCACATACTACTATTTTTATTTTTAAGGAACTTCGCTGCTGTCGCCACAATCTGATTTGTTTCCCTGGGACGAGTCGCAGCACAGTACTTCTCGGCGTAATTTCAAATTTGATGAGCTTTCCGCTACATAGTTTTACCCCACTCCAAACACCGCCGGGGAATCCCAAGTAGCACGCCGCGAGTAAATGGCGTGTATTGTTCCATAAATCCTGAGGCTTCGCACAGGAACGCCACACGGGAAAACAGAACTCTCAAGCAGTTAAAACAGGAGCCGGCTCTCCCCTCCCTCGGGCGGGCACAGGAAACATTTGGTCGCACAAAGGCAGTTAGGAGGACAGCGCGGGGAGTGGCTGCTCCGGAGACTTCTTTGTCTGGAACAGGTCTGAACCCTGCAGCTCCGAGTTCACAGGTTCCACGTCCATCCCTTCCCACAGTTCCTGATGGTTCAGACAATGGAGTCTCGTTTCCTTCGTGTGCATATCTGTCAAAACAAAACAAGCATGAAGATCATTCCTTTTTGGTAGTTGGGTACATTCCGTCCATCATTGGCAGAGGAAGATGGCCGGTGCACTCTGCCAACACAGGGCCAGGGCCCCGCAGTCTGTGGAGGCGGCAGACACTAGCTACCGAGAGTGTTTTCTGACCTTCAATTCCCTTCTCTCTTGCTTCACATTTTTCTCCCCTAATTCTGGGTGGAAATGAACAGCCCTTAAACAAAGTTCCCCTTTGTCAGTGCCCAAAATCTGGGTGGCAGGAAAATTAGTGATATCAAAAAGGGGGGCGGACAGTGAATATTATTTCAAAAGGTAATTTAGGTATGCTTACGCAAATTTAAGATGCACATACATGCTTTTTAAAAATGTGTTGTTTTTTTTATTATTGATTTTAGAGTTAACCTTTCTCAAGATGTGCAAGGGAGTTCACTGCAGCATGTCTGATAATAACAAAGCTGGAGACACCACCAGTGTCCATCAGCAAGGCACTGGTTAAATGAATTATGGCACGTCCGTACTCAGCAGGCGTTTAAAAAGCGTCAGATAAACATACACGCGCTGATAAGGAAAGATTCCCAGGATACGGTACGGTTCGTCTGAAAGCGAGGTGCAGAAAGCCGCTTGCTTACGTCACTGGAGACGGGGACAAGCATTAACTGTAAAGAACAACACGGACTCCTACGTAAGGCCTGGTCTCAGAAGAATTCAGAGAGTGGAATAAGGGAGGAGTTACTGTGAACTGGGGCTGTCCGGGAGGTCCCATCAGAGACCTAGGAGGAAAGGGGACATTAATGAAAGGGATGGGGCAGAGATGGGCGCAGACAGGACTCCAGAGCAGACAGGCGGAGGTTGCACGCTGATGGAAAGACTGGGCCGGGCAGAACGCAGAGGCGAATCTGGCGTGAAAGAGCCCAAGACTGGCAGAAGCCTCTGGTTGGGGGGCTGGCTTGTGATAGGGTAAGTATGAGGCAGATAAAGGTCTGGATTAGAAATGAGGTAAGCCAGGGGGTGGGAGTGGGAAGGATGAAAAGGAGTGATCTGGCAAGAATTTGCTACTGATTAGATTAAGAAGGGAGCGGTGAATAGACCCGCTGGAGGAATCTGGCGTGATGCCAGGCGTTTAGGCCTCGGAGGGAGACTCAGCTGAAATAAAGGAGGAAGTCTGAAGGGGGATCTGATAGGGCTGTGCTTTGGGAAATCAGAGAGACCCAGCCGAAAGGTAAAGGTCAGGCCTGGAGCTCAGACAAAAGGTCAGGGCTGCAAATATGCGACTGGATGTCCCCATCCCGAAGTCTGCGGACCCCGGGGGTTCAGGGCTGAGTCTTGGAAGGGCAACCTCAGGGCAGGTCGGATAGAATTAGGTGGCCCACGTATAGTTCTATTTGGGGCCCATAACTCTCCGGGAAACTCTTCGGTAATTGGATGGGAGTTCGTTTATTTCTCGGTAAAATGCGATCTCCATTTCCAGCGGGGATGTGTGTGCAGAATCAGTTGCTGGTGTGGAAACCATCTCTGAAGGAAGTCCTGTAGCTGGGCTGGTGAATCGACTACGTGTAGGACAAGGCAGACTGCTTTTCAGTGTTTCCGCACCCCTGTTTCCCCGAGGAGATGGGGGGTTATGGAAACTGGGACTTTTCTGGAAAGAGAATGCTGCCTCCCCCCCCCCGAGTCACACTGGTGACATTTTTGGTTTTGTTTTCCTTCTGCGGCCAAACTGATGAAAGTAAATAACGTCTCTCATTATTGAAAATGGGTAATCCCAATCCACAAAAGTTGTATTGTCTAGACCACATGTGTCAAACACAAGGCCCGCGGGCCAAATCCATCCCGCCAGGCCTTGCAATGTGGCCCGCACGCGCTGTCATCACTGCACTCCGCTGCGTTTTCATCACAATGACAGTTTATGACTGTTCAGTAAACCATTCGGCCCGCGATTTAGGCTGGATTTTAGATTTTGGCCCCTTCTCTGATTGAGTTCGACACCCCTAGTCTAGACAGTCCTTCTATGTGATCTTTTTTAATTCCCAGTTCTGGGCCAAACCAGAAACCTCCATTACCCTAACCACTTCCCCTCCAGTTAATGATTACACCAACACCTTAGGCAACGACGGTCACTTCAACTCCGTAATAAACAACACCAAACAGATCGGTTTTACCTTCCTCACAGCGGACAGGAGACCCACGCTGAGCAAATTCTGTGGTTGCCCACCAGATACTGAGCATTTAAAATCTCTTACTGGTGAAAAGGAGCAAAAGCTCAATGCCATGTTTAAATGTGTGAGGCTCTCAGAGGGCACCATGTATTTCCTGTAGGATAGACTCTTGGAAAATATTATTCATTTACATCCTTTCTTATATAATAAAACTGGAGGCCCGATGCATGGAGATTCATGCAAGATGGGCCTTCCTTACCCTGGGTGCCGGCGGCACTGCCTTCACTCCAGCCCGGAGCCCTCTTTCTGCCTTCCCATGCTGCCCAGAGGCCCTGAGTGGCTGAGCCGGTGCAGAACACCTGCCCCCAGCAGCTCGGTGCCTGTGTATGCAAATTATCCCTCCATCTTTGTTGGGTTAATTTGCATGCTCACTCCTGATTGGCTGGTGGGTGTCACAAAGGCACGGTCAATTTGCATCGTTCTCTTTTATTAGTGTAAATAATAAGAGGTTCTATTTTCCTGGCATTTATGGAAGAGCCATGCTTACACACATCAGTTATTACACCATCAATTCCAAATGGGTTTTTCCCCTTCATTTTTACATGAAGAGCTTTATTACTTTTTAAAATATATATATATATATATATATTGTATTGACTCTTTACAGAGAGGAAGGGAGAGGGACAGAGAGTTAGAAACATCAGTTGGAGAGAGTCATCGATCAGCCGCCTCCTGCACACCCTGCACTGGGGTTGTGCCCGCAACCAAGGCACATGCCCTTGACTGGAATCGAACCTGGGACCCTTGAGTCTGCAGGCCGATGCTCTATCCACTGAGCCAAACCAGTTAGGGCAGAACTTTATTACTTTTGCCACTGCTCTTATTTGTCTATCATTAGGGATTCATGAATTACTTTTAATTCAGTGTGTTACAAACCACAGCACCGTTTCTTACAGTGGCAAAATACACATTATATCACATTGACCATTTTAACCAACTTAAATGTATAGCTCAATGCATTAAGTATGTTCATATTGTTGTGCAGCCGCCACCACCATCGTCTCCAGATCTGTGTCATCTTCCCCAAATGAACTCTGTACCCACTGAACACGATCTCCCCATCCTCCCCTCCCCGCCCCCAGTTCCTGGCAGCAGCAGCATCTTTGTGTTTGTGCTCGGATTGTCTCCGATTTGGCCCAGGGGAGTACCCCCCACCCCCATCTGTTTCCTGTGCCCTCTGACATGTCCCCATCATTCTCTGAGCACTTCCTTGTTTTCTGGCACAAAAAGAGACTGCGAATTCCTGCGCACTCCCCATCCCAGAGCTGGAATCCGTCATGTCTCCAAGGACCCCGTGGCCTTCCAGGGGGAGCTGGTTTTGAGACAACACCTGAGCATCCGGGAGAACCCACTGCTCTCGGAATGCCAGCCGGGCCCCCTGAGAGACTGTCACATGCCCATTCATCTCACGCAGCGGTCGGCAAACTCCTGAGTCCACAGAGCCAGATTATCAACAGGACAACAACTGAAATTCCTTTGGAGAGCCACATTATTTTAACTTAAACTTCTCCTAGCGCCATTTCTTCACCATAGACTCGCCCAGGCCGTGGTATGTTGTGGAAGAGCCACACTCAAGGGGCCGGAGAGCCGCGTGTGGTGACCACATAGAAGTTCTAACACATGAGAGCCGCGGGTTCACCGGGACTCCTTCCCTTCAGACCTCACGTTCATTCCAGTTTCCCCTCCTTTCCGTGTCTGTCACTTCCTTCCTGAGCAGGGAGAAACCCGACTCTCTCATCCGTACTGTCCTTGCGTGTTCCATCAATATCCTGACTGTAACCAACCTCCCAGGCTGCCCCGTGCCCTCCAGCGAGGCGCTCTCTTCCCCTCTCACCAGACCACCTCCCGCCTAGGGCACCCCCCCACCCCCAAGCCTCTCTCATCCTCGGTGGCTGCACGCCTGGTGCTGGGCCCGGGCTGTGCAGGAGCCCCCTCACCCCACCTGAGCTCCACCGTCCCCTACAGGACACCCTGCCCCTTAGGGAGACCTCATCCGCTCAGGCCCTGACGCCAGTTCTAGGCGGCCCCTCCGTGGCAACACTGTCTGCACCTGGTTAGTTCTAGTGCCCACCGGTGCGCACACTTTCCTTACCCTCCCGGGCTCTGCGGCCCACACCAGCGGCCCCCCTGTGTGATGCTTTCCTCACTCCATGCCTGGGACGGCAGCACTTCTTTTCTTTTTTCTTTTTTCTTTTTTTTTTTTAAATAAATCTTTATTGTTCAGATTATTACAAATGTGATCCTCTTCCCCCCCTTAATTGTTCCCCTTCACCAGGTTCCCACCCCATCCTCTGTCCTTTCCCCGTCCCCCATTGTCCTCATCCATAGGTGCACAGTTTTTGTTCAGTCTCTTCCCGCACCCCCACTCCCCTTTTCCCTGAGAATCGTCAGTTTACTCCCCTTCCATACCTCTGATTCTATTATATTCACCAGTTAATATTGTTCATCAGATTTTTAAATTCCCTTGGTTTTTACATTCACTTATTGATAGCTACGTATTTGTTGATCATAATTTTTATCTTTATCTTCTTCCTCTTCCTAAATAACCTCCTTCAGCAATTCATATAATTCTGGTTTGGTGGTGATGAACTCTTTTAGCTTTTTTTTATTTGTGAAGCTCTTTATCTGTCCTTTGATTCTGAGTGATAGCTTTGCTGGGTAGATTATTTTTGGCTGTAGGTTCTTGTTATTCATCACCTTGAATATTTCTTGCCATTCCCGTCTGGCCTGCATGGTCTCTGTTGAGAAATCAGCTGACAATCGTATGGGTGTTCCTTTATAGGTCACTACCTGCTTTTCTCTTGCTGCTTTTAATATTCTCTCTTTGTCTTTTGCTCTTGGAATTTTAATTATGATGTGTCTTGGTGTGGTCCTCCTTGGATTCCTTTTGTTTTGGGTTCTGCGGGCTTCCTGGACATGTAAGTCTATTTCTTTCCCCAGGTGGGGGAAGTTTTCTGTCACTATTTCTTCTAGTACTCTTTTGGTATCTTGCTCTCTCTCTTCTGGAATCCCCATAATTCTGATGTTGGTTCGCTTGAAATTGTCCCAGAGGTTTCTTACACTATCTTCAACTTTCTGGATTCTCTTATCTTCTCCCTTCTGCAGAGGAGTGTCCTCTGGCTCTTTGTGTTCTAAATCTTTGTCTTGATTCTTGCGATCTTCCAGTCTGTTTTTAGGACTTTGTATAATATTTTTTATTTCAGACATGTTTTCTTCATTTCTTGTTGATCCCTTATTATTTCTAGTTGCTCCCTTTTCATATCTTCATAGGTCTCATTTATTTTATCGGCCTTTTTTAGGATATTGTTGAATAACCTTATAACTGTAGTTTTGAACTCAATGTCCAATCTTTTCTTTTCCTCCATCTCCTTCCTTTGTGTCCTTCTTCTTGTCTGCATTTTAGTTGTTTCCCTGATTTGATGGAATAGCTTTGTGTGCTATGTGTTCTGGTTGAGCCCAGTAGCACAGCCTTCTCAGTTACCTGCAGTGGACAGTCTTGGTGTAGCCCTTTGTGGGCTGTGTGTGCAGTCTTGTTGTTAAGCCTTGCTTATTGTTGGTATCACTGGGAAGCGTTGATTTCCAAGCCAATTGGCTGTGAGGATCAGCAGTGTCTCAGCTAGGAGGGTTTCCGTACTCTGTTTGAATAGGGCGGGGTCTCGGGGTGGCGCAGACAATCTTTGGTTCCCTGTCAGTCTCGTCTTAGAAAAGTCCTGTTCGTGGAGAGTTTTGGAAGATTGGTTGCAGGCGCGTGCACACCTTTTTGGTAAAGGCGCAGACAAGCTTTGGATTCCTGCAAGTCCCTCCTTAGAGAAAGCCAGCCTCTGGGAGAGCTTCTGTGCTCAGCCACAGGTAGGGCGGAGTCTCGGGTTGGTGCAGACAAACTTTGTTTTCCCTTCGGCTCCTCCCCAAGTCCCGCAGTAATGGCCTCTGGCTTCACACACCTCCAAGAGATCTCTGCCCACTGCCTGACAGTCTGGCCTCTCCCTGTCTGGGGCCGTTTATCAGAGCAATAGGGTGATTCTGTTTTCCTCTCGGACAAGAAAGCCAGCCGCGTTAGCTGTTCGCCCTCTCCGTGCCAGGAGTAAGCCAGTAGCGAACTCAGCCCGGCCCGCCCTCTCTGTGTGCAGGGAGTAAGCCAGCAGCAATCTCGGTCTGGCCCTTCCTCTCCGCACCGGGATTAAGCCAGCGCCTTTTCGCGCACACAGTTCTCCGTACCTTCACAGTTCCTGAGGTTCAGCGTGCCTTCTCTCTCCTTCCCAGATGGCAGAGCCTCCTCTCAGCCAGCTGTCTGGCGCTTCAGGGCAATGCCTCCCCTGTTTTTCAGTTCTAAATTCAAATTTGTTGTGGTAGGCTGCATTCGGGTGTCTACCCTATACCGCCATCTTGGTTTCTCCTATTTTTAACATTATCAGCACTTCTTTTCTTTTCTCTTTTTTAAAATATATTTTTATTGCCAAGATCAGTTTGGCTCAGTGGATAGAGCATCGGCCTTTGGACTGAAGGGTCCCGGGTTCTATTCTGGCCAAGGGCATGTACCTTGGTTGAGGGCACATCCCCAGTAGGGGGCATTCAAGAGGCAGCTGATCGATGACTCTCTCACTGATGTTTCTCTCTATTCCTCTCCCTTCCTCTTTGAAAAAAAAAAAATCAATAAAATATATTAAAAAATAAAATAAAAGTAAATATAGAAGCCCTCGCTGGTTTGGACAGAATGCTCAGTGGACAGAGCATTGGCCTGTGGACTGAAGGGTCCTGGGTTTGATTCCGGTCATGGGCACATGCTCGGGTTGTGGCTCAATCCCCAGTAGGGGGCATGCAGGAGACAGCAGATCAATGATTCTCTCTCATCATTAATGTTTCTCTCTCTCTCTCCCTCTCCCCTACTCTCTGAAATCAATAAAAATATATTTTACTAAATAAATAAATAAATAAGTACATAAATAAATAAGGGAGATTGAGCACCATAAGACCAATTTGGGCTCCATGCCCAGAGGAAGGGCATGCTGAGATGTCCTTGGCTTAAATATATCCGTTAGGCTACCTGACAGCTAACTCTAGCTGGTGTGGTTCGGAGAAATGCATCACAGGCCCAGCAGTGGTCGACATGGAAGTGTAGACAGGTTGTCCGTGATACAGTGATGTTGTATGTGACTATACAGAGGCAATCTACATGTATATCTGCAAACACACAGGGAACGACATGGTCACCTGATCACCGCTGGCTTCTCAGCAACCTGGCTGGTCTTTGGCTTTGGAGTGGAACAGCTACAAAGTTCACTCCTGTGTCTTGCTCTGGTTTCTCAATGCAAACAAAAAACAAACAAAAAACTGTGGACAAGTGACAACAAAAAGCATGTTGACCGGGGCTCTTCTGTCAGCAGAGGGCGCTCTCGGACTCTTTAGAGACATCCAAGGTGAGAGCCGAAGACGCTCCCTCCTGCACGTTGGCCCGGTGCAGCCGGTGGGCCTGCACCAGTGTTGCTGGGTGTGAGGCCTGGCTGAGCCGGCTTCTCTGGGAGCTCGTGGCTGTCCTGGCTGGAGGTCTCCGCAGGTGTCCTGGTCGGGACCACACGGGGCAGGGCCAGAGCTGCGGGGGGACTTGAAGAATAAACCAGTGCTAAGAAGGAGTGACTCCAATCCCACACCCTGATACAGGCTTCTCCTGATACAGGGAAAGTCTAACCTGCAGTGGGAAGCGTTCACACTGTTATCTCTGATTCGAGACCAATGAAACTCAAACCGTGAAAGACCAGGATTCAGAGATGCTTGTGCAAACAATTAAAAAAAAATTTTTTTTATTTTAGGCACTTAAGTTTATTGGGAATATGCACGGAGTGATCAGATTGTTATGATATCTGAACGCATAATAATCTGGCCACTCAGTGTGTGTGTGTGTGTGTGTGTGTGTGTACACACACATATCTTATCTAATAAAAGAGTAATATGCAAATTAACCATCACTCTGCTACACCAACAAACCAAGCCCACCAGCCACACCCACCAGCCAATCAGAAGTGAGTATGCAAATTAACCCAAACCAAGATGGCTGCAGCCACAGAGAGAGCAGGAGGGAGGCTTGGGTTTCCCTGGTGATGGAGGAAGCCAAGATTTCCATACACCCTAGCTGGCCCAGGCCTCTGCTTAAGGCTACTAAGTTTCAATTATAGAAGGTAAATAAATCCCAACAGAAATGGCAGCCACCACAGAGCAGCAGAAGGCTTGGCTCCTCTCTAGGCTACAAAGTTTCAATTGTAGAAGATAAATTCCAGATACCAGGGCCTCCACTTGGGTCTCTGGGGGGCGTGGCTGGCCAGCAAACCACCACAGGCTCCTTGCCCAGGCCAGTTCCGGATCCCCCAAACCCCAACTCTGATCACCACAAATCTGATCTCTTCTTTGAAATTACTTTTTTAAAAATATGTTTTTATTGATTTTAGAGAGGAAGAGAGAGGGAGAGATAGAAACACCAACGATGAGAGAGAATCATTTATCAGCTGCCTTCTGCACGCCCTCCATTGGGGATTGAGCCCACAACCTGGGCATGTGCCCTGACCAGGAATCGAACTGTGATCTCCTGGTTCTTAGGTCGATGCTCAACCACTGAGCCATGCCAGCTGGGCTCTCTGATCTTTTTTGACAGTGGCCATTCTCACAGGCATGAGGCGATGTCTCTCTGTGATTGTGATCTCATCACATCTCCTCCACATTGAGCCTTAGAGATGAGGATAATAACTTGCGTACATGTATCTCATTCATTTTTTTGGCCTATTCCCAACAGTTCAAGGACACATGACTCTGCACCTACTATTTCCAGTGGTCGGCACCGGTGCCACTTTGTGGAAAGGGTCAGGAGTGCAAGACCCTGGTTCCTTGCCATCCAGTGCATTTCCAAGGAGGCCCATGACCCCGGCATAGGGTTAGAGTTCTTACGAGAAATCCTGCAGAGTGGTGAACAGGAAGTGGAACCTTTCTCTGCCTTGCTCTTGGGGATCCCAGCGGCAGGTGTTGGGGAGACAGAGAGCCCATCTCGGCAGAGAAGAGGAGGTCTGTGTGAGGCATGGCCTTTGGGAGTTTTCTACACCAGGAGATGAACAGAAGGGTGCCGATAGGCGCACTGTTAGCCTAGGGGCCCGGAGGAGAGGCGGGGCCTGCACCGTCAGTGCGCACACGGGCAAAGGGGAATTCACGGAGAGTGACCCCGAATCACGCAGATTTCCTGGTTGGGAAGAGTGCTCCCAATCTAGCGATCAGTGCTTAGACAAAGAATGATTAAGACAGAAAAAGGGCACATCTCTCAAGTATGTTTTCTCTCTTCTTAAGGGCTTATCCAAACCCCGGTCAACACATTCTAAGGACATTTTGTTTTACTTTCTCCTTGACTTGCTCTAGACTTCCAAACTCTGTTTTTGGACTCCTTCTCTGGCATGGGCAGAAAGAACGTTTTTGTGAAAAGGGGTTTCTTTGGGGGACCATTAAATATAGTTTTTAATCGGTTTCACCTGATTTTTATTTTAGTAATTACCAGAGGAATATCCATGTATGAACCAGCCCGAAATGATGAAGCCTGGAATGATTGTATTTTGGGGAAATAGGTCAGTTCAAAGCTACCATGAACAAGGTGACATCTTATAGCAATAGTTCTCTGGGTTATCAAGACTATGGCTCTGTTACTCATTCCATGTGTTTTTAATTTGACTTTAATGTTTAGAAATGTAGGTTGTTGTTTTGTGGGGGTTTTTTTAGGGGCAATTTTTGAAGAACAATGACTTAAGCTAAAAGTATATAGGTAGGTTGGGGCCAAAA
Source organism: Pipistrellus kuhlii (assembly GCF_014108245.1). NCBI lineage: Eukaryota > Metazoa > Chordata > Mammalia > Chiroptera > Vespertilionidae > Pipistrellus > Pipistrellus kuhlii. The sequence continues at coordinate 182,535,685 of NW_023425529.1, forward strand.
TTCCATCAATAAGATTACTTCAACCTTACTTCATGGATTCTTCCCAACTTGTGAATACTTGACTAACAAACACCCACGCACAAAAACCCGTGTTTGAGCCCTAGCTGGTTTGGTTCAGTGGATAAAAGGATCCCGGGTTCAATTCTGGTCAAGGGCAAGGCAGCCAATGATTCTCTCATCATTGATGTTTCTATCTCTCTCTCCCTCCCTTCCTCTCTGAAATCAATAATATATATATATATATATATATATATATATATATATATATATATATATATATATATATATATTTAAAAATCCGTGTGTGAAGGCTGGCTGCATCCCTGTCCCCTGGGTTTTACCTAGGACACTGGGGGAGGAGGAGGGGAGGAGGGAGGGGCGGGAGAGATTCTTAAAATAGTGCTGCCACCTGGTGGTCAAAGGGCTAACTAACACCTACCCCCACCAATTTTTTCAGGGCATCCTACATCCAATTCAGTTCAATGTTGCCCTGTTCAATAAACATGCATTGAGCTTACGTGAGGGCCAGCCACAATGATAATTACTCAGGCACAGACCTGTCTCCACCTACTTTTCCTTTGCTTGTTACCATGTACAACTCAGTCTATTTAATCTCATGCAGTTGTTTTCTTGGGGACAAACATGCTCTTTCACCTTTCCCATCTCCTTTCTCCTCTCAGTTCTTGACAGGTTTCCTCAGAAATGGTTATTTCCCTTCTCTGTCTTTTTCAGGTTCCATTTGTGATCAGTGTCCAACAGTGACACTGATCATGACTTAAAGTAAAAATAGTATGCTGTCAGGCTTTGTCCCAAGAAAAAAAATCATATATACTTTTTATTTTTCTAAGAACTTCCAAAGGCCTCAAAAGGGCTCACAGTTTACCAAAATGCTCTTTTTTAAAAAAAATATATATTTTTTTTGTTGATTTTTTTTACAGAGAGAAAGGGGCGTGGGGAACACCAATGAGAGAGAAACATTTATCAGCTGCCTCCTGCACACTCCCACTGGGGATGTGCCTGCAACCAGGGTACATGCCCTTGACCGGAATCAAACCCGGGACCCTTCAGTCCGCAGGTCGACGCTCTATCCACTGAGCCAAACCGGTTAGGGTCCAAAATGCTCTTTATGTCTTCTTATTTAATAGGGTCTATTCCACCTTTACCCACTTTTCCTGATACACCAACTTTGAGAAAAAGATTGCAATTTTCATCCATTTTCGATTTTCTAACAATGGTAGATGTTGCTTTTTGCTACCTTTCATCCTAAGTATTGACCATTAAGTCCCTGTGGGTTAAGTCTTGAGGAGGTTATTGGCAAACATAATGGTGATAAAACTGAGCTCCATCAAGTAGTCAAAGGCTCTGAAATACAGTCCATATCAACACAAAAGTTTCCTACAATTAAATAACATAAATTAGGAGCTATTTTGTTTATAATACAAAAAAATATTTGCTACTTCTTAGGTTAATTTGTCATGGAAACTAAGTAAAATAATCTCCTGAATGCCTTTTAATTGTGATTCAGCTGTAAGACATTTAGAAATAGAAGCCGTTATAAATCTAGTGGGGATAAACACAGATAAAGCCGGTAAGAATCAAAGAATTAGGTAAGAATTACACAGTTTCAGGATCTGTTAGTTCCACTAAGTGCACACATATCTGAAATATCCGTATTTGCAATAAAAAAATTGGAAAGACTAATTATTATAAAAAAATGTAACTTTGAAATAAATTCCTGGAATTCCTGGTGGAATTGCTAAATCAGAGAGTACTAGTGCGTACCCCCCTGGCTGGGTGGCTCAGTGGATAGAGCGTCAGCCTGCAGACCGAAGGGGCCAGGGTTCGATTCCAGTCAAGGGCACATGCCCTGGTTTCGGGCTCCATCCCCAGTGGGGGGTGTGCAGGAGGCAGGCAATTCATGATTCTCTCTCCCTCTCCCTTCCTCTCTGGGGCTGGGAGGAGGAGGGGGGAAGAGGGAGGGGGAAAAGCCCGTCCTTGTCCTTTGTCGGGGCTTCCTGTGTGGCTGGCAGTGAGTCAGTCTCAGTCTGCCTGCCACTCCTGCCAGCTAATTCGCTTTTCCCCTCTGGCTGACTTAACACTTTTTCTCTTTGGATTTTGAAAATAATTGTTATTGTTTTAACACGGTTTTGTTTGGTTTTCGTTTCACTCGATGTGTGTAGATAGGAAAATTTTTTTTTTCCTGCTAAGGGTTTGATGAGCTTCTTACATTTGTGGATTTGTCTCTTTTCTCAGTTGTGACCATTTCAAATATGATCTTTTACCGGAGGCCTGTGCACGCCATCTGTGCACACCATCAGGTGGGGGCCTCCGTCAGCCCGGCCTGCGCCCTTTCGGAGTCCGGGAGGGCTGGGGGACATCCTCAGAGCTGCTGTGGAGGCGGGAGAGACTCCTGCCACTGCCACTGAGCTCACCAGCCGGCTTCTGGCTGAGCCGCCCTCCCCCTGTGGGAGCGCACTGACCACCAGGGGGCAGCTCCTGCATTGAGCGTGTGCCCCTGGTGGTCAGTTGACATCATAGCAACCAGACATTCTACCATTTGGTCAATTTGCATATTACCCTTTACTCTATAGAATTCTTTTTTTAAAAAAATATATATATTTCATTGATTTTTTACAGAGAGGAAGGGAGAGGGACAGAGAGCTAGAAACATCAATGAGAGAGAAACATTGACCAGCTGCCTCCTGCACACCCCCCACCGGGGATGTGCCCACAACCAAGGTACATGCCCTTGACCGGAATCGAACCTGGGACCTTTCAGTCCGCAGGCCGACACTCTATCCACTGAACCAAACTGGTTTCGGCTAGAATTCTCATATAGGATTCTTTTTATCCTGTTTCTAGACTCTCACTAAGTGTATAGTAGACCTTCTCATTCTATCTTCTGTGCCTTTTACCCTCTTTTCTGAGGTTTCCGTCTTCTGTGACGCATTCTAGAGAATTCCTTCTGGCCAACCTCCAGCCCAGTCATCTTCCCTCTCGCTCTGGCCACAGTCAGCCTGCCTTTTGGACTGTGTTGGAGAAATGAAATTCAGCTGTTGAGTGTGTCGGTTTTAGAAGTTCTATTTGTTTGTTTGCTAACGTGATGCATATGGTTTCCGGCTCCCTGGAGGTATTGTCAGGCTAACGTTTTACTTCCTAACACAGAAAGCAGCTTCTCAGCCCGCACCTGGTACCCGGGAGGCGGTGCCCGGGCGGCACATGAGGCCGCACTGCCCACCTGCCGCTCGGCTGCGGAGGCGGAGGAGGGGGTGGTGCGGGCTGCAGGCCCTGCCCTCCCCCCCACCCTCACGTGGGCCCTGGCCTCCTCTCCACCTTTACTCGGGGTCCTCCAGGCCGGCGAAGCCTGTGTCCAGGAGCCTTGGGGGCAGCCGGCCTGGAGGACCCCCATCACCGCGGCCCCTCTGTGGGCCCACCTGGCAGGTATGGGGGCTGCTCACAGGTGCTGACGCCCTGAGCGGAATGCGGAAACTGAAGGCGATGACAAGCAGTGGGGCCCAGCCTGCCCCCAGGGGCCTGCCCAGGGCCGTCTGAGACGGGGAGGGACACCGCAGCGAGGCCTCTGGGTGTTGGCCCCCACCCCGTCCTCTGGGCTGATGGCGTGGCCCAGCCTCCCTAGTAAGCTAGCGCGTCTGCTATATTTTGTGTATGTGTGTGTGTGTGTGTGTGTGTGTGTGTGTGTGTTAATCTTTACCTTTCCACTGATTTTTATTCATTTATGTTTATTTATTGTTTATATATTTTTTATTGAGGAAGAGAGAGGGATAGAGAGTTAGAAACGTCGATGAGAGAGAATCATCGATCAGCTGCCTCCTGCACACCTCCTACTGGGGATGTGCCCGCAACCAAGGTACATGCCCTTCACCGGAATCGAACCTGGGACCTTTCAGTCCGCAGGCCGACACTTTATCCACTGAGCCACACCGGTTAGGGCTCCGTTGACTTTTAGAGAGAGGGGAGGGAGGGGAATAGATAGAGGTAGAAACATCGATGCGAGAGGGACACACCTGTTGGTTGCGCCCCCCCCCCCCCCACGTGCCCCAACCAGGCGGGGATGGAGCCTGAACCAAAGTACATGCCCTCGAAGGGGATCGAGCCCGGGACCCTTCAGTCCCCAGCCGGAGGCTCTAACCATTGAGCCAACCAGCCGGGGCACTACTGCTACATTGCAGGACCTCGCAGAGACCTCCCGGCAGGCCCCCCGCTGCCCCCGGGCAGTGCGCGCTCCCTCTCCTGGCCGCCAGGAGGGTCAGCGGGGTTAAGTCCCAGAACCACCTGGCTGGGACACGCGGGCTCGGGGGGGACGAGAGCCACTGCCGCCAGGGAGGGACATACATGGCCGTGCGGACGGGGACCAGCCTGGACCGGAGTTTAGGAGGCGCTCAGACACAGACACCGGGCGGTGGGGGCGTGCCCGGGGTGGGAATGGCTGCGGGGGCGGGGGGGGGGGTGGTCAATCGGGGAAAAGGAGACACAGGTAAAACTTTAGAGAATAAAAAAGAATGATGTTCAAAGCGTGCTAGACACACAACCCCAGGCTGGCCTTTTCCAGGTCAGGTTTTCCAGCCTCCAACACCGAGGCAGTGCTGGCTGGTAAGTAAGTTAGAATGTAAGCCGCTCCCATTCCTCCCCTCCCTCCCCCCCCCCCCAAAAAAAAGAGGCGCTTGGTCCAGATTATTATGCATTTCTTAGAGCTGGGATTTCATGTCCTGCCTGGCAACCGCACCCCCCCTCTTCCCCCCTCCCGCCCAGAGATGGGGCACACACTTTGCTAGGGTGGCTCCTGTTAGCCTGGAGCCGCTGCTAACTGCGTGGGCAAACTGCGGCTCTTGAGCCCCAGGCGGCTCTTTGGCCCCTTGAGTGTGGCTCTTCCACAAAATACCACGGCCTGGGCGAGTCTGTGCTGAAGAAGTTTAAGTTAGAAAACGTGGCTCTCAAAAGAAATGTCAACCGCCGTGCCGCTGATATTTGGCTCTGTGGGCTGAGTTTGCCCACCACCGGCCTGGAGGGAGGGGTGACCGTGAAGACACCTCGCAGGGGAAAGGCCTGATGGATGGCAGGATGTGCCATCCCGGGGGTAAAGCAGGCCGCGGATGGAAGGGGGCCTGATGGTGATCACCCCCCCACAGGGGGCCAAGGGCAGGCATCCCAGTGAAAGGCCGCACTCCCCTGCTCAGTTCCCGGACCTGAGGCCCATCTCGGACCCAGAGCCGGGACAGAGGCGGCCAGGGCACAGGTGGCTCCTCTAGTTACCCAGCCCCTCCGGGGAGGGGGCTGTGGCCATTCGCTTCCTCGGTCGTCACTGCCGATTTCAGAGACAGCCTCCTGGCCCTGGCCTTGGCCTTGGCCGCTGTGCTCTGCAGCCTGCACGCAGGCGCCAGCTCCCTAGGCCGCGGCCACGTTTCCCGTCAGGGGAGTCTGCAGTCGCTGAGGCTTCTCTCCAGGTTCCTGGAGGGCAGAGCTGCGTGGTTCCTAACAAATGCTATTTTCAGTCTCCACCCCCCTGACCTCCCAGCACAGGGGGGTGAGCCTGGGGGAGTGACTGCTCAGCACATTCCCGGGGAGGCAACGCTGGCGACCCCTGCTGGTCCCCGGAGGCACTTCACCTGGGGCACCAGGGGGAGATTTCTGTCCCCAGGGACCTGAAGGATGATCAGAACCATTCCGATGCTTTCCAACCCCGGGAAAGGTGTGCCTGCCGGAGGAGGAATGAAAGAAGCATCATTTTAAAAAAATAATAAATAAAATAAAATAATAGAAGTTCTAGGTCAATGCCTTCAAAAAACAGGAGGAATTTTTTTTTCTGACATAAGAGTTCTACACCCCACCAAAATATTGATCAAGTATGAATGAATAGAGAATAAAAGATCTTTTACTTATTTTTTATTTTTTAATATGTTTTATTGATTTTTACACAGAGAGGAATTGAGACGGATAGAGAGTTAGAAACGTCGATGAGAGAGAGTCATCGATCAGCTGCCTCTTGCACACCCCCTACTGGGGATGTGCCCGCAACCACGGTATGTGCCCTTGACCTGAATCGAACCCGGGACCCTTCAGTCCGCAGGCCAACGCTCTATCCACTGAGCCACACCGGTTTCGGCGAGAATAAAAGATCTTTTAGATTAAAAAAAGAAAAAAGAAGTATCAAGCCCCAGATCCAGGTCAGAGGCCAGCTCCTCCCTCCACCCCTCCCGCAGGGCGCAGTCTTGGGGAGGAGGGAAGGGAGAAGCCCGGAGCCAGCGTACCACTCACTGCTCTCCCCACAGCTCCTCTGAGGATGGAATCATCGATAGCCGTCAAGGGCTTTCAAAGCTTCCTTCCTACCTGTGCGATGCCTCCGGTAGAGAGGATGCCTGCGGTACACGCGCAGGGAAAGCGAGCGACAGGACAAACGTACTGGAGGCCGCCTGACCCAGGAAAGAGGACCTGGCACCCTGGTTGGTGGCTCAGTGGTTAGAGCAGCCACCCGCGGGCTGAAGGGTGGGGTTTGATTCCGGTCAGGGGCAGGGGGCAACCCATTGAGGCGTCTCTTTCACATCATATCAATGTTTCTCATTCTGTCTCTCCCTCTCCCATTCTCTCTAAAAATCAACGGGGAAAAAATATTCTCAGGTAAGAATTAACGAGAGAGAGAAAGAGAGTGAGAGAGAGAGAGAGGGAGAAGCCAACAGCCCAAAGGCCCTCTCTTGCCCCTCTTGTCTCCAGCGGGAACAATACCCATTCCTCTGGACTTTTCTAAGAATCATTTCCGCCCGGACCAGTTTGGCTCAGTGGATAGAGCGTCGGCTTGGGAACTGAAGGGTCCCGGGTTCGATTCCGGTCAAGGCCATGTGCCTTGGCTGCGGGCATATCCCCAGTAGGGAGTGTGCAAGAGGCAGCTGGTCGATGACTCTCTCTCATCGATGTTTCAAACTCTCTATCTCTCTCCCTTCCTCTCTGTATAAAATCAATAAAATATATTTAAAAATAAAAAAAAGAATCATTTCCAAGCCTCTCTTTGCAATGTTACCATTTGTGAAAGCCTAGTTTTGCCTGTTTCTGAATTTTATGTAGGTGGAATTTTATTGTATGTGTTATTTTGTGATCTGCTCTTTTTTTTTTTTTTTTTTTTTTTTTTTTTTTTAAAAAGGTGGTAAAAATACACAACAGACAACTGACCATTTCTAAGTGTGGCGTTCAGCGGCGTTGCGTGCAGTCCCATGATCATGCTGTGATCACCTCCACCGCCCACTCACAAACTCCTCTCCGCCTTACAGAACCGAAGCTCTGTGCCTGTGACCGCCCGCGAATTCCTCGTTTCCTCTCCCCTCAGGTCCCTACCAGCCACACCCACTTCTGTCTCTGTGCGCCTGACCACTAGTGCCTCAAATAAGTGGACTCAAGAGGTATTTGTCCTTTAGTAACTGGCTTATTTCACTCCGTACAATGTCCTCAGGGTTCATCCACATCCCATGTGCCAGAATTCCATTGCTTATATGTAGACACCACATTCTGTTGACGTGTAGGGAGCTCCGGCCTCTGGCTGTTGCGAATAATGCTGCTCTGGACATGGAGGGACAAGTCCCTCTTCCGGTCCCTGCTTTCAGTTCTTCTGGGTCTATACCTAGAAGGGTGACCTGGGCCTCATGGTGGTTCCAGCTGTAAGATTCTGAGGCGCGGCCATACTGTTTGCCACAGCAGCTGCCACGTCTCCACCAACAGCACCAGGCGCCCCCCGTCCGTCCCACATCCTTGCCGACACCTGCTGTTCCCTTTCTTAGAATGCCATGGTCACCATCCCGACTGAAGGCCTGTCTGGCTTCGGGTTCCCTGTGCCGGTCCCTGAGTGACTGGGGATGTTGAGCATCCTTTCATGTGCTTCTTGGCCATCTGTATAGCTTCTTCGGAGAAATGTTGATTTGAGTCTTTTGCTCATTTTAATATTGGGTTGTTGTGGTTGTATTGTTGAGTTTCTTGATCTATTCTGGGTATTAACTCCTTGTCAGATACAGTGTTTTGCCAATACTTTCCCCATTCTGTAGGCTGCCTTTTCACTCGGCTAGTTGTATCTTTTGTTGCACAGAAGCTTTACTTACTTTTAATTTTAAAATAAAATATATGCTTATTGATTTCAGAGAGGAAGGGAGAGGGAGAGAGAGAGAGAGACATCAATGAGAGAGAATTAGTGATGAGCTGCCTCCTGCATGCCTGCGACTGGGGCCTGAGCCCACAACCTGGGCAGGTGCCCTGACCAGGAATTGAATCGTGACCTCCTGGTGCGTGGGTCAATGCTCAATCCACTGAGCCATGCTGGTTGGGGTCCGAGGCTTTACATGTTGATGTAGTCTAGTTTATCTTTTTTTATTTTGTCTGTGTTTTTGGTATTCATTAAGTGGCTGAATGTGTGTGAATAAATATTGCTATTTTTAAGATTCAGAGACATAACTAATGAACTGTGCTTTTTGTTACAGAATTTTAATATTTATAGACATCTGTCACTTTGCATCTTACGATAGTCTTAGCACACGGGCACTGCGCCCGTGAGAGTTCGGGAACACACACTGAGAAATGCTGCCGTGACATCGTCAAACCGATTTTGTCAGGAGGCTTTCTCGCTGATAAGCTGTCTGTTTCTAAGAGGGGCATTACTACAAAGATTGAGCTTGTCCTAGAACTCTGTTCCTCTCCTGTTAAAAAGTTTGTTGTACATTTTCAAGTCTCTTAAAATGCAGATAAACATACACCCCCAGCCCTGGGTGTGTCGCTGCGCTGGGGCCCTGTCCGTACTTGCTGTGATTATGTATGTGTGAAAGCATTTGCGGGGAGTTGTAATTCAGTACTTTATTTTGAAGAAAAGTGCTGCTGAAAGTTATCATATACTTCGGGAAACTTATGGTGAACATGCTCCATCTCAAGATACTTTAAATGCCTTAAAGGTGATGATTTCAATGGGCAAAGAACGTCCAGGCCAACGGAAAAAGTTGAAGACCCACGATCACAGATGCTGAGCATCTTTTCATGTGCTTGTTGGCCGTGTGTACGGGTCGGAGTTGGCCGGAATGTCTGCCTGCTGAGGAGACGCTAGTCCTTCGGCCTCCTCACTAACTGTTCCTTCCGGAGACGGGAAGGACTGTCCCAGGAGGTGTTATTCGGATAGAGGGGTTCCTGAGGCGCCCCCCCCCCCCTCCTCCAGGGCAGTGCCTGATCCTGGAGGCACTGCGGTCCAGGGACCCCCTGGCCTCGTCCTGCCTGCCCCCGGGATCTCTCCATGCCTCTCCTCCCCCTCAGTCTAACCCTCTTTGGACTGTTCTCTCCTCCCTTTGCTTGCCTCTCCATCGCTCCTCACTGCTTCGGAGCAGGGAGGGCATTTCCTTTCCTGCCAGGGTCTGGGGTCTCAGCCCCTGGTCCCCATCCCCCGCGGCTGGGATTCTGCCACGCTCAGGCCAGGGGCGCCCGCCGGGGATTCATGGTAGAGGAAGTCTCCTCGCTTAGGCATCTGCCCCGGCCGGGCTCTCTCTGGGGGTGCCGTGGGGGGTCAGGCAGCCCAACTGCCAAGCAGTGACTCTGTCCCCGGGGACAGGCTGCCCACCCCGCGCACGTCCGCTCACAGCACCATTGTGCTGGCGGCTCCTGGAGAGACGGCGGCTGCTGCAGAGGAAGCGCCGCTTCTTAAAACAGGAAGCTCACTTCCAGGAATTGGAGACGGACCAGGGTCCACTTCTAGGCACCACCTGGGGGTGGGGTGGGGGTGGGGGGTCCTGTCAGCAGGTGCTGGGCGTGGGCCAGGATGGGGGTGGGGGGAAGGGAGCTCATGGCTGGGGCTAGAGTGAAAACAAGAAGGAAAGGCTCCGGATTCAATTTCCTCTCCCTCGAAACACCGCCGCTGGAGGGACCGTGCATAATGAATGATGCAGCCTGCAATGCCACCGGAGGCCTGCCAGGCCGCTCCTCCCTCCCGGTGGATCCTTTTCTATTCTGATTACACTTCCCAAGGCTGCCCCAAAGCACTACAAGCTCCTAGGAGGAGAAACGTGGCTTCGCCTGACTGCCCGCAGACCTGAACGCGCGTCAGCCTGCGGCCCCACGCTCCCTGCCCTCTGGGCTTTGGGACAGCCCGTTGGTCGCTCTCTGGACATCCCTGTGCACTCTCGGGTGGGGGTACTGGCCTTTTCCAGGGGCCATGTGGTCTCGGGGGGCCAAGACCCATTTGGTTCTAGAAATACTCTGTGGAAGGAACAGGCATTGGTGAGGAAGATGCTGACGGTGCCAGCCTATGGGCATTCATTAGATCAAGCAATGCTGATGGATACTTGAGGCTTGCTTTTCCACCCTCGTGAAGACGCCCACAGAGCGACTGCACGGGCGCTGAGCCCAGCTCACCCAGCCCTCCCGCCGCTCCCGCCAGCTGTGCTGAGATGCTGCTGCTCAGAAGCAGCCAGGTGCAAAGCCCTGTATGCTACGTATTTGAGGGAAATAGGTTTCCAATCCTTTAATAAGTAATTCTAGTTAGCCCTATCTGGTCTGGCTCAGTGGCTAGAGCGTTGGCCTGCAGACTGAAGGGTCCCTAGTTCAATTCCGGTCAAGGGCACATACCCGGGTTGTGAGCTCGATTCCTCTTTCCCTCTCCCTTTTTCTTTGAAATCAGTGACAATATCTTTTAAATAAATAATTCTAGGCTAGCCTCCCCTGTCCCCCAGCACGCACACACAACCAACAGGAGGCACAGACCACACAGCCAGTGACAGAGTCTGTTGCTGGATTCAGCCGGACCTGCTCTCCACCTCCTTGGGACCGTCACCGGTGGGTCTGTCTCCCTCATAGCAATGGCACATGGGGACCCCCCCCCCCAAATGTGTGATGTTTTTCTACAGTCTTGTTATTGATTTCCAATGTAATTGTCTGGTGGTATAAGATTATGTTCTGAATAAGGCCAACCCACCGGCAGGGCTGAGAGGACTGGGCACCGCCATCTTGTGGCTATGGGTGCCGCCATCTTTGCGATGGATAATTTGCATATATCGATAACACCTTTATTAGATAGGATGTCCTACTTGAATTAAAAACAACAACAATTTAAGATGTGTGATATTTCCAATTATTCTTCATTTATTGTGGGAAATCAGATCGAGTTTGGTCTTTAGCCAGAATATCTATGAAATATGTCCGGTGGATGCAATATCAGTTCCCTTTATTGTACGTATACATCTTGGTTAGAGGAAATAACTGGATTTATTGAGTGTTACACAGAGGAGAAAATTAGTAAGTTATGGCTTTCCAGGGCTCTTCCTTCACACCTTTTCTGGGGGAAAATTGTCAACTCAGAATTTCTCTTATGGGTCTCAGAGGCTAGTAACTTATTGAGTACAGAAAATGTCTTGTTTTAAACTTATATGCATGTGAAGAATCACCTCCTAAAAGTCTCCCGGGTGACATAAGGCACCTGGCTGCCACGGCTGCAGGTAGATTTAACCATATTTATAGAGATGCACAGAGATATATTCTGGAACTCTCCGCACTCCTTCAAGAATTTTCCTTCAGAGGCCCATTCCCCAGGCTTTTTGTTTAAATGAAAGGAAAGATGACTGTTTGGCCTTCGTTGACAGTCCCATTATTGATGAGTTTCCATCTGAAATTTAGTCTAAAAAGCCGTGCTGGCTTTGGCAGCACTAGACTAAAATTGAGTCTGAAAAGCAAAATGTCTTCTCATCTGAGCCTTAGAAAAGGCTCAAGGCATTGACTATGTATATCGTTTTTGGAAACCGAGAATCTGTATTCTTACATTAAAAAAAAAAAAAAAAAAAAAAAAATATATATATATATATATATACACACACACACACACACACACACACACACACACACACATATATATATATATATATATATATATATATATATATATATATATATATACTGTATACACACACACACACACACACACACACACACACACACACACCGTATTTTTCGGACCATAAGACGCACTTTTTTCTCCCCAGAAGTGGGGGGAAAAAGTCCCTGCGTCTTATGGTCCAAATATAGCCTACACATATACTTTAAAAAAAAAGTTTTTTTACTTGCCCGGTTCTGTGTGGTCTCTGTGTGCTTGCCTGGCTCTAAAATGGTTCTAAATGCTGCTGTTTACTTTACAGGGTTGATTACATGTGTTTATGACTGTGATGTTGGGTTTTAATGCACATAAAATATTTTAGGACACTATTTGTTTCAGAATCTTTTTTCTTCATTTCCCTTCTCTAAAAACTGGTGCGTCTTATGGTCCAGAGCGTCTTATGGTCCAAAAAATACGGTATACATATATATTGATTTTAGAGAAGCAGAGAGATGGAAACATCCATGATTAGAGAGAACCATTGATTGGCTGTCTCCTGCCTCCTGCAAGCTTCCCATTGGGGATCGAGCCCACAACCCAGTCATCTAATGGGGATTCAACACCAACCTCCCAGTTCATAGGTCAACACTCAACCTCTGAGCCAGGCCAGTGAACCGGTGCCCTAAGGAGGAGGGTTTTACCCTCCTGACATTGACACCCTTGGAGCGCCAGCTGTTGAATGGAATTCTACTGTCACTGGCGATGAAATAATGATTCAGAGTCACGGTTTCGCTCAGGGCCCCAGCAAGAGGAGGGCAGACCAATCTTCCCTGTGTTTGACAGGGGTCATACAGCTCTGCGGTGCAGACGCACCATCAGGCATTCACTGACATAAAGACGTGCCGCTGGCAGGGACTGATCCTTCCTGGATGCCACCCTCTCACACAATATCAACATTAGAAAACATGGCTACATGTGGCTTTAGGTCGGATTCTGATGACCTAAGCCTTCTTGTCCATACACAAATAGAAAGGATTTCAGGACTGCAGTGTAGTTTTCGCAATCCTGGAAACTTTGTACACACAAGAATACACCCTATAAGCACCCCCTTCTTGTCTGTGCTCAGATATTTTTATTTTTATTTTTATTTTAAATATATTTTATTGATATTTTACAGAAATGAAGGGAGAGGGATAGTTAGAAACATCAATGAGAGAGAAACATCGATCAGCTGCCTCCTGCACACCTCCCACTGGGGATGTGCCTGCAACCCAGGTGCATGCCCTTGACCTCAGGTATTTGTAAAGGAGTCCTCCTTGAAAAGCCTCGCTGGATTCCCAGGGTCTTTGGCCGTGAGGCGAAAGCCACCGGGAAACAGGAGGTTCCCTCGCTTCTCATCTGATAGGAAAGGGACCGTGAGGATTCTGGCCCGGTGTCCCGGCGCCACAGGAGTGAGTTCACACACGTAGAACCCACCTGCCCGTGGAAACACTGAATGAAATAAAACAGTAAAAGGAGAAAAGGCGAGAACTAGAATCAACATATTTTTGTTGGTGTCAGAGAGGACGGGAGAGGGAGAGAGAGAGATAGAAGCTTTCATGACGAGAGAGAATCGTTGATTGGCTGCCTCCTGCCCGCCCCACATTGGGGATCAAGCCTGGATCCCTGGCGGAGAATCGAACTGTAACCTCCTGGTTCATAGGTGGATGCTCAAGCCCTGAGCCACGCCGGCCGGGCCTGGAATAAATATTTCCTAACAAAGTAGATTTGCTTGGAAAAGGTCAGCCTTGTGGGCACAGTGAGAGAGGCAGTTTCTAGCTCCTGGCTCGGTGGGAGAGCAGAGAATAGAACTGCAAATAGGAGGAAGGAAGTCTCCCATGCCAGGTGTCCCTGAGGTGGGGGAGGAGAGCGAGAGCATGTGGAGTCTGGCTGGGCCCCAGCCGCTCGGTCTTTTTTCTAGTTCAGTAGCTGCTTCCAATACTCCCGGCTTCCCAGGGGGACTTTCCTGCTGATTGATGCCGATCGGGAGCCGTAACTTCTGGGGAAGAATTGATCTTGAACTCCAGGTTGGATGAGAGGGTGTCACCAGATGGCAGAAGAGTTGCTTTCATTCCTCCGTGATTCTAAAGAGTATTGGTTGGGGTACAGTTACCTCCTGTCTCTAAGGGTACAGAAAACTTGGTGCCTCCAACAAAATAGCTGCTGCCATTTAAGGGCGCGTGCTGTGAGCAGGCGGGGACCTCCTCCGGGGACTGTCACCCAGGAATCAGGCTGACAGGGCCTTTGCCATCTGCAGTACATGACGTCGGAGGTCAGTCAGACTGCGCTGTCTGGCCGGTAGGAACTGTGGAATGTGTCCAGGGTGAGGGATTGTTCCTTAGGCTAGTGAGAAAAAATGGCCCTCATTCCTGCTGATCTCATTCCTTCAGCAGGAGCTGGATTGCGTGGGCACACCACATGGAGGAGAGCAGCAAAGAGCAGCCCCTCGCTCGCACCATCTTTAAGAAAGTGTCTGCACTGCCTTGTAGGTCCGGGAGTGGGAAGTTTCCGTAAAGATGCTGACTCTAAGGCTGTGCTGGGTTACTTACTTTCACAGTCACACCCACTCCCTCTCTCTTTCCCTCTCTCTTCCTCTCTCCATTTGACCTCTGGATCAGAGGGAAAAACTGCATATTTGCTCACAGAACATTCCAGTTCCAATTCTTAGGAGATGTATTCTAAAGTATAATATTTAAGGGTAAAAATGTCATGATGTCTGGAATACCTTTTTTTTTTTTTTTTTTTTTTTTTTTTTTTTTTTTTTTTTTTGTAACAGCTTCATGAGATAGAATTAATCCATTTAAAATGTACAATTCAATGTGTTTTTTGGTATAATTACTAAGTTGTGCAACCATTAAGACAATCCATTGTAGGACATTTTTATCATTTCCAAAAAAGCCTGTACCCTTTAGCTATCATACTTTATATCCTCTCTAGCCTTAGGCAACCATTATCTGCTTTAGTTAACATCCCTTAGAGACATCCTCTACAATACAAGCCTAATGTGCTAAGTGTCAGGTGGCCCATTCAACCAATCAAAGCATAATATGCTAATGATATGCTAAAGCCATTCAACTGCTCTCTATGACATGCACTGACCACCAGGGGGCAGAGAGTCGATTGGTCAACCAGTCGCTATGATATGCACTGACCCCCAAGGGGCAGACACTCCAACTGGTAGGTTAGCTTGCTGCTGGGGTCCAGCTGATTAGGACTGCGTGAGATGGGCTGGACACACCCTGGAGCCCTCCTGCAGTCCCTTCCCAGCTGGCCAACTCCCACATTCCTCCCCAGCCCTGATGGTGCACTGGTGGGGTCTCTCAGCCTGGCCCGCGCCCTCTCAAAGTCTAGAACCTCTTGGTGGGGGGGGCGGGGGGTGGTGGTGTCGGTTTTGGTCAATCCTGCAAGCCAGGCCAAGGGATTCCACTGGTGCATGAATGCGTGCACCAGGCCCCTAGTTTCATATAAATGGAATGAAACAATATATGTTCTTTTTGTGCCTTTCTGCTTTAACTTAGAACAATGTTTTTAGCATGTATCAGTACATCATTCCTTTTTATTGCCAAATAATATTCCATTGTATAAATATGCCACATTTTCCCTCTCCATCTATGCATTAATGGACATTTGGGTTGTTTTAATCTTTGGACTCTTCTGAATAATGCTACAGTAAACATTCTTATACCCATTGACGGATGGCATGTTTCTATTTCTCCCAGGAGGGGGTTGCTCTTGAGTGTTTTTATCATAAAAGGGTACCGGGTTTTCTCTAAGTTCTCTCTCCACCTACTGAGATGACCATGTGGTGTTTTTCCTTTGTTCTGTTGGTAAGGTGTACTGCATTAATTGGTTTTCAGATGTAAAACCAACCTTGATTTCCTAGGAGAAAACCCAGTTGGTTATGATTTATAATCCTTTCCATATGTTGCTGAATTCATTTACTAGTGTTATGTTGATGATGTTTGCATCTATATTCATAAAGGATATTGGCCTGAAGTTTTCCTTTCTCATGATGTTGTCTGATTTTGGTAGTAGGGTATGTATGCCTTCATTGAATGAGTTGAGCAATGCTCCCTCCTCTTCTGTTTTGGGAAAGTGTTTCAAAAGACATTTATAATTATGTTCTGACAGCATCAATCAGCCCAAACCAGAAATAGCCAAATCGCCCTTAAGCAATGGCATGGATGAATAAATTGTGGTATCCTCATCTGATGGAATGCTACTAGTGATGGGAATGAAGGAACTATTGTTTTACATAACAGTGTAATCTCACAGACATTGCTGAGTGAAAGAAGCCAAACACAAAAGAATATATGTCTACTTGTGAGTCCATTGCATGAGAATATCTAGGAGTCCATTTATAGAAAGTTCAAACACAAGGCAAAACAATCCGTGATGCTGGAAGTCAGCGTGGTTGGGAACCTGGGGCAGAGGGAAGGCGTGATTGAGTGGGAGCAAGGTCAGGGGTTTCAGGGAAACCCATTTTTACTGACCCAGTGCAAGGCACATGGGTGTGTTCACCTGATTATAGTTAATCAAGATAAACACTTATGACCTGTGCCCTTTCCCACATAATGCTTACTTCATGTATGACCTTCCCTTTCCCTACATAATGCATACTCCATGTATGACCTGTGCCCTTTCCCACATAATGCATACTTTCTATGGTATAACCCAACAGTAAAATGTTTTTTTAAACTGGGCCTGAAGAACTGAGCAGAGTTTCAGCTGAAAGACGCAAATCACTGTCACTTTCAGTGACCAAAGTCTTGTCTCTTCCCAGCTCCCAGCAATTTAAAAAATGAGATGGTGTTTTTAGGAGTGAACACACTTCCAAATATTGATTCTGCCTACTGAATAGGCTATGAAATGATATGTGCTAATATCCAGATACAAGGATCACGGAGAAACATCTTGGATGAAGTTTCTTATCTTCCTTACCCATTTATTTTCTTTAAAAAAAAAAAAAATATATATATATATATATATATATATACACACATATATATATACATACATATATATTGAGAATATATATATATATGTATATATATATATATTGATTTCAGAGAGGAAGGGAAAGGGAGAGAGAGAGAGAGAGAGAGAGAGAGAGAGAGAGAGAGGGAAGCATCAATGATGAGAGAGAATCATTGATCAGCTGCTTCCTGCATGGCCCCCACCGCGAATCTAGCTCACAGCTGGGGCTTGTGCCCTTGACCGGAATCGAATCTGGGACAGACCCTTCCCTCCACAGGCCAATACTCTATCCACTGAGCCAAACCAGCTAGGGCTTTTACCCATTTTTTTGAACTCTAGGTTACTTTTCAAATCTGTAAATGGCTGCTGAGCACATACCAGCACACACACATTAACATTCCTCAGAGCAAATGTCAGCGTGACTACAAAGCCTGTCCCCTTACCGAGAGCATATGGCTTTGACGGCAACACTGCGAGTTCTGCGCGTGCTCGCGATGAAAACAGTTCGGCTTGTGCCTTTTTTCAGGAATTCAGTCTGCTCCCGGTCCCCGGGCTGCAGTCTGCCTGCTGCTTCCTGAATGGCTCTCACAGACGAGAGGACAATCTGTCGACATCTCCCTTTCCCACCACGGGTTCTCATCTGCTGGAGGACGCAGGGACAGATGAGCGTGTGTGGTGCTGGGAACGGGAAGTACAGATGGATGGAGTCCCATGACAAGGAGCTG
This sequence comes from Pipistrellus kuhlii, assembly GCF_014108245.1. Taxonomy (NCBI): domain Eukaryota; kingdom Metazoa; phylum Chordata; class Mammalia; order Chiroptera; family Vespertilionidae; genus Pipistrellus; species Pipistrellus kuhlii. Next base: position 182,553,256 of record NW_023425529.1, read on the forward strand.
CTCTGGCATTTCCTAAGGAGCAATCAGCCCGTGCTGGGGGAGACACTTCCCTCCATGTCCCGAAGGGAGGAAGGCAATATAGGCTCTTATTTATTCCGGGAAAACAAATATTTTGTATTTCCAGTTTCTTTACATTTCAGATAGATGCGTTCTTTTGCTAAAAGGATGCTTTTTCACATTGAAGGCTCAGGCTGTGTGTGTGTGTGTGTGTGTGTGTGTGTATACACAGTGTGTATCCCATAAAGAAAAGGTGTATTGGGGGTACTTCTTTTTTCATTAATTTGTTTGATCTAATATTTAAAATCAATTTAATCTAAATTTTAATCCAGTAGAAGCTACACACCATAAGGTTGCATGACAAAACGCTGTTTCTGATCACTCACAGCAAGATTAAAAAAAAAAAAACAAACATATATATATATATATATATATATATATATATATATATATATATCTATATTATTGATTTTTTACAGAGAGGAAGGGAGAGGGACAGAGCATTAGAAACATTGATGAGAGAAACATCGATCAGCTGCCTCCTGCACACTCCCTATTGGGGATGTGCCTGCAACCAAGGAACATGCTCTTGAGTGGAGTTGAGCCCGGGACCCTTCAGTCCACAGGCCAGTTTTTCTTCTGGCATCCCAAAGGATCATTGAGTACAACTGACTTGGGGTAAAAGTATGTAGGCAGACTATTAAAAGAGAAAAAAACAACAGGGATGGGGCAGTGGCCTGCTGTCTCCCTGTCCGTGGTACTGAACTGCCATTGCACCCTACCAAATCCTTGTGTGTGCTGACCGAAGCACTCTGGAGACCCCTGTCTAACTTTTCCCGTATTTATGAAACAAAAGGAAATGTTACCAACTATAACCACACAGGATTCTAGTTCCTAAAGTGGCGTCCCAGAGGAGAACGTAAGGATTCCCTCTGTCCTTCGTGCTAAGGGAACAAAGTGCCTCTTTCCTGTGGAAAGAAGCAGATTGATAACGAAAGAGAAGGGGTTGAATACGTCTCCATCTTAGCTGGACCGTTTCACTTTTCTCTTGAAAAACGTAGTCTAGGAAACTGTTAAAAGAAGGTTTTGATTCTCATATTTTCATCATTTTATAGCTTCATAACCAAGAAAGAACTGCTGTCAAAGTTTGTATAGCACAATGAAGTTGTTCAGAGTGGTTCAAGAATATAAATGCTAGCAGGTACATGAATGCTTCCGTAGCTGTTGGCGATTAGAAGCAAGGTGTAAATTTCTTCCTTGAGGAAGATTTTGATGATCTATAAAATGTCAACGGGTGTTGTCAGAAATCAGTGGTTCATATGGATCTCATAAAGATTATAGAGACAGAGCACTTGTTATATAAAGATGAAAGAGTATTTCCTCCCTAAATCTCCAGTTGGCTACCAATCAACTGAATGCAAGTCAGAAAGCTTAAATGATACCTAGAGTGTTAAAAAGTAGTTACGTTCCTTGTATAAGTAAAAATGTACTGAGAAGTTGGGGAAACAGAACAATACCCGTTATGAACAGGTCTACCATAATGCCATTAGAGAATTTATAACCATTATAGCAGCTTTCTGTAGACCATTTGAAAAGTACTTTTTCCTTTCTGTGTAACAAATCTCTTGTGACTTGATGCTGAGAAAAAAATTGTTGTTTGATTGTAGAAATCATCACCATTGTTCAATTTCAAAATCTTTCTATATAAAAGCCTAAGTGACAATCGCAACTGAATGGACGACCAAACAGGCTGTGTGGGGCGACTAGGCCAGCAAGGGGGCAGGAAGGGCCAACCAGGCCGGCAGGGGGCCAGTTAGGGGCAGTCAGGCAGGCAGGCTGGTGAGCAGTTAGGAACCAGAGGCCCGGATTGTGAGAGGGATGTCTGACTGATGGGCCTAAACCGGCAGTTGGACATCCCCAAGGGGTCTCAAATTGGAGAGGGTGCAGGCTGGGCTGAGGGGACCCCCTTCCCCCCATGCACTGGGTCTCTACTTAACCTATAATCCTTGAATAACCCAATGCACTGAAACTCTTCTTGCAAATATATATATTGATTTCAGAGATGAGAGGAGAAACATCAATGATGAGAGAGAATCATTAATTGGCTGCCTGCCTCCTGCATGGGGATGGAGCCTGCAACCTGGGCATGTGCCCTGACCGGGAATTGAACCATGACCTCCTGGTTCATAGCTCAACCACTGAGCCACACCAGCTGGGGCTTCTTGCAAGTTTTTTTTAACATAGATTTCCATTAATAAATGTTTGTTTGCAAATGTTAGATGTCAGGCCATGTGGATATAGAGAGGAATAGGAAGAATCTGTCTGACACTTAGGAATTGTACAGTCCAATGAAGGATACAGATTAGAAGATAAACCAACATTTTTATATTTGCATTGCATGATGGATGCATAAACAGAAAGGTCACAGCACATAGCGAGGTGCCTAATCAGACGGAGATAGTCTTCCCAGATGAGACGATGCTTCCAAGGACAGTAGGAGTCAGCGAGGCAAGCGAAGGGAAGAAATCACTCCAGAGAAAGAAAGCAGTGTGTGCAGAGAGGTGGGGAGCAGTAAAGGAAGATCTGGGAATTAGATGCAGTTCACTCTCATGGCACCATGGTGTGAATGGGCAAGAGGCAAGACCAGAATAGCTGTTAGAGTATTGGAAGGAGATTGGTAATTCCCTGAGAGTAAAGGAAATATAGAAGGACCCTGAATAGTAAAAGGACAGGACATTGTTTGGATGTTAACAAAATCCCCCTGATAAGGATGTAATGAGTAGATTCACAAACAGTCTTTAAAAGAGGAAGACAGCTTTGGAATAGTATAGAAATATTGAGTCATCAATCAAGTCATTGAAAGTGAAGATGGAGAATAGAAGAGAGATTTAAAAGATAATGTAGAATCACCACGTTATAGATCTGAAACGAATGTAATTCATATTGTATGCCAACTAAAATTAAAGGGAAATAAAAATGTAAAAAGATATTTAGGCTGTCGCTTCAATAGGACACATTAAACAATTCGTTTTGGGGCAAGGAATAGAGAGAGGTCTCAGATCCCCCCAAGGTCTCATGTTGGGAAAAGGATATGCCCTCTGAGCAAGTGGATGCAGAAGGGGGGACATATACGTGGGGGAAGATGACACAGGTTGTGCACATTTTGTGTTTGAGGTGCCCATGGATCATAGAGGTAGAGAGGTTCAGCGGGAAGATCTTCATTGTGAAGATCCGAAAAGCCATCTTGGCTCAAAGAAGATATTTGGTAGTCACTAGGGATAGGTAAGCCAGGAGTTGGAGCCTCAGCAAGAGTGTGTGACGTGAGAAGAGAGTAGATCACATCAGCAGGGAGAGGTAAGGGTTAAGTATAATTGGAAGAAGAGTGGGTTTCAGAGGAGAATACACGGTGCAGAGACAGAGATCAGAAAAAACACAAGAAAATGCATATCACGGAGGCAAGTGGAAGGCGTTTTCAAGAGGAGAAATAACCACGGTGAATGGGCAGACTGCAGACTGATGCACCTCACTCACCTTCATTGTAATTTCTTGACCAATTAAAATGTCCCTTTGTATGAAAATAGGTTTAAATAGAGTACATAAACGAGGCAGTCGTATTTTATAGACATTGCAGCTAACAACTGTGGTCAGGGCAGGTTGCCTCTTCGTCCTGTGTTCCTATGGTAATGCCAGAGGCGTTGTTCCCCATTGTGCTCCAAGCAGAGGCTGGATCCATATAAAGCAACCGTTCCCGAAAGTCCCCGGGGGGAAGGTAAAGTTTTATATTATAGAAGTGAACGCTAATATATGACCGAATGGGTCCTTTTGAGAGATGCTTTATAACGCCATAATGTAACTACTTTGTACTCACAGGTTCAGTCATTCAGGCTTTTATATTTTTCATAATGTCAGAAATTACCCAGAGGTGTCCAGAGAGTAGAAATACTTTGAACATGGTATTCAGAGTTCTCAACACTGTCACATAAATGCTGAACCTAAATAATTGAATGAGAAAAATACATTTTAAAAGGTTTATTTCATGAGTTAAGGTCACAGCATTTTAGAATAGCCTCAAAAAGAATGCTGGATCTAAATCTGGGCTACTAGTCTTTTGGGGCTGGAAGACAAATTAATTGAAAGTCAGACAGTTCCTTGTGAGGTGTGGTATTCACATACGTGTGTATGCAGGTTTTATGGGAGCCTGCCAATGGTACACCTGAAGTCTAGATTGCCTAATAGGCAGGAGGACACGTGAGCAGCAACTGGTACACGCTTCTCCAATAATCTAAATTTTAGGCGAGTGGCCCTAGCTGGTTTGGCTCAGTGGATAGAGCATCGGCCTGCAAACTGAAGGGTCCCAGGTTCGATTCCAGTCAAGGGCTCATGCCTGGATTGTAGGCTCAATCCCCTGTGGGGGGCGTGCAGGAGGCAGCAGCTGATCAGTGACGTTTCAATCATCATTGATGTTTCTCTCTCCCTCTCCCTTCCTCTCTGAAATCAATAAAGAATATTCTTAAGTTTTAGGTGGGTGGCCTGTTCTCTGCTGGTTTCTCAAAGGGAATGCATTCTTATATCTCTTATTCCCACTCACTTCAACAAGATGTGGCTTGAACAAGTCAAGCAATTTGTTCAGAACTAGTTGATTTGTTAGAAAATAAATGCAGGCTTCATTCATGTCTGTGAAAATGTGGTAGTTGCCACAAACCACCACCCACGAGAAATGCAATAGTTCCCCTAATTTATTATGTTGAAAATTTTGAAGAACTATAGAAAAGTTGGAAGAGTAATATATATTGTATATTGTATATATATATATATATATATATATATATATATATATATATATATATATTTTTTTTTCACCTAGATGGTCAGTTAGTAACCTTTGGCCACATTTGCTTGGTCAGCTGAATATGGGTACACGTGTGTATGCATTGATTTCTTCGAACCATTTGAAAAGAAGTCGTAGACATCACAACACGTTGCTCTTAAATACTCTGTGCTCCTAAGCAGGAGGAAATCGGAAACCATAGCATCATTCCCAAGCTCAAGAAGCTTAACATTGGTGTAATACTATTATCCATCCTTCTTCAAATTTCTCCAATCGTCCCTTTAGTTCCCACGAGCTAATCAAGAGTCACACATTGCATTTTTTTCAAAATACGTTTTTATTGATTTTTAGAGAGAGAGCAAGGGAGAAGGATAGAGAGATAGAAAGATCAAAGAAAGAGAAACATCACTGATGGGCTGCCTCCTGCACACCCCCTACTGGGTACTGAGCCTGCAACACCAGCACATGCCTGACCGGGAATCAAACTGTGACCTCCTGGTTCCTGGGTCAGTGCTCACCACTGAGCCACATTGGCTGTGCTCACACATTACATTTAATCATCAAGTCTTTCTAGTCTCCTTCAGTCTGGAATAATCCCCCATCCATTTCGTGTGTAGTTGTTGTTTATGATATTACTATGTTTAAAGAATTAGCCTCATTGTAGAATCACCCACAGTCTGAGTTTGTGTTATTAGTCCTGGGCCTTCTGTGACAAAGTACCATGGATTGAGGGGCTAAGGCAGCAGAAATGTGTTGATTCACAGTTCTGGGGGCTCAAAACCTAAAATCCAGGGGTAGGCAGCATTACACTCCCTCCGAAGGCTCCGGGGGAGAATGTGTTCTCCCTCCTCCAGCGACTGGGGGCACCCTGTGCTCCTGGTTTGGGGCAACGTGGCTCCAATCCCATCTTCGCTTCTGGAACACCAGCTCAGTATTTTGGCCAGCCAGAGCTCCCTGTTTCCTGGTGAGCTCTACACGTTCAGTTAACCTCACTTTCTAAAAAACTGTAAACCTAGCAACGCAATTGGCATACCTTGAAAAAATATGTAATGTTCAAAAACACCATCATCATTGATGGCTAAGAACTACTGAGCCCTTCACGTGTATTATATCAGTTAATTATCATAACGCAGGAAAATTATAATTATACCCATTTCACAGGTTAGGAAATTGAGGTTATAGATGTTAACTCACCCAAAGTCATGGAGGCAGTAAGTGGTAGAGTCAGGAGTCGGGTATTTTGACCCAAGAGCCTTCCAGTTTGCTTTGCTGCCTTAGTTTCTACTTTATGTCACTTGGTTATAAGGTGATGGCACAGACTTTGAGAGTTTAAACAATCAACATCATTATTTTGGAGTCACACCTAGAATGCTTACTCTCTCCTGGAAATGAGAAGTTTTGGTGAGCCTATTGATAATGTCCTGGGTGTCAGTTTATGGTGCATAAAAGTACGCGCATCTATTAATGTTCTCTCCGGCTGCAAGCCTGCTTCTAAAAATACAACCTAGCATATGTCATACTAGTTTGCATGTGATCACTGAACTCATTATTTCCCCCAGATATCATCTCCTATTTGATGACTTGAGTACTAATGAATTCAGTACAATATCTGTTATTGTCAGAGAAAAATCCTGGTAGGTTCTTAGCTATTATGTCAGTCGATAAAATCAGCCTGAACTCCAAGCTGCGGGAGCTCTGTATGATTCTTCTTCTGCTCCATGCGCGGAGCAATTAGCTCCGGTTATAGTAATAGGACGCTGTCTGGTACTAAAAGGAATATCATCCCAACTTTCTTCAAACGTCTTAAAGTATTAAATTCATAGGATACACCTGGAAGCATCAAAAGCAGTGGGAGGCAGAACTTGGCCAAAGGCAGCAGGGCAAAGATACTTAAAACCGCTGCCTGCCAGCAGCTATGGGTGCTAACCCAGGGGTGGGAGAAGACTGAGCACCTCTCTTACCCCTCCTTGGATGGGTCTTTTCTTTTGAAAACATATATATTTTATTGATTTTTTTTTTTTTTTTTTTTTTTTTTTTTTTTTTTTTTTTTTTTTTTTTTTTTTACTGAGAGGAAGAGAGGGATAGAGAGTTAGAAACATCGATCAGCTGCATCCTGCACACCCCCCACTGGGGATGTGCCCGCAACCAAGGTACATGCCCTTGACTGGAATCGAATCCGGGACCTTTCAGTCTGCAGATCGATGCTCTATCCACTGGGCCAAACCGGTTAGGGCCTGGATGGGTCTTTTCATGCAAACACCGATGGAGAGCATTTGCACCTAATGGTGAAGGCCGCGTCTACACGAGGCCAGGAATTGGGTTGGACTGTTCAGAATGGTCTGCAGTCCGTGGTTTCACACTCTGTCGTCCGGAGTGTAAAAGCATCATTTGTAATGATAGATTACCCAAGGACCCTACGATGGCTAAAGGGGGCTCAATTACATCCACTGAAATAAGAGCCCACTTCCAGATGGCGGCGAACACACAAAGAGAAGAGCCCGGTGCTAGGACAGCAGCTGTGGCCACAGGATGGAGCCCACAGGGCCCAGGACTAGTTCTCAGCCCTGGGGGTGTGGTGGGGGGAAGGGGAGTGGGGTGCTGCCCGTGTCTCCTCCACGGAGTCCTTTGAGAGTTTAAACATCCTCATGACAGTGGTGATGGCGAAAGTACATTTGGTCTGTGATTTGTATCTGTGAGTTTTTCCTTTCTCTCCTCCTCCTCCTCTTCCTCCTCCTCCTCCTCCTCCTCCTCCTCCTCCTCCTCCTCCTCCTTCTCTTCCTCCTTCTTTTTCTTCTTCTAAAAAAATCCCAATTGTTCCATTTCTTCTTTTCTCCTATTTCTTCTATTGTCAAGACTCCAGGCAGGCTTTCCTCCCCTTGCATGTGGGCCTTGTATCTGCATACATTTTAAAAAATATATATATATTTTATTGATTTTTTTACAGAGAGGAAGGAAGAGGGATAGAGAGCTAGAAACATCGATGAGAGAGAAACATCGATCAGCTGCCTCCTGCACACTCCCTACTGGGGATGTGCCCGCAACCAAGGTACATGCCCTTGACCGGAAACGAACCTGGGACCTTTCAGTCCGCAGGCCGATGCTCTATCCACTGAGCCAAACCAGTCTCGGCTCCGCATACATTTTGGACCAATGTTTGCACCTATAACCCAGGGGAGGCCGGTACCTGGCTATGCATTGGGTGTCCAGTGAACATACATGTATGTGCTCAGTGCTTCCCAGCGCTCAGCGCCCGAACCTCATCCCATTCCCTAAAACACATGTGTCAAACACAAGGCCCGTGGGCCAAATCCGTCCCGCCAGGCCTTGCATTGTGGCCCGCACCGCGCTGTCATCACTGCACTCCGCTGCGTTTCCATCACAATGACAGTGTATGACTGTTCAGTAAACCATTCGGCCCGCGATTTAGGCTGGATTTTAGATTTCGGCCCCTTCTCTGATTGAGTTCGACACCCCTACCCTAAAGAGTGCCGTCCGCGTCCAGGACGGTGTGAGGCACAGCGGGGCACTCACCCTGTCAGATGGACGGACAAGCGAGATGGGTTTCGTCGTCGGGTCAGAGCTGCCTTTCACTAACGCGCCTCCTGGACCAGCACGAGGATCCACTGAGCCCAGGGCTTCCCCATCCGTGTGATGGTGCACAGTACGAAACTCCACAGCCGAGTTTCACTGGCTGTACGTGCTTTACGGGCAGCAACACAAGGACCGGAAAGGCACGTTTGCTCATAAAGTCCTGGCAGAGACCCAGGCGGTGCTGGCTGCAGCGGAATCGTCCCTCCCTCGCCTTTCTGAGACTCCTCCAGCGGTGAGCCCGGCCACAGTGCCGGTGCGTGGACCGTCTGCGTCCCTCCGGCCACTGGAGAGCACTGGGAGACCACAGACCTCAGCGCGGCACCGGGCCTCCGTGGGAGCCTGGCCGGTGGAATCTGGTTAGAGCAGGGGCAGATGGCGGCCCACAGATGGCGTCCCAAGGAGATGACACACCACGAGGTAAAGGTGCCCCCTCGCCTCTCGCCAGCACGGACCGTTGTGATGTGGCACCAGAACAGCAAGGCAGCGAGCAGGCTGCTGACAAACCTCCCAGGACGGCGGCTCCCTGGCGTCACTGGGAGCGGGTATGAAGACAGAGGGCGTGGAGGGCGGAGGCGAGGCGTTCCCGTGGGCCTGTGCTGCTTTTCTGCGGCCAGACTTCCTTCCCAGCCACCGTCCTCCACGCCCGACCCAGACACAGTCCTCTCCTGCTCCCTCTTATTTCTTATCGCAGGTGGCAGGTGGTGCTTTGAGGTTGTGTGTGTGGAAATAGTGGACCTCTGTGGATGGGGTGATGCTCTCCCTGGGATTCCAGCAAGGACAGAGTCAAAGATTACAAAGCAGAAAGTGCACGCCGGCGTGTCGGTGTGGGTATTTCTTGGCCTGAAACCGCAGGTTCTCGAAGGCAATGACTGTGCGGATGTTTAGCCACAGCCCTCACCCTTCCTTCGGCCTTCGCCGCGGCTCTGGAGGCCGACCCGGGGTTCCTGAGACGTGGCCTTTCCCGCAGGTGGTTCAGACTTCGGTTCAGGAAACGTAGAATCGAGGCTGAGATGCGAATGATTCTGTATGTCTGTGCAGGTCCTTCCTTGCATCTTGTATCCTGCCCCTCATTAAAGAAACCAAAAGGCTGGGTTATAAACAGATGTTGTACTAAAGGGAAGCAATAATGTCGGGATCGCGGGAAACTGTGTCCATAGACTGCGTCCTGGGAGGGCAGAAAGGGTCTTTAGGCAGAACACACAAGCCGTGCCCAGGTTGGGACAGCTTGTTTGTTGTCTTGCACTGCTATGCACCACTGATTGGTTAACCCAGTGGTGGGCAAACTCCTTAGTCCACAGAGCCAAATATCAACAGGACAATGACTAAAATTTCTTTGGAGAGCCAATTTTTTAAAACTTAAAGTTCTTCTAACGCCACTTCTTCAAAATAGACTCGTCCAGGCCGTGGTATTTTGTGGAAGAGCCACACTCATGGGGCTGAAGAGCCACATGTGGCTCGGGAGCCGCAGCTTGCCAACCATTGGGTTAACCTGTTACGTAGTTTTATCTTCTCTTAGGCAAGTAATCAGAGAAAGCTGGGTCAGCTTTCTGATGTTCCTAGAAGGCTTAGCAGAGTGCCTGCCAGTAAACAGCTGTGGTTTGGTTCAGCGATGCCAAGACAGGGGTGAGCAGTGGGCAGGGAGGAAACGCCACCAGGTCAGCAGTGGGGCTGGGAGCAAGGCATGCGATCTCCCCAGGCCACTGGCTTCTCATCTGCAAAGGGGAAGGGCTGGACTGGGCGTTGCTAAGGTCACTGCCAGCTCGGCAGAGCCCGTGCTTCCAAAAATGCTCGCGTACTAAAGAAGACAACCTTCGTTTTCGGAGTGTATTTGTGCTCGACCTCCTCCCCCGTAGAAGGTAGACTTTCCACCTCAACGAATCCAGGCTTGTTCTTCGGTGAAGTGGCTCAGCCTGGGAGCCCTCGGCGTGACTCTCACTGTGTAGATACTGGTGTTTCTCACAGGAGAGTGGCTGCCCTAGCCACCCAGCCGTTCACGTGCTCCCATTCTCCTGAGGAGGATTTCACCAGTGCCATCCGGTCCCTTTGGTGACACTTAGCTCAGCCCAGGACTCATGGGAAGATGGCCTTACCACCACAGGAGGTCAGAAAGCACCGTTGCTCATCTCTGGGCTGTCCATCAAGCACAGCACCAGCCGGAGGTTGGTAAAAATGAGGCTGTGGGGAGACCCTGGCCTTGTCACTGTCATGTTCTCCTCCATCACCGCTTAGCATTTCTTACTGGGAGCGGTGTCTACAGCGGCTCCGATGGAACGGGCTTCCTCCCTCGTGTTTGCTGGTGCCTGTAGAAGTTGACTTTCACCTCCTGGCATCGATTGTTGTTGCCGTGTTGGGACCACAGCTGTCACCCTCGAGGCACACAGACATAGTGGGCTGCAATGCTGACACGTTAGAGTCTTGCTTTCTCCTTCTAGAAGTTTCCCCCCAGTGAGCTCCCCAGTGAGCGGATGGGAGGCACAGCATGTCAATCAGGTGAAGCTAGCCGTTGCCTTCTAAGCACAGTTTAGCAGGGGCTCTCATTATTCCGGTCACTCTCGGGCACTCGCCTTGTTGGAGCAGTTAAAGTACACACCACTGCCGAAACCGGTGTGGCTCAGTGGATAGAACGTCGGCCTGCGGACTGAAAGGTCCCAGGTTCAATTCCGGTCAAGGGTATGTACTTTGGTTGCAGGCACATCCCCGGTAGGGGGTATGCAAGAGGCAGCTAGTCGATGTTTCTCTCTCATTGATGTTTCTAACTCTCTATCCCTCTCTCTTCTCTGTGAAAAATCAATAAAATATATATATTTTAAAAACAACAAAACAAACAAAAAATAAATAAGTACACACCATCAAATGAGATGGTCAAGAATTCCACACCCAGAACCATAATATCCCGTTGATTACCTTTCAGTGGTTCCACCCTGACCCCAGAGAAGAGGGGATAATGCGATGATCGTTGATATTTCTAGGAAACCAGCAATCGGACCCATTCTCCTTCGGCTGGCACTTCTGCAGAGCCTGCATAAGCAATGGTTCCGCAAGAGGCATTATCTCCTCTTGTAACACACTGACAGCTTACATGCTGCTTGACAAATGTGAATTTTAAAAAGTAAGGATGATTGGCACTTGGTAACTTACACAGAAATATAAAGTGGTACAAGAAAATTGCCCATCTCCTTCAGATTTACATTTTATATGTGTGTGTGTGTGTTTTTTTTTCTTTGAAGGAGTGAGAAGACATGTAATTTCCATCAACTTCAACCAGTTACGTCTGAAAGAGGCTACAAGTTCGGCTCCGCAGAGAAAAAGCAAGTTGTGGAGGAAACCGACGAATCACAGAAAAGCACGGGGCCTCCCTGCTCCCTTCCATCCTGGGACCAGAGCTGCTTATTTGCAGGCAAGACAAGTCCTGAGACTGAGATGCCACCGGCCTTGAACACAGCGCTGCTTGCCCTTGGTTCTGACCCTCCAACCCCAGTGTCTCACCTATGAAATGTCTTTCCAGATCCATTAAACGCAAGGAGAAAAAGGAAGCAGATAGGGAGGTGTCACTACAGTTTACAGATATGCATTGCTGCCAAGCAGTTATTGCCTATTATCTCCTTTATTTAATTAAAAAATATTTATCTACACTAATAAAAGAGATATGCAAATTGACTATCACTTCACAATGCCCACCAGCCAATCAGGAGTGAGTATGCAAATTAACCCAACAAAGATGCCAGTGGCCCCACCCCTCCAGTCGCTCTGCTGGGCCTCTGGGCAGCACACATGCAGGTGCTGGGTGGCCGGTGGGGCGGGACGCCCGCTATGAGGGGGAGCGAGGGGGGCGGAGAGACCTAAGGAGTGGTGCTCTGTCCAGAGCGAAGATGGAAGGTGGCATCCAGAGTGAAAACCGGTGCCAGCAGCCAGGGAAAGGCCTCTTGCAGGAACCTTCGTGCAATGGGCCTCTAGTTCACATAGGATAGCAAAGCACCCAGCTCTATGCAAATGACAAGTGAACATTTCCTCATTGAGCCTCATTATGGGTTTGAAGATGTGCAATGATAAAGGTAACTGGGGCCCTTGACTCCTTATACCAATCCTATTTAGGAATCTTGACTTTTCGATAGGAATATCCCGGCATATCAATTTGCAGTCTGCATGTCTTTCATTGAACGTGAACAACTGACCTCATGCTTTCACAGGGAGGCCAAAATACATTTAACAAAAATGTATTGACAAGATCATCTGCTTAGTTTTCTTCTAGCATTTCCATTGACTTCTCTTCTGGCTCAGCAGGTCTTCCGGTCACCCAGGTGCAGTTACACAGGACGGGCTCTCTCCTTTGGACAGAGGCATGGAAACATAAACGACTGTTCCTTTGAAAAGTGCGCTTGGCCTCTGAGCACAGCTTCTGGGCGAGGAAAAGAGGTGTTTGCTCCTGACCCCCACTGGATTGGGAACCAGGCTCTTCCCCAGGGCAATTTATCCTGTGCGAACAGGCATTGCGTTCCCTGAGCCAGCCATGAGGTTCATTTATTCAGCATTTATCAGAGATGGGGAGTGAGAGAGGCGGGGCACAAGCCCTGGGAGGGCAAGAACCGATTTATTGCCTTCATTGCTGGTATTCACAGCACCTCGCTCATAGATAATTCATCAAACATGATGGCATGAATGAATGTTGTTGACTTACAGATGAGACAACAAGGAATCCAAGAACCCAAGTACCTTCTGAAGGTCACTTGGGTGGTAAGAAGTGGAATCAGAGACCACGTCCGGGTAGATCCCAAGGCCTGTGCCCTTTCTATGGTGACTGAATCAATGGACAGGCAACTTTCCAGGCCCCCTGCCTCGTTCCCCGGTCGCCAGTCCCATCCTTTCCTGTGCCATCACGGTAGACGTCCATGAATGCCATCGAAGCCCCATCGGAGGTAGCCCCAGGAGAATCTCACCTTGACTTCTTCTTAATCTGGACCCTCTACCTTCCAGGCACTGACATATATCAGACGCAGAAAACCTGCAGGCCTGGAAAAGGGGAGCCAGGCCAATGCCGAGACAAGAGCTCCTACAAATGTCTGATTGTGTTCACGCCTATTGAAGCCCATCCGTGCTCTTGACATGGCTGAAAACACAGCCAGCCGGCAGGACAGAAAGATCCTCAATGACAAACCAAAACACAAGGTACCGACAGGAGAGATTTAACTCCTACGGTCATGGTCACGTTTGGATTTACAAAGTGTTAGCGAACAAGGTAAACCAAGACATGCATCTGCCCCGCTTCTGGGCGGCCCGGGTTTGCTGTGGAACCTCACGCTGGAACTATGACTAGGAGGGCCTCCTGGACGAAGAATGATATCATCTTAGGGGAGACGGGAGACTCTCGGCAAAACCAGGCACGTCCAGGGAAAGGTGTTTGCGGCAGGCAGAGCCCTGAATTGACTGCAGAGGGGAGGGCGTGAGCTGACCAAAGCGGAGAAGAAAGATGCGAAGTCACTAAATTATGCATGGCAGTCCTCACCGAGCAGACGAAGGAGAGCTTAATGATGTGGCTGAAGCACCGCGGCAACGCGTGATGTATGGGCTGGAGCTGGGGAGGGGAGAAATGAATCTAGGAAGACTCAGACACTCGTGACGGTGACAAAGGCCAAGCCGTGGATGTGGGAGTGGGGGAGGGAGAGGGGGAGGGGACACGGGTGCTGGGCGTATCATACATTCCCGTGACAAGACAGCCAAGTAAAGTTAACTTGACATTAAACAGCATCATCTTAATCTATTGTATGTCACTCTTTCAAGCCCGGGTCTTATCAGGGAAAGAGAAAAAAAAAAGTCTACAGTGAGCAATGAAGCATTTCCCCCCCCCCCCTGCTTTCCCGGCATCCGCCAAATGCGGGGCCTAATTTAATTATGGGACCCACCGGCCAGACCCTGGAGATGAAGAAGGATGTGTCTGAGCGGTGAGAAATGAGACAGAGCCAGCTGCTCCTTCTCATCGCTCTTCCTCCGCTCGGCCAAATTAATACGGCTAACAAGCTTTTGTTTGGATTAGTGGCTCAGGTCTGGGGTGTGCCCGTCAGAACCGTGGCTGTTCGAGTCGCTATTATTTACGGAGCGTCTGCCGTCTCCTCCAGCCCCGCGTGGGGCTCTGCCAGGCTCTGCGCCGGAGCCCAAGCGCCCACCAGACTTAGGAGCTCAGCGTGGGGCGGGAGAATGTGGTGGGAGGACGTCAGGGGTGGAGGCTCGGGGCATAGGATTTCAGGAATACCACAGGGGGCCTTTCTCTTTGACCTGGGCCACGCTGTTCTGATCTTTAAAACAATGGTTAACACCGAAAAAGCGCGCTCAGCTGACTCTGCTGTGTTTATTGATTCAGGAATGAGGTTCCCCCGGACAGTCAGGGGGTGCGGGGCCCCGGAAATCTCGGAATCGCAGGGCTGGGAGGAAAAACAGTCTTCTTCAGGCTCTCATGTGGCAGATGACGCGGCCGAGGCTTACCAAGGGTTGGGGGTGCAGGTCTGGGCCTGAAAGCCCGACGCCACCGGAGCCGGCGAGGGAGGTCACAGGGCCCCGGGGTTCGAGCTCAGCGCCACGGCCCGCTGTGCCAGGAAGACTTTATTCTGCGTCTCCTGAGATGAAGGGCGGAGAGAGGGAAGAGGTGAGACGGAGCCTCTCCCCCGTGTCCCCGAGGTACGTTCCCCGGGGCCCCTTTTCCCAGGCGCCCGGCCTGGCTCACCTTCTCTATCTGCTGTTTGAGCTCCTAGATGAGGCATCCGTACGAGTTAGCCAGGGCCAGGGTATACGCCATCAGGATGCTAGAGGGGACAAGAGTAAAAACCACCCCCTAAAGACTCGCGGGAGAGCTTCAATGTCTGGATCCCCTCCTCCCCTTCCTTCAAACCGGGATTGGTGGCTCCATCCCCTCCCTCCTCCCTCATTCAGGGGTTTAGGTCCCCCCCCCCCCCAACCCCCTCTTCCCTTGGACGCAGGCGGCGGGCCGCCAGGTCGCACACATTCCAGCTTAAAACCAAGAGCCGGGGCCCCTCGCCTGGAGACCAGCAGGAGGGGCACAGCAAAAGCCTGGGTCCCCAGGAAGAAGAGGAAGTCCTGGGTGCCCTGAGGGAGTTTGCCCAGATGAACCGCTGCTCCCGGAATGGACCACACAGCTGCGAGGGCGGGATCCTGAAGCCAGGGAGACCGGACGAGAGTTCCGGGAGGGCCGAGAAGTGGGGATCCCGGCGAGGGCCGCTCGCACTTCCAGGAAGATGCTGTTCAGCACCGGGATGGCGGAGGCGGCCAGCCCCAGGAGGAGCACCCTGGGGAAAAAGAAGTTCGCCGTGGAGGCCCGGAAGGTGCGGGAGGCCGGCGAGCAGTTGGAGAAGAGGGTAGAAGAGCAGCAGGAACTTGGCTGAGTTGAGCAGGGGCAGGAGCGGGCAGAAAAAACTGCCCACCCAGACCACCGTCTGCGCGCAGATGAGCCCCAGCACCTCGTCGGGCACCTGGAATTCCTGGGTCCCCAAGCGCCCCAGCACCCCGGGACAGAGGCCGCAGAGCAGCGTGCGGGGCGGGGCGGGGCGGGGCCAGGGGCGTGCCAGCCAGGGGTTTCCCCGCCCCCACCGTTATGCCCACCAATCAGAAGTGAGCCTGTCTGAGGGGCGGCGCTGTCAAGGTCCTGGAGGGGTGTGTCCAGGGGGCGTGGCCAATGGGGAGTAACCGACACGCGGGAGGGGCGGGGTCTTTGGAGTCAGCAAAGAGGGAGCAGTCGGAGGCGGGACTAGGAGAAGGGCGTGGCGAGGAGGGAGGACCCGGGGGCGGGGCCAGAGGGGGGTCTCACTTCCGAGGGAACTGGATGAGGAGCATGACAGCCAGGCCAGTCAGCAGATCAAAAAGAAGAAGTCTGGCCGAAACCGGTTTGGCTCAGTGGATAGAGCCTCAGCCTGCAGACTGAAGGGTCCCGGGTTCGATTCTGGTCAAGGGCATGGACCTTGGTTGCGGGCATATCCCCAGTAGGGAGTGTGCAGGAGGCAGCTGATCAATGTTTCTCTCTCACTGATGTTTCTAACTCTCTATCCCTCTCTCTTCCTGTCTGTAAAAAATCAATAAAATATATCAAAATACATATCTATCTATCTATCTATCTATCTATCTAAACAACTGTTAACAACACAAGCACCATGCCACAGCCGGCACGGTGCCCGAGGAATACCAGGAGGGGGGTGTGGACAGTGGCGGGGTTGGAGGGGGCGCAGGCCTTAACGCACATCTCACATCTCAAGCTCTCCCACCACATTTGAGCAGCAGCAGCAAACTGGCCAGGCAGCGCACACTGCAAAAGCAGCTTCGAGACCTTTGCACCTGGAGGTGTCCGCACCTGCAGGCCTCGGGCCCCACCTGGTCCCGGACAGCCCGCCCCGCGTAACACTGTGAAGCTGCGTGGTCAGCATTCCCAGGAGGACAGGCAGGGCGCGGCCCGCGGGGTGTGTGTGTGTGTGTGTGTGGGGGGGGTGAGTGGAGGGGGTCAAACCAGGCCTCCACACTTCCTGCGGCCCCCCCCCCCCTGTTCACTGCACTAGCCTTTTCCATGCCCTTTATCCACCTATTGCACATAATCACAGCGAGTTTTTTTTTTTTTTAAATATATATTGAATTCTTACAGAGAGGAAGGGAGAGCGATAGAGAGCTAGAAACATCGATGAGAGAGAGTCATTGATCAGCTGCCTGCACACCCCCTACCGGGGATGTGCCCGCAACCAAGGTACATGCCCTTGACCGGAATCGAACCCGGGACCCTTCAGTCCCCAAGCCGACGCTCTATCCACTGAGCCACACCGGTTCCGGCAGTCACAGCGAGTTTTAAGGAGATGACGGTAGATTCAGGGGTGTGTGTGGAGCGGGGCGGGGGTGGGGGTGGTGGCGGGGAACCTCACCACCAACAAGGACCTCAGTGCAGGGACCTGAGAAACGCCGGACCGAGAAGCCAGGTCCCCGGAGCGGCGCCAGCAGCGCCTCCCGGGCCGCCCGGGCCCAGCGCGCGGCTCCGGACCGGGCCCCGGGGAGGCGGGGCGAGCGCGCCCGGGTCCGGGGCCGCCGCCTCCAGCGCGGAGTCAGGGGCGACGCCAACGGGGGTCCCCGCCCTCACCCGCCCAGGTCAGCCCAGGGCGGAACGGGCCCGCGAGCCGGAAGCGGAGGGGACCCCGGGCGCGCGGCTGCCCGGCCGCACCTTCCGGCCACGCGGCGCCGCCTCCTCCTCTTCCTCCCGGCGCGGGTGAGCGGGAGGCCCCGCGGGGCCGGGGACCGGCCGGCGCGCACATGGCGCAGCGGGGCGCGGGGCGCGGGGCTGGGGGCGGGGGGCGCGGGGCGCGGGGCGCGGGGCGCGGGGCGCGGGGCGGGGGACGGGGGGCGCGGGGCGCGGGGCGCGGGGCGGGGGACGGGGGGCGCGGGGCGCGGGGCGCGGGGCTGGGGGCGGGGGGCGCGGGGCGCGGGGCGGGGGACGGGGGGCGCGGGGCGGGGGACGGGGGGCGCGGGGCGCGGGGAGGGGGGCGCGGGGCGGGGGGCGCGGGGCCCGGGGCGCGGGACTCCGCAGGCGGACGCGGTGGGAGCGCGTGGTCGCCGGTGGATTCCAGGGGGGGAGGGGCTTGCGTCCCCGGAGGAGCTGTCCCTCCTCTTCCTGCCGCGGGTGTGGGGCCCTCTGAGCACCCGGCCCGGCAGAGCGCCCCCCCCAGGGGGTGCAGAGCGTTTCTGGCCTCTCCTCCCGCTCCCCCTCCTCCCGCTCCCCCTCCTCTTGCTCCCCCTCCTGGGCTGCGGTTGCAGGCGCCTCCCTGGCGCCCTCCAGCAGGGAGGGGCCAGCCCTGGAGCCTGTCCGGCCTGGCTGGCTGTGAGAGGGGTCACAGCACATGGGTAGCATCACCCCTGGGTGACCAGCATCACCCCTGGGTGACCCTGGTGCCCAGACGGCCTGTTCAGGGCATCTCCGTCCCTGCTGCCTTCCTGCAGCCTCGCTTTCTGTCTGGGCTTTCTGGAGGCTTCTCTGAGGCCCACCCAGTTCCTGTGCTGGCCTCCGTTCTTGTCCCGGAAAGGACCCTGGCCCTCTGGGCGGGAAGTGTCAGGGCCCTCTGCGCTGTAGAGGCTGTGCTGCTTGCCTGCCCACACGCCCACGTCACTAAAACCTGGACTGAGTGCTGGCAGGTGGCGCCTGTCAGAGTTGCTCCTTTGATGCGGTCCTCAGAGGCGATGGCTATTCCATGGGCGAATCTCAGGGGAACAGAGGATCTAGTTAAGGTCAGATCTAGTTAAGTGGGTATCTGTTGGAGTCCGCCTGGCATGGGCGATAATTCTGCGTGATTTGGGGCGTGTGGCCTCAGTTCTCGCAGGCTCTGAGACGGGGGGACTGCCTGCCTTCGTTAGGAAGGCAGCTGGGGTGAGGTGATGTGGAGCCTTTAACGGCATCTGAAATGTCTTCGGTGATCCACCAAGGTTCTCTCCCCACCCCTCCGCGGTCCTGGCCCCTTTGTGGAACCGAGGGGCGTGCGGGGTGAGGACAATTTGTAGGGCAGGCACTTGTGTTGACTTTTAAAAAGGCCATGACAAAGCAGTACATAGGTGTGCTCTTTGGGAATGGGAAGCTCTTGTGTGCCAAATGCAAACTTCTGAAATAGTAACTTAAATTTTTTTTTTAAACTGCTTCGATGGAGCAGTAAGTTGTTTTTTTTTTTTTAAATATATATATTTTATTGAATTTTTTTTTTTACAGAGAGGAAGAGAGAGGGACAGAGAGCCAGAAACATCAAGGAGAGAGAATCATCCATCAGCTGCCTCTTGTACACCTCCCCCCCCCCCCCCCCCGGGATGTACCCGCAACCAAGGTACGTGCCCTTGACCGGAATCGAACCCGGGACCTTTCAGTCTGCAGGCTGACGCTCTATCCACTGAGCCAAACTGGTTTCGGCATAACTTCATTTCTTCTTATTTTTTTTTTTCTTGAGACCAGAGAGACAGTTAGCGGGGAGGGCTGTCCACGTCCTGTGACTTCTGACTGGTCCGGGGCCGGCCGTGCCCAGTCGGAATGGGGTCGGGGTGGCCTGGAGGGCGGGTTCACCTGCTGATGTTCGGGGTGTTTTCCCTCTCAGACCCAGCATGAGCGACGTCCCCTGCAAGAAGCGCGAGGACTACCTGGAATGGCCCGAGTACTTCATGGCCGTGGCCTTCCTGTCGGCCCAGAGGAGCAAAGACCCCAACTCCCAGGTCAGGGGCGCTCCCAGGAGGGTGAGGGGCCTCGGTGACACGGGGAGGCCGCACTGAGCTCGATGCGAAGGCCATGCATCTTCCTGGGGGGGGGTCCGTGCCTCTCCCCCCGTCGGGGTGGGCAGGGCCTCTCTTCCTCCGGCTCCTGGGAGCCGCCCCGGACAGAAGCCAGGACCAGAGCTCCCAGCACCCGCTTTGGGAGCTCTCTGGCCTCTGGTCCCCCGGACCGCCCGCGCGTGGCAGACCGGCCGGGCAGTCGCCGGGCCTTGGGTAAGGTGACCAGGCGGAATGGGGTCGGCGTGGCCTGGAGGGCGGGTTTAACGTTGGTAAAGCGGGACACCATCGATGGAGGGGGGGTTCTTGATAAAAAATTTGGTCTATATGGAGCAACAAAAGTTTTCATAGAACGCAAAAATAGTATTGTAATATATTTTTTAAAAAAATTTCAACATAAGTACCATTTACAAGTATAATAAATAAAAAAATGATGTATAGTTGTAAGCGTCACTTTTAAGGCCGGCGCTGGACTTTTTGCCGCCACTATAAAATATAAGTAATACGAGTACTGTCTGCTAAATTCAAGAAAATTTATGTATTTATGAAATAAATAAATAAATTACTTACCTAAATTATCTGAATAGCTGATTTGTAATGACATCAGTTATCTCACTAGCTTACTGGCATGCAGTACGATGTGTATCGTCTGAGAGACAGTCACAAAATGTTTTCGTAGTTGCCAATCCCAAAAAATGCCATTGTTCATTAAGTCCAAACAATGGTGGTCGAATTCTAACCACCGGTCAACAATGCGAACTTTGATAAGCAGTTCTCGATAATCAATTCTCAACAATTATTTGTTATTATTAAAGTTTAACATTATAAAACTAACAAAAATAATATAAAACTTATATCCTGGCTAAATAGCCACATGGCCGCCGAAAACCGTCCATTCCCTTCCCGTTCTGCCGCCGTTCCCTGGCTTGTCATGCATTCTTTCCAAAAACTGGGACTTTTTTAAAAACGCCGAGGGACACGGGACAAATTGTTAGTAAGAACTGGGACGTCTGGTCACCTTGGCCTTGGGGCCTGTTCCGCTGCAGGTGGGCGCCTGCATCGTCAATGCGGAGAACAAGATCGTGGGCATCGGCTACAACGGGATGCCCAACGGCTGCAGCGACGACCTGCTGCCATGGCGGCGGACGGCCGAGCGGAAGCTGGACACCAAGTACCCGTACGGTAGGCCGCCGGCACCCCCTCGCCAGAGGGGGCCTCCCCTCCCGGTCCGCGGCGGCCGGAGAGAGAAAAAAGGCTTCTGGACGGGCCC
Source organism: Pipistrellus kuhlii (assembly GCF_014108245.1). Classification (NCBI taxonomy): domain Eukaryota; kingdom Metazoa; phylum Chordata; class Mammalia; order Chiroptera; family Vespertilionidae; genus Pipistrellus; species Pipistrellus kuhlii. The sequence continues at coordinate 182,574,213 of NW_023425529.1, forward strand.
AGTTCCTGTCCCCGCTGTGATCCCGCAGAGAACCCGGACCGGGGCAGCGTGGGGTGGCTCGCAGCCTGGGCCTGAGGGCCGGGGCTCTGCGCCCTGCGCGGGCCGGGCGCGTTTCCGTGGAGACCCGCCCGCTGGACCCGACAGGGCATGGGGGCGGCTTCTGTGCAGAGGGCCTCTGCCCCGGGAGGACTCTGCCCCGGGAGGACTGTGCCCCGGGAGGACTCTGCCCGGGGAGGACTGTGTCCGGAGGGGAGGACCGTGCCTGGGGAGGTCTGTGCCCTGGGAGGACTGTGCCCGGGGAGGACTGTGTCCGGAGGGGAGGACCGTGCCTGGGGAGGACTGTGCCCGGGGAGGACTGTGCCCCCAGGAGGATTGTGTCCGGGGAGGACTGTGCCCATGGAGGAGGACTGTGCCCCAGGGAGGACTGTGCCTCGGGGCGGAGGACTGTGCCTGGGAGGACTGTGCCCAGGGAGGACTGTGCCCACAGGAGGATTGTGTCCGGGGAGGACTGTGCCTGGGAGGACTGTGCCTTGGGGAGGACTGTGCCTCAGGGCGGAGGACTGTGCCCCAGGGAGGACTGTGCCTCGGGGCGGAGGACTGTGCCTGGGAGGACTGTGCCCCGGGAGGACTGTGCCCCCAGGAGGATTGTGTCCGGGGAGGACTGTGCCCAGGGAGGAGGACTGTGCCCCGGGAGGACTGTGCCCCGGGGAGGACTGTGCCTGGGAGGACTGTGCCTGGGAGGACTGTGCCCAGGGAGGAGGACTGTGCCCAGGGAGGAGGACTGTGCCTTGGGGAGGACTGTGCCTCAGGGCGGAGGACTGTGCCCGGGGAGGACTGTGCCTCGGGGCGGAGGACTGTGCCTGGGAGGACTGTGCCCCGGGAGGACTGTGCCCCGGGGAGGACCATGTCTGGGGGAGGATGGTTCCTGGCTGCTTGGGAGCAGGGCCAGCTCAGCAGGCATGGCCGGGTGTGCGCGGGTGGGAATCAGGGCCCAGCAGTCCCTCTCTCGCTCAGGAAAGGGGGCTTGAGCTCCCCTAGGCGAGGCTCCCGCTGTCCTGGGGGCTCAGCAGTCCGAGCCCAAGCCAGATGGGGAGACCGGACCCTCGGGCCTGGCCGTCTGTTCTGCGTGTTGCCATTAGGAAAGGGTCCCCTGTCCCTTATCCTGTGTGGCCTCCCCAACTGCCCTTTCCTGCCAGCCGGGTCACCCCTTAACGGAGCCCCAGGGAGAGTCGCTCGGAGTGTGTCTGGGAGGGACAGACTATGGCTCCACTTTTCCCTTCATTCCTTGGCGATCCGGGAACTAAGACAAAGCGGGCTGCACGCGCTTCGTGTGGCATCTCCATGATGCCGGGACCTGCACGGTGTCGGGAGGAACAGGCCGGGCCGGGGGGAGTGGCGTGGGCCACGGCCGTCCCTCAGGGAAAGGTGCGCCTCGGGGAGCGGTCTCCGGCGCGCTGACGGGAGACCTTCCGCCGTGGGCCCTTTTTGCAGTGCTCCTCTGGGTCTGTCTCCTGCAGAATCCCAGTCTTCCCTGAGCCTGCCTTGTGTACTTTTACTACTGCTGTCAGACCTCAGCCGTGTTAAATAAACCCCATCGATTTCAAACTGCTCCAGGCACCTGCTGTGTCTGGGAGAGAAGAAGGAAGGTGCCAGAGGTGGGAGAGGAGTTGAGGAATGCCAGCGGGGAGAACGACCGAGCGCTCCGGGTTTCCAGGGAATAAAGCTCGGTTTAGTGACTCGGGCATTTCATAGGCAGACTGGAGGGCTGATGCACGAAGCTGTGCAAGGGGCCCAGCCCTCGCAGCCCCAGCTTCATCCCAGAAGGTCGTTTGGCTGTCTGGTCTAATTCGCTTCTGTTATTACAGACTAGAGGCCCAGTGCACAGAATTTGTGAAGCCAGTCTGCCCCCTCTCCAATCTGGGAGTCCTCGAGGGATGTCCGACCTCCCGATTAGGCCCAATCCTAGTAGGATCAGGTCTAATCGGGCAATCCAGGACTGCTGGCTCCCAACTGCTCATCTGCCTGCCTTCCTGATCGCCCCTAACTGCTTCTGCCTGCCAGCCTGATCACCCCCTAACCACTCCCCTGCCAGCCTGATAGATACCTAACTGCTCCCCTGCCATCCCGATTGCCCCTGCTGGCCTGGTCATTGCTAACTGCCCTCCCCTGCAAATCTGGTCTCGCCAACGGCCCTTTCCTGCCAACCGGGTCACCCCTTAACTGAGCACAAGCCAGATGGGTGGGACCGGACCCTTTGGGTCTGACCCCTTCCTCCCCCCTTCTGCCAGCCTCATCACCACTGCTGGTCTGCCCCTCACCCCCAACTGCCCTCCTTTGCAGGCCTGGGTCCATTCAAACTGCCCTCCCCTGCAGGCCTGGTCCCCCCAGCTGCCCTCTTCTGTAGGCCTGGTCTCCCCCAACTGCTCTCCCTTGCAGGCCTGGGTTTCCCCTAACTTCCCTTCCCTGTAGGCCAGATCGCCTCCAACTTCCTTTCTCTGCTGGCTTGGTCACCCCTAACTAAAATCCCCTGCAGGCTTGATCGCCCCCAACTGCCCTCCCTTGCAGGCCTGGTCCCTCCCCTGCTGGCCATCTTGTGGTGGCCATCCTGTGTCCACATGGGGACAGCCATCTTTGAGCATATGGGCAGCCATCTTGTATGTTGGAGTGACATTCCATTTGCATGTTACTCTCTTATTAGCTAGGATGAGCCTTAGTGGAGTGTGTGAACTGGAGAACGTGCTCACGTGGTTTGGAAACTTTTTGTCCTCCTGCTTGGATCGTAAGCTTTCGATGGTAGGAAAGAACGGAAGGGACTTGTTCTTAGGTGCGTGCAAAGGCTCCGGGCACAGTTCGGTCTAAAATCGCAGGCTGGAAAAGTCCATGCGTTCCATTAGCAGCGACACTGAGATGTAGGCTGTGGTCGTTCCTTCACAGAATCCAGTGGGGGGGGCGGCATAGAGGTCCCTGTGTGTTTCTGAGGGGTCCACCGCGGGGGACCCAGGCCGTCCTGTCCCTGTGGGCCCTGGGCAGACGGGTGGCAGTGACCCAGGAGCCAGAGCCTGCAGCTCCTGCCCAGTCCCCGGCCCCCCAGGATGCTGGCATCTGGGGAGGGGCTGGTTTGTTTGCCAGGTTCACTGCCTCCTGCCCGAGTTGGAGAGAGTACCTTTCAGGGCTCCTTTCCAGGCGGAAGGAAAAAACCCCACCCACACAGGCACCGGCCCAGCCTCACGGGCTGCTGTTTTCGAATAGCGGCCGAGTGTCTGGGCCCTGCCTGCCTGGCTGGCTGCATTGTTCTTTACTCTCCGAGCGATTCCTCTAGGTTTTCCAAGCTCTCTGTCCTCGCGTACCAATTATCCGTTTTACACGCGGCTGTGTAGAATGCTGGCCGTTTTCTTCCGCGAGAGCATGCTTGTAATTGGAGGTCCCATAAAAGTTATGGGAGGCATTAAATGGTGTTTAAAAGGCGTTCAGTGTTACCACGGCGGTGAAATACACAGAGGCAGGCTCTCCGTCAGGTACCGATGACTGGCTGTCCACCAGGCTTGCCTTTTCCCGATTTCCGCCCGCAGAGTGGAAAGGGTTTAGAGCCCTGCCAGTGTGGCTCAGTGGTTGAGCGCTGACCTGTGAACCAGGAGGTCACGGTTGGATTCCTGGTTGGGGCACAGGCCCGGGTTGCAGACTCGGTCCCCAGTGTGGGGTGTGTAGGAGACAGCCCATCAATGAGTCTCATCCTCGGTGTTTCTCTTTCTCCCTCTCCCTTCCTCTTTGAAATCAATAAGAATATATCTTAAAAAAAATGTTCAGAGAGCCTTGGGTAGAATAGAAATGTTTGGTGACCATTGACTAAAATGCAAATTCTCTTTACTTCTGTTTTAAGGCTTCAAACATCCTATCTAGTAAAGAGGGAATATGCTAATGTACTGTCACACCTTCACAAAGATGGAGGTGCCCACAGCCAATAAGGAGGGAATATGCTAATGGACTGTCACACCTTCACAAAGATGGAGGTGCCCACAGCCAATAAGGAGGGAATATGCTAATGGACTGCCGCACTTTCACAAAGATGGAGGTGCCCACAGCCAATAAGGAGGGAATATGCTAATGGACTGTCACACCTTCACAAAGATGGAGGTGCCCACAGCCAATAAGGAGGGAATATGCTAATGGACTGTCACACCTTCACAAAGATGGAGGTGCCCACAGCCAATAAGGAGGGAATATGCTAATGGACTGTCACACTTTCACAAAGATGGAGGTGCCCACAGCCAATAAGGAGGGAATATGCTAATGGACTGTCACACTTTCACAAAGATGGAGGTGCCCACAGCCAATAAGGAGGGAATATGCTAATGGACTGCCATGCCCTCAAAGATGGCAGCGCCCACAGCCACAAGATGGTGGAGCCCAGTCCCCTCAGCCCTGCAGGGGCAGCAGGCCCGCAGCATGGCTGGGCCCAACCCCGGGCAGATCTGGCCATTCCCGGAGCCTGCCTCCGGAGTCTCCCGGTCCCCAGTCCCCCAGCCCCCCGTCGCCCAGGGCCAGCCTGAGGCACAGGCAAACCTCGGATGGCGGGGGCGGGGGCCGCACGGGGGAGCGGGACTGTTCGGGGCCAGATTTAGACATGTTTGCTTTGGGCTGGGGGGTCGCCATGACAGCGAACACTGTATGACCTTCTGGGGAGGTGGTGGCTGGAGGTGGTGGCCGGTCGGAGGGGCTTCCGGTTCGGGGGGGACTCTGCTGGTAATGACCGCCGGGAAGGACCGGTGCCCGGAGGCTGGCGCGATGCAGGACGCCTGTCAGGACACCCTTCAGTCATTAAGAACTAAGTCCTTCAGATTCCACGGGAGCCTCAGACGCTGTGCAGGGTCCCGAAATGGATCTGAGAGGAGCGAGTGCACCCCCTCCCCCCACCCCCACCCCCATGCGTGCTCGCGGGCGTCTGGGCACCCAGGGCACTGGGGAGGGTGCGGGGGTGTCTGCCTTCAGTGACTCTAGAAGTGGAAACACTTAGGCCCGTACTTCAGGCAGCAAGGACACACGTGTTGTCATCGGACCAGGAACAGCTTACACAAATCGGCATCGGGTTATTTTCAAACACGCACAGGCCGACCTCCGTGTCAGCTGTCGACTGCGGGGTGAGGCCCCCGTCCCCTTTTCTCCCAGGATGCCGAGAGCAGACGCTCCGGGCTCCGGGGTCCCGGCCTCTGTCACGTCCGGGAGCCGCGCTGTCTGTGCCGTGACCTTGGGTGGCCACGCCGCTGAGGACCTCCAAGGTCAGGGGCAGGGGCGCCTCCCCAGAGGGAGCGTGCTGGCAGAGGGGGCCAGGCCCCGGGTGAGCGGCACGGGTGCCCCACGCCGGGCCCTCTCCCCTGACCTCCCCAAGCTGCCCCTCCACTCCACTCCGCCGCTCGGCCTTGGCAGTGATGGCCTGCAGGCCGAGGGCGGCCTTCTCTTAAAGCCACGCCTCTGAGAGCGAGGGTTTTCCGCAGCCCGGGAGCTTCTGTGCCGGGAGGAGAAGGTTAGGCTTCCCGGCTCCACACCTCAGCCCCCTGCTCCCGTCCGGTGCTGGCCACCTGCCCGTCCGGAGGCCGCCACACGGCCCCTGCTCAGGCCTGTGTGCAGCACTCCGCATCTGTTCAGCATGGTTCACGCTTTTGGGTATTTTTAGAGAGGGTGCTGTGTTTTAAATACTATGTGTTTACTGATTTCAGAGCGTGAGGGAGGGCGAGGGAGAAGGAGACAGAAACGTCAGTGGTGAGAGAGAATCACGGATCGGCTGCCTGCCTCCCGCACGCCCCTCATTGGGGACTGAGCCCGCAACCTGGGCCCGTGCCCCTGACTGGGAATCCAACCCTGACCTCTCAGTGCTCCACCCCGGAGCCACTCCGGCCATATAGGTGTTTGTTTATTTTTTTAATTTATTATTATTATTATTATTTTTTTTTAATATATTTTATTGATTTTGTACAGAGAGGAAGGGAGAGAGATAGAGAGCTAGAAACATCGATGGGAGAGAGTCATCGATCAGCTGCCTCCTGCACACCCCCTACTGGGGATGTGCCCGCAACCAAGGTACATGCCCGTGACCGGAATCGAACCTGGGACCCTTCAGTCCGCAGGCCAATGCTCTATCCACTGAGCCAAACCTGTTAGGGCTTGGAGAGTTCTTTTGCTTATTGCCTAGCCATCGATGAGTAGTTGGAAAATTTGCCTTTTTTTTTTTCTCCAATTTAGCTATCTTATGAATTACGTCCTAGCCACTCTCTCCGGGTCCGGAGTCTTCATTCCTATGAATGTAAAACTGTGCTGTTCTCAAGCTGCCTGTGAGAGCCCTTCTCCCGGGTCGGCTCCCGCGCTCATCTGCGCGTAGCTCTCGCCGCCTCTACCTCCAGGCGATCGGAGTGCCGGCACCAGAGAGCGGTGTGCTTACCCTCCGTCTCGCTCGAAGGTCGCTGTGGAGTGTGTACGCAGGGAGAAGTGACGGGGAGGCTCGCCACCAGGGAGGAGGCCTGAGGGGAGGAGGGGACATGGGGTTAGAAATGCAGATTTGGGGTTTCACAGCTCGGCTTGCTCTCCGAGAACCTGAGGATGAACGCGGTGAAGCGGGGCTGAACGTGGGGCGTGCCAGAAAGTCGAGGGAAAGCAGAGGCCCCATGGGAGGTGGGGACCCCACAGGCCCGTCCTGCGGGGAGAGGAGCGAGCCGGGGGCTGGAGCAGGCGGGCCGGTGCAGCCGGGAGGCGGGGTGAGGCCGAGAGCCGGCCGAGTGGAGCCGACCGCTCACCGCCGCTGGGCGCATCGCTTCCAGGCCCTGCCTGCCGGGAGCTGGAAATCGGCTGCGTTAGCATTTACACACAGGCATGGGCGACGCTGCACGTTAGGGCCGTTTTCGTTGTAAACATTAGCATGTTACAGAGGTCAGCGGGTCTCCTTACAGCAGTGTTTCTGAAACTTTTTACCTGGGGACAAACATAGCTTTCCTGCAAAAAAAACCCGGACAAAACAAAACACACAAACATACCATCACACACACACACACACACCACACACACACACCATATACCACACACCACACACTACACACCACATACACACACCCCATCATACACACCATCACACACACACCATCACACACACACACATCACACACACACACACACACACCATCACACACACACACACACACACACACACACACCACACACCACATACCACACATACACACACCATACACACCATCACACACACACCCCATCATACACACACCATCACACACACACACCATCACACACACACCATCACACACACACATCACACACACACACATACACACACACACCATCACACACATACCATCACACACACACACACACACCATCACACACACCTCCCCCACACCACCCCCCATACCATCACACACACACACACACACCACACACCACACACCACACATACACACACCATACACACCATCACACACACACACACCACACACACACACACCATCATACACACCACACACACCACACACATACACCACACACACCACACACACACACACATCACATACACATACCACACACACAACACATACCACAGACATCACACACACACCAAACACACACACACACCACACACACACGCCACACACACACATGCCACACACACCACACACACAGTATACGCACCACACACACAACACATACCATACACATCACACACACCAAACACACATTCTCACACACCACACACACCACACATACACAACACTCCCCCCCCCCACACCACACAGTTGTTGTGGGGAGCAGTACCTAACCTCGCCATTGGGGGCGCTGTAGTCTCGGCGCTGCTCTCTGGATTGAGGGGGGATGCTGTTTGCAGCTCCCTAAGCGGGGCACGCCCTGCCGTCCGTCCGTCCGTTCGGACAGTGCTGTTCCTGAGGCGGTGGAGGTTTGCTGGCATCGCAGAGTCCAGAGGCCCGGCCTCGGCCGTGGGAGGGGCGGCTCCTGCTCCGCGGTCAGGGCCGTCTCGGAGCGGACCGGCTGTTCCGGGAGACGCAGGGAGGGAGAAGGTGAAAACCGGGTTACTCGGCACCTTTTAGCTGCTGTCACTCAGCGAGCGGACAGGCCCTGCCGGGGGCCGGCGCCGTCCCTGCAGCCCGGAGGCGCGGGGGGCCGCTGGGCGGGGCCACGCGCTTTAGGTGCGAAGCGGGGCCTCGCACCTCGGCCTGCTGGGGTGCAGGTGGAGGACGGGAAGGTGGGGGGGATGCTGGGCCGGGCCAGGCCGGCAGGGCCCTGAGCCAGCCCGCCCCAGGCCAGCTGCTCCTGCCGGGCGCTCCCGTGGCCTGCCGCCGATTTGGCAGTGCCCGTTCGTGGCTCAGTTATGAGGGCCGGCCGGCTGAGTGAGTGCCTGCCCTGCACCCCGACTGACCTACGTGAACACACTGAGTGAGGCCCAGGCGTTCTGTCCGGGTCCCCCCGGGAGGGCAGGCCGTCCGGGGCCCTGGGATCAGTGACACGCCCGGCCCTCGGGTTCGTTCGCGGGGATACGGGCGGCAGGCACGGGGACGCCTCCCGATGGGTCCGTGCTGAAGGGGAATGCAGGGCAGGTTTGCGGGGGAGGGTCAGCCGAGGGTCAAAGCCACAGGGGCTGTGGGTCGTACCCCTGGGAGGCCCGTGCCAGGTCCGGACGGACGGCATGGCCAGGTCCCGGGCGGGCGGGCGGGGCCCGGTGAGGTGTCAGGTGTCGCCGGGGGTTGTGGGGTTTCTCTCAGCCCCATAGCTGCGGGCTTGGGAGCCAGGCTCATCAGACAGGGTTTGGGGTGCTCCGGGGCCCCCCGGGAAGGTGGGAGCAGGTGGCACTTCTCAAGTTAAAGGTACGGGTGATCCAGAGAAATCGGGTGTGCGTGGGCACTCCACGAACTTAGTTTTCTTATTTGTACTGAGTTCAGAGAAGAAAGGAGAGGGAGGTGGGGGAGAGAAAGATCAATGATGTGCCATTCAGAGCACAGGCCTGGCTTATGGGCTCCATCCCCAGTGTGGGGCCTGCAGGAGGCAGCTGATCAATGATTCTCTCTCCTCATTGATGTTTCCCTCTTTCTCTCTCCCTCTCTCTCTCCTCTCTCTCTCCCCCTTCCTCTCTGAAATTAGTAAAAAACAACTACCACAAACAACTTGACTTTTCTTTTTTTAAATTTTTTTATCTTATTGATTTTTTACAGAGAGGAAGGGAGAGAGCTAGAGAGCTAGAAACGTGGATGAGAGAGAAACATCAACCAGCTGCCTCCTGCACACCCCCTACCCGGGATGTGCCTGCAACCAACGTACATGCCCCCGACCAGAATTGAACCCGGGACCTTTCAGTCCGCAGACCGGATGCTCTATCCACTGAGCCACACTGGTTTTGGCACAAACTTGACTTTTCAGTGCCATTAAGTAGATGCATGTTTTTCTTAAACTACTGGGCACCCACAGGGGTGTGTGTGTGGGCCGGGAGCCATGAGGCCACGCAGATCCCGCAGGTCAGGAATGCTTGGCTCTACTTCCTGATTCTCTTGCTCTAACCATGGCTCCTGCCCTCGCAGTGGCCACAGAGAAAGCGCCTCCCTGTGTGTGCATGTCAGCGCACACAGGAGCCGTTTCGTGTGGGCGGTTCCACGCCCCAGGGCCTTGGGGCTGCCCGTGGGGGGTGGGAGGTGCCGGACCCCGGCCCTCCTGGCTGCTTTCGGTGCTCCCGGAACCTGGGCTGCTCCAATCGCCTACCCGTCGGGCCTTCTCTTCCAGTTCCAATTGTTATTATTATTTTTAAATCGAGTCTGTTCCGTGTTATTTCAGAGGGCGGAGAGGAACTTGCCAGCCCTCTGCGTGCGTTCCTCCTGAGCCCCGATCTCAGTTCCTCTTCCTTCTCCCGCCCGCCCGCCCGCCCGCAGTGTGCCACGCCGAGCTGAACGCCATCATGAACAAGAACTCCGCCGACGTGAAGGGCTGCACCATCTACGTGGCCCTGTTCCCGTGCAATGAGTGCGCCAAGCTCATCATCCAGGCAGGTAGGCGGGGCGGCCCCGTGCCAGGCCTGCCCGCGGCCCGCCCTCGCCGCCCTCGCCGCCCCCGCAGACGGGTGTGAGCCTGCTCCCTGCTGTTTGGGTCTAAGTTAACTGCAGGATCAGCGTCGCAGGACGCTTCCCGTGTTTTGTCTCTGAACAGTGCCAGGTATTCTGCTGCTAACCGCATCCTCGGTGATTCTTAACACACTTCTAATTTCATCTGCAACTTAAAAAAAAAAAAAAAAAAAAAAAAAAAAATATATATATATATATATATATATATATATATATATATCAATATATATTATTGATTTTTTTTTTTACAGAGAGGAAGGAAGAGAGAGAGTTAGAAACATCGATGAGAGAGAAACATCGACCAGCTGCCTCCTGCACACCCCCTACTGGGGATGTGCCTGCAACCAAGGTACATGCCCTTGACCAGAATCGAACCTGGGACCTTTCAGTCCGCAGGCCGACGCTCCATCCACTGAGCCAAACCGGATTCGGCTTCGTCTGCAACTTCTTAAGCTGCCAAAACGCAACATGGGCTTTGCATATCGTTCCTGTCAGTTTTCTGCCCTCTGGATTATCGTGCATTGATTACGGAGGGGGGGGTTAGGGAGAGGGAGGTCGAGAAATGAGCTTCGGTGGGCCATAAGGTCAGCTGGGAGGCTGTCCGGGATTTTAATTTGGGCTAATGCAGGGCAGGTATGTGAGGGCCTAACCATAGCTCTCCGTTTTCGTGCCCAAAGACTCCAGGGGCCCTGTGTTAAGATTTTCTTACCCCAAAGCCACAGCTTTGTGTTCTGAGCATCCCACCTTTTCCGAATCATCACCACATCTATGATTCAGCCACACTCCGTCTCCATAAAACTCCCCGCGTGAGATTTACAGACTCGCCGTGTGGACGGATGTGCAGCGTGGAGGGCTGTTTGGCACGAGCTGAGGGTCTGTGGCAGAGGGCGTCTGCGGGGTCAGAGCCGGAGTCTCTGTGGCTCGCCCGTGGGCGTGGGAAGGTCCTCGGGGACAGGAGCGCAGCCCCGGGCTGCCCTGAGGTCAGGCTGCCGGTGAGACGGGAGAAGCAGCCGGTCTGCTCCGTGTGCGTCTCCAGAGCCTCCAGGGAAGGTGCTGGTCCCTCTGAGTCTGCCAGCGCGCTCCCCGCCAGCCACGGGCCTCTGGAGCTCAACGGTAATTGCCTCAAAGGAAAGAATGTCTGACCGAAACCAGTGTGGCTCAGTGGATAGAGTGTCGGCCGGCGGACTGAACGGTCCTGGGTTCGATTCCGATCAAGGGCATGTACCTTGGTTACGGGCACATCCCCGGTGGAAGGCAGCTGATGGGTGTTTCTAACTCTCTATCCCTCTCCCTTCCTCTCTGTAAAAAAAAAAAAAAAAAAGTTAAAACTAAAGGAATTTTGGAAATTTGTTAATTGGATTAAAAAATGCATGTTTGCACTTCGAATTTGTTAAAAAAAGAAAATCCACAGAGCCCGAGGGCAGGTTCCACTCGCCTGTCCGCTGGACGGGGCGGCCCCTGGTCGCAGGCCAGGCGGGTGTGGACGCCCTCGGGGAGGCGGCTCCTGCAGACCCGCTGTTGGGTGGGTGCGAGCTTTTCTCACCCAGGAGGAGCCGCTGGCACCCACACTGCCGGGGCAGGCTCCGTCCGGGCGGCGTCGCTGCGCCTGTACTAACGGCTCCTGCCTTGTTGCCCTCGAAGGTATCAGAGAAGTCATCTTCATGTCGGACAAGTACCACGACAGCGAGGAGACCACTGCCGCCAGGCTCATGTTCGACATGGCCGGGGTCGCCTTCCGGTGAGTGAGGGCCTGGTGGGACACGGGGTGGCCCGAGGCCCCATGGGACACGGGGTGGCCCGAGGCCTGATGGGTGGCCCGAGGCCCGATGGGAGACGGGGTGGCCCGAGGCCCGATGGGACACGGGGTGGTCCGAGGCCCGATGGGACACGGGGTGGCCTGAGGCCCGATGGGAGACGGGGTGGCCCGAGGCCCGATGGGACACGGGGTGGTCCGAGGCCCGATGGGACACGGGGTGGCCCGAGGCCCGATGGGAGACGGGGTGGCCCGAGGCCCGATGGGAGACGGGGTGGCCCGAGGCCTGATGGGACACGGGGTGGCCCGAGGCCTGATGGGTGGCCCGAGGCCCCATGGGACACGGGGTGGCCCGAGGCCCGATGGGACACTGGGTGGCCCGAGGCCTGATGGGAGACGGGGTGGCCCGAGGCCTGATGGGACACGGGGTGGCCCGAGGCCTGATGGGTGGCCCGAGGCCCGATGGGAGACGGGGTGGCCCGAGGCCCGATGGGACACGGGGTGGCCCGAGGCCCCATGGGACACGGGGTGGCCCGAGGCCTGATGGGTGGCCCGAGGCCCGATGGGAGACGGGGTGGCCCGAGGCCCGATGGGACACGGGGTGGTCCGAGGCCCGATGGGACACGGGGTGGCCTGAGGCCCGATGGGAGACGGGGTGGCCCGAGGCCCGATGGGACACGGGGTGGTCCGAGGCCCGATGGGACACGGGGTGGCCCGAGGCCCGATGGGAGACGGGGTGGCCCGAGGCCCGATGGGACACGGGGTGGTCCGAGGCCCGAAGGGAGACGGGGTGGCCCGAGGCCTGATGGGAGACGGGGTGGCCCGAGGCCTGATGGGACACGGGGTGGCCCGAGGCCTGATGGGTGGCCCGAGGCCCCATGGGACACGGGGTGGCCCGAGGCCCGATGGGACACTGGGTGGCCCGAGGCCTGATGGGAGACGGGGTGGCCCGAGGCCTGATGGGACACGGGGTGGCCCGAGGCCTGATGGGTGGCCCGAGGCCCCATGGGACACGGGGTGGCCCGAGGCCCGATGGGACACTGGGTGGCCCGAGGCCTGATGGGACACGGGGTGGCCCGAGGCCCGATGGAGACCCGGGTGGACCGAGGCCTGATGGGACACGGGGTGGCCTGGACCCGTGCTTCGTTTCTGCCTGTGATGCCTGACCCTTCCACCTCGGCGCCTCTTTTCCGGGCGGTGGGCCGGGCCTGTCGGTGTGTTTCAGGGGCGGGTCTGTAAGAGCAGGGACAGAGGTAGTTGAAGCCGATCTGGCTAATAATTGTGCTTTTTAGAAAAAGATTTTCCTCCCCAGAAAATGTGGGTTAAGCCAAACCTAACAGATAACATTAACTACTCACTGGATAATGGCATTATATATAGTTTTTTAAAAAATATATATTTTTATTGTTGATAGTATTACAGGTATCTTCCGTTCCCCCCACCCCTTTACACCCCTCCTCCCAGCCCCTCCCACCCCGTCTTCACCACCCTGTCGCCCATGTCCGTGTCCGTGGGCTGTGCCTGTAGGTGCACAGGTTCTCTGGTTTATCTCTTCCGTTACCTATTCTGTTTCTTCCCTTTAGGAAATTCACACCCAAGCGCAGCAAGATCGTCATTGACTTTGATTCCATCAACGGCAGGCCCAGCCAGAAGCTCCCGTGAGTCCCATCCCACGGAGCCGCCCGGAGATGGGGACCCCCTCGGGGACCCGGAGCGCCCTCACCTGGCGTTGCCCGCAGTCTCCGGGCCGGGGCCTGGGAGCCGCACATCTGGAGCTCACAGAGCCTCCTCTCCCGACTCTCCTCGCAGGAACCTGCGCCTGGTGAAGCCGCTGGTTTAGGGTTAAATAACGGGGCCTGCGCCCGCCCGTCTCGAGGGGCTGGCGCGGGGGCTGCCCCTGTGGGTGCTGTTTGCTGGGTGCTGTCACCCACCGCACGTCGCAGCGCGCCCGCGGGCCTGTGGGAGGAGCCGCACGCGGGAGGAGCGCACAGGGAGCAGGACGCGGAGTGCCCGTGGGGACACGGGGCCCGCGTGGCAGCGGCACTGAGCTGAGTGCTGGGGAGTCCGGGGTCCCCCACCCCAGGCCCCCGGAGAGGCGGCGCTGTCCTGTGGTGGCGGCGGAGCTGCGTTCCGGAACCTTCCTCCGCTCGGCTGTCTGTCCTGCTCCCCCGGGGAGTGGCCTCCTGTCCCTCCGCGGGTGGGGACTCCGGTGTTTTGGTGGTTTTCTCTGACTCCTGTGTGTCTGTGTCTCCTTTTTGGTTTGTTGGTCACACATCACATCGTCGTTCCCCAGCAGACAGCTCATCTTGTCGCCCCGGAGACCACATCCTGCTGCGGGGCGGGGGCTGTGGATGGGCGGCCGTCACGGGTCATTCCCAAGGCCATTCCCAAGGCCATTCCCAAGGCCACTCCCAGGGGCATTCCCAAAGGCATCCCCAGGGTCATTCCCAAGGTCACTTCCAAGGCCCCTCCACAGCCTGTAAGTGAGATGTGCGGAGATCCAGGGGCCTCCGGGCGGTCTTCCCCAGATCTGGTGCCCCCCTGGCTCAGGCCCTCCTCCTCGGACACTAATTGCACCCCCCTGTCGCTGGGGGGGCGGGGGGTGTGTGTCTGGACACCTGTCTCTAATCCCACTCCATTCTCATCGAACGTGTTCCGTCGGCCCCTTTGCGGAGAACGCGGTTTCCTTCTCCTGAAGCTGGTGACTGGTGTTAGAGGGCTCTTACGTTTCTGCGAGTTTTTATTTTGTCTCTGAGGTTTTGTACCCCGTATTCGGGAGCGTTTTTGTAATTTGGCTCCTTACCAACATTATTAAAATCTTACTAAAGCCCACCCCGGCGAAGGATGCTCGTTTTTATCTTGTAACTGTGTGCCTGGTTCTCCGTGCCCGTCGTGTCTGCGCCGTCTGCGAAGCACGTCCCGCGTGTTCTAATGCTCGGAGGACAGTGAGGGGACAGGACGCCGCGGGCTGCCCGGGGCTGGTGGGCGGCCGCCCTGTTCCCGGACCGGACGGGGGCCGTGGGGAAGGCTCTCTGACGCCGCTCCCAGGCCCGGCGCTCAGGGAGCCCGGTCAGAACGGGGCAGCCTGGAGGCAGCCCAGCGGGCGGCCTGAGACGCGCTCGGCATTGAGGGGTGAGGTCACCCTCTCCTCAGCGTGGACGTTGGGTCCAGGAGCCCCAAACCACGCCCCCTCTGCCAGCCTCTTTCCTTTGCCGGCGGCTCCCCGCCAGGCCCTGCAGACGAGGCCCGCCCTGCACTTTCTCGGGGACCAGGTTGTTGGCTGTTAGTGTCCACATCTGGGTGTGGCCCGGGGGGAGGCAGGGCAAGGACGTGAGTGTCCTTGGCGGGGAGGGGTGTGGGTGTGAGGGAAGAGACTGGGCGAAAATGGCACACCTATGGGTGAGGACAGTGTATGTGGGAGGTAAGGGCAGAGAGTGGGGTTGGAACCAGGTGGAGGGGAGCTAGGGGGAAAAAAGAGGGACAACTGTAATAATCTGAACAATAAAGATTTATTAAATTAAAAAAAAGGAGTGAGTGCCTGCAGGCGCCCAGCCGTTACTCATTTCCAAGGTCAAAGATTTTTAAAAAAGGTTTAAAAAGTCTTCGTTAAATTAAAAGAGTTGGAGGAGGGGTGGTGTGCGCTGCGTACCACTCGGTCGTGGAATTACGAGTGGAGCCATGGGACTCGCAGGCCTGGGGCCCGACAAAGGGTCACCTTATTTTTGACACCCAACTGCCATCTTGCCTCTGGAGCTCCGGGCTCCTTCTTGTACCCCAGTCTGTGTCTTGGCTTTCCTCCTGCTGTTCTTTCTCACTCGCTCGATCTCTCTCTGTTTTTAAATGTATTCTCCTATACAATAAAACACTAATAGGCAAATCGACCGAATGGCAGAACAACTGGTCGCTATGACATGCACTGACCACCAGGGGGCAGACGCTCAATGCTCACGGCTGGCGAGCACAATGGCGGTGGCGGGAGCCTCTCCCACCTGCACAGCAGCACTAAGGAGTCTCACGGCTGGCTCAGGCCTGCTCCCTCCCCCTCCACCCATCCCTCCCCTAAGACATCAGTCAGACATTCCCTGAAAACTCCCGGACTGCAGTAGGGCTCAGGCCAGGCTGAGGGACCCCCCACCCCCACCCAAGTGCTTGAATTTAATCAATCTTTATTGTTCAGATTCTTACAGTTGTTCCTCTGGTACGTTTCTAATGTGGTAAAATACACGTTGCATCTTAACTTGAACCATTTCTAAGGGTGGTGCTGGGTACATGCACACTGTCCTTCAGCCATCGCCACCACCCATCTCCAGATCTCTTTTCACTCACAAAACTGAAGCCCCGAGCCCTGAACCCTAACGCCCACTCCCTCTCCCCCAGCCCCCAGCCGCCCCCGTTCTGCATCTCTGAGTGTGATTTTGATGGTGTAGGCACATCGCGGGAGTGGAACGCTACAGAGCTTTCCCTGTATGACGGGCTCATTGCACCAGCATCATGTTGTCAGGCCTGGCCACCTGTAGAACGTACCATGCTGTCAGGGCCTCCCCCTCTTCGGAGGCTGCAGTCCGCCTTCGGTGAGTGTTCATGTTGGTGGGCGCTTGGGTTAGCTCCACCTTCTGGCTGCCAGTTTCTTTCTTTTTTTTTTTTTTAAAAAAAACGGGATTTTTAAATATATTTTATTTTTTTACAGAGAGGAAGGGAGAGAGCTAGAGAGCTAGAAACGTGGATGAGAGAGAAACATCGACCAGCTGCCTCCTGCACACCCCCAACTGGGGATGTGCCCGCAACCAAGGTACATGCCCTTGACAGGAATCGAACCTGGGACCTTTTAGTCCGCGGACGGACGCTCTACTGCTGAGCCAAACCGGTTTCGGCTTCCAGTTTCTTTGGAACGCCCAGTGTTCTTCTACCATCACCCGCCCCCCCCCGGCCCCGCCTCCCCGCCTTCACCATCACTCATCACCCTGCCCAGTGTTCCTCTACCATCACCCCCCCCCCCCCCGGCCCCGCCTCCCCGCCTTCACCATCACTCATCACCCTGCCCAGTGTTCCTCTACCATCACCACCGCCCCCCCTTCGGCCCATCGCCCTGGAGGGTTTCTCACCTTAAAACAACAACAACAACAACAACAACAACAACAAGACAGGACAGGGAACAGGACCAGCCCTTCCAGGAGGCTGTTAAAATGCTTCCTTTGCCAAAACCAGTTTGGCTCAGTGGATGGAGCGTTGACCTGCGGACTGAAAGGTCCCAGGTTCGAATCTGGTCAGGGGCGTGTACCTTGGTTGCGAGCACATCCCCAGGTCGGGGGTGGGCAGGAGGCAGCTGATCGATGATTCTCTTTCATCGATGTTTCTAACTCTCTATCTCTCTCCCTTCCTCTCTGTAAAAAAATCAATAAAAATATATATATTTTAAAATGCTTCCTTTGCCCACCCGCAGGTTTCAGTGCCTCTTTCAAGACTGAGCGGAATCCCGTTTCCTCTGACTCCCCCACATGGTCCTCCGTCCTCGTTCAAGGTGATCTTCCCTGACATCCTCCGCAGCGCCGTCAGCAGCGGTCTCCGCGGCCATAAATCATGCGCAGGCGATGCCATCGCTTCTGCGTCCCCAGCTACGAGGGAGGCAGGAGGCATCCCATTGACCTCCTCCTCCCGGGGCCTCCCCCTGCTTTCCCGGGATGGTGAGCCGAGCACGTGTGCGGCTTGAGTGTCTCCACGCCCCCCTGCCCCCCTCCGCCCTCCACTGCTGGCCCCGTATCTTAGGCAGAGGCGCTGTATACATCGGCGTCTCACTCCCATTTAAAGGTTAGGAACCGGCCGAGACCGGTTTGGCTCAATGGATAGAGCGTTGGCTTGGGGACTGAGAGGTCCCGGGTTCGATTCTGGTCAAGGGCATGTACCTTGGTTGCAGGCATATCCCCAGTGGGGGTGTGCAAGAGGCAGCTGATCGATGACTCTCTCTCATCGATGTTTCTAACTCTCTATCTCTCTCCCTTCCTCTCTGTACAAAATCAATAAAATATATATATTTAAAAAAAATAAAAATAAAGGTTAGGAACCCGATCGCCCTTGGATTCCGTCCACCAGCTGATCAGCAGCCAGCTCCCTGAATTGTTTTACCGCGTCAATTACCTTGTGAACGGCTAAAAACAACAACAAAAAGGTCAAATAGACTCTGAGAGAAAGAGGTCTCCCTGTGAGCCTCGGCGTTCATGGGCACCTTTGTCGCCGAGAGAGAAAAGGGAGGTTACCATGTATAAATGTCTCCGCTTTAACGTCTGGGTTTCCGTGAACGCGTTCTCATCTGCGGTTTTGAAAGGGGATGTGGCGGTAACGCAGGCTCTTGGCAGGAGGCCCGGAGATGAAGTTCCCGCTGACACCCATCTGGCCAGGGGCTGTCTTGACCTGTTCGGGCCTTCGATTCCCGTAGGATGCCAGGGGTCACCCGGGCTCTGTGTGTTAACGTTTGCTGGTGAAAGTTCTCGTATCTGATGTCGTCAGAGCTGCACTGGGCACCATGTTACGGAATTGCTTCCTTTGGTGCCTGCCATGCCGCCTCTGTGTTTCTCCGCCTTTCCCCAGGTTTTCCCAGATGAGCAGGCACCGGTCATCTACACAGCTTTCCCAGACACCTGACTCTCCCTGTCTTAAATAAATTACCGCTATAGCCCTGACAGGTTTGGCTCAGTGGACAGAGCGTCAGCCTGCGTGCGGACTGAAGGGTCCCAGGTTCGATTCCGGTCAAGGGCATGTCTCTTGGTTGCGGGCACATCCCCAGTAGGCGGTGTGCAGGAGGCAGCTGGTCGATGTTTCTCTCTCATTGATGTTTCTAACTCTCTAGCTCTCTCCCTTCCTCTCTGTAAAAAATCAGTAAAATATACTTTAAAAAATACCACTGTAAGTTTTTCTCAGAGTGAGTACAGTTGTGAGCATTGGGTGGAGTTGGTTCCGCTGCTCAGTGATATCGGCAACGACGGAGGCTTTATTTCCGCTCACTCGGCTCTTCGGCATCCTGTCTCCCAGCTCGAGGCACCTGCATTCAGGGCAAGAAGGAGAGGGGAGGTGGGCTGGACATGAGGCCGCCCCCTGCTTTACCGGGGAACTCCAGCAGACATCCTTCTGTGTCTCCTGGGCCACAGGCGGACCACGTGGCCGCCTTAGCTGCAAGAGAGGCTGGCAGGGTGTTGGCACCCCAAGTTCCATGGCAGGGGCTGCGTGGGGGCAGGGGTTACACTGTTACTGGTCATGCACTGCGTAATGATGTGTGGTCCACAGCGGACCACATAGACGACAGTGGTTTACCCGACAGCCCGGCGTGGCTGTCCCTTCCCGGTGTGTAAGTGCGCCCTGCGATGTTCACGCAACGACGGAATTGTCTAAGGATGCATTTCCAGGATTACACCTGATCGGTTAATTCTTGGGACCAGAAATTCTTATGTGCCTGTATAGATACCTTGTTTTTAAAAAAGTGCCTTTGGAGCAAAAAGAGTAGGTAATTACTAATACAAATATATATATGTAATTTTTTGTTGTAAATCAACCAAAATTACACCTATTTGGTTTTCAGGCTAGCAAAGAAGATACTTTCTGGTGTGCCTCAGAACTCAGGAATTTGTTTATGTGTGCCATCAGACGAAAAAGGTTGAAAAATCAAGATTTAGAACAACGACTCCTTTACATGCTAACATAAATAACATTTTTTTAAATGGAAAAATAGCTATTTTCCAGAACAGCCAAAAAAAACAAAACAAAAAAAACATTCAAAGAAAACAGTAACGTCTTACTTTTTGATGTCTGACTTCAGAGGAAACCATTAGTGTCATTTCTGTGCGTGTTTTCTCTCTCCCGCGGTACGTCGCTTTGATGGAAGTGTGTGAGGAGAATCCTCCCGCAGAGGCGTCGTCAGGGAAAGGCAGGGGTGTTGCTAGCCTCCGCAGAAAACGGGGAACGTTCTCCTTGGGAACCGCACCGCGGGCGGCTGTGTGGCGTCGGAAATCACGCTAACGGCTGCTTCCCGCTGTCTCCCGGGAAGATCCACGGCTCTCTCTGCTCCTCATGCCAATGTCACATCCTTGGGAAAAGCATGCGTCACCGAGGGACGGAGTTCCTCCGAACGGGGACACATTCCTCATACGACAGCCGGAATCGCGGTGGGAAAGAGCACAGCGGGTGGCACTACAAACGGCTTCTAAACTCCGAGGTCGGCACACTCAGGCCCCAGCAGCAAGTTTCCCCAGACTCCGCGTTTTCTGTGAAAGCTCGGTTTGTGCTACTTCATTGTCCCTGAAGGGCTAGGCTTACTTTGTTCATGTTCCAGACACAGAGGGTCCTGTCCCCGGATCTGCCTTTCTTTCTGATGTAACGCTCTTGTGGCCCGGTGCTGCCTGTCGCCAGCGGCGGGGAGAGCAGGCCAGGGCGGCACCGCCTGCTTCGCACCCCGCGGGAGGAGGACCCAGCACACCGTGAGCCCGGCTGGGGCTCGGCTGGGTTGGTTGGAGCATCATCCAGGACACCGGAAGGTTACGGGTTCGATTCCTGGTCAAGGCACATGCCCACAGCGTTTCTCTCTCATGGATGTCTCTCACTCTCACTCTCGCCGTCCCTTCCTCTCTCCCTTCCTCTGGCTCCCTCCCTAACCTCTCTCTCTCACTTCCTCTCTCACTTCCTCTCTCTCAAATCTAGGGGAAATGGTGAACGACATAGACTGATGAACGAGAACAGACTCAGAGATGAGGAGCCATGGGTCAGACTGTCGGACCTCAGAGGGAGGGTGGGGATAAAAGGGAGAGATCAGCCAAAGGACTTATGTGCACACATATGAGCCTAACCAGTGGTCAAGGACAATGGGGGGCGGGGGCATGAGTGGAGGATTGGAATGGGGGCTTGAGGACAAATATGTGATACCTTAATCAAGAAAGAAATTAAGTAAAGAAAAGAAAAGAAAAGAAAACATACCCTCTGGTGAGGATGGGAAAAGGAAAAGACTCCAGGGTAGAGACGTAGTGCAGGGCCTACGTTACCAGCCCCGCCCAGGACGTTCTCTGGTGGACCCGGCCCCGGTCCCCCTCCCGTCCTTCTCCCCCAGGGGCGTGGCGATGAAGGGCATCACTCGCCCACGCTGGCGCCGCGGCCTCTGTGACCTCAGAGCAGATGCCAGTGCGCTGACGGCCAGTGGCGCCCCCGCCGGGCCATGGCAGCAGCAGGCGCAGCGGGAACCCCCGGCCGGGCCGGCCGGACCCTGCTTTGGGAACCGCTGCCTGAGGTCAGCGCCTTCCAGCCTCTCGGGTCTCCGGGCGCGTGAGCGAATGGCTAGGCTTCGGCGGCACTCCGGAATGCGTGCTTGGCCGCGCTGGCAAACAGGAGGTGCGGTTTGAACTCGGTCACGCCGGCCGGCCGGCCAGCCTTGGTGCGCTGGCCACTGTCTTTTCCCTGGGCCGCCGGCGGGCAGACAGGCGCGGGCCCTGGACTCGCCCTCGGGTGGGGCGTGTTTGAAACGCGTGGGCACACCGGCTGGCAATCGCTGCCTCCGCCGGGTCTGATGGGCACTTGGAACCCCTGCCCCTTCTATTTCTTTTCTTTTTTTAAAAAAAAATATATATATTTTATTGATTTTTCACAGAGAGGAAGGGAGAGAGAGAGAGCTGGAAATGTCCATGAGAGAGAAACATTGACCAGCTGCCTCTTGCACACCCCCTACTGGGGATGTGTACATGCCCTTGACAGGAATCCAACCTGGGACCCTTCAGTCTGCAGGCTCTATCCACTGAGCCACACCGGTTTCGGCTGCCCCTTCTGTTGAAGCATTTGTTGGCCCGGGTGCCGGTGCCCGAATGTTTTCAGAGTCGATCATTTCCCCTTCACTCCACCTGTGTGTGAGAGCCGGTGGGGAACACCACTGCTTTCAGGAGAGAAGGAGGAGCCGGGAGATCCCGTCTCCTGCTTTCTCAGCCGAACCCGGTCACAGCCTGCTGGGCCTGTGGTCGGCAAACCGCGGCTCCCGAGCCCCAGGCGGCTCTTTGGCCCCTTGCGTGTGGCTCTTCCACAAAACACCACGGCCTGGGCGAGTCTGTGTTGAAGTGGCGTTAGAAGAAGGTTAAGTTTTAAAAAATGTGGCTCTCCGAAGGAATGTCAGTCGTTGTGCTGTGGGTTTGGCCCTGTGCACTGATGAGTTTGCCGACCGCTGTGCTAGGGTTTTGCACGTTAGAAGGCCACAGGCACTCTGCTCACTCGTGTGTGCGGGTGTGTGTGTGTGGTGTGCATGTGTGTATGTGTGGTGGTGTGGTGTGGTGTGTTGGTGTGTGTGGTGTGTGTGTGGTGTGTGTGTGTGTGTGGTGTGTGTGGTGTGTGTGTGTGTGGTGTGTGTGTGGTGTGTGTGGTGTGTGTGTGTGTGTGTGTGTGGTGGTGTGTGTGTGTGGTGTGTGTGGTGTGTGTTGTGTGTGTGTGTGGTGTGTGTGTGTGGTGTGTGTGTGTGTGGTGTGTGTGTGTGTGGTGGTGTGTGTGGTGTGGTGTGTGTGTGTGTGTGTGTGTGTGTGTGTGTGGTGTGTGTGTGTGTGGGTGTGTGTGGTGTGTGTGTGTGTGGTGTGTGTGTGTGTGTGTGTGTGGTGGTGTGTGTGTGTGTGTGTGTGGTGTGTGTGTGTGGCGGGTGTGGTGTGTGTGTGTGTGTGCGGGGTGTGCTTGGTGTGGTGTGGTGTGTGTGTGTGGTGTGTGTGTGGTGTGTGTGTGTGGTGTGTTGGTGTGTGTGGTGTGTGTGTGTGTGTGTGCGGGTGTGTGTGGGGTGTGTGTGCGGGTGTGCGTGTGTGTGTGTGGTGGTGTGTGTGGTGTGTGTGTGTGTGTGGTGTGTGTGTGGCGGGTGTGTGTGGGTGTGTGTTGTGGTGTGGTGTGGTGTGTGTGGTGTTGTGTGTGGGTGGTGTGGTGTGTTGTGTGTGTGGGGTGTGTGTGTGGTGTGTGTGTGTGTGTGGTGTGTGTTGTGTGTGTGTGTGGTGTGTGTGTGGTTGTGTGTGTGTTGTGTGTGTGTGGTGTGTGGTGTGTGTTGTGTGTGTGGTGTGTGTGTGGTTGTGGTGTTGTGTGTGTGTGGTGGTGGTGTGTGTGGTGGTGTGTGTTGTGTGTGTGTGTGTGGTGTGTGTGGTGTGTGTGTGTGGTGTGGTGTTGTGTGTGTGTGGTGTGTGTGGGTGTTGTGTGGTGTGTGTGTGTGTGGTGTGTGTTGTGTGTGTGGTGTGTGGTGGTGTGTGTGGTGTGTGTGTTGTGGTGTGGTGTGTGTGGTGGGTGTGTGTGGTGGTGTGTGGGTGGTGGTGTGGGGTGTGGTGTGTGTGGTGTGTGTGTGTGGTGGGTGTGTGTGGTGTGTGTGGTGTGTTGTGGTGTGTGTGTGTGTGTGTGTGTGTGGGTGTGTGTGGTGTGTGTGTGGTGTGGTGTGTGGTGTGTGTCTGGTGTGTGTGTGTGTGTGGTGTGTGTGTGTGTGTGTGGTGTGGTGTGTGTGTGGTGCTGTGTGTGTTGTGTGGTGATGTGGTGTGTGTGTGGTAGGTGGTGTGTGTGGGTGTGTGTGTGTGTGTGTGTGGTGTGTGTGTGGTGTGTGTGGTGTGTGGTGTGTGTATGGTGTGTGTGTGTGTGTGTGGTGTGGTGTGTTGTGTGTGTGTGTGGGGTGTGTGGATGTGTGTGGTGGTGTGTGTGTTGTTGTGTGTGGTTGTGTGGTGGGGTGTGGGTTGGTTGTGTGTGGTGTGTGTGGTGTATGGTGTGTGGTGTGTGTGGTGTTTGAGTGTGTTGTGCTGTGTGGTGTGTGTGGTGTGTGGTGTGTGTGTGTGTGTGTGTGTGTGTGTGTGTTTGTTGTGTGTGTGTGTGTGGTGTATGGTGTGGCCTGTGTTTGTTGTGTGTTGGTTGTGTGTGTGTGTGGTGTGTGTGTGTGGGGGATGTGTGTGTTGGTGTGGTGTGGTGTGTGTGTTGGGTTTTTTTTGGTTTGTGTGGTGTGTGTGGTGTGTGTGTGTGTGGTTGTGGTGGTGTGTTGGTTGTGTGTGGTGTGTGTGGTGTGTGTGTGTGTGGTGGTGTGTGTGGTGAGGTTGTGTGGTGTGTGTGGTTGTTTTGTGTGTGTGTTGGTTGTGTGGGGTGGTGAGTGTGTGGTGTTGTGGTGTGTGTGTGGTGTGGTGTGTGTGTGTGTTGTTGTGTGTGTGGTGTGGTGGTGTTGGTGCGTGTGTGTGTGTTGTGTGTTGTGTGGTGGTGGTGTGGTGTGTTGTGTGTGGTGTGGTGTGTTGTGTGTGTGTGTGTTGTGTGGTGTGTGTTGTGTTGTGTGTGTGTGGTGTGTGTGTTGTGTGTGGGGTGTGTGGTGTGTGTGGGTGGTGTGTGGTGTGTGTGGTGTGATGTGTGTGTGTGTGTGTGGGGTGGGTTGTGTGTGTGTGGTGTGTGTGTGTGTTGTGTGTTGGTGTGTTGTGTGTGGGGGTGTTGTGTGTGTGTGTTGTGTGTGGTTTTGTGTTGCTGGGTGTGTGTGTGTGGTGTGTGGTGTGTGTGTGTGTGGGTGTGTGGTTGTGGTGTGTGTGGGGTGTGTGGGTGTGTGTGGTGTTGTGGTGTGTGTGTGGTGGTGTGTGTGGTGGTGTGTGTGGTGTGTGGGTGTGTGTGTGGTGTGGTGTGTGTGGTGTGTGTGGTGTGTGGTGGTGGTGTGGTGTGTGTGTGTGTGTGTGTGTGTGGTGGGTTGTGTGGTGTTGTGTGTGTGTGTGTGTTGGTGTGTGTGTGTGGTGTGTGTGGTGTGTGTGTGTGGGTGTGGTGTGTGTGTGTGTGTGTGTGTGTGTGTGTTGGTGTGTGTGGTGGGTGTTGTGGTGTGTGTGGTGTGTGGGGGTGGTGTGTTGGGTGTGGGTGTGTGTGTGTGTGGTTGTGGTGGTGTGTGTGTGTGGTGTGGTGTGTGGTGTGTGTGGTGTGTGTGTGTGTGTGTGTGTGTGTGTGGTGTGTGTGTGTGTGTGTGGTGTGTGTGGTGTGTGTGTGTGTGTGTGGTGTGTGTGTGTGTGTGTGGGGTGTGTGTGGTGTGGTGTGTGTGTGTGTGTGTGCGGGTGTGTGTGTGGTGTGTGTGTTGTGTGTGTGTGGTGTGGTGGGGTGGTGTGTGTGTGTGGTGTGTAGTGGTGTGGGTGATGGTGTGGGTGATGTGGTGGGTGTGGTGTTGTGGTGGGTTGGTGTGTGGTGTGTGTGTGGTGTGTGTAGTGTGGTGGTGTGTGTGGGTGTGGTGTGTGTGTGAGGTGTGGTGTGTGGTGTGTGGTGTGGGGTGTGTGTGTGTGGTGTGTGGTGTGGGTGTGGTGTGGGTGTGTGTGTGGTGGTGTGTGTCTGGTGTGTGTGGTGTGTGTGTGTGGTGTGTGTGGTGTGTGTGTGTGGTGTGTGGTGTGTGTGGTGGTGTGTTGGTGTGTGGTGTGTTGGTGGTGTGTGTGTGATGGGTGTGTAGGTGTGGGTGATGTGTGTATGGTGTGTGTGTGTGTGGTGTGTAGGTGTGATGTTGTGTGGTGGGTGTGTGTGTGGTGGTTAGCTCGTGGTTGAGTGTGGTTGGTGTGTGTGTGGTGTGTGTGTGTGGTGTTGTGTGTGTGTGAGTGATGGTGTAGATGGTGTGTGTGGTGATAGTGGTGTGGATAGTGTAGCTGGCTGTCTGGTGTGTGTGTGTGTGGTGGGTGTGTGTGGTGGTGTGTGTGTTGTGTGTGTGTGTAGCTGCGTGTGTGGTGATGTGCTGTTTTGTTGCTGTGTGTGTATGGTATGTCGTGTGTGATGTTGTGTGTGGTGGAGTGTGTTGTGTGCGTGTGTGAGGATGTGACTGTTGGTGAGAGTGGGTGTGTGTGTGTGGTGTATGGTGTGTGTGTAGTGTGTGGTGGGTGTGGGTGTGTGTGTGTGTGTGAGGGTGTGTGTGGATGTGGTAGTGGTGGATGCGTGTGTGTGGATGTGTGTGGTGAGTGGTAGTGTGTGTGTGTCGTGGTGCTGTGCTGTGAGTGGTGTGTGTGGATGGATTGTGTGCGTGTGTGTGTGTTCGGTGTGTGGATGTGTGTGGTGATGTGGGTGTGTGTGGGTGTAGTGCTGATGTGTGTAGGCTGTGTGGGTGGTGGGTGTGTCGGTGTGTCGTGTTGGTGTGTGCGTTGGTGTGTGGTGGTGGTTGTGTGTGGTGGTGTGGTGGTGTGGTGTGTGTGGTGGGTGTGGTGGTGTGTGTGTGTGGTGGTGTGTCTGTGTGTGTAGTGTCTGTGAGTGTTGTGTGGTGTGTGTGTGTGTGTGTGTGTGGGTGTGTATGTGTGGTGTGTGGCTGGTGTGTGGTGTGTGTGGTGTGTGGTGTGTGGTGTGTGTGTGGTGTGGCGTGAGTGTGTGTGTGTGTGTGGAGCTGTGTGGGTGTGGTGTGTGGGGTAGCGGGTGGGTGTGTGTGGGTGTGATGTGTGATGTGGGTGTGTCGGCTGTGCGTGTAGTGTGTGTGGTGTGGTGTGAGTGGTAGTGTGTGTGTGTGCGAGATGTGCGTGATGTCGTGTGGAGCGTAGTGTGTGGGTGGTGTGTGTGCGCGCGGGTGTGCAAGCGGTGTGGTGTGTGTGTGTGGTGTGTGTGTGGTGTGGTGGGTGTGTGCGTGGTGTCGGTGTGTGTGTGGTGTGTGTGCGCGCGGGTGTGGTGTGTGGATGTGTGTGGTGTGTGTGTGTGCGTGTGCGTGGTGTGTGTGTGTGGTAGTGGTGTAGAGCGGTGCTGTGTGTGTGTGTGTGATGTGCGTGTGTGTGTGTGTGGGGTGGTGGCTGGTGGTTGTGTGATGTCGTGGTGTGTCGTGAAGTGATGTGGTGTGTGTGTGTGTAGTGCTGTGTGATGTCGTGGATGTGGTGTGTGTGTGGTCGGGTCGTGCGATGGCGTGATGTGATGTGGTGTGCTGTGTGTTGTTGTGTGGTGTAGATGGTCAGTGTGTGTGGTGTGGTGTGAGTGTTGTGTGTGTGTGTGTGTGTGTCGTGATGTGGTGTGTGTGGACGTGTGTGAAGAGTCGTGTGTGAGGGTGTGTGTAGCTGTGGTGTGTGTGATGTAGCGTGTCGTGATGTGGTGTGTGTGGTGTGATGTAGCGTGGTGTGTGTGAGTGGTGTGTGTGTGTGTGCGTGTGTGTGGTGAGGGGTGTGTGTGATCGGTGTGTGTGATGCTGTGTGTGTGTGGGTGGTGTGTGTTGTGTGTGTGTGGTGTGGGGTGGTGTGATCGGTGTGTGTGTGTGTGTGGTTGGTGTGTGTGTGTGTGGCGTGTGTGTGGTGTGTGGTTGGTGTGCGTCTGTGTGAGTGGGTGTGGTGTGTGTTGTGTGTGTGTGGTGTGTGGGGTGTGTGTGCGTTGATGTGTGTGTGTGGTGTGTGTGGTGATGTTGTTGTGTGTGTGTGTGGTGTGGTGTGTGTGGTGTGGTTAGTGTGTGGGTGTGGCTGGGTGTGTGTGCGGGGGTGAGTGATGTGCTGTGTAGTAGTGTGATGGGTGGGCAGCGGGTGTGTGTGGTCGTGGGGTGACGTGTGTGGTGTGATGTGTGTGTGTGGTGTGGGTGTGGTGTGTTGGCTTCAGTGTCGTGTGTGTGGTGTGTGTGGGTCGTGTGTGTGTGTGTGTGGTGTGTGTGATGTGGCGTGTGGCGTGTGTGGGTGGTGGTGTGTGTGTGTAGGGAAGGTGGTGTGTGGGGTGTGCTGATGTGTGTGTGTGCTGCGTGGTGTGTGTGGTGTGGTGATGGTGATGAGTGTGAGTGTGTGTGTGTGCGTGTGTACCTGGTGTCGTCGTGGTGTGGTGGTGGGTGAGGTGGTGTGGAGTGTGTGTGTGTGTGATGTGATGATGTGTGTGGAGATGTGTGCGTGGTGTGTGTGGCGGTGTGGTACTAGTGTGGTGTGTGTGTGTGCGGTGTGGTGTGTCGTGTGGTGTGATGTGGGTCAAGTGTGTGTGGTGTGGTACGTGTGTGTGGGTGGTGTGTGGTGTGTGTTGTGGGTCGTCGTGTGTGGTGAGTGGGTGTGTGTGGTGAGTGAGTGTGTGTGTGTGTGTGTGTGGTGTGTGGTGTGTGTGTGTGTGGTGGTGTGTGTGGTGTGTGTGGGTGTGTTGTGTGTGTAAGTGTGGTTGTGTGGCTGTGTGGTGTGTAGTGTTGGATGTGTGGTGTGGTGTGTAGTGTGGTGTGAGTGTGATGTGTGATGTGTGCTGGTGTGGTGTAGGGATGTGGTGTGTGGTGTGTGTAGGGTGTGTTGTGTGTGTGGTGTGTGTGGGTGGGTTGATGTGTGTATGTGTGTGGCTGTTGTGGTGTGTGTGGTGTGTGTGGAGTGTGTGGTGTGTGGTGTGTGATGGGTGTGGGAGTGATCGTTGGGTGGTGTGATGTGGTGGGGTGGGTGGGTGTGGTGTGGGGTGTGTGGTGTGGGTGTGTGTAGGGTGGTGTTGTGTGTGTGGTGTGTGGTGTGAGATTGTGTGTGTGTGGTGGTGGGGATGTGTGTGGTGTGTGTGTGTGTGTGTGGGTGTGTGGTGGTGTGTGTGTGTGATGGGTGTGGTGAGTGTGTGATGAGTGGTGTGATGATGAGTGTGGTGTGGGTGCTGATGTGGTGTAGTAGTGCTCGAGTGGTCGATGAGTGTGGTGCATGTGCGGTCGTGTGGTTGCTGGTGTGTGTGGTGGCATGTGGTGTGGTGTGTCTGGAGTGTGTGTGGTGTGTGTGGTGTGTGAGCGATGTGTGGTGTGTGTGTGCGAGGTGTGTCTGGTGTGTGTGGTGTGGTGTGTGTGTGTGGTAGGTGTGTGGGTGTTGTGTGTGGTGTGTGTGTTGTGTGGTGTGTGATGTGTGGTGTGTGTGGTGGAGGTGTGTGTGGTGTGTGTGGAGGTGTGTGGTGTGTCGTGGTGCTGTGTGGTAGTGGTGTGTTGTGTGGTGTGGGTGAATGGTGTGTAGTGTGATGTAGGTGTGATGTGGTTGTGGGCTGTGGTGTGTTGGTGGGTGGTGGGTGGTGTGTGGTGTGTGCGTGTGTCGTAGTGTGTGGGGGTGTATGGTGATGTGGTGATGTGGGATGAGTGGGATGTGGTGTGTGTGGTGTGGTGTGTGTGTGTGTGGTTGTGGTGTGTGGTGTGTGTGTGCACGGTAGAGTGTGTGGGATGTGTGGGGCTGGTGATGTCGTGGTTGTGTGTGGCTGGTATGGGTGTGGTGGAGGTGTGGTAGTAGTGGTAGTGGTGTGTGTGATGTGTGGTGTGTGTGTG
This sequence comes from Pipistrellus kuhlii, assembly GCF_014108245.1. Lineage (NCBI taxonomy): Eukaryota > Metazoa > Chordata > Mammalia > Chiroptera > Vespertilionidae > Pipistrellus > Pipistrellus kuhlii. Next base: position 182,603,221 of record NW_023425529.1, read on the forward strand.
TGTGGTATGTGTGTGTGTGGTGTGTGTGTGTGTGTGGGGTGTGTGGTGGTGTGTGTAGTGGTGATGTGGTCGGTGGTGTAGTGGTGTGTGTCGCGTGTGTGTGTGGTGTCGTATGTTGTGGTGGTGTGTGGTGTTGTAGGTGAGTGTGTGCTGTGTGAGTGTGGTGTGTGTGGTGTGTGTGTGGTGTGTGCGTGGTGTGTGTGGTGGTGTGGGTCGTGTGTGGTGTGTGGTGTGTGCGTGTGAGTGTTGTGTGGTGGTAAGGTTGGGTTGTGGTTATGTGTGTGTGTGGTGTGTGTGGAGTGATGTGTGTGTAGTTTGGTGTGGTGTGTGTGGGTTGTGTGTGTGTGGTGTGTCTGGGGTGGTGTGTGTGTGTGCAGTGTGGTGTGTGTGTGTGGTGTGTGTGTGGTGGTGTGGTGTGGTGGTGGGTGTGTGTGGTGTGTGTGGGTGGTGTGGTGTGGTGTGTGTGGTGGGTGTGTGTGTGTATTGGTTGGAGGTGTTGTGTGGGTGTGTGTGTGTGTGAGTTGTGTGGCGGTGTGTGTGGTCGTCTGTGTGCGTGTGTGTGTGAGTGGTGTGTGTGGTGATGTGTGTGTGTAGTGTGTGTGCTGTGTGTGTGGGTGTGTAGTGTGGATCGTAGGTGGTGTTCGGTGGGTGTGGTGGTGTGGTTATGTGTATGCGTGTGTCGGTGTGTGTGTGGTGTGGTGTGCTGTGGTGTGTGTGTGGTGTGTGGTTTGTGGCTGTAGTTGGGTGTGGGGTGTAGTGTGTGGTGGGTGTGTGTGGGTGTGTGTGTGTGTGGTGAGGTATGCCGTGTGTGTGTGTGTGTGTGTGGTGTGTGGTGTGTCGTGGTGTGTGTGGTGCTCGTGTGGTGTTGTGGTGTGTGGTGTGTTGCGTGTGGTCGGTCGTGTGTGTGGTGTGTGTGTGTGTGGGGTGCTGTGTGTGCTGTGAATGATGTGTGTGTTGTGATGTCGGTGGTGGTGGTGTGGTGTGTGTGTGTGTTGTGGTCGTGTGTGTGGTGTTGTGGGATCTGTGTGGTGTGTGTTGGTCTGTACTGTGTTCGGGTGCTGTGTGTGATATGTCTGTAGTGTGTGTAGCGTGGTGTTTAGCTGTGAGTGTGGTGTGGTGTGGTGTGGTGGGTGGGTGTGTGGGTGGGATTGTGTGTGGTGTGTGTGTGGTGTGTGTGATGTGTGTGGTGTGAGTGCTTGTGTGTTATGGTGTGTGTAGCGTAGTGTTTAGTGCTCTGTGTAGTGTGTGGTATGCTGTGTGGTGATGCGTTTGTGTGTGTTGGGCTGTGTTGTGGTGTGTGGTGATTGATCGTTTGGTTGTGTGTGGTGGTTGTTTGTGAGGGTGTGGTGTGTGTGATGCGTGTGTGGGTGTGTGTGGGGATGGTGGTGTGTGGTGTGATGGTGTGTGTGGTCGTGTGTGGGTGAGTGTGTGTGGTGATGTGTGTGTGGTGTGTGTGGTGGTGTGGAATGTGTGTAGTAGATGTGGATGGTGAGTAGTGTGTGTGAGTGTGCTGTAGGGTGGTGTGTGTGGTTGTGGGTGTGTATGCCTGTGTATGTGTGGGTGTGGGTGTGTCGTGTGGTGTGCGTGGTGCTCTGGTGTGTGGTGGTAGTGATGTGGTATGTGTAGTGTGTGTGTGTGGACTGTGGCGGTGTCTGTGGTGTGTGGGATGGTGCGTGTGTGGTGTGTTGCGGAGTGTGATGTGAGTGTGTGTGTCGTTCTGTGGTGTGTCGTGTGGTTGTGGAGTGTGTGGTGTGTGTGTGTTGGTGTAGTGTGTTGTGTGTGCTGAGATGTGTGGTGTGTGTGTGTGGGGTGTGGTGTGTGTGATGTGTGGTGTGGTAGTAGGGTGTGTGGTGTGTGGTGTGTGTGTGGTGGTGTGTGTGGTGTGTGAGTGTGTATGTGAGTGTGTGTGGTGTGCATGTGGTGTGTGTGTGTATGTGTGGTGTGGTGTTGTGGTGTGTGTGTGTGTGGTGGTGTGTGGTGTGTAGGTAGTGGTGTAGGGTAGTGTGTGTGGTGTGGGGTGTGTGTGTGTAGGTGTACGTGTGTGGTGTGTGTGTGGTGATGTGTGTGGTGTGGTGTGTGTGGTGGGTGTGGTGTGTGTGTGTGTAGTGTGGTGTGTGCTGGTGTGTGGTTGTGAATGTGGTGTGTGATGTGTGTGGTGTGTGTGGTGTGTGTGTGCGTGTGGTGTGTGTGTGTGTGTGGTGTGTGTGTGTGTGTGTGGTGTGTGTGTGTGTGTGGAATGTGGTGTGTGATGTGTGTGCTGTGCGGTGTTGGTTGTGTGCGTGTGTGTGTGTGGTGGGTGTTCGTGTGGTGTGGTGTGCGTGTGTGTGGTGTGTGTGGGTCGTGTGTGGGTCGTGTGGTGTGTTGCTCGGCGTGTGGTTGGTGTGGTGTGTGTGTGGTGTGAGTGTGTTGTGTGTGGTGCGTTGATCGTGTGTGTGTGGTGTGTGTTGTGAGTGGTCGGTGGCCGTTTGTGTGTGGTGTGTGTGTGTTGTGTGTGTGTTTGGTGTGTGTGTGGGTGTGAGTGTGTGTGGTGTGTGTGTGTGAGTGTTGGTGTGTGTGTGTGATGTGCGTATTGGTGTGTGGTGAGTGTGTGTGGTGTGTCGCTGTAGTGTGGTTGTGTGGTGTGTGTGTGGTGTGTGTGGTGTGTGGTGTGGTGTTGGGTGGGCTGGTGTGTGAGTGTGTGTGAGTGGGTGTCGTGTGTGTGGTGAGGTGTGGTGTGTGTTGAAGTGTGTGTGGTGGGTGTGTGGTGTGTGATGTGGTGGTGTGGCGGTCGTGGTGTGATTGTGTGTGTGTAGGTGTGGTGTGGTGGATGGTGTCTGTGTGTGGGTGTGTGGTGTGTGTGTGTGGTGTGTGGTGTGGGTTTGTGTGTGTGTGTGTTGGTGTGTGTGTGTGTGTTGGTGTGTGGTGTGTGTGGTGTGTGTGTGTGTGGTGTGTGTGTGGTGTGTGGGTTGTGTGTGTGTGTGGTGTGGTGTGTGGTGTGTGTGTGTGGTGGGGTGGTGGTGTGTGTAGTGTGTGTATGGTGTGTGTGTGTGTGTGGTGTGTGTGTGGTGTGTGTGTTGTGTGACAGTGTGTGTGGGTGGGTGTGGTTGTGTGTGTGAGTTTGCTGTGGTGTCGTGGTGTCGTGTATGTGATGTGTGTGTGGGAGTGTAGTCGGGTGTGGGTGTGTTGTGGTGTGTGCGTGGTGTGTGGATGTGTGTGTGGTGTGGTGTGGTGTTGTGGTGTGCTGTGTGTGTAGTGATGTGTGTGTGTGAGTGGGGGTGTGGTGTGTGTGTGTATGTGGTGTGTGTGTGGGTGGTGTGTGTGTGTGGTGTGTGCGGTGTGTGTGTGGTGTTTGTGGTGGAGTGTGTGTGGGTGTGTGTGTGTGGTGCTGTGTGTGTGGTGTGTGTGTGCTTCGTGGGTTGTGGGTGTGGTGAGTGTGTGTGCGTGGTGTGGTGTGTGTGGTGAGTGCGTGTGGTGTTGTTGTGTGTGTTGGTGGGGTGGTGTGGTGGTGTGGTGTGGGTGTGTGTGTGGTGTGTGTGTGTGTGGGTGTGTGTGTGGGGTGTGTGGTGTGTGGGTGTGTGGTGGTTGGTGTGTGTGTGGTGTGTGTTTGTGTGGTGGGTGTGTGTGGTGTGTGGTGTGGTGTGTGTTGTGTGTGTGGGTGGTGTGTGTGGTGGTGTGGTGTGTGTTGGGTGTGGTGTTGTGTGGGTGTGTGGTGTGTGTGTGGGGTGTGATTGTGGATGTGTGTGTGTGGTGTGTGTGTGGTGTGGTGTGTGTGTGTGTGTGTGTGTGTGTGTGGGTGTGTGTGGTGTGTGTGGTGTGTGTGTGTAGGCTGTGGTGCTGTGTGTAGTTATGGTGTGTGTGGGTGTGTGTGTGGTGTGGTGTGTGTGTGTGTGTGGTGTGTGTGTGGTGTGTGTGTGTGTGTGTGGTGTGTGGTGTGGTGTGTGTGTGTGTGTGTGGTGTGTGTGTGGTGTGTGGGTGGTGTGGTGGTGGTGTGGTGTGTGTGTAGTGTGGTGTGTGTGTGGTGTGGTGTGTGCTAGTGGTGGTGTGTGGGTTGGTGGTGTGTGTGTGGGTGTGTGTGTGTGTGTGGTGTGTGGTGGGTGTGGTGTGTGTGTGGTGTGTGTGGTGCGTGGGGTTGTGTGTGTGTGTGGTGGTGTGTCGTGCTCAGTGGTGATGTGTGTGGTAGGGGGGCGACTGCCTCGCCACAGCGTGGGGCGGGATGGCGTCCTAAGCCGCCCTGCGGCCTGGCCAGGCACACTGCCTGCCGGGGCCCGGGCGGCCCCGGGCGGCCCGGGCAGCGCGGGCACCGCTGCTTCTGTTGAAGACGAGCGCCCTGACCGCCGGCTCTCCGCTGCCCCCGGCCCCCCCGGGCCCTCTCCGGGGGACCACGCTGAGTTACTTACACCTGGTGCGTCAGCCACGCGGCGCGTTATTAGCGTTGTTTACGGTAAGCCGCACCTCATATCTGTTAACGAGCGTTCGGATGGCCCAGCCGCGCACTTCCTAATGAAGCCATCGATCGGAGGGGCATTGCTGAGGAGACACTCCCTACTGTGAGCAGCTCCCGCAGGCTGGTGGCCAGAGGAAGCCGGCAGACGGGAGGCCCCGGTGCCAGCAGCTGGTTCCAGAGGGAGGCGGGGCTGGGGGAGCGGTGGGACAGCCGATGATGCCGGCCGTGCCCCCCCCCCCCCTTCCATTAACCCGTGGTTAGGCGAGGCCGGCCGGCCGGCCGCACCCGCAGCAGCCGCAGAGCGGCAAAGGGAAGGGCCTGGCTGCCTCCAGCGCTGCTCAGCTGGCGAGAACGGCGGCCTCAGGCGCCAAGGTTGCAGGTTCCCGTCTGGGCCCGTACAGGAAGCAACCAATGAACGCATAGGTAAGGGGGATGAATGACACATCGACGTTCCTCTCTCTCCCCCTGCCCCGCCCTCTCAAGTCAAGAAATAAAATAGCCGAAACCGGTCTGGCTCAGGGGTAGAGCGTCGGCCTGCGGACTGAAAGGTCCCAGGTTCGATTCCGGTCAGGGGCATGCACCTTGGTTGCGGGCACATCCCCAGTGGGAGGTGTGCAGGAGGCAGCTGGTCAATGATTCTCTCTCGTCGGCGATTCTAGCTCTCTCCCTCTCTCCCTTCCTCTCTGTAAAAAATCAATAATATATATATATATTGTGTGTATATATATATATATATATATATATATATATATATATATATTTTTTTTTTAAGAAATAAAACAAAAACGTAAAAGAAAACAGAGAAGAAATTTCCTGACTGATGCCCGGTGTGAGCGCGGGTCCTCACGGCGCGGAGTGCGCAAACAGCTACCGAAACCTTGGACGAGGCAGGCGGCGGGGAGCGGCTCCAGCTGGTGAAGGCCAGAGGAAGGAGGTACTGGGCAGCCTGGTGGTTTGGGCCTTCCCTGTCCCGCAAACGGGGTGACAGGGTCTCGTGGCAGCAGCCGCAGTTTGGCTCAGTGGATAGTGTCGGCCTGAGGACTCAAAGGTCCCGGGTTCGATTCATGTCAAGGGCATGTCCTTTGGTTGCAGGCACAACCCCAGGAGGCAGCTGATCGATGTTTCTCTCACATCGATGTTTCTAGCTCTCTATCTCTCTCCCTTCCTCTCTGTAAAAAATAAATAAAATATATTAAAAAAAAAATAAATAAAAGCAGTGTGGCACCATCTGGCGGGGTGACAGGTGTGGGCACGGAGGACCTGCTGGAGCAGGTGTCTCTGGTCACAGACCCCTGGTCGGCACCATCCTCTCCTGGTGGCCAGTGGGCAGAGTGGGTCAGAGCAGCGCAGGGGAGGGGTCCGAGCTGCCTGGACCTGGGTCTCACTCAGACCCCCGTCCTCCGGGGAGAGCCCAGCTGCCTCCTCCAAAACCCGGTGCCATCGAAGGACCAGCCGTTTCCGCCCTGGAGGCGGAGCTGTTGAACGGTGCATCCGACCTGCTAGGCCTGTGGTGGGCAAACTGCGGCTCGCGAGCCACAGGCGGCTCTTTGACCCCTTGCGTGTGGCTCTTCCACAAAATACCGCGGCCTGGGCGAGTCTGTGTGGAAGAAGTGGCGTTAGAAGTTTACGTTTAAAAAACGTGGCTCCCCAAAGAAATGTCCATTGTTGTGCTGTTGGTATTTGGCTCCGTGGACTGATGAGCCTGCTGACGGCTGGCCCAGCCGCTTTGGCCCGGCTAGGGAGTGGGCGGCCGCCTGGGCACAGCAGCCGGGCGCCCGCTGTCTGGCGTTTGCCCACTCGCTGTGGGGCAGTCACTCGCTGGCCGGGATGATGTTTCAATTTAGACGCCCGCCTGCCCACCTGTCGGCCCGCCCGCCCGCCTGCCCGCCCGCCCGGTCAGGGTCTGAAGCCGCGTTGACTGGGGTGGGCGTCCTGCCCGCCGGCTCCCTCCCCTGCCTGTCCGCGCTTGGCCGCCGCCGTGACACCGCTCCCCGCCGAGTGAGTTGTCAGCGTCCCGGCCGCATTGGCAGGCTTCCACTCCCCGGAGCGGATTGGGAGGCCCAACCGCCCAGAGGTGCGGCTCTGCAGGTGCCGGCGGGGGCCTGCCCCGGGGCCCGGCTCCTGGTGGCCCGCCCGCCCGGAGGTGCCAGCTCTGCAGTGCCGGGGGGG